>NW_027667250.1:1007500-1634000 GCF_963924665.1 Micromys minutus | reverse complement strand
AAATTGAAGAAATTTATCTTTTTTTGAAACAAAAATGCAGAAAATTCCCCTTATTTTGAGGCAAAAGGCAGAAATTATTCTCAATTTGAGGTAAAATGCAGAAATTCCCTTTATTTTGGGGCTAAAAGGCAGAAATTCCCTGCATTTTGAAGCAAAATTGCAGAAATTCTCTTAATTTTCGGGCAAAAAGGCAGAAATTCTCCTTATTTTGGGGCAAAAAGACAGAAAATCTCCTTTTTCGGGAGCAAACAGTCAGAAATTCCCCTTATTTTGGGGCAAAATTGCAGAAATTTCCTTTACATTGGGGCAAAATTGCAGAAATTTCCCTTATTTTGGGGCAAAATTAGAGAAATTTCACGTATTTGAGAAAAAAAAGGCAGAAATTTTTTTGGGGGGGCAAAAAGGCAGAAATTTTTTTATTTTGGTACAAAATTGCAGAAATTTTTCTTATTTTGGGGCAAAAAGTCAGAAATTCCCCATATTTTGGGGCAAAAATGCAGAAATTCCCCTTATTTTGAGGTAATAAGGCTGAAATTCCCCTTATTTTGGGGCAAAAAGGCAGAAATTTCGTTTATTTTGGGGAAAAGGCAGAAATTGCACTTATTTTGAGTCAAAAAGGTGGAAAATCCTCTTATTTTGGGGCAAAAATGAAGAAATTTGCTTTTTTATGGCAAAAAGGTATACATTCCCTTTATTTTCGGGCAAAAAGGCAGAAATTCTTTGTATTTTGGAGCAAAATTGCAGAAATTCCCCTAATTTTTGGGCAAAAATGCAGAAATTTTCCTTATTTTGGGGTAAAACTGCAGAAATTTCACTTATTTTGCGGCAAAATGTCAGAAATTCCCCTTATTTTTGGCAAAAAATGCAGAAAATCCCCTTATTTTAGGGCAAAATTGCAGAAATTTCCCTTATTTGGGGACAAAAACAGAAATTCCCCTTATTTTGGTGCAAAATTGCAGAAATTTCCCTTATTATGGGGAAAAATTGCAGAAATTTCCCTTATTTTAGGGCAAAATTGCAGAAATTTCACTTATTTCCGAGAAAAAAAGCAAAAATTTTTCTTATTTTGGGGCAAAAAGGCAGAAATTCCCATTATTTTGGGGCAAAAAGGCAGAAATTCACCTTATTTTGGGGTAAAATTGCAGAAATTTTACATATTTCAGGGCAAAACGGCAGAAATTCCTCTTATTTTGGGGCAAAAATGCAGAAATTTCCTTTATTTTGGGATAAAATTGCAGAAATTTCCCTTATTTGGGGACAAAAAGTCAGAAAATCCACTTAATTTCGGGTAAAAAGGCAGAAATTTCTCGTATTTTGGAGCAAAATTGCAGAAACTCCCCTAATTTTGGGGCTAAAAGGCAGAATTTCCCTTTATTTTGGGGCAAAAATAGAGAAATTCTTTTTATTTTGGGGCAAAAATCAGAAATTTCCTTTATTTTGGGGCAAAATTTTAGAAATTTCTTTTATATTGTTACAGACTTGCAGATATTTTTCTTATTTTGTGGCAAAAAGGCAGAAATTCCCCATATTTTGGTGCAAAAAGGCTGAAATTCCCCTTATTTTGAGGTAAAATCCTGAAATTCCCCATATTTTGGGGCAAAAAGGCAGAAATTCCCCTCATTTGGGGGCAAAAAGGCACAAATTTCCCTTATTTTCGGGCATAATTGCAGGAATTTCATTTATTTCAGGGCAAAAAGTCAGAAATTCCTTTTATTTTCGGGCAAAAACAGAAATTTCTTTTATTTTGATACAAAATTGTAGAAATTTTCCTTATTTTGGAACAAAAAGGCAAAAATTACCCATATTTTGGGGAAAAAGGCAGAAATTCCTTTTATTTTGAGGTAAAAAGGCTGAAATTCCCGTTATTTTGGGGCATAAAGGCAGAAATTCCCTTTACTTTGTGGCAAAAGGGCAGAAATTCCCGTTAATAGGGGCAGAAAAGCAGAAATTTTCCTTATTTAAGGGTAATAGGGCAGAAATTCCCCTTATTTTGTGGCAAAAAGGCAGAAATTCCCCTTATTTGAAGGTAAAATGCTGAAATTCCCCTTATTTTCGGCAAAAAGGCAGAAATTTCTATTATTTTGGGGCAAAATTGCAGAAATTTCAATTATTTCTGGGCAAAAAGTCAGATATTTGCCTTATTTTGGGGCAAAAAGCAGAAATTCCCTTAATTTTGGGGCCAAAAACAGAAATTCCCCTTATTTTGGGGTAAAATTGCAGAAATTTCAAATATTTCAGGGCAAAAAGGCAGAGATTCCACTTTATTTCGGACAATAACGCAGAAATTCCCCGTATTTTAAAGCTAAATTTCAGAAATTCCCCTTATATTGGTGCAAAAATGGAGAAATTCCCTTTATTTTTGTGCAATAAGGCAGATTTCCCCGTATTTTGAAGCAAAATTGCACATATTTCCCTAATTTTGAAGGAAAATGCAGAAATTCACATTATTTTGGAACAAAGAGACAGAAATTCTCCTTATTTCAGGGCAAAAAGTCAGAAATTCCCCTTATTTTGGGGTAAAATTGCAGAAATTTTCTTTATTTTGGGGCAAAATTGCAGAAATTTCTCTTATTTTGGGGCAAAATTGCAGAAATTTCACTTATTTCAGGGAAAAAGTGCAGAAATTTCTCTTATTTTGGGGCAAAAAGGCAGAAATTTCTTTTATTTTGGTACAAAATTGCAGAAATTTTCTTTATTTTGGGGCAAAATTGCAGAAATTTCCCGTATTTTGGGGCAAAATTGCAGAAATTTCACTTATTTCAGGGAAAAAGTGCAGAAATTTCTCTTATTTTGGGGCAAAAAGGCAGAAATTTCTTTTATTTTGGTACAAAATTGCAGAAATTTTCTTTATTTTGGGGCAAAAATGAAGAAATTCCCCATATTTTGGGGCAAAAAGGCAGAGATTCGCCTTATTATGAGGTAAAATGCTGAAATTCCCCTTATTTTGGGGCAAAAATACAGAAATTCCCTTTATTTTGTGGCAAAAAGGCAGAAATTTCCCTTATTTTGGGGCAAAATTGCAGAAATTTCACTTATTTCAGGGCAAAATTCAAAAATTCCTTTTATTTTTGGGCAAAAAGACAGAAATTTTGTTTATTTTTGGGTAAAAAGGCAGAAATTTTACTTATTGTGAGGTAAGAAGGCAGAAATTTTTCTTATTTTGGTGCAAAAATGAAGAAATTTCTCTTTTTTTGTGGCAAAAGGTATATATTCTCCTTATTTTCGGGCAAAAAAGCAGAAATATCCCGTTTTTTGGAGCAGAATTGAAGAAAATCCCCTAATTGTGGGGCAAAAAGGCAGAAATTCCCTATATGTTGGCGCAAAAAGACAGAAATTCTCCTTATTTTGGTGCAAAACTCAGAAATTCCACTTATTTTGGGGCAAAATTCCAGAAATTTCCCTTATTTTGGGGCAAATTTGCAGAAATTTCACTTATTTTGGGGCAAAATTGCAGAAATTTCACTTATTTCAGATAAAAAAAAGGCAGAAATTTTTCTTATTTTGGGGCAAAAAGGCAGAAATTCCTAACATTTTGTGGCAAAAATGCAGAAATTCCCATTATTTTGAGGTAAAAAGGCTGAAATTCCCATTATTTGGGGGCAATAAGGCAGAAATTTCCCTTATTTTGGGGCAAAATTGCAGAAATTTCACTTATTTCAGGGCAAAATTCAAAAATTCCTTTTATTTTGGGGCAAAAAGAAAGAAATTCCGTTCATTTTTAGGTAAAAAGGCAGAAATTTCACTTATTTTGAGGTAAGAAGGCAGAAATTCCTCTTATTTTGGGGCAAAAATGAAGAAATTTCTCTTTTTTGTGGCAAAAGGTATACATTGCCCTTATTTTCGGGCAAAAAAGCAGAAATTCCCTCTATTTTGGAGCAGAATTGAAGAAAATCCCCTAATTGTGGGACAAAAAGGCAGAAATTCCCTATATGTTGGGGCAAAAAGACAGAAATTCTCCTTATTTTGGGGCAAAACTCAGAAATTCCACTTATTTTGGGGCAAAATTCCAGAAATTTCCCTTATTTTGGGGCAAAATTGCAGAAATTTTACTTATTTTGGGGCACAATTGCAGAAATTTCACTTATTTCAGGTAAAAATGGCAGAAATTTTTCTTATTTTGGGGCAAAAAGGCAGAAATTCCCCATATTTTGGGGCAAAAATGCAGAAATTCCCCTTATTTTGAGGTAAAAAGGCTGAAATTCCCCTTATTTGGGGGCAAAAAGGCAGAAATTTCCCTTATTTTGGGGCAAAATTGCAAACATTTCACTTATTTCAGGGTAATAAGTCAGAAATTTTCCTTATTTTTGGGCAAAAAACACAGAAATTCCCTTTGTTTTGGAAGGAAAATACAGAAATTCCACTTCTTTAGAGGCAAAAAGGCAGAAATTCCCCTTATTTTGAAGCAAAAATGAAGAAATTCCCCTAATTGTTGGGCAAAAAGGCAGAAATTCCCTATATGTTGGGGCAAAAAGACAGAAATTCTCCTTATTTTGGGACAAAACTCAGAAATTCCACTTATTTTGGGGCAAAATTGCAGGAATTTACCTTATTTTGAGGCAAAATTGCAGAAATTTCCCTTATTTGGGGCAAAATTGCAGAAATTTCACTTATTTTCAGGTAAAAAGGCTGAAATATCCTTTATTTTGGGGCAAAAAGGAAGAAATTCCCCTTATTTTGGGGCAAAATTGCAGAAATTTTCCTTATTTTGGGGCAAAAAGGCTGAAATTCTTATTTTGAGGTAAAATGCTGAAATTCCCCATATTTTGGGGCAAAAGGCAAAACTTCTTCTTATTTTGGGGCAAAGAGGCACAAATTTCCCTTATTTTCGGGCAAAATTGCAGAAATTTCATTTATTTCAGGGCAAAAAGTCAGAAATTCCTTTTATTTTGGGGCAAAGAGCAGAAATTTCTTTTATTATGGTACAAAATTGAAGAAATTTATCTTATTTTGAAACAAAATGGCAGAAAATTCCCCTTATTTTGAGGCAAAAGGCAGAAATTATTCTCAATTTGAGGTAAAATGCAGAAATTCCCTTTATTTTGGGGCTAAAAGGCAGAAATTCCCTGGATTTTGAAGCAAAATTGCAGAAATTCTCTTAATTTTCGGGCAAAAAGGCAGAAATTCTCCTTATTTTGGGGCAAAAAGACAGAAAATCTCCTTTTTCGGGAGCAAACAGTCAGAAATTCCCCTTATTTTGGGGCAAAATTGCAGAAATTTCCTTTACATTGGGGCAAAATTGCAGAAATTTCCCTTATTTTGGGGCAAAATTGCAGAAATTTCAGGTATTTGAGAAAAAAAAGGCAGAAATTTTTTTGGGGGGGCAAAAAGGCAGAAATTTTTTTTATTTTGGAGCAAAATTGCAGAAATTCCCCTAATTTTTGGGCAAAAAGGCAGAAATTTTCCTTATTTTGGGGTAAAACTGCAGAAATTTCACTTATTTTGCGGCAAAATGTCAGAAATTCCCTTTATTTTTGGCAAAAAATGCAGAAAATCCCCTTATTTTAGGGCAAAATTGCAGAAATTTCCCTTATTTGGGGACAAAAACACAAATTCCCCTTATTTTGGGGCAAAATTGCAGAAATTTCCCTTATTATGGGGAAAAATTGCAGAAATTTCCCTTATTTAAGGGCAAAATTGCAGAAATTTCACTTATTTCAGAGAAAAAGGGCAAAAATTTTTCTTATTTTGGGGCAAAAAGGCAGAAATTCCCATTATTTTGGGGCAAAAAGGCAGAAATTCACCTTATTTTGGGGTAAAATTGCAGAAATTTCACATATTTCAGGGCAAAACGGCAGAAATTCCCCTTATTTTGGGGCAAAAAGGCAGAAATTTCCCTTATTTTGGGATAAAATTGCAGAAATTTCCCTTATTTGGAGGCAAAAAGGCAGAAAATCCACTTAATTTCGGGTAAAAAGGCAGAAATTTCTCGTATTTTGGAGCAAAATTGCAGAAACTCCCCTAATTTTGGGGCTAAAAGGCAGAATTTCCCTTTATTTTGGGGCAAAAATAGAGAAATTCTTTTTATTTTGGGGCAAAAATCAGAAATTTCCTTTATTTTGGGGCAAAATTTTAGAAATTTCTTTTATATTGTTACAGACTTGCAGAAATTTTTCTTATTTTGTGGCAAAAAGGCAGAAATTCCCCATATTTTGGTGCAAAAAGGCTGATATTCCCCTTATTTTGAGGTAAAATCCTGAAATTCCCCATATTTTGGGGCAAAAAGGCAGAAATTCCCCTCATTTGGGGGCAAAAAGGCACAAATTTCCCTTATTTTCAGGCATAATTGCAGGAATTTCATTTATTTCAGGGCAAAAAGTCAGAAATTCCTTTTATTTTCGGGCAAAAACAGAAATTTCTTTTATTTTGATACAAAATTGTAGAAATTTTCCTTATTTTGGAACAAAAAGGCAAAAATTACCCATATTTTGGGGAAAAAGGCAGAAATTCTTCTTATTTTGAGGTAAAAAGGCTGAAATTCCCGTTATTTTGGGGCAAAAAGGCAGAAATTCCCTTTACTTTGTGGCAAAAAGGCAGAAATTCCCGTTAATTGGGGCAGAAAAGCGAAATTTTCTTTATTTAAGGGAAATAGGGCAGAAATTCCCCTTATTTTGTGGCAAAAAGGCAGAAATTCCCCTTATTTGAAGGTAAAATGCTGAAATTCCCCTTATTTTCGGCAAAAAGGCAGAAATTCCTATTATTTTGGGGCAAAATTGCAGAAATTTCAATTATTTCTGGGCAAAAAGTCAGATATTTGCCTTATTTTGGGGCAAAAAGCAGAAATTCCCTTAATTTTGGGGCCAAAAACAGAAATTCCCCTTATTTTGGGGTAAAATTGCAGAAATTTCAAATATTTCAGGGCAAAAAGGCAGAAATTCCACTTTATTTCGGACAATAACGCAGAAATTCCCCGTATTTTAAAGCTAAATTTCAGAAATTCCCCTTATATTGGTGCAAAAATGGAGAAATTCCCTTTATTTTTGTGCAATAAGGCAGATTTCCCTGTATTTTGAAGCAAAATTGCACATATTTCCCTAATTTTGAAGGAAAATGCAGAAATTCACATTATTTTGGAACAAAAAGACAGAAATTCTCCTTATTTCAGGGCAAAAAGTCAGAAATTCCCCTTATTTTGGGGTAAAATTGCAGAAATTTTCTTTATTTTGGGGCAAAATTGCAGAAATTTCTCTTATTTTGGGGCAAAATTGCAGAAATTTCACTTATTTCAGGGAAAAAGTGCAGAAATTTCTCTTATTTTGGGGCAAAAAGGCAGAAATTTCTTTTATTTTGGTACAAAATTGCAGAAATTTTCTTTATTTTGGGGCAAAAATGAAGAAATCCCCATATTTTGGGGCAAATAGGCAGAGATTTGCCTTATTATGAGGTAAAATGCTGAAATTCCCCTTATTTTAGGGCAAAAATACAGAAATTCCCTTCATTTTGTGGCAAAAAGGCAGAAATATCCCTTATTTTGGGGAAAAATTGCAGAAATTTCACTTATTTCAGGGCAAAATTCAAAAATTCCTTTTATTTTGGGGCAAAAAGAAAGAAATTCCGTTCATTTTTAGGTAAAAAGGCAGAAATTTCACTTATTTTGAGGGAAGAAGGCAGAAATTCCTCTTATTTTGGGGCAAAAATGAAGAAATTTCTCTTTTTTGTGGCAAAAGGTATACATTGCCCTTATTTTCGGGCAAAAAAGCAGAAATTCCCCCTATTTTGGAGCAGAATTGAAGAAAATCCCCTAATTGTGGGACAAAAAGGCAGAAATTCCCTATATGTTGGGGCAAAAAGACAGAAATTCTCCTTATTTTGGGGCAAAACTCAGAAATTCCACTTATTTTGGGGCAAAATTCCAGAAATTTCCCTTATTTTGGGGCAAAATTGCAGAAATTTTACTTATTTTGGGGCACAATTGCAGAAATTTCACTTATTTCAGGTAAAAATGGCAGAAATTTTTCTTATTTTGGGGCAAAAAGGCAGAAATTCCTAATATTTTGTGGCAAAAATGCAGAAATTCCCCTTATTTTGAGGTAAAAAGGCTGAAATTCCCCTTATTTGTGGGCAAAAAGGCAGAAATTTCCCTTATTTTGGGGCAAAATTGCAAACATTTCACTTATTTCAGAGTAATAAGTCAGAAATTTTCCTTATTTTGGGGCAAAAAACACAGAAATTCCCTTTGTTTTGGAAGGAAAATACAGAAATTCCACTTCTTTAGAGGCAAAAAGGCAGAAATTCCCCTTATTTTGAAGCAAAAATGAAGAAATTCCCCTAATTGTTGGGCAAAAAGGCAGAAATTCCCTATATGTTGGGGCAAAAAGACAGAAATTCTCCTTATTTTGGGACAAAACTCAGAAATTCCACTTATTTTGGAACAAAATTGCAGGAATTTACCTTATTTTGAGGCAAAATTGCAGAAATTTCCCTTATTTGGGGCAAAATTGCAGAAATTTCACTTATTTTCAGGTAAAAAGGCTGAAATATCCTTTATTTTGGGGCAAAAAGGAAGAAATTCCCCTTATTTTGGGGCAAAATTGCAGAAATTTTCCTTATTTTGGGGCAAAAAGGCTGAAATTCTTATTTTGAGGTAAAATGCTGAAATTCCCCATATTTTGGGGCAAAAGGCAAAACTTCTTCTTATTTTGGGGCAAAGAGGCACAAATTTCCCTTATTTTCGTGCAAAATTGCAGAAATTTCATTTATTTCAGGGCAAAAAGTCAGAAATTCCTTTTATTTTGGGGCCAAGAGCAGAAATTTCTTTTATTATGGTACAAAATTGAAGAAATTTATCTTATTTTGAAACAAAAAGGCAGAAAATTCCCCTTATTTTGAGGCAAAAGGCAGAAATTATTCTCAATTTGAGGTAAAATGCAGAAATTCCCTTTATTTTGGGGCTAAAAGGCAGAAATTCCCTGTATTTTGAAGCAAAATTGCAGAAATTCTCTTAATTTTCGGGCAAAAAGGCAGAAATTCTCCTTATTTTGGGGCAAAAAGACAGAAAATCTCCTTTTTCGGGAGCAAACAGTCAGAAATTCCCCTTATTTTGGGGCAAAATTGCAGAAATTTCCTTTACATTGGGGCAAAATTGCAGAATTTTCCCTTATTTTGGGGCAAAATTGCAGAAATTTCAGGTATTTGAGAAAAAAAAAGGCAGAAATATTTTTGGGGGGGCAAAAAGGCAGAAATTTTTTTTATTTTGGTACAAAATTGCAGAAATTTTTCTTATTTTGGGGCAAAAAGTCAGAAATTCCCCATATTTTGGGGCAAAAATGCAGAAATTCCCCTTATTTTGAGGTAATAAGGCTGAAATTCCCCTTATTTTGGGGCAAAACGGCAGAAATTTCGTTTATTTTGGGGAAAAGGCATAAATTGCACTTATTTTGAGTCAAAAAGGTGGAAAATCCCCTTATTTTGGGGCAAAAATGAAGAAATTTGCTTTTTTATGGCAAAAAGGTATGCATTCCCTTTATTATCGGGCAAAAAGGCAGAAATTCTTTGTATTTTGGAGCAAAATTGCAGAAATTCCCCTAATTTTTGGGCAAAAAGGCAGAAATTTTCCTTATTTTGGGGTAAAACTGCAGAAATTTCACTTATTTTGTGGCAAAATGTCAGAAATTCCCTTTATTTTTGGCAAAAAATGCAGAAAATCCCCTTATTTTAGGGCAAAATTGCAGAAATTTCCCTTATTTGGGGACAAAAACAGAAATTCCCCTTATTTTGGGGCAAAATTGCAGAAATTTCCCTTATTATGGGGAAAAATTGCAGAAATTTCCCTTATTTTAGGGCAAAATTGCAGAAATTTCACTTATTTCAGAGAAAAAGGGCAAAAATTTTTCTTATTTTGGGGCAAAAAGGCAGAAATTCCCATTATTTTGGGGCAAAAAGGCAGAAATTCACCTTATTTTGGGGTAAAATTGCAGAAATTTCACATATTTCAGGGCAAAACGGCAGAAATTCCCCTTATTTTGGGGCAAAAAGGCAGAAATTTCCCTTATTTTGGGATAAAATTGCAGAAATTTCCCTTATTTGGAGGCAAAAAGGCAGAAAATCCACTTAATTTCGGGTAAAAAGGCAGAAATTTCTCGTATTTTGGAGCAAAATTGCAGAAACTCCCCTAATTTTGGGGCTAAAAGGCAGAATTTCCCTTTATTTTGGGGCAAAAATAGAGAAATTCTTTTTATTTTGGGGCAAAAATCAGAAATTTCCTTTATTTTGGGGCAAAATTTTAGAAATTTCTTTTATATTGTTACAGACTTGCAGAAATTTTTCTTATTTTGTGGCAAAAAGGCAGAAATTCCCCATATTTTGGTGCAAAAAGGCTGAAATTCCCCTTATTTTGAGGTAAAATCCTGAAATTCCCCATATTTTGGGGCAAAAAGGCAGAAATTCCCCTCATTTGGGGGCAAAAAGGCACAAATTTCCCTTATTTTCGGGCATAATTGCAGGAATTTCATTTATTTCAGGGCAAAAAGTCAGAAATTCCTTTTATTTTCGGGCAAAAACAGAAATTTCTTTTATTTTGATACAAAATTGTAGAAATTTTCCTTATTTTAGAACAAAAAGGCAAAAATTACCCATATTTTGGGGAAAAAGGCAGAAATTCTTCTTATTTTGAGGTAAAAAGGCTGAAATTCCCGTTATTTTGGGGCAAAAAGGCAGAAATTCCCTTTACTTTGTGGCAAAAAGGCAGAAATTCCCGTTAATTGGGGCAGAAAAGCGAAATTTTCCTTATTTAAGGGCAATAGGGCAGAAATTCCCCTTATTTTGTGGCAAAAAGGCAGAAATTCCCCTTATTTGAAGGTAAAATGCTGAAATTCCCCTTATTTTCGGCAAAAAGGCAGAAATTCCTATTATTTTGGGGCAAAATTGCAGAAATTTCAATTATTTCTGGGCAAAAAGTCAGATATTTGCCTTATTTGGGGCAAAAAGCAGAAATTCCCTTAATTTTGGGGCCAAAAACAGAAATTCCCCTTATTTTGGGGTAAAATTGCAGAAATTTCAAATATTTCAGGGCAAAAAGGCAGAAATTCCACTTTATTTCGGACAATAACAGAAATTCCTTGTATTTTAAAGCTAAATTTCAGAAATTCCCCTTATATTGGTGCAAAAATGGAGAAATTCCCTTTATTTTTGTGCAATAAGGCAGATTTCCCTGTATTTTGAAGCAAAATTGCACATATTTCCCTAATTTTGAAGGAAAATGCAGAAATTCACATTATTTTGGAACAAAAAGACAGAAATTCTCCTTATTTCAGGGCAAAAAGTCAGAAATTCCCCTTATTTTGGGGTAAAATTGCAGAAATTTTCTTTATTTTGGGGCAAAATTGCAGAAATTTCTCTTATTTTGGGGCAAAATTGCCGAAATTTCACTTATTTCAGGGAAAAAGTGCAGAAATTTCTCTTATTTTGGGGCAAAAAGGCAGAAATTTCTTTTATTTTGGTACAAAATTGCAGAAATTTTCTTTATTTTGGGGCAAAAATGAAGAAATTCCCCATATTTTGGGGCAAAAAGGCAGAGATTCGCCTTATTATGAGGTAAAATGCTGAAATTCCCCTTATTTTGGGGCAAAAATACAGAAATTCCCTTTATTTTGTGGCAAAAAGGCAGAAATTTCCCTTATTTTGGGGCAAAATTGCAGAAATTTCACTTATTTCAGGGCAAAATTCAAAAATTCCTTTTATTTTTGGGCAAAAAGACAGAAATTTTGTTTATTTTTGGGTAAAAAGGCAGAAATTTTACTTATTGTGAGGTAAGAAGGCAGAAATTTTTCTTATTTTGGTGCAAAAATGAAGAAATTTCTCTTTTTTTGTGGCAAAAGGTATATATTCTCCTTATTTTCGGGCAAAAAAGCAGAAATATCCCGTTTTTTGGAGCAGAATTGAAGAAAATCCCCTAATTGTGGGGCAAAAAGGCAGAAATTCCCTATATGTTGGGGCAAAAAGACAGAAATTCTCCTTATTTTGGTGCAAAACTCAGAAATTCCACTTATTTTGGGGCAAAATTCCAGAAATTTCCCTTATTTTGGGGCAAATTTGCAGAAATTTCACTTATTTTGGGGCAAAATTGCAGAAATTTCACTTATTTCAGATAAAAAAAAGGCAGAAATTTTTCTTATTTTGGGGCAAAAAGGCAGAAATTCCTAATATTTTGTGGCAAAAATGCAGAAATTCCCATTATTTTGAGGTAAAAAGGCTGAAATTCCCATTATTTGGGGGCAATAAGGTAGAAATTTCCCTTATTTTGGGGCAAAATTGCAGAAATTTCACTTATTTCAGGGAAAAAGTGCAGAAATTTCTCTTATTTTGGGGCAAAAATGCAGAAATTTCTTTTATTTTGGTACAAAATTGCAGAAATTTTCTTTATTTTGGGGCAAAAATGAAGAAATTCCCCATATTTTGGGGCAAATAGGCAGAGATTTGCCTTATTATGAGGTAAAATGCTGAAATTCCCCTTATTTTGGGGCAAAAATACAGAAATTCCCTTCATTTTGTGGCAAAAAGGCAGAAATTTCCCTTATTTTGGGGAAAAATTGCAGAAATTTCACTTATTTCAGGGCAAAATTCAAAAATTCCTTTTATTTTGGGGCAAAAAGAAAGAAATTCCGTTCATTTTTAGGTAAAAAGGCAGAAATTTCACTTATTTTGAGGGAAGAAGGCAGAAATTCCTCTTATTTTGGGGCAAAAATGAAGAAATTTCTCTTTTTTGTGGCAAAAGGTATACATTGCCCTTATTTTCGGGCAAAAAAGCAGAAATTCCCCCTATTTTGGAGCAGAATTGAAGAAAATCCCCTAATTGTGGGACAAAAAGGCAGAAATTCCCTATATGTTGGGGCAAAAAGACAGAAATTCTCCTTATTTTGGGGAAAAACTCAGAAATTCCACTTATTTTGGGGCAAAATTCCAGAAATTTCCCTTATTTTGGGGCAAAATTGCAGAAATTTTACTTATTTTGGGGCACAATTGCAGAAATTTCACTTATTTCAGGTAAAAATGGCAGAAATTTTTCTTATTTTGGGGCAAAAAGGCAGAAATTCCTAATATTTTGTGGCAAAAATGCAGAAATTCCCCTTATTTTGAGGTAAAAAGGCTGAAATTCCCCTTATTTGGGGGCAAAAAGGCAGAAATTTCCCTTATTTTGGGGCAAAATTGCAAACATTTCACTTATTTCAGGGTAAAAAGTCAGAAATTTTCCTTATTTTTGGGCAAAAAACACAGAAATTCCCTTTGTTTTGGAAGGAAAATACAGAAATTCCACTTCTTTAGAGGCAAAAAGGCAGAAATTCCCCTTATTTTGAAGCAAAAATGAAGAAATTCCCCTAATTGTTGGGCAAAAAGGCAGAAATTCCCTATATGTTGGGGCAAAAAGACAGAAATTCTCCTTATTTTGGGACAAAACTCAGAAATTCCACTTATTTTGGGGCAAAATTGCAGGAATTTACCTTATTTTGAGGCAAAATTGCAGAAATTTCCCTTATTTGGGGCAAAATTGCAGAAATTTCACTTATTTTCAGGTAAAAAGGCTGAAATATCCTTTATTTTGGGGCAAAAAGGAAGAAATTCCCCTTATTTTGGGGCAAAATTGCAGAAATTTTCCTTATTTTGGGGCAAAAAGGCTGAAATTCTTATTTTGAGGTAAAATGCTGAAATTCCCCATATTTTGGGGCAAAAGGCAAAACTTCTTCTTATTTTGGGGCAAAGAGGCACAAATTTCCCTTCTTTTCGGGCAAAATTGCAGAAATTTCATTTATTTCAGGGCAAAAAGTCAGAAATTCCTTTTATTTTGGGGCAAAGAGCAGAAATTTCTTTTATTATGGTACAAAATTGAAGAAATTTATCTTATTTTGAAACAAAAAGGCAGAAAATTCCCCTTATTTTGAGGCAAAAGGCAGAAATTATTCTCAATTTGAGGTAAAATGCAGAAATTCCCTTTATTTTGGGGCTAAAAGGCAGAAATTCCCTGTATTTTGAAGCAAAATTGCAGAAATTCTCTTAATTTTCGGGCAAAAAGGCAGAAATTCTCCTTATTTTGGGGCAAAAAGACAGAAAATCTCCTTTTTCGGGAGCAAACAGTCAGAAATTTTCCTTATTTTGGGGCAAAATTGCAGAAATTTCCTTTACATTGGGGCAAAATTGCAGAAATTTCCCTTATTTTGGGGCAAAATTGCAGAAATTTTACTTATTTTGGGGCACAATTGCAGAAATTTCACTTATTTCAGGTAAAAATGGCAGAAATTTTTCTTATTTTGGGGCAAAAAGGCAGAAATTCCTAATATTTTGTGGCAAAAATGCAGAAATTCCCCTTATTTTGAGGTAAAAAGGCTGAAATTCCCCTTATTTGGGGGCAAAAAGGCAGAAATTTCCCTTATTTTGGGGCAAAATTGCAAACATTTCACTTATTTCAGAGTAATAAGTCAGAAATTTTCCTGATTTTGGGGCAAAAAACACAGAAATTCCCTTTGTTTTGGAAGGAAAATACAGAAATTCCACTTCTTTAGAGGCAAAAAGGCAGAAATTCCCCTTATTTTGAAGCAAAAATGAAGAAATTCCCCTAATTGTTGGGCAAAAAGGCAGAAATTCCCTATATGTTGGGGCAAAAAGACAGAAATTCTCCTAATTTTGGGACAAAACTCAGAAATTCCACTTATTTTGGGGCAAAATTGCAGGAATTTACCTTATTTTGAGGCATAATTGCAGAAATTTCCCTTATTTGGGGCAAAATTGCAGAAATTTCACTTATTTTCAGGTAAAAAGGCTGAAATATCCTTTATTTTGGGGCAAAAAGGAAGAAATTCCCCTTATTTTGGGGCAAAATTGCAGAAATTTTCCTTATTTTGGGGCAAAAAGGCTGAAATTCTTATTTTGAGGTAAAATGCTGAAATTCCCCATATTTTGGGGCAAAAGGCAAAACTTCTTCTTATTTTGGGGCAAAGAGGCACAAATTTCCCTTCTTTTCGGGCAAAATTGCAGAAATTTCATTTATTTCAGGGCAAAAAGTCAGAAATTCCTTTTATTTTGGGGCAAAGAGCAGAAATTTCTTTTATTATGGTACAAAATTGAAGAAATTTATCTTATTTTGAAACAAAAAGGCAGAAAATTCCCCTTATTTTGAGGCAAAAGGCAGAAATTATTCTCAATTTGAGGTAAAATGCAGAAATTCCCTTTATTTTGGGGCTAAAAGGCAGAAATTCCCTGTATTTTGAAGCAAAATTGCAGAAATTCTCTTAATTTTCGGGCAAAAAGGCAGAAATTCTCCTTATTTTGGGGCAAAAAGACAGAAAATCTCCTTTTTCGGGAGCAAACAGTCAGAAATTTTCCTTATTTTGGGGCAAAATTGCAGAAATTTCCTTTACATTGGGGCAAAATTGCAGAAATTTCCCTTATTTTGGGGCAAAATTGCAGAAATTTTACTTATTTTGGGGCACAATTGCAGAAATTTCACTTATTTCAGGTAAAAATGGCAGAAATTTTTCTTATTTTGGGGCAAAAAGGCAGAAATTCCTAATATTTTGTGGCAAAAATGCAGAAATTCCCCTTATTTTGAGGTAAAAAGGCTGAAATTCCCCTTATTTGGGGGCAAAAAGGCAGAAATTTCCCTTATTTTGGGGCAAAATTGCAAACATTTCACTTATTTCAGAGTAATAAGTCAGAAATTTTCCTGATTTTGGGGCAAAAAACACAGAAATTCCCTTTGTTTTGGAAGGAAAATACAGAAATTCCACTTCTTTAGAGGCAAAAAGGCAGAAATTCCCCTTATTTTGAAGCAAAAATGAAGAAATTCCCCTAATTGTTGGGCAAAAAGGCAGAAATTCCCTATATGTTGGGGCAAAAAGACAGAAATTCTCCTAATTTTGGGACAAAACTCAGAAATTCCACTTATTTTGGGGCAAAATTGCAGGAATTTACCTTATTTTGAGGCATAATTGCAGAAATTTCCCTTATTTGGGGCAAAATTGCAGAAATTTCACTTATTTTCAGGTAAAAAGGCTGAAATATCCTTTATTTTGGGGCAAAAAGGAAGAAATTCCCCTTATTTTGGGGCAAAATTGCAGAAATTTTCCTTATTTTGGGGCAAAAAGGCTGAAATTCTTATTTTGAGGTAAAATGCTGAAATTCCCCATATTTTGGGACAAAAGGCAAAACTTCTTCTTATTTTGGGGCAAAGAGGCACAAATTTCCCTTATTTTCGGGCAAAATTGCAGAAATTTCATTTATTTCAGGGCAAAAAGTCAGAAATTCCTTTTATTTTGGGGCCAAGAGCAGAAATTTCTTTTATTATGGTACAAAATTGAAGAAATTTATCTTATTTTGAAACAAAAAGGCAGAAAATTCCCCTTATTTTGAGGCAAAAGGCAGAAATTATTCTCAATTTGAGGTAAAATGCAGAAATTCCCTTTATTTTGGGGCTAAAAGGCAGAAATTCCCTGTATTTTGAAGCAAAATTGCAGAAATTCTCTTAATTTTCGGGCAAAAAGGCAGAAATTCTCCTTATTTTGGGGCAAAAAGACAGAAAATCTCCTTTTTCGGGAGCAAACAGTCAGAAATTCCCCTTATTTTGGGGCAAAATTGCAGAAATTTCCTTTACATTGGGGCAAAATTGCAGAAATTTCCCTTATTTTGGGGCAAAATTGCAGAAATTTCAGGTATTTGAGAAAAAAAAGGCAGAAATTTTTTTGGGGGGGCAAAAAGGCAGAAATTTTTTTTATTTTGGTACAAAATTGCAGAAATTTTTCTTATTTTGGGGCAAAAAGTCAGAAATTCCCCATATTTTGGGGCAAAAATGCAGAAATTCCCCTTATTTTGAGGTAATAAGGCTGAAATTCCCCTTATTTTGGGGCAAAACGGCAGAAATTTCGTTTATTTTGGGGAAAAGGCATAAATTGCACTTATTTTGAGTCAAAAAGGTGGAAAATCCCCTTATTTTGGGGCAAAAATGAAGAAATTTGCTTTTTTATGGCAAAAAGGTATGCATTCCCTTTATTTTCGGGCAAAAAGTCAGAAATTCTTTGTATTTTGGAGCAAAATTGCAGAAATTCCCCTAATTTTTGGGCAAAAAGGCAGAAATTTTCCTTATTTTGGGGTAAAACTGCAGAAATTTCACTTATTTTGTGGCAAAATGTCAGAAATTCCCTTTATTTTTGGCAAAAAATGCAGAAAATCCCCTTATTTTAGGGCAAAATTGCAGAAATTTCCCTTATTTGGGGACAAAAACAGAAATTCCCCTTATTTTGGGGCAAAATTGCAGAAATTTCCCTTATTATGGGGAAAAATTGCAGAAATTTCCCTTATTTTAGGGCAAAATTGCAGAAATTTCACTTATTTCAGAGAAAAAGGGCAAAAATTTTTCTTATTTTGGGGCAAAAAGGCAGAAATTCCCATTATTTTGGGGCAAAAAGGCAGAAATTCACCTTATTTTGGGGTAAAATTGCAGAAATTTCACATATTTCAGGGCAAAACGGCAGAAATTCCCCTTATTTTGGGGCAAAAAGGCAGAAATTTCCCTTATTTTGGGATAAAATTGCAGAAATTTCCCTTATTTGGAGGCAAAAAGGCAGAAAATCCACTTAATTTCGGGTAAAAAGGCAGAAATTTCTCGTATTTTGGAGCAAAATTGCAGAAACTCCCCTAATTTTGGGGCTAAAAGGCAGAATTTCCCTTTATTTTGGGGCAAAAATAGAGAAATTCTTTTTATTTTGGGGCAAAAATCAGAAATTTCCTTTATTTTGGGGCAAAATTTTAGAAATTTCTTTTATATTGTTACAGACTTGCAGAAATTTTTCTTATTTTGTGGCAAAAAGGCAGAAATTCCCCATATTTTGGTGCAAAAAGGCTGAAATTCCCCTTATTTTGAGGTAAAATCCTGAAATTCCCCATATTTTGGGGCAAAAAGGCAGAAATTCCCCTCATTTGGGGGCAAAAAGGCACAAATTTCCCTTATTTTCGGGCATAATTGCAGGAATTTCATTTATTTCAGGGCAAAAAGTCAGAAATTCCTTTTATTTTCGGGCAAAAACAGAAATTTCTTTTATTTTGATACAAAATTGTAGAAATTTTCCTTATTTTAGAACAAAAAGGCAAAAATTACCCATATTTTGGGGAAAAAGGCAGAAATTCTTCTTATTTTGAGGTAAAAAGGCTGAAATTCCCGTTATTTTGGGGCAAAAAGGCAGAAATTCCCTTTACTTTGTGGCAAAAAGGCAGAAATTCCCGTTAATTGGGGCAGAAAAGCGAAATTTTCCTTATTTAAGGGCAATAGGGCAGAAATTCCCCTTATTTTGTGGCAAAAAGGCAGAAATTCCCCTTATTTGAAGGTAAAATGCTGAAATTCCCCTTATTTTCGGCAAAAAGGCAGAAATTCCTATTATTTTGGGGCAAAATTGCAGAAATTTCAATTATTTCTGGGCAAAAAGTCAGATATTTGCCTTATTTGGGGCAAAAAGCAGAAATTCCCTTAATTTTGGGGCCAAAAACAGAAATTCCCCTTATTTTGGGGTAAAATTGCAGAAATTTCAAATATTTCAGGGCAAAAAGGCAGAAATTCCACTTTATTTCGGACAATAACAGAAATTCCTTGTATTTTAAAGCTAAATTTCAGAAATTCCCCTTATATTGGTGCAAAAATGGAGAAATTCCCTTTATTTTTGTGCAATAAGGCAGATTTCCCTGTATTTTGAAGCAAAATTGCACATATTTCCCTAATTTTGAAGGAAAATGCAGAAATTCACATTATTTTGGAACAAAAAGACAGAAATTCTCCTTATTTCAGGGCAAAAAGTCAGAAATTCCCCTTATTTTGGGGTAAAATTGCAGAAATTTTCTTTATTTTGGGGCAAAATTGCAGAAATTTCTCTTATTTTGGGGCAAAATTGCAGAAATTTCACTTATTTCAGGGAAAAAGTGCAGAAATTTCTCTTATTTTGGGGCAAAAAGGCAGAAATTTCTTTTATTTTGGTACAAAATTGCAGAAATTTTCTTTATTTTGGGGCAAAAATGAAGAAATTCCCCATATTTTGGGGCAAAAAGGCAGAGATTCGCCTTATTATGAGGTAAAATGCTGAAATTCCCCTTATTTTGGGGCAAAAATACAGAAATTCCCTTTATTTTGTGGCAAAAAGGCAGAAATTTCCCTTATTTTGGGGCAAAATTGCAGAAATTTCACTTATTTCAGGGCAAAATTCAAAAATTCCTTTTATTTTTGGGCAAAAAGACAGAAATTTTGTTTATTTTTGGGTAAAAAGGCAGAAATTTCACTTATTGTGAGGTAAGAAGGCAGAAATTTTTCTTATTTTGGTGCAAAAATGAAGAAATTTCTCTTTTTTTGTGGCAAAAGGTATATATTCTCCTTATTTTCGGGCAAAAAAGCAGAAATATCCCGTTTTTTGGAGCAGAATTGAAGAAAATCCCCTAATTGTGGGGCAAAAAGGCAGAAATTCCCTATATGTTGGGGCAAAAAGACAGAAATTCTCCTTATTTTGGTGCAAAACTCAGAAATTCCACTTATTTTGGGGCAAAATTCCAGAAATTTCCCTTATTTTGGGGCAAATTTGCAGAAATTTCACTTATTTTGGGGCAAAATTGCAGAAATTTCACTTATTTCAGATAAAAAAAAGGCAGAAATTTTTCTTATTTTGGGGCAAAAAGGCAGAAATTCCTAATATTTTGTGGCAAAAATGCAGAAATTCCATTATTTTGAGGTAAAAAGGCTGAAATTCCCATTATTTGGGGGCAATAAGGCAGAAATTTCCCTTATTTTGGGGCAAAATTGCAGAAATTTCACTTATTTCAGGGAAAAAGTGCAGAAATTTCTCTTATTTTGGGGCAAAAATGCAGAAATTTCTTTTATTTTGGTACAAAATTGCAGAAATTTTCTTTATTTTGGGGCAAAAATGAAGAAATTCCCCATATTTTGGGGCAAATAGGCAGAGATTTGCCTTATTATGAGGTAAAATGCTGAAATTCCCCTTATTTTGGGGCAAAAATACAGAAATTCCCTTCATTTTGTGGCAAAAAGGCAGAAATTTCCCTTATTTTGGGGAAAAATTGCAGAAATTTCACTTATTTCAGGGCAAAATTCAAAAATTCCTTTTATTTTGGGGCAAAAAGAAAGAAATTCCGTTCATTTTTAGGTAAAAAGGCAGAAATTTCACTTATTTTGAGGGAAGAAGGCAGAAATTCCTCTTATTTTGGGGCAAAAATGAAGAAATTTCTCTTTTTTGTGGCAAAAGGTATACATTGCCCTTATTTTCGGGCAAAAAAGCAGAAATTCCCCCTATTTTGGAGCAGAATTGAAGAAAATCCCCTAATTGTGGGACAAAAAGGCAGAAATTCCCTATATGTTGGGGCAAAAAGACAGAAATTCTCCTTATTTTGGGGAAAAACTCAGAAATTCCACTTATTTTGGGGCAAAATTCCAGAAATTTCCCTTATTTTGGGGCAAAATTGCAGAAATTTTACTTATTTTGGGGCACAATTGCAGAAATTTCACTTATTTCAGGTAAAAATGGAGGAAATTTTTCTTATTTTGGGGCAAAAAGGCAGAAATTCCTAATATTTTGTGGCAAAAATGCAGAAATTCCCCTTATTTTGAGGTAAAAAGGCTGAAATTCCCCTTATTTGGGGGCAAAAAGGCAGAAATTTCCCTTATTTTGGGGCAAAATTGCAAACATTTCACTTATTTCAGGGTAAAAAGTCAGAAATTTTCCTTATTTTTGGGCAAAAAACACAGAAATTCCCTTTGTTTTGGAAGGAAAATACAGAAATTCCACTTCTTTAGAGGCAAAAAGGCAGAAATTCCCCTTATTTTGAAGCAAAAATGAAGAAATTCCCCTAATTGTTGGGCAAAAAGGCAGAAATTCCCTATATGTTGGGGCAAAAAGACAGAAATTCTCCTTATTTTGGGACAAAACTCAGAAATTCCACTTATTTTGGGGCAAAATTGCAGGAATTTACCTTATTTTGAGGCAAAATTGCAGTAATTTCCCTTATTTGGGGCAAAATTGCAGAAATTTCACTTATTTTCAGGTAAAAAGGCTGAAATATCCTTTATTTTGGGGCAAAAAGGAAGAAATTCCCCTTATTTTGGGGCAAAATTGCAGAAATTTTCCTTATTTTGGGGCAAAAAGACTGAAATTCTTATTTTGAGGTAAAATGCTGAAATTCCCCATATTTTGGGGCAAAAGGCAAAACTTCTTCTTATTTTGGAGCAAAGAGGCACAAATTTCCCTTCTTTTCGGGCAAAATTGCAGAAATTTCATTTATTTCAGGGCAAAAAGTCAGAAATTCCTTTTATTTTGGGGCAAAGAGCAGAAATTTCTTTTATTATGGTACAAAATTGAAGAAATTTATCTTATTTTGAAACAAAAAGGCAGAAAATTCCCCTTATTTTGAGGCAAAAGGCAGAAATTATTCTCAATTTGAGGTAAAATGCAGAAATTCCCTTTATTTTGGGGCTAAAAGGCAGAAATTCCCTGTATTTTGAAGCAAAATTGCAGAAATTCTCTTAATTTTCGGGCAAAAAGGCAGAAATTCTCCTTATTTTGGGGCAAAAAGACAGAAAATCTCCTTTTTCGGGAGCAAACAGTCAGAAATTTTCCTTATTTTGGGGCAAAATTGCAGAAATTTCCTTTACATTGGGGCAAAATTGCAGAAATTTCCCTTATTTTGGGGCAAAATTGCAGAAATTTTACTTATTTTGGGGCACAATTGCAGAAATTTCACTTATTTCAGGTAAAAATGGCAGAAATTTTTCTTATTTTGGGGCAAAAAGGCAGAAATTCCTAATATTTTGTGGCAAAAATGCAGAAATTCCCCTTATTTTGAGGTAAAAAGGCTGAAATTCCCCTTATTTGGGGGCAAAAAGGCAGAAATTTCCCTTATTTTGGGGCAAAATTGCAAACATTTCACTTATTTCAGAGTAATAAGTCAGAAATTTTCCTGATTTTGGGGCAAAAAACACAGAAATTCCCTTTGTTTTGGAAGGAAAATACAGAAATTCCACTTCTTTAGAGGCAAAAAGGCAGAAATTCCCCTTATTTTGAAGCAAAAATGAAGAAATTCCCCTAATTGTTGGGCAAAAAGGCAGAAATTCCCTATATGTTGGGGCAAAAAGACAGATATTCTCCTAATTTTGGGACAAAACTCAGAAATTCCACTTATTTTGGGGCAAAATTGCAGGAATTTACCTTATTTTGAGGCATAATTGCAGAAATTTCCCTTATTTGGGGCAAAATTGCAGAAATTTCACTTATTTTCAGGTAAAAAGGCTGAAATATCCTTTATTTTGGGGCAAAAAGGAAGAAATTCCCCTTATTTTGGGGCAAAATTGCAGAAATTTTCCTTATTTTGGGGCAAAAAGGCTGAAATTCTTATTTTGAGGTAAAATGCTGAAATTCCCCATATTTTGGGGCAAAAGGCAAAACTTCTTCTTATTTTGGGGCAAAGAGGCACAAATTTCCCTTATTTTCGGGCAAAATTGCAGAAATTTCATTTATTTCAGGGCAAAAAGTCAGAAATTCCTTTTATTTTG
The DNA here is from genome assembly GCF_963924665.1 of Micromys minutus. NCBI lineage: Eukaryota > Metazoa > Chordata > Mammalia > Rodentia > Muridae > Micromys > Micromys minutus. Next base: position 1,611,484 of record NW_027667250.1, on the reverse strand, counting down.
GGGCCAAGAGCAGAAATTTCTTTTATTATGGTACAAAATTGAAGAAATTTATCTTATTTTGAAACAAAAAGGCAGAAAATTCCCCTTATTTTGAGGCAAAAGGCAGAAATTATTCTCAATTTGAGGTAAAATGCAGAAATTCCCTTTATTTTGGGGCTAAAAGGCAGAAATTCCCTGTATTTTGAAGCAAAAAGGCAGAAATTCTCCTTATTTTGGGGCAAAAAGACAGAAAATCTCCTTTTTCGGGAGCAAACAGTCAGAAATTCCCCTTATTTTGGGGCAAAATTGCAGAAATTTCCTTTACATTGGGGCAAAATTGCAGAAATTTCCCTTATTTTGGGGCAAAATTGCAGAAATTTCAGGTATTTGAGAAAAAAAAGGCAGAAATTTTTTTGGGGGGGCAAAAAGGCAGAAATTTTTTTTATTTTGGTACAAAATTGCAGAAATTTTTCTTATTTTGGGGCAAAAAGTCAGAAATTCCCCATATTTTGGGGCAAAAATGCAGAAATTCCCCTTATTTTGAGGTAATAAGGCTGAAATTCCCCTTATTTTGGGGCAAAACGGCAGAAATTTCGTTTATTTTGGGGAAAAGGCATAAATTGCACTTATTTTGAGTCAAAAAGGTGGAAAATCCCCTTATTTTGGGGCAAAAATGAAGAAATTTGCTTTTTTATGGCAAAAAGGTATGCATTCCCTTTATTTTCGGGCAAAAAGTCAGAAATTCTTTGTATTTTGGAGCAAAATTGCAGAAATTCCCCTAATTTTTGGGCAAAAAGGCAGAAATTTTCCTTATTTTGGGGTAAAACTGCAGAAATTTCACTTATTTTGTGGCAAAATGTCAGAAATTCCCTTTATTTTTGGCAAAAAATGCAGAAAATCCCCTTATTTTAGGGCAAAATTGCAGAAATTTCCCTTATTTGGGGACAAAAACAGAAATTCCCCTTATTTTGGGGCAAAATTGCAGAAATTTCCCTTATTATGGGGAAAAATTGCAGAAATTTCCCTTATTTTAGGGCAAAATTGCAGAAATTTCACTTATTTCAGAGAAAAAGGGCAAAAATTTTTCTTATTTTGGGGCAAAAAGGCAGAAATTCCCATTATTTTGGGGCAAAAAGGCAGAAATTCACCTTATTTTGGGGTAAAATTGCAGAAATTTCACATATTTCAGGGCAAAACGGCAGAAATTCCCCTTATTTTGGGGCAAAAAGGCAGAAATTTCCCTTATTTTGGGATAAAATTGCAGAAATTTCCCTTATTTGGAGGCAAAAAGGCAGAAAATCCACTTAATTTCGGGTAAAAAGGCAGAAATTTCTCGTATTTTGGAGCAAAATTGCAGAAACTCCCCTAATTTTGGGGCTAAAAGGCAGAATTTCCCTTTATTTTGGGGCAAAAATAGAGAAATTCTTTTTATTTTGGGGCAAAAATCAGAAATTTCCTTTATTTTGGGGCAAAATTTTAGAAATTTCTTTTATATTGTTACAGACTTGCAGAAATTTTTCTTATTTTGTGGCAAAAAGGCAGAAATTCCCCATATTTTGGTGCAAAAAGGCTGAAATTCCCCTTATTTTGAGGTAAAATCCTGAAATTCCCCATATTTTGGGGCAAAAAGGCAGAAATTCCCCTCATTTGGGGGCAAAAAGGCACAAATTTCCCTTATTTTCGGGCATAATTGCAGGAATTTCATTTATTTCAGGGCAAAAAGTCAGAAATTCCTTTTATTTTCGGGCAAAAACAGAAATTTCTTTTATTTTGATACAAAATTGTAGAAATTTTCCTTATTTTAGAACAAAAAGGCAAAAATTACCCATATTTTGGGGAAAAAGGCAGAAATTCTTCTTATTTTGAGGTAAAAAGGCTGAAATTCCCGTTATTTTGGGGCAAAAAGGCAGAAATTCCCTTTACTTTGTGGCAAAAAGGCAGAAATTCCCGTTAATTGGGGCAGAAAAGCGAAATTTTCCTTATTTAAGGGCAATAGGGCAGAAATTCCCCTTATTTTGTGGCAAAAAGGCAGAAATTCCCCTTATTTGAAGGTAAAATGCTGAAATTCCCCTTATTTTCGGCAAAAAGGCAGAAATTCCTATTATTTTGGGGCAAAATTGCAGAAATTTCAATTATTTCTGGGCAAAAAGTCAGATATTTGCCTTATTTGGGGCAAAAAGCAGAAATTCCCTTAATTTTGGGGCCAAAAACAGAAATTCCCCTTATTTTGGGGTAAAATTGCAGAAATTTCAAATATTTCAGGGCAAAAAGGCAGAAATTCCACTTTATTTCGGACAATAACAGAAATTCCTTGTATTTTAAAGCTAAATTTCAGAAATTCCCCTTATATTGGTGCAAAAATGGAGAAATTCCCTTTATTTTTGTGCAATAAGGCAGATTTCCCTGTATTTTGAAGCAAAATTGCACATATTTCCCTAATTTTGAAGGAAAATGCAGAAATTCACATTATTTTGGAACAAAAAGACAGAAATTCTCCTTATTTCAGGGCAAAAAGTCAGAAATTCCCCTTATTTTGGGGTAAAATTGCAGAAATTTTCTTTATTTTGGGGCAAAATTGCAGAAATTTCTCTTATTTTGGGGCAAAATTGCAGAAATTTCACTTATTTCAGGGAAAAAGTGCAGAAATTTCTCTTATTTTGGGGCAAAAAGGCAGAAATTTCTTTTATTTTGGTACAAAATTGCAGAAATTTTCTTTATTTTGGGGCAAAAATGAAGAAATTCCCCATATTTTGGGGCAAAAAGGCAGAGATTCGCCTTATTATGAGGTAAAATGCTGAAATTCCCCTTATTTTGGGGCAAAAATACAGAAATTCCCTTTATTTTGTGGCAAAAAGGCAGAAATTTCCCTTATTTTGGGGCAAAATTGCAGAAATTTCACTTATTTCAGGGCAAAATTCAAAAATTCCTTTTATTTTTGGGCAAAAAGACAGAAATTTTGTTTATTTTTGGGTAAAAAGGCAGAAATTTCACTTATTGTGAGGTAAGAAGGCAGAAATTCCTCTTATTTTGGGGCAATAATGAAGAAATTTCCCCTTTTTTGTGGCAAAAGGTATGTATTCTCCTTATTTTCGGGCAAAAAAGCAGAAATATCCCATTTTTTGGAGCACAATTGCAGAAAATCCCCTAATTGTGGGGCAAAAAGGCAGAAATTCCCTATATGTTGGGGCAAAAAGACAGAAATTCTCCTTATTTTGGGGCAAAACTCAGAAATTCCACTTATTTTGGGGCAAAATTCCAGAAATTTCCCTTATTTTGGGGCAAAATTGCAGAAATTTCACTTATTTTGGGGCAAAATTGCAGAAATTTCACTTATTTCAGATAAAAAAAGGCAGAAATTTTTCTTATTTTGGGGCAAAAAGGCAGAAATTCTTAATATTTTGTGGCAAAAATGCAGAAATTCCCCTTATTTTGAGGTAAAAAGGCTGAAATTCCCCTTATTTTGGGGCAAAAGGCCGAAATTTCCCTTATTTTGGGGCAAAATTGCAAACATTTAACTTATTTCAGGGTAATAAGTCAGAAATTTTCCTTATTTTGGGGCAAAAAACACAGAAATTCCCTTTGTTTTGGAAGGAAAATACAGAAATTCCACTTCTTTAGAGGCAAAAAGGCAGAAATTCCCCTTATTTTGAAGCAAAAATGAAGAAATTCCCCTAATTGTTGGGCAAAAAGGCAGAAATTCCCTATATGTTGGGGCAAAAAGACAGAAATTCTCCTTATTTTGGGACAAAACTCAGAAATTCCACTTATTTTGGGGCAAAATTGCAGGAATTTACCTTATTTTGAGGCAAAATTGCAGAAATTTCCCTTATTTGGGGCAAAATTGCAGAAATTTCACTTATTTTCAGGTAAAAAGGCTGAAATATCCTTTATTTTGGGGCAAAAAGGAAGAAATTCCCCTTATTTTGGGGCAAAATTACAGAAATTTTCCTTATTTTGGGGCAAAAAGGCTGAAATTCTTATTTTGAGGTAAAATGCTGAAATTCCCCATATTTTGGGGCAAAAGGCAAAACTTCTTCTTATTTTGGGGCAAAGAGGCACAAATTTCCCTTATTTTCGGGCAAAATTGCAGAAATTTCATTTATTTCAGGGCAAAAAGTAAGAAATTCCTTTTATTTTGGGGCAAAGAGCAGAAATTTCTTTTATTATGGTACAAAATTGAAGAAATTTATCTTATTTTGAAACAAAAAGGCAGAAAATTCCCCTTATTTTGAGGCAAAAGGCAGAAATTATTCTCAATTTGAGGTAAAATGCAGAAATTCCCTTTATTTTGGGGCTAAAAGGCAGAAATTCCCTGCATTTTGAAGCAAAATTGCAGAAATTCTCTTAATTTTCGGGCAAAAAGGCAGAAATTCTCCTTATTTTGGAGAAAAAAGACAGAAAATCTCCTTTTTCGGGAGCAAACAGTCAGAAATTCCCTTATTTTGGGTCAAAATTGCAGAAATTTCCTTTACATTGGGGCAAAATTGCAGAAATTTCCCTTATTTTGGGGTAAAATTGCAGAAATTTTCTTTATTTTGGGGCAAAATTGCAGAAATTTCTCTTATTTTGGGGCAAAATTGCAGAAATTTCACTTATTTCAGGTAAAAAGTGCAGAAATTTCTCTTATTTTGGGGCAAAAAGGCAGAAATTTCTTTTATTTTGGTACAAAATTGCAGAAATTTTCTTTATTTTGGGGCAAAATTGCAGAAATTTCCCGTATTTTGGGGCAAAATTGCAGAAATTTCACTTATTTCAGGGAAAAAGTGCAGAAATTTCTCTTATTTTGGGGCAAAAAGGCAGAAATTTCTTTTATTTTGGTACAAAATTGCAGAAATTTTCTTTATTTTGGGGCAAAAATGAAGAAATTCCCCATATTTTGGGGCAAAAAGGCAGAGATTCGGCTTATTATGAGGTAAAATGCTGAAATTCCCCTTATTTTGGGGCAAAAATACAGAAATTCCATTTATTTTGTGGCAAAAAGGCAGAAATTTCCCTTATTTTGGGGCAAAATTGCAGAAATTTCACTTATTTCAGGGCAAAATTCAAAAATTCCTTTTATTTTGGGGCAAAAAGAAAGAAATTCCGTTCATTTTTAGGTAAAAAGGCAGAAATTTCACTTATTTTGAGGGAAGAAGGCAGAAATTCCTCTTATTTTGGGGCAAAAATGAAGAAATTTCTCTTTTTTGTGGCAAAAGGTATACATTGCCCTTATTTTCGGGCAAAAAAGCAGAAATTCCCCCTATTTTGGAGCAGAATTGAAGAAAATCCCCTAATTGTGGGACAAAAAGGCAGAAATTCCCTATATGTTGGGGCAAAAAGACAGAAATTCTCCTTATTTTGGTGCAAAACTCAGAAATTCCACTTATTTTGGGGCAAAATTCCAGAAATTTCCCTTATTTTGGGGCAAATTTGCAGAAATTTCACTTATTTTGGGGCAATATTGCAGAAATTTCACTTATTTCAGATAAAAAAAAGGCAGAAATTTTTCTTATTTTGGGGCAAAAAGGCAGAAATTCCTAATATTTTGTGGCAAAAATGCAGAAATTCCCATTATTTTGAGGTAAAAAGGCTGAAATTCCCATTATTTGGGGGCAATAAGGCAAAAATTTCCCTTATTTTGGGGCAAAATTGCAGAAATTTCACTTATTTCAGGGAAAAAGTGCAGAAATTTCTCTTATTTTGGGACAAAAAGGCAGAAATTTCTTTTATTTTGGTACAAAATTGCAGAAAATTTTTTAATTTGGGGCAAAAATGAAGAAATTCCCCATATTTTGGGGCAAAAAGGCAGAGATTTGCCTTATTATGAGGTAAAATGCTGAAATTCCCCTTATTTTGGGGCAAAAATACAGAAATTCCCTTCATTTTGTGGCAAAAAGGCAGAAATTTCCCTTATTTTGGGGAAAAATTGCAGAAATTTCACTTATTTCAGGGCAAAATTCAAAAATTCCTTTTATTTTGGGGCAAAAAGAAAGAAATTCCGTTCATTTTTAGGTAAAAAGGCAGAAATTTCAATTATTTTGAGGGAAGAAGGCAGAAATTCCTCTTATTTTGGGGTAAAAATGAAGAAATTTCTCTTTTTTGTGGCAAAAGTTATACATTCCTCTTATTTTCGGGCAAAAAAGCAGAAATTCCCCCTATTTTGAAGCAGAATTGAAGAAAATCCCCTAATTGTGGGGCAAAAAGGCAGAAATTCCCTATATGTTGGGGCAAAAAGACAGAAATTCTCCTTATTTTGGGGCAAAACTCAGAAATTTCACTTATTTTGGGGCAAAATTCCAGAAATTTCCCTTATTTTGGGGCAAAATTGCAGAAATTTTACTTATTTTGGGGCACAATTGCAGAAATTTCACTTATTTCAGGTAAAAATGGCAGAAATTTTTCTTATTTTGGGGCAAAAAGGCAGAAATTCCTAATATTTTGTGGCAAAAATGCAGAAATTCCCCTTATTTTGAGGTAAAAAGGCTGAAATTCCCCTTATTTGGGGGCAAAAAGGCAGAAATTTCCCTTATTTTGGGGCAAAATTGCAAACATTTCACTTATTTCAGGGTAATAAGTCAGAAATTTTCCTTATTTTGGGGCAAAAAACACAGAAATTCCCTTTGTTTTGGAAGGAAAATACAGAAATTCCACTTCTTTAGAGGCAAAAAGGCAGAAATTCCCCTTATTTTGAAGCAAAAATGAAGAAATTCCCCTAATTGTTGGGCAAAAAGGCAGAAATTCCCTATATGTTGGGGCAAAAAGACAGAAATTCTACTTATTTTGGGACAAAACTCAGAAATTCCACTTATTTTGGGGCAAAATTGCAGGAATTTAACTTATTTTGAGGCAAAATTGCAGAAATTTCCCTTATTTGGGGCAAAATTGCAGAAATTTCACTTATTTTCAGGTAAAAAGGCTGAAATATCCTTTATTTTGGGGCAAAAAGGAAGAAATTCCCCTTATTTTGGGGCAAAATTGCAGAAATTTTCCTTATTTTGGGGCAAAAAGGCTGAAATTCTTATTTTGAGGTAAAATGCTGAAATTCCCCATATTTTGGGGCAAAAGGCAAAACTTCTTATTTTGGGGCAAAGAGGCACAAATTTCTCTTATTTTCGGGCAAAATTGCAGAAATTTCATTTATTTCAGGGCAAAAAGTCAGAAATTCCTTTTATTTTGGGGCAAAGAGCAGAAATTTCTTTTATTATGGTACAAAATTGAAGAAATTTATCTTATTTTGAAACAAAAAGGCAGAAAATTCCCCTTATTTTGAGGCAAAAGGCAGAAATTATTCTCAATTTGAGGTAAAATGCAGAAATTCCCTTTATTTTGGGGCTAAAAGGCAGAAATTCCCTGTATTTTGAAGCAAAATTGCAGAAATTCTCTTAATTTTCGGGCAAAAAGGCAGAAATTCTCCTTATTTTGGGGCAAAAAGACAGAAAATCTCCATTTTCGGGAGCAAACAGTCAGAAATTCCTCTTATTTTGGGGCAAAATTGCAGAAATTTCCTTTACATTGGGGCAAAATTGCAGAAATTTCCCTTATTTTGGGGCAAAATTGCAGAAATTTCAGGTATTTGAGAAAAAAAGGCAGAAATTTTTTTGGGGGGGCAAAAAGGCAGAATTTTTTTTATTTTGGTACAAAATTGCAGAAATTTTTCTTATTTTGGGGCAAAAAGTCAGAAATTCCCCATATTTTGGGGCAAAAATGCAGAAATTCCCCTTATTTTGAGGTAATAAGGCTGAAATTCCCCTTATTTTGGGGCAAAAAGGCAGAAATTTCGTTTATTTTGGGGAAAAGGCAGAAATTGCACTTATTTTGAGTCAAAAAGGTGGAAAATCCCCTTATTTTGGGGCAAAAATGAAGAAATTTGCTTTTTTATGGCAAAAAGGTATACATTCCCTTTATTTTCGGGCAAAAAGGCAGAAATTCTTTGTATTTTGGAGCAAAATTGCAGAAATTCCCCTAATTTTTGGGCAAAAAGGCAGAAATTTTCCTTATTTTGGGGTAAAACTGCAGAAATTTCACTTATTTTGCGGCAAAATGTCAGAAATTCCACTTATTTTTGGCAAAAAATGCAGAAAATCCCCTTATTTTAGGGCAAAATTGCAGAAATTTCCCTTATTTGGGGACAAAAACAGAAATTCCCCTTATTTTGGGGCAAAATTGCAGAAATTTCCCTTATTATGGGGAAAAATTGCAGAAATTTCCCTTATTTTAGGGCAAAATTGCAGAAATTTCACTTATTTCAGAGAAAAAAAGCAAAAATTTTTCTTATTTTGGGGCAAAAAGGCAGAATTTCCCATTATTTTGGGGTAAAATTGCAGAAATTTTACATATTTCAGGGCAAAACGGCAGAAATTCCCCTTATTTTGGGGCAAAAAGGCAGAAATTTCCTTTATTTTGGGATAAAATTGCAGAAATTTCCCTTATTTGGGGGCAAAAATGCAGAAAATCCACTTAATTTCGGGTAAAAAGGCAGAAATTTCTCGTATTTTGGAGCAAAATTGCAGAAACTCCCCTAATTTTGGGGCTAAAAGGCAGAATTTCCCTTTATTTTGTGGCAAAAATAGAGAAATTCTTTTTATTTTGGGGCAAAAATCAGAAATTTCCTTTATTTTGGGGCAAAATTTTAGAAATTTCTTTTATATTGTTACAGACTTGCAAAAATTTTTCTTATTTTGTGGCAAAAAGGCAGAAATTCCCCATATTTTGGTGCAAAAAGGCTGAAATTCCCCTTATTTTGAGGTAAAATCCTGAAATTCCCCATATTTTGGGGCAAAAAGGCAGAAATTCCCCTCATTTGGGGGCAAAAAGGCACAAATTTCCCTTATTTTCGGGCATAATTGCAGGAATTTCATTTATTTCAGGGCAAAAAGTCAGAAATTCCTTTTATTTTCGGGCAAAAACAGAAATTTCTTTTATTTTGATACAAAATTGTAGAAATTTTCTTTATTTTGGAACAAAAAGGCAAAAATTACCCATATTTTGGGGAAAAAGACAGAAATTCCTTTTATTTTGAGGTAAAAAGGCTGAAATTCCCGTTATTTTGGGTCATAAAGGCAGAAATTCCCTTTACTTTCTGGCAAAAGGGCAGAAATTCCCGTTAATTGGGGCAGAAAAGCAGAAATTTTCCTTATTTAAGGGCAATAGGGCAGAAATTCCCCTTATTTTGTGGCAAAAAGGCAGAAATTCCCCTTATTTGAGGTAAAATGCTGAAATTCCCCTTATTTTCGGCAAAAAGGCAGAAATTCCTATTATTTTGGGGCAAAAGTGCAGAAATTTCTCTTATTTTGGGGCAAAAAGGCAGAAATTTCTTTTATTTTGGTACAAAATTGCAGAAATTTTCTTTATTTTGGGGCAAAATTGCAGAAATTTCCCTTATTTTGGGGCAAAATTGCAGAAATTTCACTTATTTCAGGGAAAAAGTGCAGAAATTTTTCTTATTTTGGGGCAAAAAGGCAGAAATTTCTTTTATTTTGGTACAAAATTGCAGAAAATTTTTTTAATTTGGGGCAAAAATGAAGAAATTCCCCATATTTTGGGGCAAAAAGGCAGAGATTTGCCTTATTATGAGGTAAAATGCTGAAATTCCCCTTATTTTGGGGCAAAAATACAGAAATTCCCTTCATTTTGTGGCAAAAAGGCAGAAATTTCCCTTATTTTGGGGAAAAATTGCAGAAATTTCACTTATTTCAGGGCAAAATTCAAAAATTCCTTTTATTTTGGGGCAAAAAGAAAGAAATTCCGTTCATTTTTAGGTAAAAAGGCAGAAATTTCACTTATTTTGAAGGAAGAAGGCAGAAATTCCTCTTATTTTGGGGCAAAAATGAAGAAATTTCTTTTTTTTGTGGCAAAAGGTATACATTCCCCTTATTTTCGGGCAAAAAAGCAGAAATTCCCCCTATTTTGGAGCAGAATTGAAGAAAATCCCCTAATTGTGGGGCAAAAAGGCAGAAATTCCCTATATGTTGGGGCAAAAAGACAGAAATTCTCCTTATTTTGGGGCAAAACTCAGAAATTCCACTTATTTTGGGGCAAAATTCCAGAAATTTCCCTTATTTTGGGGCAAAATTGCAGAAATTTTACTTATTTTGGGGCACAATTGCAGAAATTTCACTTATTTCAGGTAAAAATGGCAGAAATTTTTCTTATTTTGGGGCAAAAAGGCAGAAATTCCTAATATTTTGTGGCAAAAATGCAGAAATTCCCCTTATTTTGAGGTAAAAAGGCTGAAATTCCCCTTATTTGGGGGCAAAAAGGCAGAAATTTCCCTTATTTTGGGGCAAAATTGCAAACATTTCACTTATATCAGGGTAATAAGTCAGAAATTTTCCTTATTTTGGGGCAAAAAACACAGAAATTCCCTTTGTTTTGGAAGGAAATACAGAAATTCCACTTCTTTAGAGGCAAAAAGGCAGAAATTCCCCTTATTTTGAAGCAAAAATGAAGAAATTCCCCTAATTGTTGGGCAAAAAGGCAGAAATTCCCTATATGTTGGGGCAAAAAGACAGAAATTCTCCTTATTTTGGGACAAAACTCAGAAATTCCATTTATTTTGGGGCAAAATTGCAGGAATTTACCTTATTTTGAGGCAAAATTGCAGAAATTTCCCTTATTTTGGGGCAAAATTGCAGAAATTTCACTTATTTTCAGGTAAAAAGGATGAAATATCCTTTATTTTGGGGCAAAAAGGAAGAAATTCCCCTTATTTTGGGGCAAAATTGCAGAAATTTTCCTTATTTTGGGGCAAAAAGGCTGAAATTCTTATTTTGAGGTAAAATGCTGAAATTCCTCATATTTTGGGGCAAAAGGCAAAACTTCTTCTTATTTTGGGGCAAAGAGGCACAAATTTCCCTTATTTTCGGGCAAAATTGCAGAAATTTCATTTATTTCAGGGCAAAAAGTCAGAAATTCCTTTTATTTTGGGGCAAAGAGCAGAAATTTCTTTTATTATGGTACAAAATTGAAGAAATTTATCTTATTTTGAAACAAAAAGGCAGAAAATTCCCCTTATTTTGAGGCAAAAGGCAGAAATTATTCTCAATTTGAGGTAAAATGCAGAAATTCCCTTTATTTTGGGGCTAAAAGGCAGAAATTCCCTGTATTTTGAAGCAAAATTGCAGAAATTCTCTTAATTTTCGGGCAAAAAGGCAGAAATTCCCCTTATTTTGGGGCAAAATTGCAGAAATTTCCTTTACATTGGAGCAAAATTGCAGAAATTTCCCTTATTTTGGGGCAAAATTGCAGAAATTTCAGGTATTTGAGAAAAAAAAGGCAGAAATTTTTTTGGGGGGGCAAAAAGGCAGAAATTTTTTTTATTTTGGTACAAAATTGCAGAAATTTTTCTTATTTTGGGGCAAAAAGTCAGAAATTCCCCATATTTTGGGGCAAAAATGCAGAAATTCCCCTTATTTTGAGGTAATAAGGCTGAAATTCCCCTTATTTTGGGGCAAAAAGGCAGAAATTTCGTTTATTTTGGGGAAAAGGCAGAAATTGCACTTATTTTGAGTCAAAAAGTTGGAAAATCCCCTTATTTTGGGTCAAAAATGAAGAAATTTGCTTTTTTATGGCAAAAAGGTATACATTCCCTTTATTTTCGGGCAAAAAGGAAGAAATTCTTTGTAATTTGGAGCAAAATTGCAGAAATTCCCCTAATTTTTGGGCAAAAAGGCAGAAATTTTCCTTATTTTGGGGTAAAACTGCAGAAATTTCACTTATATTGCGGCAAAATGTCAGAAATTCCCCTTAGTTTTGGCAAAAAATGCAGAAAATCCCCTTATTTTAGGGCAAAATTGCAGAAATTTCCCTTATTTGGGGACAAAAACAGAAATTCCCCTTATTTTGGGGCAAAATTGCAGAAATTTCCCTTATTATGGGGAAAAATTGCAGAAATTTCCCTTATTTTAGGGCAAAATTGCAGAAATTTCACTTATTTCAGAGAAAAAAAGCAAAAATTTTTCTTATTTTGGGGCAAAAAGGCAGAATTTCCCATTATTTTGGGGTAAAATTGCAGAAATTTTACATATTTCAGGGCAAAACGGCAGAAATTCCCCTTATTTTGGGGCAAAAAGGCAGAAATTTCCCTTCTTTTGGGATAAAATTGCAGAAATTTCCCTTATTTGGGGGCAAAAATGCAGAAAATCCACTTAATTTCGGGTAAAAAGGCAGAAATTTCTCGTATTTTGGAGCAAAATTGCAGAAACTCCCCTAATTTTGGGGCTAAAAGGCAGAATTTCCCTTTATTTTGTGGCAAAAATAGAGAAATTCTTTTTATTTTGGGGCAAAAATCAGAAATTTCCTTTATTTTGGGGCAAAATTTTAGAAATTTCTTTTATATTGTTACAGACTTGCAGAAATTTTTCTTATTTTGTGGCAAAAAGGCAGAAATTCCCCATATTTTGGTGCAAAAAGGCTGAAATTCCCCTTATTTTGAGGTAAAATCCTGAAATTCCCCATATTTTGGGGCAAAAAGGCAGAAATTCCCCTCATTTGGGGGCAAAAAGGCACAAATTTCCCTTATTTTCGGGCATAATTGCAGGAATTTCATTTATTTCAGGGCAAAAAGTCAGAAATTCCTTTTATTTTCGGGCAAAAACAGAAATTTCTTTTATTTTGATACAAAATTGTAGAAATTTTCTTTATTTTGGAACAAAAAGGCAAAAATTACCCATATTTTGGGGAAAAAGGCAGAAATTCCTTTTATTTTGAGGTAAAAAGGCTGAAATTCCCGTTATTTTGGGGCATAAAGGCAGAAATTCCCTTTACTTTCTGGCAAAAGGGCAGAAATTCCCGTTAATTGGGGCAGAAAAGCAGAAATTTTCCTTATTTAAGGGCAATAGGGCAGAAATTCCCCTTATTTTGTGGCAAAAAGGCAGAAATTCCCCTTATTTGAAGGTAAAATGCTGAAATTCCCCTTATTTTCGGCAAAAAGGCAGAAATTCCTATTATTTTGGGGCAAAACTGCAGAAATTTCTCTTATTTTGGAGCAAAAAGGCAGAAATTTCTTTTATTTTGGTACAAAATTGCAGAAATTTTCTTTATTTTGGGGCAAAATTGCAGAAATTTCCCTTATTTTGGGGCAAAATTGCAGAAATTTCACTTATTTCAGGGAAAAAGTGCAGAAATTTCTCTTATTTTGGGGCAAAAAGGCAGAAATTTCTTTTATTTTGGTACAAAATTGCAGAAAATTTTTTTAATTTGGGGCAAAAATGAAGAAATTCCCCATATTTTGGGGCAAAAAGGCAGAGATTTGCCTTATTATGAGGTAAAATGCTGAAATTCCCCTTATTTTGGGGCAAAAATACAGAAATTCCCTTCATTTTGTGGCAAAAAGGCAGAAATTTCCCTTATTTTGGGGAAAAATTGCAGAAATTTCACTTATTTCAGGGCAAAATTCAAAAATTCCTTTTATTTTGGGGCAAAAAGAAAGAAATTCCGTTCATTTTTAGGTAAAAAGGCAGAAATTTCACTTATTTTGAAGGAAGAAGGCAGAAATTCCTCTTATTTTGGGGCAAAAATGAAGAAATTTCTTTTTTTTGTGGCAAAAGGTATACATTCCCCTTATTTTCGGGCAAAAAAGCAGAAATTCCCCCTATTTTGGAGCAGAATTGAAGAAAATCCCCTAATTGTGGGGCAAAAAGGCAGAAATTCCCTATATGTTGGGGCAAAAAGACAGAAATTCTCCTTATTTTGGGGCAAAACTCAGAAATTCCACTTATTTTGGGGCAAAATTCCAGAAATTTCCCTTATTTTGGGGCAAAATTGCAGAAATTTTACTTATTTTGGGGCACAATTGCAGAAATTTCACTTATTTCAGGTAAAAATGGCAGAAATTTTTCTTATTTTGGGGCAAAAAGGCAGAAATTCCTAATATTTTGTGGCAAAAATGCAGAAATTCCCCTTATTTTGAGGTAAAAAGGCTGAAATTCCCCTTATTTGGGGGCAAAAAGGCAGAAATTTCCCTTATTTTGGGGCAAAATTGCAAACATTTCACTTATATCAGGGTAATAAGTCAGAAATTTTCCTTATTTTGGGGCAAAAAACACAGAAATTCCCTTTGTTTTGGAAGGAAATACAGAAATTCCACTTCTTTAGAGGCAAAAAGGCAGAAATTCCCCTTATTTTGAAGCAAAAATGAAGAAATTCCCCTAATTGTTGGGCAAAAAGGCAGAAATTCCCTATATGTTGGGGCAAAAAGACAGAAATTCTCCTTATTTTGGGACAAAACTCAGAAATTCCATTTATTTTGGGGCAAAATTGCAGGAATTTACCTTATTTTGAGGCAAAATTGCAGAAATTTCCCTTATTTGGGGCAAAATTGCAGAAATTTCACTTATTTTCAGGTAAAAAGGCTGAAATATCCTTTATTTTGGGGCAAAAAGGAAGAAATTCCCATTATTTTGGGGCAAAATTGCAGAAATTTTCCTTATTTTGGGGCAAAAAGGCTGAAATTCTTATTTTGAGGTAAAATGCTGAAATTCCCCATATTTTGGGGCAAAAGGCAAAACTTCTTATTTTGGGGCAAAGAGGCACAAATTTCTCTTATTTTCGGGCAAAATTGCAGAAATTTCATTTATTTCAGGGCAAAAAGTCAGAAATTGCTTTTATTTTGGGGCAAAGAGCAGAAATTTCTTTTATTATGGTACAAAATTGAAGAAATTTATCTTATTTTGAAACAAAAAGGCAGAAAATTCCCCTTATTTTGAGGCAAAAGGCAGAAATTATTCTCAATTTGAGGTAAAATGCAGAAATTCCCTTTATTTTGGGGCTAAAAGGCAGAAATTCCCTGTATTTTGAAGCAAAATTGCAGAAATTCTCTTAATTTTCGGGCAGAAAGGCAGAAATTCTCCTTATTTTGGGGCAAAAAGACAGAAAATCTCCTTTTTCGGGAGCAAACAGTCAGAAATTCCCCTTATTTTGGGGCAAAATTGCAGAAATTTCCGTTACATTGGGGCAAAATTGCAGAAATTTCCCTTATTTTGGGGCAAAATTGCAGAAATTTCAGGTATTTGAGAAAAAAAAGGCAGAAATTTTTTTGGGGGGGCAAAAAGGCAGAAATTTTTTTTTATTTTGGTACAAAATTGCAGAAATTTTTCTTATTTTGGGGCAAAAAGTCAGAAATTCCCCATATTTTGGGGCAAAAATGCAGAAATTCCCCTTATTTTGAGGTAATAAGGCTGAAATTCCCCTTATTTTGGGGCAAAAAGGCAGAAATTTCGTTTATTTTGGGGAAAAGGCAGAAATTGCACTTATTTTGAGTCAAAAAGGTGGAAAATCCCCTTATTTTGGGGCAAAAATGAAGAAATTTGCTTTTTTATGGCAAAAAGGTATACATTCCCTTTATTTTCGGGCAAAAAGGCAGAAATTCTTTGTATTTTGGAGCAAAATTGCAGAAATTCCCCTAATTTTTGGGCAAAAAGGCAGAAATTTTCCTTATTTTGGGGTAAAACTGCAGAAATTTCACTTATTTTGCGGCAAAATGTCAGAAATTCCCCTTATTTTTGGCAAAAAATGCAGAAAATCCCCTTATTTTAGGGCAAAATTGCAGAAATTTCCCTTATTTGGGGACAAAAACAGAAATTCCCCTTATTTTGGGGCAAAATTGCAGAAATTTCCCTTATTATGGGGAAAAATTGCAGAAATTTCCCTTATTTTAGGGCAAAATTGCAGAAATTTCACTTATTTCAGAGAAAAAAAGCAAAAATTTTTCTTATTTTGGGGCAAAAAGGCAGAAATTCCCATTATTTTGGGGCAAAAAGGCAGACATTCACCTTATTTTGGGGTAAAATTGCAGAAATTTCACATATTTCAGGGCAAAACGGCAGAAATTCCCCTTATTTTGGGGCAAAAAGGCAGAAATTTCCCTTATTTTGGGATAAAATTGCAGAAATTTCCCTTATTTGGGGGCAAAAAGGCAGAAAATCCACTTAATTTCGGGTAAAAAGGCAGAAATTTCTCGTATTTTGGAGCACAATTGCAGAAACTCCCCTAATTTTGGGGCAAAAAGGCAGAATTTCCCTTTATTTTGGGGCAAAAATAGAGAAATTCTCTTTATTTTGGGGCAAAAATCAGAAATTTCCTTTATTTTGGGGCAAAATTTTAGAAATTTCTTTTATATTGTTACAGACTTGCAGAAATTTTTCTTATTTTGTGGCAAAAAGGCAGAAATTCCCCATATTTTGGTGCAAAAAGGCTGAAATTCCCCTTATTTTGAGGTAAAATCCTGAAATTCCCCATATTTTGGGGCAAAAAGGCAGAAATTCCCCTCATTTGGGGGCAAAAAGGCACAAATTTCCCTTATTTTCGGGCATAATTGCAGGAATTTCATTTATTTCAGGGCAAAAAGTCAGAAATTCCTTTTATTTTCGGGCAAAAACAGAAATTTCTTTAATTTTGATACAAAATTGTAGAAATTTTCCTTATTTTGGAACAAAAAGGCAAAAATTACCCATATTTTGGGGAAAAAGGCAGAAATTCCTTTTATTTTGAGGTAAAAAGGCTGAAATTCCCGTTATTTTGGGGCATAAAGGCAGAAATTCCCTTTACTTTCTGGCAAAAGGGCAGAAATTCCCGTTAATTGGGGCAGAAAAGCAGAAATTTTCCTTATTTAAGGGCAATAGGGCAGAAATTCCCCTTATTTTGTGGCAAAAAGGCAGAAATTCCCCTTATTTGAAGGTAAAATGCTGAAATTCCCCTTATTTTCGGCAAAAAGGCAGAAATTCCTATTATTTTGGGGCAAAATTGCAGAAATTTCAATTATTTCTGGGCAAAAAGTCAGATATTTGCCTTATTTTGGGGCAAAAAGCAGAAATTCCCTTAATTTTGGGGACAAAAACAGAAATTCCCCTTATTTTGGGGTAAAATTGCAGAAATTTCAAATATTTCAGGGCAAAAAGGCAGAAATTCCACTTTATTTCGGACAATAACGCAGAAATTCCCCGTATTTAAAGCTAAATAAACAGAAATTCCCCTTATATTGGTGCAAAAATGGAGAAATTCCCTTTATTTTTGTGCAATAAGGCAGATTTCCCCGTATTTTGAAGCAAAATTGCACATATTTCCCTAATTTTGAAGGAAAATGCAGAAATTCACATTATTTTGGAACAAAAAGACAGAAATTCTCCTTATTTCAGGGCAAAAAGTCAGAAATTCCCCTTCTTTTGGGGTAAAATTGCAGAAATTTTCTTTATTTTGGGGCAAAATTGCAGAAATTTCCCTTATTTTGGGGCAAAATTGCAGAAATTTCACTTATTTCAGGGAAAAACTGCAGAAATTTCTCTTATTTTGGGGCAAAAAGGCAGAAATTTCTTTTATTTTGGTACAAAATTGCAGAAATTTTCTTTATTTTTGGGCAAAATTGCAGAAATTTCCCTTATTTTGGGGCAAAATTGCAGAAATTTCACTTATTTCAGGGAAAAAGTGAAGAAATTTCTCTTATTTTGGGGCAAAAAGGCAGAAATTTCTTTTATTTTGGTACAAAATTGCAGAAATTTTCTTTATTTTGGGGCAAAAATGAAGAAATTCCCCATATTTTGGGGCAAAAAGGCAGAGATTCGCCTTATTATGAGGTATAATGCTGAAATTCCCCTTATTTTGGGGCAAAAATACAGAAATTCCCTTTATTTTGTGGCAAAAAGGCAGAAATTTCCCTTATTTCGGGGCAAAATTGCAGAAATTTCACTTATTTCAGGGCAAAATTCAAAAGTTCCTTTTATTTTTGGGCAAAAAGACAGAAATTTTGTTTATTTTTGGGTAAAAAGGCAGAAATTTCACTTATTGTGAGGTAAGAAGGCAGAAATTCCTCTTATTTTGGGGCAAAAATGAAGAAATTTCCCTTTTTTGTGGCAAAAGGTATATATTCTCCATATTTTCGGGCAAAAAAGCAGAAATATCCCGTTTTTTGGAGCACAATTGCAGAAAATCCCCTAATTGTGGGGCAAAAAGGCAGAAATTCCCTATATGTTGGGGCAAAAAGACAGAAATTCTCCTTATTTTGGGGCAAAACTCAGAAATTTCACTTATTTTGGGGCAAAATTCCAGAAATTTCCCTTATTTTGGGGCAAAATTGCAGAAATTTCACTTATTTTGGGGCAAAATTGCAGAAATTTCACTTATTTCAGATAAAAAAAAGGCAAAAATTATTCTTATTTTGGGGCAAAAAGGCAGAAATTCCTAATATTTTGTGGCAAAAATGCAGAAATTCCCCTTATTTTGAGGTAAAAAGGCTGAAATTCCCCTTATTTTGGGGCAAAAATACAGAAATTCCCTTTATTTTGTGGCAAAAAGGCAGAAATTTCCCTTATTTTGGGGCAAAATTGCAGAAATTTCACTTATTTCAGGGCAAAATTCAAAAATTCCTTTTATTTTGGGGCAAAAAGACAGAAATTCCGTTCATTTTTAGGTAAAAAGGCAGAAATTTCACTTATTTTGAGGGAAGAAGGCAGAAATTCCTCTTATTTTGGGGCAAAAATGAAGAAATTTCTCTTTTTGTGGCAAAAGGTATACATTCCCCTTATTTTCGGGCAAAAAAGCAGAAATTCCCCCTATTTTGGGGCAGAATTGAAAAAAATCCCCTAATTGTGGGCCAAAAAGGCAGAAATTCCCTATATGTTTGGGCAAAAAGACAGAAATTCTCCTTATTTTGGGGCAAAACTCAGAAATTCCACTTATTTTGGGGCAAAATTCCAGAAATTTCCCTTATTTTGGGGCAAAATTGCAGAAATTTTACTTATTTTGGGGCACAATTGCAGAAATTTCACTTATTTCAGGTAAAAATGGCAGAAATTTTTCTTATTTTGGGGCAAAAAGGCAGAAATTCCTAATATTTTGTGGCAAAAATGCAGAAATTCCCCTTATTTTGAGGTAAAAAGGCTGAAATTCCCCTTATTTGGGGGCAAAAAGGCAGAAATTTCCCTTATTTTGGGGCAAAATTGCAAACATTTCACTTATATCAGGGTAATAAGTCAGAAATTTTCCTTATTTTGGGGCAAAAAACACAGAAATTCCCTTTGTTTTGAAAGGAAAATACAGAAATTCCACTTCTTTAGAGGCAAAAAGGCAGAAATTCCCCTTATTTTGAAGCAAAAATGAAGAAATTCCCCTAATTGTTGGCCAAAAAGGCAGAAATTCCCTATATGTTGGGGCAAAAAGACAGAAATTCTCCTTATTTTGGGACAAAACTCAGAAATTCCACTTATTTTGGGGCAAAATTGCAGGAATTTACCTTATTTTGAGGCAAAATTGCAGAAATTTCCCTTATTTGGGGCAAAATTGCAGAAATTTCACTTATTTTCAGGTAAAAAGGCTGAAATATCCTTTATTTTGGGGCAAAAAGGAAGAAATTTTCCTTATTTTGGGGCAAAATTGCAGAAATTTTCCTTATTTTGGGGCAAAAAGGCTGAAATTCTTATTTTGAGGTAAAATGCTGAAATTCCCCATATTTCGGGGCAAAAGGCAAAACTTCTTCTTATTTTGTGGCAAAGAGGCACAAATTTCTCTTATTTTCGGGCAAAATTGCAGAAATTTCATTTATTTCAGGTCAAAAAGTCAGAAATTCCTTTTATTTTGGCGCAAAGAGCAGAAATTTCTTTTATTATGGTACAAAATTGAAGAAATTATCTTATTTTGAAACAAAAAGGCAATAAATTCCCCTTATTTTGAGGCAAAAGGCAGAAATTATTCTCAATTTGAGGTAAAATGCAGAAATTCCCTTTATTTTGGGGCTAAAAGTCATAAATTCCCTGTATTTTGAAGCAAAATTGCAGAAATTCTCTTAATTTTCGGGCAAAAAGGCAGAAATTTTCCTTATTTTGGGGCAAAAAGACAGAAAATCTCCTTTTTCGGGAGCAAGCAGTCAGAAATTCCCCTTATTTTGGGGCAAAATTGCAGAAATTTCCTTTACATTGGGGCAAAATTGCAGAAATTTCCCTTATTTTGGGGCAAAATTGCAGAAATTTCAGGTATTTGAGAAAAAAAAGGCAGAAATTTTTTTGGGGGGGCAAAAAGGCAAAAATTTTTTTTATTTTGGTACAAAATTGCAGAAATTTTTCTTATTTTGGGGCAAAAAGTCAGAAATTCCCCATATTTTGGGGCAAAAATGCAGAAATTCCCCTTATTTTGAGGTAATAAGGCTGAAATTCCCCTTATTTTGGGGCAAAAAGGCAGAAATTTCGTTTATTTTGGGGAAAAGGCAGAAATTGCACTTATTTTGAGACAAAAAGTTGGAAAATCCCCTTATTTTGGGTCAAAAATGAAGAAATTTGCTTTTTTATGGCAAAAAGGTATACATTCCCTTTATTTTCGGGCAAAAAGGAAGAAATTCTTTGTATTTTGGAGCAAAATTGCAGAAATTCCCCTAATTTTTGGGCAAAAAGGCAGAAATTTTCCTTATTTTGGGGTAAAACTGCAGAAATTTCACTTATTTTGCGGCAAAATATCAGAAATTCCCCTTATTTTTGGCAAAAAATGCAGAAAATCCCCTTATTTTAGGGCAAAAATGCAGAAATTTTCCTTATTTGGGGACAAAAACAGAAATTACCCTTATTTTGGGGCAAAATTGCAGAAATTTCCCTTATTATGGGGAAAAATTGCAGAAATTTCCTTTACATTGGGGCAAAATAGTAGAAATTTCCCTTATTTTGGGGCAAAATTGCAGAAATTTCACGTATTTCAGGGAAAAAAGGCAGAAATTTTTTTGGGGGGGCAAAAAGGCAGAAATTTTTTTTATTTTGGTACAAAATTGCAGAAATTTTTCTTATTTTGGGGCAAAAAGTCAGAAATTCCCCATATTTTGGGGCAAAAAGGCAGAAATTCCCCTTATTTTGAGGTAAAAAGGCTGAAATTCCCCTTATTTTGGGGCAAAAAGACAGAAATTTCGTTTATTTTGGGGAAAAGGCAGAAATTGCACTTATTTTGAGTCAAAAAGGTGGAAATTCCCCTTATTTTGGGGCAAAAATGAAGAAATTTGCTTTTTTATGGCAAAAAGGTATACATTCCCTTTATTTTCGGGCAAAAAGGCAGAAATTCTTTGTATTTTGGAGCAAAATTGCAGAAATTCTCATAATTTTCGGGCAAAAAGGAAGAAATTCTCCTTATTTTGGGGGAAAAAGACAGAAAATCTCCTTTTCCGGGAGCAAACAGTCAGAAATTCCCCTTATTTTGGGGCAAAATTGCAGAAATTTCCTTTACATTGGGGCAAAATTGCAGAAATTTCCCTTATTTTGGGGCAAAATTGCAGAAATTTCAGGTATTTGAGAAAAAAAGGCAGAAATTTTTTTGGGGGGGCAAAAAGGCAGAAATTTTTTTTATTTTGGTACAAAATTGCAGAAATTTTTCTTATTTTGGGGCAAAAAGTCAGAAATTCCCCATATTTTGGGGCAAAAAGGCAGAAATTCCTTTTATTTTGAGGTAATAAGGCTGAATTTCCCCTTATTTTGGTGCAAAAAGGCAGAAATTTCGTTTATTTTGGGGAAAAGGCAGAAATTGCACTTATTTTGAGTCAAAAAGGTGGAAAATCCCCTTATTTTGGGGCAAAAATGAAGAAATTTGCTATTTTATGGCAAAAAGGTATACATTCCCTTTATTTTCGGGCAAAAAGGAAGAAATTCTTTGTATTTTGGAGCAAAATTGCAGAAATTCCCCTAATTTTTGGGCAAAAAGGCAGAAATTTTCCTTATTTTGGGGTAAAACTGCAGAAATTTCACTTATTTTGCGGCAAAATGTCAGAAATTCCCCTTATTTTTGGCAAAAAATGCAGAAAATCCCCTTATTTTAGGGCAAAAATGCAGAAATTTCCCTTATTTGGAGACAAAAACAGAAATTCCCCTTATTTTGGGGCAAAATTGCAGAAATTTCCCTTATTATGGGGAAAAATTGCAGAAATTTCCCTTATTTTAGGGCAAAATTGCAGAAATTTCACTTATTTCAGAGAAAAAAAGCAAAAATTTTTCTTATTTTGGGGCAAAAAGGCAGAAATTCCCATTATTTTGGGGCAAAAAGGCAGAAATTCACCTTATTTTGGGGTAAAATTGCAGAAATTTTACATATTTCAGGGCAAAACGGCAGAAATTCCCCTTATTTTGGGGCAAAAAGGCAGAAATTTCCCTTATTTTGGGATAAAATTGCAGAAATTTCCCTTATTTGGGGGCAAAAAGGCAGAAAATCCACTTAATTTCGGGTAAAAAGGCAGAAATTTCTCGTATTTTGGAGCAAAATTGCAGAAACTCCCCTAATTTTGGGGCAAAAAGGCAGAATTTCCCTTTATTTTGGGGCAAAAATAGAGAAATTCTTTTTATTTTGGGGCAAAAATCAGAAATTTCCTTTATTTTGGGGCAAAATTTTAGAAATTTCTTTTATATTGTTACAGACTTGCAGAAATTTTTCTTATTTTGTGGCAAAAAGGCAGAAATTCCCCATATTTTGGTGCAAAAAGGCTGAAATTCCCCTTATTTTGAGGTAAAATCCTGAAATTCCCCATATTTTGGGGCAAAAAGGCAGAAATTCCCCTCATTTGGGGGCAAAAAGGCACAAATTTCCCTTATTTTCGGGCATAATTGCAGGAATTTCATTTATTTCAGGGCAAAATGTCAGAAATTCCTTTTATTTTCAGGCAAAAACAGAAATTTCTTTTATTTTGATACAAAATTGTAGAAATTTTCCTTATTTTGGAACAAAAAGGCAAAAATTACCCATATTTTGGGGAAAAAGGCAGAAATTCCTTTTATTTTGAGGTAAAAAGCCTGAAATTCCCGTTATTTTGGGGCATAAAGGCAGAAATTCCCTTTACTTTCTGGCAAAAGGGCAGAAATTCCCGTTAATTGGGGCAGAAAAGCAGAAATTTTCCTTATTTAAGGGCAATAGGGCAGAAATTCCCCTTATTTTGTGGCAAAAAGGCAGAAATTCCCCTTATTTGAAGGTAAAATGCTGAAATTCCCCTTATTTTCGGCAAAAAGGCAGAAATTCCTATTATTTTGGGGCAAAATTTCAGAAATTTCAATTATTTCTGGGCAAAAAGTCAGATATTTGCCTTATTTTGGGGCAAAAAGCAGAAATTCCCTTAATTTTGGGGCCAAAAACAGAAATTCCCCTTATTTTGGGGTAAAATTGCAGAAATTTCAAATATTTCAGGGCAAAAAGGCAGAAATTCCACTTTATTTCGGACAATAACGCAGAAATTCCCCGTATTTTAAAGCTAAATTTCAGAAATTCCCCTTATATTGGTGCAAAAATGGAGAAATTCCCTTTATTTTTGTGCAATAAGGCAGATTTCCCCGTCTTTTGAAGCAAAATTGCACATATTTCCCTAATTTTGAAGGAAAATGCAGAAATTCACATTATTTTGGAACAAAAAGACAGAAATTCTCCTTATTTCAGGGCAAAAAGTCAGAAATTCCCCTTATTTTGGGGTAAAATTGCAGAAATTTTCTTTATTTTGCGGCAAAATTGCAGAAATTTCCCTTATTTTAGGGCAAAATTGCAGAAATTTCACTTCTTTCAGGGAAAAAGTGCAGAAATTTCTCTTATTTTGGGGCAAAAAGGCAGAAATTTCTTTTATTTTGGTACAAAATTGCAGAAATTTTCTTTATTTTGGGGCAAAAATGAAGAAATTCCCCATATTTTGGGGCAAAAAGGCAGAGATTCGCCTTATTATGAGGTAAAATGCTGAAATTCCCCTTATTTTGGGGCAAAAATACAGAAATTCCCTTTATTTTGTGGCAAAAAGGCAGAAATTTTCCTTATTTTGGGGCAAAATTGCAGAAATTTCACTTATTTCAGGGCAAAATTCAAAAATTCCTTTTATTTTTGGGCAAAAAGACAGAAATTTTGTTTATTTTTGGGTAAAAGGGCAGAAATTTCACTTATTGTGAGGTAAGAAGGCAGAAATTGCTCTTATTTTGGGGCAAAAATGAAGAAATTTCCTTTTTTGTGGCAAAAGGTATATATTCTCCTTATTTTCGGGCAAAAAAGCAGAAATATCCCGTTTTTTGGAGCACAATTGCAGAAAATCCCCTAATTGTGGGGCAAAAAGGCAGAATTTTCCTATATGTTGGGGCAAAAAGACAGAAATTCTCCTTATTTTGGGGCAAAACTCAGAAATTCCACTTATTTTGGGGCAAAATTCCAGAAATTTCCCTTATTTTGGGGCAAAATTGCAGAAATTTCACTTATTTTGGGGCAAAATTGCAGAAATTTCACTTATTTCAGATAAAAAAAAGGCAGAAATTTTTCTTATTTTGGGGCAAAAAGGCAGAAATTCCTAATATTTTGTGGCAAAAATGCAGAAATTCCCCTTATTTTGAGGTAAAAAGGCTGAAATTCCCCTTATTTGGGGGCAAAAAGGCAGAAATTTCCCTTATTTTGGGGCAAAATTGCAACCATTTAACTTATTTCAGGGTAATAAGTCAGAAATTTTCCTTATTTTGGGGCAAAAAACACAGAAATTCCCTTTGTTTTGGAAGGAAAATACAGAAATTCCACTTCTTTAGAGGCAAAAAGGCAGAAATTCCCCTTATTTTGAAGCAAAAATGAAGAAATTCCCCTAATTGTTGGGCAAAAAGGCAGAAATTCCCTATATGTTGGGGCAAAAAGACAGAAATTCTCCTTATTTTGGGACAAAACTCAGAAATTCCACTTATTTTGGGGCAAAATTGCAGGAATTTAACTTATTTTGAGGCAAAATTGCAGAAATTTCCCTTATTTGGGGCAAAATTGCAGAAATTTCACTTATTTTCAGGTAAAAAGGCTGAAATATCCTTTATTTTGGGGCAAAAAGGAAGAAATTCCCCTTATTTTGGGGCAAAATTGCAGAAATTTTCCTTATTTTGGGGCAAAAAGGCTGAAATTCTTATTTTGAGGTAAAATGCTGAAATTCCCCATATTTTGGGGCAAAAGGCAAAACTTCTTCTTATTTTGGGGCAAAGAGGCACAAATTTCCCTTATTTTCGGGCAAAATTGCAGAAATTTCATTTATTTCAGGGCAAAAAGTCAGAAATTCCTTTTATTTTGGGGCAAAGAGCAGAAATTTCTTTTATTATGGTACAAAATTGAAGAAATTTTTCTTATTTTGAAACAAAAAGGCAGAAAATTCCCCTTATTTTGAGGCAAAAGGCAGAAATTATTCTCAATTTGAGGTAAAATGCAGAAATTCCCTTTATTTTGGGGCTAAAAAACAGAAATTCCCTGCATTTTGAAGCAAAATTGCAGAAATTCTCTTAATTTTCGGGCAAAAAGGCAGAAATTCTCCTTATTTTGGGGCAAAAAGACAGAAAATCTCCTTTTTCGGGAGCAAACAGTCAGAAATTTCCCTTATTTTGGGGCAAAATTGCAGAAATTTCACTTATTTCAGGGAAAAAGTGCAGAAATTTTTCTTATTTTGGGGCAAAAAGGCAGAAATTTCTTTTATTTTGGTACAAAATTGCAGAAATTTTCTTTATTTTGGGGCAAAAAGTCAGAAATTCCCCATATTTTGGGGCAAAAATGCAGAAATTCTTCTTATTTTTAGGTAATAAGGCTGAAATTCCCCTTATTTTGGGGCAAAAAGGCAGAAATTTCGTTTATTTTGGGGAAAAGGCAGAAATTGCACTTATTTTGAGTCAAAAAGGTGGAAAATCCCCTTATTTTGGGGCAAAAATGAAGAAATTTGCTTTTTTATGGCAAAAAGGTATACATTCCCTTTATTTTCGGGCAAAAAGGCAGAAATTCTTTGTATTTTGGAGCAAAATTGCAGAAATTCCCCTAATTTTTGGGCAAAAAGGCAGAAATTTTCCTTATTTTGGGGTAAAACTGCAGAAATTTCACTTATTTTGCGGCAAAATGTCAGAAATTCCCCTTATTTTTGGCAAAAAATGCAGAAAATCCCCTTATTTTAGGGCAAAATTGCAGAAATTTCCCTTATTTGGGGACAAAAACAGAAATTCCCCTTATTGTGGGGCAAAATTGCAGAAATTTCCCTTATTATGGGGAAAAATTGCAGAAATTTCCCTTATTTTAGGGCAAAATTGCAGAAATTTCACTTATTTCAGAGAAAAAAAGCAAAAATTTTTCTTATTTTGGGGCACAAAGGCAGAAATTCCCATTATTTTGGGGCAAAAAGGCAGAAATTCACCTTATTTTGGGGTAAAATTGCAGAAATTTCACATATTTCAGGGCAAAACGGCAGAAATTCCCCTTATTTTGGGGCAAAAAGGCAGAAATTTCCCTTCTTTTGGGA
Source organism: Micromys minutus (assembly GCF_963924665.1). Lineage (NCBI taxonomy): Eukaryota > Metazoa > Chordata > Mammalia > Rodentia > Muridae > Micromys > Micromys minutus. The sequence continues at coordinate 1,585,320 of NW_027667250.1, read as the reverse complement.
TAAAATTGCAGAAATTTCCCTTATTTAGAGGCAAAAAGGCAGAAAATCCACTTAATTTCGGGTAAAAAGGCAGAAATTTCTCGTATTTTGGAGCAAAATTGCAGAAACTCCCCTAATTTTGGGGCTAAAAGGCAGAATTTCCCTTTATTTTGGGGCAAAAATAGAGAAATTCTTTTTATTTTGGGGCAAAAATCAGAAATTTCCTTTATTTTGGGGCAAAATTTTAGAAATTTCTTTTATATTGTTACAGACTTGCAGAAATTTTTCTTATTTTGTGGCAAAAAGGCAGAAATTCCCCTTATTTTGAGGTAAAATCCTGAAATTCCCCATATTTTGGGGCAAAAAGGCAGAAATTCCCCTCATTTGGGGGCAAAAAGGCACAAATTTCCCTTATTTTCGGGCATAATTGCAGGAATTTCATTTATTTCAGGGCAAAAAGTCAGAAATTCCTTTTATTTTCGGGCAAAAACAGAAATTTCTTTTATTTTGATACAAAATTGTAGAAATTTTCCTTATTTTGGAACAAAATGGCAAAAATTACACATATTTTGGGGAAAAAGGCAGAAATTCCCCTTATTTTGAGGTAAAAAGGCTGAAATTCCCGTTATTTTGGGGCAAAAAGGCAGAAATTCCCTTTACTTTGTGGCAAAAAGGCAGAAATTCCCGTTAATTGGGGCAGAAAAGCGAAATTTTCCTTATTTAAGGGCAATAGGGCAGAAATTCCCCTTTTTTTTGTGACAAAAAGGCAGAAATTCCCCTTATTTGAAGGTAAAATGCTGAAATTCCCCTTATTTTCGGCAAAAAGGCAGAAATTCCTATTATTTTGGGGCAAAATTGCAGAAATTTCAATTATTTCTGGGCAAAAAGTCAGATATTTGCCTTATTTTGGGGCAAAAAGCAGAAATTCCCTTAATTTTGGGGCCAAAAACAGAAATTCCTCTTATTTTGGGGTAAAATTGCAGAAATTTCAAATATTTCAGGGCAAAAAGGCAGAAATTCCACTTTATTTCGGACAATAACGCAGAAATTCCCCGTATTTTAAAGCTAAATTTCAGAAATTCCCCTTATATTGGTGCAAAAATGGAGAAATTCCCTTTATTTTTGTGCAATAAGGCAGATTTCCCCGTATTTTGAAGCAAAATTGCACATATTTCCCTAATTTTGAAGGAAAATGCAGAAATTCACATTATTTTGGAACAAAAAGACAGAAATTCTCCTTATTTCAGGGCAAAAAGTCAGAAATTCCCCTTATTTTGGGGTAAAATTGCAGAAATTTCCCTTATTTTGGGGCAAAATTGCAGAAATTTCACTTATTTCAGGGAAAAAGTGCAGAAATTTCTCTTATTTTGGGGCAAAAAGGCAGAAATTTCTTTTATTTTGGTACAAAATTGCAGAAATTTTCTTTATTTTGGGGCAAAAATGAAGAAATTCCCCATATTTTGGGGCAAAAAGGCAGAGATTCGCCTTATTATGAGGTAAAATGCTGAAATTCCCCTTATTTTCGGGCAAAAATACAGAAATTCCCTTTATTTTGTGGCAAAAAGGCAGAAATTTCCCTTATTTTGGGGCAAAATTGCAGAAATTTCACTTATTTCAGGGCAAAATTCAAAAATTCCTTTTATTTTTGGGCAAAAAGACAGAAATTTTGTTTATTTTTGGGTAAAAAGGCAGAAATTTCACTTATTGTGAGGTAAGAAGGCAGAAATTGCTCTTATTTTGGGGCAAAAATGAAGAAATTTCCCTTTTTTTGTGGCAAAAGTTATATATTCTCCTTATTTTCGGGCAAAAAAGCAGAAATATCCCGTTTTTTGGAGCTCAATTGCAGAAAATTCCCTAATTGTGGGGCAAAAAGGCAGAATTTCCCTATATGTTGGGGCAAAAAGACAGAAATTCTCCTTATTTTGGGGCAAAACTCAGAAATTCCACTTATTTTGGGGCAAAATTCCAGAAATTTCCCTTATTTTGGGGCAAAATTGCAGAAATTTCACTTATTTTGGGGCAAAATTGCAGAAATTTCACTTATTTCAGATAAAAAAAGGCAGAAATTTTTCTTATTTTGGGGCAAAAAGGCAGAAATTCCTAATATTTTGTGGCAAAAATGCAGAAATTCCCCTTATTTTGAGGTAAAAAGGCTGAAATTCCCCTTATTTTGGGGCAAAAAGGCAGAAATTTCCCTTATTTTGGGGCAAAATTGCAACCATTTAACTTATTTCAGGGTAATAAGTCAGAAATTTTCTTTATTTTGGGGCAAAAAAGACAGAAATTCCCTTTGTTTTGGAAGGAAAATACAGAAATTCCACTTCTTTAGAGGCAAAAAGGCAGAAATTCCCCTTATTTTGAAGCAAAAATGAAGAAATTCCCCTAATTGTTGGGCAAAAAGGCAGAAATTCCCTATATGTTGGGGCAAAAAGACAGAAATTCTCCTTATTTTGGGACAAAACTCAGAAATTCCACTTATTTTGGGGCAAAATTGCAGGAATTTACCTTATTTTGAGGCAAAATTGCAGAAATTTCCCTTATTTGGGGCAAAATTGCAGAAATTTCACTTATTTTCAGGTAAAAAGGCTGAAATATCCTTTATTTTGGGGCAAAAAGGAAGAAATTCCCCTTATTTTGGGGCAAAATTGCAGAAATTTTCCTTATTTTGGGGCAAAAAGGCTGAAATTCTTATTTTGAGGTAAAATGCTGAAATTCCCCATATTTTGGGGCAAAAGGCAAAACTTCTTCTTATTTTGGGGCAAAGAGGCACAAATTTCCCTTATTTTCGGGCAAAATTGCAGAAATTTCATTTATTTCAGGGCAAAAAGTCAGAAATTCCTTTTATTTTGGGGCAAAGAGCAGAAATTTCTTTTATTATGGTACAAAATTGAAGAAATTTTTCTTATTTTGAAACAAAAAGGCAGAAAATTCCCCTTATTTTGAGGCAAAAGGCAGAAATTATTCTCAATTTGAGGTAAAATGCAGAAATTCCCTTTATTTTGGGGCTAAAAGGCAGAAATTCCCTGCATTTTGAAGCAAAATTGCAGAAATTCTCTTAATTTTCGGGCAAAATGGCAGAAATTCTCTTTATTTTGGGGCAAAAAGACAGAAAATCTCCTTTTTCGGGAGCAAACAGTCAGAAATTCCCCTTATTTTGGGGCAAAATTGCAGAAATTTCCTTTACATTGGGGCAAAATTGCAGAAATTTCCCTTATTTTGGGGCAAAATTGCAGAAATTTCAGGTATTTGAAAAAAAAAAGGCAGAAATTTTTTTGGGGGGGCAAAAAGGCAGAAATTTTTTTTATTTTGGTACAAAATTGCAGAAATTTTTCTTATTTTGGGGCAAAAAGTCAGAAATTCCCCATATTTTGGGGCAAAAATGCAGAAATTCCCCTTATTTTGAGGTAATAAGGCTGAAATTCCCCTTATTTTGGGGCAAAAAGGCAGAAATTTCGTTTATTTTGGGGAAAAGGCAGAAATTGCACTTATTTTGAGTCAAAAAGGTGGAAAATCCCCTTATTTTGGGGCAAAAATGAAGAAATTTGCTTTTTTATGGCAAAAAGGTATACATTCCCTTTATTTTCGGGCAAAAAGGCAGAAATTCTTTGTATTTTGGAGCAAAATTGCAGAAATTCCCCTAATTTTTGGGCAAAAAGGCAGAAATTTTCCTTATTTTGGGGTAAAACTGCAGAAATTTCACTTATTTTGCGGCAAAATGTCAGAAATTCCCCTTATTTTTGGCAAAAAATGCAGAAAATCCCCTTATTTTAGGGCAAAATTGCAGAAATTTCCCTTATTTGGGGACAAAAACAGAAATTCCCCTTATTTTGGGGCAAAATTGCAGAAATTTCCCTTATTATGGGGAAAAATTGCAGAAATTTCCCTTATTTTAGGGCAAAATTGCAGAAATTTCACTTATTTCAGAGAAAAAAAGCAAAAATTTTTCTTATTTTGGGGCACAAAGGCAGAAATTCCCATTATTTTGGGGCAAAAAGGCAGAAATTCACCTTATTTTGGGGTAAAATTGCAGAAATTTCACATATTTCAGGGCAAAACGGCAGAAATTCCCCTTATTTTGGGGCAAAAAGGCAGAAATTTCCCTTATTTTGGGATAAAATTGCAGAAATTTCCCTTATTTAGAGGCAAAAATGCAGAAAATCCACTTAATTTCGGGTAAAAAGGCAGAAATTTCTCGTATTTTGGAGCAAAATTGCAGAAACTCCCCTAATTTTGGGGCAAAAAGGCAGAATTTCCCTTTATTTTGGGGCAAAAATAGAGAAATTCTTTTTATTTTGGGGCAAAAATCAGAAATTTCCTTTATTTTGGGGCAAAATTTTAGAAATTTCTTTTATATTGTTACAGACTTGCAGAAATTTTTCTTATTTTGTGGCAAAAAGGCAGAAATTCCCCATATTTTGGTGCAAAAAGGCTGAAATTCCCCTTATTTTGAGGTAAAATCCTGAAATTCCCCATATTTTGGGGCAAAAAGGCAGAAATTCCCCTCATTTGGGGGCAAAAAGGCACAAATTTCCCTTATTTTCGGGCATAATTGCAGGAATTTCATTTATTTCAGGGCAAAAAGTCAGAAATTCCTTTTATTTTCGGGCAAAAACAGAAATTTCTTTTATTTTGATACAAAATTGTAGAAATTTTCCTTATTTTGGAACAAAAAGGCAAAAATTACCCATATTTTGGGGAAAAAGGCAGAAATTCCCCTTATTTTGAGGTAAAAAGGCTGAAATTCCCGTTATTTTGGGGCAAAAAGGCAGAAATTCCCTTTACTTTGTGGCAAAAAGGCAGAAATTCCCGTTAATTGGGGCAGAAAAGCGAAATTTTCCTTATTTAAGGGCAATAGGGCAGAAATTCCCCTTATTTTGTGACAAAAAGGCAGAAATTCCCCTTATTTGAAGGTAAAATGCTGAAATTCCCCTTATTTTCGGCAAAAAGGCAGAAATTCCTGTTATTTTGGGGCAAAATTTCAGAAATTTCAATTATTTCTGGGCAAAAAGTCAGATATTTGCCTTATTTTGGGGCAAAAAGCAGAAATTCCCTTAATTTTGGGGCCAAAAACAGAAATTCCCCTTTTTTTGGGGTAAAATTGCAGAAATTTCAAATATTTCAGGGCAAAAAGGCAGAAATTCCACTTTATTTCGGACAATAACGCAGAAATTCCCCGTATTTTAAAGCTAAATTTCAGAAATTCCCCTTATATTGGTGCAAAAATGGAGAAATTCCCTTTATTTTTGTGCAATAAGGCAGATTTCCCCGTATTTTGAAGCAAAATTGCACATATTTCCCTAATTTTGAAGGAAAATGCAGAAATTCACATTATTTTGGAACAAAAAGACAGAAATTCTCCTTATTTCAGGGCAAAAAGTCAGAAATTCCCCTTATTTTGGGGTAAAATTGCAGAAATTTCCCTTATTTTGGGGCAAAATTGCAGAAATTTCACTTATTTCAGGGAAAAAGTGCAGAAATTTCTCTGATTTTGGGGCAAAAAGGCAGAAATTTCTTTTATTTTGGTACAAAATTGCAGAAATTTTCTTTATTTTGGGGCAAAAATGAAGAAATTCCCCATATTTTGGGGCAAAAAGGCAGAGATTCGCCTTATTATGAGGTAAAATGCTGAAATTCCCCTTATTTTGGGGCAAAAATACAGAAATTCCCTTTATTTTGTGGCAAAAAGGCAGAAATTTCCCTTATTTTGGGGCAAAATTGCAGAAATTTCACTTATTTCAGGGCAAAATTCAAAAATTCCTTTTATTTTTGGGCAAAAAGACAGAAATTTTGTTTATTTTTGGGTAAAAAGGCAGAAATTTCACTTATTGTGAGGTAAGAAGGCAGAAATTCCTCTTATTTTGGGGCAAAAATGAAGAAATTTCTCTTTTTTTGTGGCAAAAAGTATATATTCTCCTTATTTTCGGGCAAAAAAGCAGAAATATCCCGTTTTTTGAAGCACAATTGCAGAAAATCCCCTAATTGTGGGGCAAAAAGGCAGAAATTCCCTATATGTTGGGGCAAAAAGACAGAAATTCTCCTTATTTTGGGGCAAAATTGCAGAAATTTCCCTTATTATGGGGAAAAATTGCAGAAATTTCCCTTATTTTAGGGCAAAATTGCAGAAATTTCACTTATTTCAGAGAAAAAAAGCAAAAATTTTTCTTATTTTGGGGCACAAAGGCAGAAATTCCCATTATTTTGGGGCAAAAAGGCAGAAATTCACCTTATTTTGGGGTAAAATTGCAGAAATTTCACATATTTCAGGGCAAAACGGCAGAAATTCCCCTTATTTTGGGGCAAAAAGGCAGAAATTTCCCTTATTTTGGGATAAAATTGCAGAAATTTCCCTTATTTAGAGGCAAAAATGCAGAAAATCCACTTAATTTCGGGTAAAAAGGCAGAAATTTCTCGTATTTTGGAGCAAAATTGCAGAAACTCCCCTAATTTTGGGGCAAAAAGGCAGAATTTCCCTTTATTTTGGGGCAAAAATAGAGAAATTCTTTTTATTTTGGGGCAAAAATCAGAAATTTCCTTTATTTTGGGGCAAAATTTTAGAAATTTCTTTTATATTGTTACAGACTTGCAGAAATTTTTCTTATTTTGTGGCAAAAAGGCAGAAATTCCCCATATTTTGGTGCAAAAAGGCTGAAATTCCCCTTATTTTGAGGTAAAATCCTGAAATTCCCCATATTTTGGGGCAAAAAGGCAGAAATTCCCCTCATTTGGGGGCAAAAAGGCACAAATTTCCCTTATTTTCGGGCATAATTGCAGGAATTTCATTTATTTCAGGGCAAAAAGTCAGAAATTCCTTTTATTTTCGGGCAAAAACAGAAATTTCTTTTATTTTGATACAAAATTGTAGAAATTTTCCTTATTTTGGAACAAAAAGGCAAAAATTACCCATATTTTGGGGAAAAAGACAGAAATTCCCCTTATTTTGAGGTAAAAAGGCTGAAATTCCCGTTATTTTGGGGCAAAAAGGCAGAAATTCCCTTTACTTTGTGGCAAAAAGGCAGAAATTCCCGTTAATTGGGGCAGAAAAGCGAAATTTTCCTTATTTAAGGGCAATAGGGCAGAAATTCCCCTTATTTTGTGACAAAAAGGCAGAAATTCCCCTTATTTGAAGGTAAAATGCTGAAATTCCCCTTATTTTCGGCAAAAAGGCAGAAATTCCTATTATTTTGGGGCAAAATTTCAGAAATTTCAATTATTTCTGGGCAAAAAGTCAGATATTTGCCTTATTTTGGGGCAAAAAGCAGAAATTCCCTTAATTTTGGGGCCAAAAACAGAAATTCCCCTTTTTTTGGGGTAAAATTGCAGAAATTTCAAATATTTCAGGGCAAAAAGGCAGAAATTCCACTTTATTTCGGACAATAACGCAGAAATTCCCCGTATTTTAAAGCTAAATTTCAGAAATTCCCCTTATATTGGTGCAAAAATGGAGAAATTCCCTTTATTTTTGTGCAATAAGGCAGATTTCCCCGTATTTTGAAGCAAAATTGCACATATTTCCCTAATTTTGAAGGAAAATGCAGAAATTCACATTATTTTGGAACAAAAAGACAGAAATTCTCCTTATTTCAGGGCAAAAAGTCAGAAATTCCCCTTATTTTGGGGTAAAATTGCAGAAATTTCCCTTATTTTGGGGCAAAATTGCAGAAATTTCACTTATTTCAGGGAAAAAGTGCAGAAATTTCTCTGATTTTGGGGCAAAAAGGCAGAAATTTCTTTTATTTTGGTACAAAATTGCAGAAATTTTCTTTATTTTGGGGCAAAAATGAAGAAATTCCCCATATTTTGGGGCAAAAAGGCAGAGATTCGCCTTATTATGAGGTAAAATGCTGAAATTCCCCTTATTTTGGGGCAAAAATACAGAAATTCCCTTTATTTTGTGGCAAAAAGGCAGAAATTTCCCTTATTTTGGGGCAAAATTGCAGAAATTTCACTTATTTCAGGGCAAAATTCAAAAATTCCTTTTATTTTTGGGCAAAAAGACAGAAATTTTGTTTATTTTTGGGTAAAAAGGCAGAAATTTCACTTATTGTGAGGTAAGAAGGCAGAAATTCCTCTTATTTTGGGGCAAAAATGAAGAAATTTCTCTTTTTTTGTGGCAAAAAGTATATATTCTCCTTATTTTCGGTCAAAAAAGCAGAAATATCCCGTTTTTTGAAGCACAATTGCAGAAAATCCCCTAATTGTGGGGCAAAAAGGCAGAAATTCCCTATATGTTGGGGCAAAAAGACAGAAATTCTCCTTATTTTGGGGCAAAACTCAGAAATTCCACTTATTTTGGGGCAAAATTCCAGAAATTTCCCTTATTTTGAGGCAAATTTGCAGAAATTTCACTTATTTTGGGGCAAAATTGCAGAAATTTCACTTATTTCAGATAAAAAAAAGGCAGAAATTTTTCTTATTTTGGGGCAAAAAGGCAGAAATTCCTAATATTTTGTGGCAAAAATGCAGAAATTCCCATTATTTTGAGGTAAAAAGGCTGAAATTTCCATTATTTGGGGGCAATAAGGCAGAAATTTCCCTTATTTTGGGGCAAAATTGCAGAAATTTCACTTATTTCAGGGCAAAATTCAAAAATTCCTTTTATTTTGGGGCAAAAAGACAGAAATTCCATTTATTTTGGGTAAAAAGGCAGAAATTTCACTTATTTTGAGGTAAGAAGGCAGAAATTCCTCTTATTTTGGGGCAAAAATGAAGAAATTTCTCTTTTTTGTGGCAAAAGGTATACATTCCCCTTATTTTCGGGCAAAAAAGCAGAAATTCCCCCTATTTTGGAGCAGAATTGAAGAAAATCCCCTAATTGTGGGGCAAAAAGGCAGAAATTCCCTATATGTTGGGGCAAAAAAACAGAAATTCTCCTTATTTTGGGGCAAAACTCAGAAATTCCACTTATTTTGGGGCAAAATTCCAGAAATTTCCCTTATTTTGAAGCAAAATTGCAGAAATTTTACTTATTTTGGGGCAAAATTGCAGAAATTTCACTTATTTCAGGTAAAAATGGCAGAAATTTTTCTTATTTTGGGGCAAAAAGGCAGAAATTCCTAATATTTTGTGGCAAAAATGCAGAAATTCTCCTTATTTTGAGGTAAAAAGGCTGAAATTTCCCTTATTTGGGGGCAAAAAGGCAGAAATTTCCCTTATTTTGGGGTAAAATTGCAAACATTTCACTTATTTCAGGGTAATAAGTCAGAAATTTTCCTTATTTTGGGGCAAAAAAGACAGAAATTCCCTTTGTTTTGGAAGGAAAATACAGAAATTCCACTTCTTTAGAGACAAAAATGCAGAAATTCCCCTTATTTTGAAGCAAAAATGAAGAAATTCCCCTAATTGTTGGGCCAAAAGGCAGAAATTCCCTATATGTTGGGGAAAAAAGACAGTAATTCTCCTTATTTTGGGACAAAACTCAGAAATTCCACTTATTTTGGGGCAAAATTGCAGGAATTTACCTTATTTTGAGGCAAAATTGCAGAAATTTCCCTTATTTGAGGGCAAAATTGCAGAAATTTCACTTATTTTCAGGTAAAAAGGCTGAAATATCCTTTATTTTGGGGCAAAAAGGAAGAAATTCCCCTTATTTTGGGGCAAAATTGCAGAAATTTTCCTTATTTTGGGGCAAAAGGGCTGAAATTCTTATTTTGAGGTAAAATGCTGAAATTCCCCATATTTTGTGGCAAAAGGCAAAACTTCTTCTTATTTTGGGGCAAAGAGGCACAAATTTCCCTTATTTTCGGGCAAAATTGCAGAAATTTCATTTATTTCAGGGCAAAAAGTCAGAAATTCCTTTTATTTTGGGGCAAAGAGCAGAAATTTCTTTTATTATGGTACAAAATTGAAGAAATTTTTCTTATTTTGAAACAAAAAGGCAGAAAATTCCCCTTATTTTGAGGCAAAAAGCAGAAATTATTCTCAATTTGAGGTAAAATGCAGAAATTCCCTTTATTTTGGGGCTAAAAGGCAGAAATTCCCTGTATTTTGAAGCAAAATTGCAGAAATTCTCATAATTTTCGGGCAAAAAGGCAGAAATTCTCCTTATTTTCGGGCAAAAAGACAGAAAATCTCCTTTTTCGGGAGCAAACAGTCAGAAATTCCCCTTATTTTGGGGCAAAATTGCAGAAATTTCCTTTACATTGGGGCAAAATTGCAGAAATTTCCCTTATTTTGAGGCAAAATTGCAGAAATTTCAGGTATTTGAGAAAAAAAAGGCAGAAATTTTTTTTGGGAGGGCAAAAAGGCAGAAATTTTTTTTATTTTGGGGCAAAAAGTCAGAAATTCCCCATATTTTGGGGCAAAACGGCAGAAATTCCCCTTATTTTGAGGTAATAAGGCTGAAATTCCCCTTATTTTGGGGCAAAAAGGCAGAAATTTCGTTTATTTTGGGGAAAAGGCAGAAATTGCACTTATTTTGAGTCAAAAAGGTGGAAAATCCCCTTATTTTGGGGCAAAAATGAAGAAATTTGCTTTTTTATGGCATAAAGGTATACATTCCTTTTATTTTCGGGCAAAAAGGCCGAAATTCTTTGTATTTTGGAGCAAAATTGCAGAAATTCCCCTAATTTTTGGGCAAAAAGGCAGAAATTTTCTTTATTTTGGGGTAAAACTGCAGAAATTTCACTTATTTTGCGGCAAAATGTCAGAAATTCCTCTTATTTTTGGCAAAAAATGCAGAAAATCCCCTTATTTTAGGGCAAAATTGCAGAAATTTCCCTTATTTGGGGACAAAAACAGAAATTCCCCTTATTTTGGGGCAAAATTGCAGAAATTTCCCTTATTATGGGGAAAAATTGCAGAAATTTCCCTTATTTTAGGGCAAAATTGCAGAAATTTCACTTATTTCAGAGAAAAAAAACAAAAATTTTTCTTATTTTGGGGCAAAAAGGCAGAAATTCCCATTATTTTGGGGCAAAAAGGCAGAAATTCACCTTATTTTGGGGTAAAATTGCAGAAATTTCACATATTTCAGGGCAAAACGGCAGAAATTCCCCTTATTTTGGGGCAAAAAGGCAGAAATTTCCCTTATTTTGAAATAAAATTGCAGAAATTTCCCTTATTTGGGGGCAAAAATGCAGAAAATCCACTTAATTTCAGGTAAAAAGGCAGAAATTTCTCGTATTTTGGAGCAAAATTGCAGAAACTCCCCTAATTTTGGGGCTAAAAGGCAGAATTTCCCTTTATTTTGGGGCAAAAATAGAGAAATTCTTTTTATTTTGGGGCAAAAATCAGAAATTTCCTTTATTTTGGGGCAAAATTTTAGAAATTTATTTTATATTGTTACAGACTTGCAGAAATTTTTCTTATTTTGTGGCAAAAAGGCAGAAATTCCCCATATTTTGGTGCAAAAAGGCTGAAATTCCCCTTATTTTGAGGTAAAATCCTGAAATTCCCCATATTTTGGGGCAAAAAGGCAGAAATTCCCCTCATTTGGGGGCAAAAAGGCACAAATTTCCCTTATTTTCGGGCATAATTGCAGGAATTTCATTTATTTCAGGGCAAAAAGTCAGAAATTCCTTTTATTTTCGGGCAAAAACAGAAATTTCTTTAATTTTGATACAAAATTGTAGAAATTTTCCTTATTTTGGAACAAAAAGGCCAAAATTACCCATATTTTGAGGTAAAAAGGCTGAAATTCCCCATATTTTGGGGCAAAAGGCAAAACTTCTTCTTATTTTGGGGCAAAGAGGCACAAATTTCCCTTATTTTTGGGCAAAATTGCAGAAATTTCATTTATTTCAGGGCAAAAAGTCAGAAATTCCTTTTATTTTGGGGCAAAGAGCAGAAATTTCTTTTATTATGGTACAAAATTGAAGAAATTTATCTTATTTTGAAACAAAAAGGCAGAAAATTCCCCTTATTTTGAGGCAAAAGGCAGAAATTATTCTCAATTTGAGGTAAAATGCAGAAATTCCCTTTATTTTGGGGCTAAAAGGCAGAAATTCCCTGTATTTTGAAGCAAAATTGCAGAAATTCTCTTAATTTTCGGGCAGAAAGGCAGAAATTCTCCTTATTTTGGGGCAAAAAGACAGAAAATCTCCTTTTTCGGGAGCAAACAGTCAGAAATTCCCCTTATTTTGGGGCAAAATTGCAGAAATTTCCTTTACATTGGGGCAAAATTGCAGAAATTTCCCTTATTTTGGGGCAAAATTGCAGAAATTTCAGGTATTTGAGAAAAAAAAGGAAGAAATTTTTTGGGGGGGGCAAAAAGGCAGAAATTTTTTTTTATTTTGGTACAAAATTGCAGAAATTTTTTTTTATTTTGGGGCAAAAAGTCAGAAATTCCCCATATTTTGGGGCAAAAAGGCAGAAATTCCCCTTATTTTGAGGTAATAAGGCTGAAATTCCCCTTATTTTGGGGCAAAAAGGCAGAAATTTTGTTTATTTTGGGGAAAAGGCAGAAATTGCACTTATTTTGAGTCAAAAAGGTGGAAAATCCCCTTATTTTGGGGCAAAAATGAAGAAATTTGCTTTTTTATGGCAAAAAGGTATACATTCCCTTTATTTTCGGGCAAAAAGGCAGAAATTCTTTGTATTTTGGAGCAAAATTGCAGAAATTCCCCTAATTTTTGGGCAAAAAGGCAAAAATTTTCCTTATTTTGGGGTAAAACTGCAGAAATTTCACTTATTTTGCGGCAAAATGTCAGAAATTCCCCTTATTTTTGGCAAAAAATGCAGAAAATCCCCTTATTTTAGGGCAAAATTGCAGAAATTTCCCTTATTTGGGGACAAAAACAGAAATTCCTTTTATTTTGGGGCAAAATTGCAGAAATTTCCCTTATTATGGGGAAAAATTGCAGAAATTTCCCTTATTTTAGGGCAAAATTGCAGAAATTTCACTTATTTCAGAGAAAAAAAGCAAAAATTTTTCTTATTTTGAAGCAAAAAGGCAGAAATTCCCATTATTTTGGGGCAAAAAGGCAGAAATTCACCTTATTTTGGGGTAAAATTGCAGAAATTTCACATATTTCAGGGCAAAACGGCAGAAATTCCCCTTATTTTGGGGCAAAAAGGCAGAAATTTCCCTTATTTTGGGATAAAATTGCAGAAATTTCCCTTATTTGGAGGCAAAAAGGCAGAAAATCCACTTAATTTCGGGTAAAAAGGCAGAAATTTCTCATATTTTGGAGCAAAATTACAGAAACTCCCCTAATTTTGGGGCTAAAAGGCAGAATTTCCCTTTATTTTGGGGCAAAAATAGAGAACTTCTTTTTATTTTGGGGCAAAAATCAGAAATTTCCTTTATTTTGGGGCAAAATTTTAGAAATTTCTTTTATATTGTTACAGACTTGCAGAAATTTTTCTTATTTTGTGGCAAAAAGGCAGAAATTCCCCATATTTTGGTGCAAAAAGGCTGAAATTCCCCTTATTTTGAGGTAAAATCCTGAAATTCCCCATATTTTGGGGCAAAAAGGCAGAAATTCCCCTCATTTGGGGGCAAAAACAGAAATTTCTTTTATTTTGATACAAAATTGTAGAAATTTTCCTTATTTTGGAACAAAAAGGCATAAATTACCCATATTTTGGGGAAAAAGGCAGAAATTCCTTTTATTTTGAGGTAAAAAGGCTGAAATTCCCGTTATTTTGGGACATAAAGGCAGAAATTCCCTTTACTTTGTGGCAAAAGGGCAGAAATTCCCGTTAATTGGGGCAGAAAAGCAGAAATTTTCCTTATTTAAGGGCAATAGGGCAGAAATTCCCCTTATTTGAAGGTAAAATGCTGAAATTCCCCTTATTTTCGGCAAAAAGGCAGAAATTCCTATTATTTTGGGGCAAAATTGCAGAAATTTCAATTATTTCTGGGCAAAAAGTCAGATATTTGCCTTATTTTGGGGCAAAAAAAGAAATTCCCTTAATTTTGGGGCCAAAAACAGAAATTCCCCATATTTTGGGGTAAAATTGCAGAAATTTCAAATATTTCAGGGCAAAAAGGCAGAAATTCCACTTTATTTCGGACAATAACGCAGAAATTCCCCGTATTTTAAAACTAAATTTCAGAAATCCCCCTTATATTGGTGCAAAAATGGAGAAATTCCCTTTATTTTTGTGCAATAAGGCAGATTTCCCCGTATTTTGAAGCAAAATTGCACATATTTCCCTAATTTTGAAGGAAAATGCAGAAATTCACATTATTTTGGAACAAAAAGACAGAAATTCTCCTTATTTCAGGGCAAAAAGTCAGAAATTCCCCTTCTTTTGGGGTAAAATTGCAGAAATTTTCTTTATTTTGGGGCAAAATTGCAGAAATTTCTCTTATTTTGGGGCAAAATTGCAGAAAATTCACTTATTTCAGGGAAAAAGTGCAGAAATTTCTCTTATTTTGGGGCAAAAAGGAAGAAATTTCTTTTATTTTGGTACAAAATTGCAGAAATTTTCTTTATTTTGGGGCAAAATTGCAGAAATTTCCCTTATTTTGGGGCAAAATTGCAGAAATTTCACTTATTTCAGGGAAAAAGTGCAGAAATTTCTCTTATTTTGGGGCAAAAAGGCAGAAATTTCTTTTATTTTGGTACAAAATTGCAGAAATTTTCTTTATTTTGGGGCAAAAATGAAGAAATTCCCCATATTTTGGGGCAAAAAGGCAGAGATTTGCCTTATTATGAGGTAAAATGCTGAAATTCCCCTTATTTTGGGGGAAAATACAGAAATTCCCTTTATTTTTTGGCAAAAAGGCAGAAATTTCCCTTATTTTGGGGCAAAATTGCAGAAATTTCACTTATTTCAGGGCAAAATTCAAAAATTCCTTTTATTTTAGGGCAAAAAGACAGAAATTCCGTTCATTTTTAGGTAAAAAGGCAGAAATTTCACTTATTTTGAGGGAAGAAGGCAGAAATTCCTCTTATTTTGGGGCAAAAATGAAGAAATTTCTCTTTTTTGTGGCAAAAGGTATACATTCCCCTTATTTTCGGGCAAAAAAAGCAGAAATTCCCCGTATTTTGGAGCAGAATTGAAGAAAATCCCCTAATTGTGGGGCAAAAAGGCAGAAATTCCCTATATGTTGGGGCAAAAAGACAGAAATTCTCCTTATTTTGGGGCAAAACTCAGAAATTCCACTTATTTTGGGGCAAAATTCCAGAAATTTCCCTTATTTTGGGGCAAAATTGCAGAAATTTTACTTATTTTGGGGCAAAATTGCAGAAATTTCACTTATTTCAGGTAAAAATGGCAGAAATTTTTCTTATTTTGGGGCAAAAAGGCAGAAATTCCTAATATTTTGTGGCAAAAATGCAGAAATTCCCCTTATTTTGAGGTAAAAAGGCTGAAATTCCCCTTATTTGGGGGCAAAAATGCAGAAATTTCCCTAATTTTGGGGCAAAATTGTAAACATTTCACTTATTTCAGGGTAATAAGTCAGAAATTTTCCTTATTTTGGGGCAAAAAAGACAGAAATTCCCTTTGTTTTGGAAGGAAAATACAGAAATTCCACTTCTTTAGAGACAAAAATGCAGAAATTCCCCTTATTTTGAAGCAAAAATGAAGAAATTCCCCTAATTGTTGGGCCAAAAGGCAGAAATTCCCTATATGTTGGGGAAAAAAGACAGAAATTCTCCTTATTTTGGGACAAAACTCAGAAATTCCACTTATTTTGGGGCAAAATTGCAGGAATTTACCTTATTTTGAGGCAAAATTGCAGAAATTTCCCTTATTTGGGGCAAAATTGCAGAAATTTCACTTATTTTCAGGTAAAAACGCTGAAATATCCTTTATTTTGGGGCAAAAAAGAAGAAATTCCCCTTATTTTGGGGCAAAAGGGCTAAAATTCTTATTTTGAGGTAAAATGCTGAAATTCCCCATATTTTGGGGCAAAAGGCAAAACTTCTTCTTATTTTGGGGCAAAGAGGCACAAATTTCCCTTATTTTCGGGCAAAATTGCAGAAATTTCATTTATTTCAGGGCAAAAAGTCAGAAATTTTTTTTTATTTTGGGGCAAAGAGCAGAAATTTCTTTTATTATGGTACAAAATTGAAGAAATTTTTCTTATTTTGAAACAAAAAGGCAGAAAATTCCCCTTATTTTGAGGCAAAAGGCAGAAATTATTCTCAATTTGAGGTAAAATGCAGAAATTCCCTTTATTTTGGGGCAAAAAGGCAGAAATTCCCCTCATTTGGGGGCAAAAAGGCCCAAATTTCCCTTATTTTCGGGCATAATTGCAGGAATTTCATTTATTTCAGGGCAAAAAGTCAGAAATTCCTTTTATTTTGGGGCAAAAACAGAAATTTCTTTTATTTTGATACAAAATTGTAGAAATTTTCCTTATTTTGGAACAAAAAGGCAAAAATTACCCATATTTTGGGGAAAAAGGCAGAAATTCCCCTTATTTTGAGGTAAAAAGGCTGAAATTCCCGTTATTTTGGGGCAAAAAGGCAGAAATTCCCTTTACTTTGTGGCAAAAAGGCAGAAATTCCCGTTAATTGAGGCAGAAAAGCAGAAATTTTCCTTATTTAAGGGCAATAGGGCAGAAATTCCCCTTATTTTGTGGCAAAAAGGCAGAAATTCCCCTTATTTGAAGGTAAAATGCTGAAATTCCCCTTATTTTCGGCAAAAAGGCAGAAATTCCTATTATTTTGGGGCAAAATTGCAGAAATTTCAATTATTTCTGGGCAAAAAGTCAGATATTTGCCTTATTTTGGGGCAAAAAGCAGAAATTCCCTTAATTTTGGGGCCAAAAACAGAAATTCCCCTTATTTTGGGGTAAAATTGCAGAAATTTCAAATATTTCAGGGCAAAAAGGCAGAAATTCCACTTTATTTCGGACAATAACGCAGAAATTCCCCGTATTTTAAAGCTAAATTTCAGAAATTCCCCTTATATTGGTGCAAAAATGGAGAAATTCCCTTTATTTTTGTGCAATAAGGCAGATTTCCCCGTATTTTGAAGCAAAATTGCACATATTTCCCTAATTTTGAAGGAAAATGCAGAAATTCACATTATTTTGGAACAAAAAGACAGAAATTCTCCTTATTTCAGGGCAAAAAGTCAGAAATTCCCCTTCTTTTGGGGTAAAATTGCAGAAATTTTCTTTATTTTGGGGCAAAATTGCAGAAATTTCTCTTATTTTGGGGCAAAATTGCAGAAATTTCACTTATTTCAGGGAAAAAGTGCAGAAATTTCTCTTATTTTGGGGCAAAAAGGAAGAAATTTCTTTTATTTTGGTACAAAATTGCAGAAATTTTCTTTATTTTGGGGCAAAATTGCAGAAATTTCCCTTATTTTGGGGCAAAATTGCAGAAATTTCACTTATTTCAGGGAAAAAGTGCAGAAATTTCTCTTATTTGGGGGCAAAAAGGCAGAAATTTCTTTTATTTTGGTACAAAATTGCAGAAATTTTCTTTATTTTGGGGCAAAAATGAAGAAATTCCCCATATTTTGGGGCAAAAAGGCAGAGATTTGCCTTATTATGAGGTAAAATGCTGAAATTCCCCTTATTTTGGGGCAAAAATACAGAAATTCCCTTTATTTTGTGGCAAAAAGGCAGAAATTTCCCTTATTTTGGGGCAAAATTGCAGAAATTTCACTTATTTCAGGGCAAAATTCAAAAATTCCTTTTATTTTGGGGCAAAAAGACAGAAATTCCGTTCATTTTTAGGTAAAAAGGCAGAAATTTAACTTATTTTGAGGTAAGAAGGCAGAAATTCCTCTTATTTTGGGGCAAAAATGAAGAAATTTCTCTTTTTTGTGGCAAAAGGTATACATTCCCCTTATTTTCGGGCAAAAAAAGCAGAAATTCCCCGTATTTTGGAGCAGAATTGAAGAAAATCCCCTAATTGTGGGGCAAAAAGGCAGAAATTCCCTATATGTTGGGGCAAAAAGACAGAAATTCTCCTTATTTTGGGGCAAAACTCAGAAATTCCACTTATTTTGGGGCAAAATTCCAGAAATTTCCCTTATTTTGGGGCAAAATTGCAGAAATTTTACTTATTTTGGGGCAAAATTGCAGAAATTTCACTTATTTCAGGTAAAAATGGCAGAAATTTTTCTTATTTTGGGGCAAAATGGCAGAAATTCCTAATATTTTGTGGCAAAAATGCAGAAATTCCCCTTATTTTGAGGTAAAAAGGCTGAAATTCCCCTTATTTGGGGGCAAAAAGGCAGAAATTTCCCTAATTTTGGGGCAAAAGTGCAAACATTTCACTTATTTCAGGGTAATAAGTCAGAAATTTTCCTTATTTTGGGGCAAAAAAGACAGAAATTCCCTTTGTTTTGGAAGGAAAATACAGAAATTCCACTTCTTTAGAGACAAAAAGGCAGAAATTCCCCTTAATTTGAAGCAAAAATGAAGAAATTCCCCTAATTGTTGGGCCAAAAGGCAGAAATTCCCTATATGTTGGGGCAAAAAGACAGAAATTCTCCTTATTTTGGGACAAAACTCAGAAATTCCACTTATTTTGGGGCAAAATTGCAGGAATTTACCTTATTTTGAGGCAAAATTGCAGAAATTTCCCTTATTTGGGGCAAAATTGCAGAAATTTCACTTATTTTCAGGTAAAAAGGCTGAAATATCCTTTATTTTGGGGCAAAAAGGAAGAAATTCCCCTTATTTTGGGGCAAAATTGCAGAAATTTTCTTTATTTTGGGGCAAAAAGGCTGAAATTCTTATTTTGAGGTAAAATGCTGAAATTCCCCATATTTTGGGGCAAAAGGCAAAACTTCTTTTTATTTTGGGGCAAAGAGGCACAAATTTCCCTTATTTTTGGGCAAAATTGCAGAAATTTCATTTATTTCAGGGCAAAAAGTCAGAAATTCCTTTTATTTTGGGGCAAAGAGCAGAAATTTCTTTTATTATGGTACAAAATTGAAGAAATTTATCTTATTTTGAAACAAAAAGGCAGAAAATTCCCCTTATTTTGAGGCAAAAGGCAGAAATTATTCTCAATTTGAGGTAAAATGCAGAAATTCCCTTTATTTTGGGGCTAAAAGGCAGAAATTCCCTGTATTTTGAAGCAAAATTGCAGAAATTCTCATAATTTTCGGGCAAAAATGCAGAAATTCTCCTTATTATGGGGCAAAAAGACAGAAAATCTCCTTTTTCGGGAGCAAACAGTCACAAATTCCCCTAATTTTGGGGCAAAATTGCTGAAATTTCCTTTACATTGGGGCAAAATTGTAGAAATTTCCCTTATTTTGGGGCAAAATTGCAGAAATTTCACGTATTTCAGGGAAAATAGGCAGAAATTTTTTTGGGGGGGCAAAAAGGCAGAAATTTTTTTTATTTTGGTACAAAATTGCAGAAATTTTTCTTATTTTGGGGCAAAAAGTCAGAAATTCCCTATATTTGGGGGCAAAAAGGCAGAAAATCCCCTTATTTTGAGGTAAAAAGGCTGAAATTCCCCTTATTTTGGGGCAAAAAGACAGAAATTTTGTTTATTTTGGGGAAAAGGCAGAAATTGCACTTATTTTGAGTCAAAAAGGTGGAAATTCCCCTTATTTTGGGGCAAAATGAAGAAATTTGCTTTTTTATGTCAAAAAGGTATACATTCCCTTTATTTTCGGGCAAAAAGGCAGAAATTCTTTGTATTTTGGAGCAAAATTGCAGAAATTCTCATAATTTTCGGGCAAAAACGCAGAAATTCTCCTTATTTTGGGGCAAAAAGACAGAAAATCTCCTTTTTCGGGAGCAAACAGTCAGAAATTCCCCTTATTTTGGGGCAAAATTGCAGAAATTTCCTTTACATTGGGGCAAAATTGCAGAAATTTCCCTTATTTTGAGGCAAAATTGCAGAAATTTCAGGTATTTGAGAAAAAAAAGGCAGAAATTTTTTTGGGGGGGGGCAAAAAGGCAGAAATTTTTTTTATTTTGGGGCAAAAAGTCAGAAATTCCCCATATTTTGGGGCAAAACGGCAGAAATTCCCCTTATTTTGAGGTAATAAGGCTGAAATTCCCCTTATTTTGGGGCAAAAAGGCAGAAATTTCGTTTATTTTGGGGAAAAGGCAGAAATTGCACTTATTTTGAGTCAAAAAGGTGGAAAATCCCCTTATTTTGGGGCAAAAATGAAGAAATTTGCTTTTTTATGGCATAAAGGTATACATTCCTTTTATTTTCGGGCAAAAAGGCAGAAATTCTTTGTATTTTGGAGCAAAATTGCAGAAATTCCCCTAATTTTTGGGCAAAAAGGCAGAAATTTTCCTTATTTTGGGGTAAAACTGCAGAAATTTCACTTATTTTGCGGCAAAATGTCAGAAATTCCCCTTATTTTTGGCAAAAAATGCAGAAAATCCCCTTATTTTAGGGCAAAATTGCAGAAATTTCCCTTATTTGGGGACAAAAACAGAAATTCCCCTTATTTTGGGGCAAAATTGCAGAAATTTCCCTTATTATGGGGAAAAATTGCAGAAATTTCCCTTATTTTAGGGCAAAATTGCAGAAATTTCACTTATTTCAGAGAAAAAAAACAAAAATTTTTCTTATTTTGGGGCAAAAAGGCAGAAATTCCCATTATATTGGGGCAAAAAGGCAGAAATTCACCTTATTTTGGGGTAAAATTGCAGAAATTTCACATATTTCAGGGCAAAACGGCAGAAATTCCCCTTATTTTGGGGCAAAAAGGCAGAAATTTCCCTTATTTTGGGATAAAATTGCAGAAATTTCCCTTATTTTGGGGCAAAAAGGCAGAAAATCCACTTAATTTCAGGTAAAAAGGCAGAAATTTCTCGTATTTTGGAGCAAAATTGCAGAAACTCCCCTAATTTTGGGGCACAAAGGCAGAATTTCCCTTTATTTTGGGGCAAAAATAGAGAAATTCTTTTTATTTTGGGGCAAAAATCAGAAATTTCCTTTATTTTGGGGCAAAATTTTAGAAATTTATTTTATATTGTTACAGACTTGCAGAAATTTTTCTTATTTTGTGGCAAAAAGGCAGAAATTCCCCATATTTTGGTGCAAAAAGGCTGAAATTCCCCTTATTTTGAGGTAAAATCCTGAAATTCCCCATATTTTGGGGCAAAAAGGCAGAAATTCCCCTCATTTGGGGGCAAAAAGGCACAAATTTCCCTTATTTTCGGGCATAATTGCAGGAATTTCATTTATTTCAGGGCAAAAAGTCAGAAATTCCTTTTATTTTCGGGCAAAAACAGAAATTTCTTTAATTTTGATACAAAATTGTAGAAATTTTCCTTATTTTGGAACAAAAAGGCAAAAATTACCCATATTTTGAGGTAAAAAGGCTGAAATTCCCCATATTTTGGGGCAAAAGGCAAAACTTCTTCTTATTTTGGGGCAAAGAGGCACAAATTTCCCTTATTTTTGGGCAAAATTGCAGAAATTTCATTTATTTCAGGGCAAAAAGTCAGAAATTCCTTTTATTTTGGGGCAAAGAGCAGAAATTTCTTTTATTATGGTACAAAATTGAAGAAATTTATCTTATTTTGAAACAAAAAGGCAGAAAATTCCCCTTATTTTGAGGCAAAAGGCAGAAATTATTCTCAATTTGAGGTAAAATGCAGAAATTCCCTTTATTTTGGGGCTAAAAGGCAGAAATTCCCTGTATTTTGAAGCAAAATTGCAGAAATTCTCTTAATTTTCGGGCAGAAAGGCAGAAATTCTCTTTATTTTGGGGCAAAAAGACAGAAAATCTCCTTTTTCGGGAGCAAACAGTCAGAAATTCCCCTTATTTTGGGGCAAAATTGCAGAAATTTCCTTTACATTGGGGCAAAATTGCAGAAATTTCCCTTATTTTGGGGCAAAATTGCAGAAATTTCAGGTATTTGAGAAAAAAAAGGCAGAAATTTTTTGGGGGGGGCAAAAAGGCAGAAATTTTTTTTTATTTTGGTACAAAATTGCAGAAATTTTTTTTTATTTTGGGGCAAAAAGTCAGAAATTCCCCATATTTTGGGGCAAAAAGGCAGAAATTCCCCTTATTTTGAGGTAATAAGGCTGAAATTCCCCTTATTTTGGGGAAAAAAGGCAGAAATTTTGTTTATTTTGGGGAAAAGGCAGAAATTGCACTTATTTTGAGTCAAAAAGGTGGAAAATCCCTTTATTTTGGGGCAAAAATGAAGAAATTTGCTTTTTTATGGCAAAAAGGTATACATTCCCTTTATTTTCGGGCAAAAAGGCAGAAATTCTTTGTATTTTGGAGCAAAATTGCAGAAATTCCCCTAATTTTTGGGCAAAAAGGCAAAAATTTTCCTTATTTTGGGGTAAAACTGCAGAAATTTCACTTATTTTGCGGCAAAATGTCAGAAATTCCCCTTATTTTTGGCAAAAAATGCAGAAAATCCCCTTATTTTAGGGCAAAATTGCAGAAATTTCCCTTATTTGGGGACAAAAACAGAAATTCCTTTTATTTTGGGGCAAAATTGCAGAAATTTCCCTTATTATGGGGAAAAATTGCAGAAATTTCCCTTATTTTAGGGCAAAATTGCAGAAATTTCACTTATTTCAGAGAAAAAAAGCAAAAATTTTTCTTATTTTGAAGCAAAAAGGCAGAAATTCCCATTATTTTGGGGCAAAAAGGCAGAAATTCACCTTATTTTGGGGTAAAATTGCAGAAATTTCACATATTTCAGGGCAAAACGGCAGAAATTCCCCTTATTTTGGGGCAAAAAGGCAGAAATTTCCCTTATTTTGGGATAAAATTGCAGAAATTTCCCTTATTTGGAGGCAAAAAGGCAGAAAATCCACTTAATTTCGGGTAAAAAGGCAGAAATTTCTCGTATTTTGGAGCAAAATTGCAGAAACTCCCCTAATTTTGGGGCTAAAAGGCAGAATTTCCCTTTATTTTGGGGCAAAAATAGAGAAATTCTTTTTATTTTGGGGCAAAAATCAGAAAGTTCCTTTATTTTGGGGCAAAATTTTAGAAATTTCTTTTATATTGTTACAGACTTGCAGAAATTTTTCTTATTTTGTGGCAAAAAGGCAGAAATTCCCCATATTTTGGTGCAAAAAGGCTGAAATTCCCCTTATTTTGAGGTAAAATCCTGAAATACCCCATATTTTGGGGCAAAAAGGCAGAAATTCCCCTCATTTGGGGGCAAAAACAGAAATTTCTTTTATTTTGATACAAAATTGTAGAAATTTTCCTTATTTTGGAACAAAAAGGCAAAAATTACCCATATTTTGGGGAAAAAGGCAGAAATTCCTTTTATTTTGAGGTAAAAAGGCTGAAATTCCCGTTATTTTGGGACATAAAGGCAGAAATTCCCTTTACTTTGTGGCAAAAGGGCAGAAATTCCCGTTAATTGGGGCAGAAAAGCAGAAATTTTCCTTATTTAAGGGCAATAGGGCAGAAATTCCCCTTATTTGAAGGTAAAATGCTGAAATTCCCCTTATTTTCGGCAAAAAGGCAGAAATTCCTATTATTTTGGGGCAAAATTGCAGAAATTTCAATTATTTCTGGGCAAAAAGTCAGATATTTGCCTTATTTTGGGGCAAAAAGAAGAAATTCCCTTAATTTTGGGGCCAAAAACAGAAATTCCCCTTATTTTGGGGTAAAATTGCAGAAATTTCAAATATTTCAGGGCAAAAAGGCAGAAATTCCACTTTATTTCGGACAATAACGCAGAAATTCCCATTATTTTAAAACTAAATTTCAGAAATCCCCCTTATATTGGTGCAAAAATGGAGAAATTCCCTTTATTTTTGTGCAATAAGGCAGATTTCCCCGTATTTTGAAGCAAAATTGCACATATTTCCCTAATTTTGAAGGAAAATGCAGAAATTCACATTATTTTGGAACAAAAAGACAGAAATTCTCCTTATTTCAGGGCAAAAAGTCAGAAATTCCCCTTCTTTTGGGGTAAAATTGCAGAAATTTTCTTTATTTTGGGGCAAAATTGCAGAAATTTCTCTTATTTTGGGGCAAAATTGCAGAAATTTCACTTATTTCAGGGAAAAAGTGCAGAAATTTCTCTTATTTTGGGGCAAAAAGGAAGAAATTTCTTTTATTTTGGTACAAAATTGCAGAAATTTTCTTTATTTTGGGGCAAAATTGCAGAAATTTCCCTTATTTTGGGGCAAAATTGCAGAAATTTCACTTATTTCAGGGAAAAAGTGCAGAAATTTCTCTTATTTTGGGGCAAAAAGGCAGAAATTTCTTTTATTTTGGTACAAAATTGCAGAAATTTTCTTTATTTTGGGGCAAAAATGAAGAAATTCCCCATATTTTGGGGCAAAAAGGCAGAGATTTGCCTTATTATGAGGTAAAATGCTGAAATTCCCCTTATTTTGGGGGAAAATACAGAAATTCCCTTTATTTTTTGGCAAAAAGGCAGAAATTTCCCTTATTTTGGGGCAAAATTGCAGAAATTTCACTTATTTCAGGGCAAAATTCAAAAATTCCTTTTATTTTAGGGCAAAAAGACAGAAATTCCGTTCATTTTTAGGTAAAAAGGCAGAAATTTCACTTATTTTGAGGTAAGAAGGCAGAAATTCCTCTTATTTTGGGGCAAAAATGAAGAAATTTCTCTTTTTTGTGGCAAAAGGTATACATTCCCCTTATTTTCGGGCAAAAAAAGCAGAAATTCCCCGTATTTTGGAGCAGAATTGAAGAAAATCCCCTAATTGTGGGGCAAAAAGGCAGAAATTCCCTATATGTTGGGGCAAAAAGACAGAAATTCTCCTTATTTTGGGGCAAAACTCAGAAATTCCACTTATTTTGGGGCAAATTTCCAGAAATTTCCCTTATTTTGGGGCAAAATTGCAGAAATTTTACTTATTTTGGGGCAAAATTGCAGAAATTTCACTTATTTCAGGTAAAAATGGCAGAAATTTTTCTTATTTTGGGGCAAAAAGGCAGAAATTCCTAATATTTTGTGGCAAAAATGCAGAAATTCCCCTTATTTTGAGGTAAAAAGGCTGAAATTCCCCTTATTTGGGGGCAAAAACGCATAAATTTCCCTAATTTTGGGGCAAAAGTGCAAACATTTCACTTATTTCAGGGTAATAAGTCAGAAATTTTCCTTATTTTGGGGCAAAAAAGACAGAAATTCCCTTTGTTTTGGAAGGAAAATACAGAAATTCCACTTCTTTAGAGACAAAAAGGCAGAAATTCCCCTTATTTTGAAGCAAAAATGAAGAAATTCCCCTAATTATTCGGCCAAAAGGCAGAAATTCCCTATATGTTGGGGAAAAAAGACAGAAATTCTCCTTATTTTGGGACAAAACTCAGAAATTCCACTTATTTTGGGGCAAAATTGCAGGAATTTACCTTATTTTGAGGCAAAATTGCAGAAATTTCCCTTATTTCGGGCAAAATTGCAGAAATTTCACTTATTTTCAGGTAAAAAGGCTGAAATATCCTTTATTTTGGGGCAAAAAAGAAGAAATTCCCCTTATTTGGGGGCAAAATTGCAGAAATTTTCCTTATTTTGGGGCAAAAGGGCTGAAATTCTTATTTTGAGGTAAAATGCTGAAATTCCCCATATTTTGGGGCAAAAGGCAAAACTTCTTCTTATTTTGGGGCAAAGAGGCACAAATTTCCCTTATTTTCGGGCAAAATTGCAGAAATTTCATTTATTTCAGGGCAAAAAGTCAGAAATTTTTTTTTATTTTGGGGCAAAGAGCAGAAATTTCTTTTATTATGGTACAAAATTGAAGAAATTTTTCTTATTTTGAAACAAAAAGGCAGAAAATTCCCCTTATTTTGAGGCAAAAGGCAGAAATTATTCTCAATTTGAGGTAAAATGCAGAAATTCCCTTTATTTTGGGGCAAAAAGGCAGAAATTCCCCTCATTTGGGGGCAAAAAGGCCCAAATTTCCCTTATTTTCGGGCATAATTGCAGGAATTTCATTTATTTCAGGGCAAAAAGTCAGAAATTCCTTTTATTTTGGGGCAAAAACAGAAATTTCTTTTATTTTGATACAAAATTGTAGAAATTTTCCTTATTTTGGAACAAAAAGGCAAAAATTACCCATATTTTGGGGAAAAAGGCGGAAATTCCCCTTATTTTGAGGTAAAAAGGCTGAAATTCCCGTTATTTTGGGGCAAAAAGGCAGAAATTCCCTTTACTTTGTGGCAAAAAGGCAGAAATTCCCGTTAATTGAGGCAGAAAAGCAGAAATTTTCCTTATTTAAGGGCAATAGGGCAGAAATTCCCCTTATTTTGTGGCAAAAAGGCAGAAATTCCCCTTATTTGAAGGTAAAATGCTTAAATTCCCCTTATTTTCGGCAAAAAGGCAGAAATTCCTATTATTTTGGGGCAAAATTGCAGAAATTTCAATTATTTCTGGGCAAAAAGTCAGATATTTGCCTTATTTTGGGGCAAAAAGCAGAAATTCCCTTAATTTTGGGGCCAAAAACAGAAATTCCCCTTATTTTGGGGTAAAATTGCAGAAATTTCAAATATTTCAGGGCAAAAAGGCAGAAATTCCACTTTATTTCGGACAATAACGCAGAAATTCCCCGTATTTTAAAGCTAAATTTCAGAAATTCCCCTTATATTGGTGCAAAAATGGAGAAATTCCCTTTATTTTTGTGCAATAAGGCAGATTTCCCCGTATTTTGAAGCAAAATTGCACATATTTCCCTAATTTTGAAGGAAAATGCAGAAATTCACATTATTTTGGAACAAAAAGACAGAAATTCTCCTTATTTCAGGGCAAAAAGTCAGAAATTCCCCTTCTTTTGGGGTAAAATTGCAGAAATTTTCTTTATTTTGGGGCAAAATTGCAGAAATTTCTCTTATTTTGGGGCAAAATTGCAGAAATTTCACTTATTTCAGGGAAAAAGTGCAGAAATTTCTCTTATTTTGGGGCAAAAAGGCAGAAATTTCTTTTATTTTGGTACAAAATTGCAGAAATTTTCTTTATTTTGGGGCAAAATTGCAGAAATTTCCCTTATTTTGGGGCAAAATTGCAGAAATTTCACTTATTTCAGGGAAAAAGTGCAGAAATTTCTCTTATTTTGGGGCAAAAAGGCAGAAATTTCTTTTATTTTGGTACAAAATTGCAGAAATTTTCTTTATTTTGGGGCAAAAATGAAGAAATTCCCCATATTTTGGGGCAAAAAGGCAGAGATTTGCCTTATTATGAGGTAAAATGCTGAAATTCCCCTTATTTTGGGGCAAAAATACAGAAATTCCCTTTATTTTGTGGCAAAAAGGCAGAAATTTCCCTTATTTTGGGGCAAAATTGCAGAAATTTCACTTATTTCAGGGCAAAATTCAAAAATTCCTTTTATTTTGGGGCAAAAAGACAGAAATTCCGTTCATTTTTAGGTAAAAAGGCAGAAATTTAACTTATTTTGAGGTAAGAAGGCAGAAATTCCTCTTATTTTGGGGCAAAAATGAAGAAATTTCTCTTTTTTGTGGCAAAAGGTATACATTCCCCTTATTTTCGGGCAAAAAAAGCAGAAATTCCCCGTATTTTGGAGCAGAATTGAAGAAAATCCCCTAATTGTGGGGCAAAAAGGCAGAAATTCCCTATATGTTGGGGCAAAAAGAGAGAAATTCTCCTTATTTTGGGGCAAAACTCAGAAATTCCACTTATTTTGGGGCAAAATTCCAGAAATTTCCCTTATTTTGGGGCAAAATTGCAGAAATTTCACTTATTTCAGGTAAAAATGGCAGAAATTTTTCTTATTTTGGGGCAAAAAGGCAGAAATTCCTAATATTTTGTGGCAAAAATGCAGAAATTCCCCTTATTTTGAGGTAAAAAGGCTGAAATTCCCCTTATTTGGGGGCAAAAAGGCAGAAATTTCCCTAATTTTGGGGCAAAAGTGCAAACATTTCACTTATTTCAGGGTAATAAGTCAGAAATTTTCCTTATTTTGGGGCAAAAAAGACAGAAATTCCCTTTGTTTTGGAAGGAAAATACAGAAATTCCACTTCTTTAGAGACAAAAAGGCAGAAATTCCCCTTAATTTGAAGCAAAAATGAAGAAATTCCCCTAATTGTTGGGCCAAAAGGCAGAAATTCCCTATATGTTGGGGCAAAAAGACAGAAATTCTCCTTATTTTGGGACAAAACTCAGAAATTCCACTTATTTTGGGGCAAAATTGCAGGAATTTACCTTATTTTGAGGCAAAATTGCAGAAATTTCCCTTATTTGGGGCAAAATTGCAGAAATTTCACTTATTTTCAGGTAAAAAGGCTGAAATATCCTTTATTTTGGGGCAAAAAGGAAGAAATTCCCCTTATTTTGGGGCAAAATTGCAGAAATTTTCTTTATTTTGGGGCAAAAAGGCTGAAATTCTTATTTTGAGGTAAAATGCTGAAATTCCCCATATTTTGGGGCAAAAGGCAAAACTTCTTTTTATTTTGGGGCAAAGAGCCACAAATTTCCCTTATTTTCGGGCAAAATTGCAGAAATTACCCATATTTTGGGGAAAAAGGCAGAAATTCCTTTTATTTTGAGGTAAAAAGGCTGAAATTCCCGTTATTTTGGGGCATAAAGGCAGAAATTCCCTTTACTTTGTGGCAAAAAGGCAGAAATTCCCGTTAATTGGGGCAGAAAAGCAGAAATTTTCCTTATTTAAGGGCAATAGGGCAGAAATTCCCCTTATTTGAAGGTAAGAAAGGCAGAAAATCCCCTTATTTTAGGGCAAAATTGCAGAAATCTCCCTTATTTGGGGGCAAAACAGAAATTCCCTTTATTTTGGGGCAAAATTGCAGAAATTTCCCTTATTATGGGGAAAAATTGCAGAAATTTCCCTTATTTGGGGGCAAAAAGGCAGAAAATCCACTTAATTTCGGGTAAAAAGGCAGAAATTTCTCGTATTTTGGAGCAAAATTGCAGAAACTCCCCTAATTTTGGGGCAAAAAGGCAGAATTTCCCTTTATTGTGTGGCAAAAATAGAGAAATTCTTTTTATTTTGGGGCAAAAATCAGAAATTTCCCTTATTTTGGCGCAAAATTTTAGAAATTTCTTTTATATTGTTACAGACTTGCAGAAATTTTTCTTATTTTGTGGCAAAAAGGCAGAAATTCCCCATACTTTGGTGCAAAAAGGCTGAAATTCCCCATATTTTGGGGAAAAAAGGCAGAAATTCCTCTCATTTGGGGGCAAAAAGGCACAAATTTCCCTTATTTTCGGGCATAATTGCAGGAATTTCATTTATTTCAGGGCAAAAAGTCAGAAATTCCATTTATTTTGGGGAAAAAAGGCAGAAATTTCTTTTATTTTGATACAAAATTGTAGAAATTTTCCTTATTTTGGAACAAAAAGCAAAAATTACCCATATTTTGGGCAAAAAGGCAGAAATTCCCCTTATTTTGAGGTAAAAAGGCTGAAATTCCTGTAAATTTGGGGAAAAAAAGGCAGAAATTCCTTTTACTTTGTGGCAAAAAGGCAGAAATTCCCGTTAATTGGGGCAGAAAAGCAGAAATTTTCCTTATTTAAATTCAATAGGGCAGAAATTCCCCATATTTTGTGGCAAAAAGGCAGAAATTCCCCTTATTTGGAGGTAAAATGCTGAATTTCCCCTTATTTTCGGCAAAAAGGCAGAAATTCCTATTATTTTGGGGCAAAATTGCAGAAATTTCAATTACTTCAGGGCAAAAAGTCAGAAATTAGCCTTATTTTGGGGCGAAAAACAGAAATTCCCTAATTTTGGGGCCAAAAACAGAAATTCCCCTTATTTTGGGGTAAAATTGCAGAAATTTCAAATATTTCAGGGCAAAAAGGCAGAAATTCCACTTTATTTCGGACAATAACGCAGAAATTCCCCGTATTTTAAAGCTAAATTTCAGAAATTCCCCTTATATTGGTGCAAAAATGAAGAAATTCCCTCTATTTTTGTGCAATAGGGCAGATTTCCCCGTATTTTGAAGCAAAATTGCACATTATCCCCTAATTTTGAGGGAAAATGCAGAAATTCACATTATTTTGGAACAAAAAGACAGAAATTCTCCTTATTTCAGGGCAAAAAGTCATAAATTCCCCTTATTTTGGGGCAAAATTGCAGAAATTTTCTTTATTTTGGGGCAAAATTGCAGAAATTTCCCTTATTTTGGGGCAAAATTGCAGAAATTTCACTTATTTCAGGGAAAAAGCACAGAAATTTCTCTTATTTTGGGGCAAAAAGGCAGAAATTTCCTTTAATTTTGGTACAAAATTGCAGAAATTTTCTTTATTTTGGGGAAAATGCAGAAATTCCCCATATTTTGGGGCAAAAAAGCAGAGATTCCCCTTATTATGAGGTAAAATGCTGAAATTCCCCTTATTTTGAGGCAAAAAGACAGAAATTCCCTTTATTTTGTGGCAAAAAGGCAGAAATTTCCCTTATTTTGGGGCAAATTGCAGAAATTTCACTTATTTCAGGGCAAAATTCAAAAATTCCTTTTATTTTGGGGCAAAAAGACAGAAATTCCGTTTATTTTTGGGTGAAAAGGCAGAAATTTCACTTATTTTGAGGTAAGAAGGCAGAAATTCCTCTTATTTTGGGGCAAAAATGAAGAAATTTCTCATTTTTGTGGCAAAAGGTATACATTCCCCTTATTTTCGGGCAAAAAAGCAGAAATTCCCCCTATTTTGGAGCAGAATTGAAGAAAATCCCCTAATTGTGGGGCAAAAAGGCAGAAATTCCCTATATGTTGGGGCAAAAAGACAGAAATTCTCCTTATTTTGGGGCAAAACTCAGAAATTCCACTTATTTTGGGGCAAAATTCCAGAAATTTCCCTTATTTTGAAGCAAAATTGCAGAAATTTTACTTATTTTGGGGCAAAATTGCAGAAATTTCACTTATTTCAGGTAAAAATGGCAGAATTTTTTCTTATTTTGGGGCAAAAAGGCAGAAATTTCTAATATTTTTTGGCAAAAATGCAGAAATTCTCCTTATTTTGAGGTAAAAAGGCTGAAATTCCCCTTATTTGGGGGGAAAAAGGCAGAAATTTCCCTTATTTTGGGGTAAAATTGCAAACATTTCACTTATTTCAGGGTAATAAGTCAGAAATTTTCTTTATTTTGGGGCAAAAAAGACAGAAATTCCCTTTGTTTTGGAAGGAAAATACAGAAATTCCACTTCTTTAGAGGCAAAATGGCAGAAATTCCCCTTATTTTGAAGCAAAAATGAAGAAATTCCTCTAATTGTTGGGCCAAAAGGCAGAAATTCCCTATATGTTGGGGCAAAAAGACAGAAATTCTCCTTATTTTGGGACAAAACTCAGAAATTCCACTTATTTTGGGGCAAAATTGCAGGAATTTACCTTATTTTGAGGCAAAATTGCAGAAATTTCCCTTATTTGGGGCAAAATTGCAGAAATTTCACTTATTTTCAGGTAAAAAGGCTGAAATATCCTTTATTTTGGGGCAAAAAGGAAGAAATTCCCCTTATTTTGGGGCAAACTTGCAGAAATTTTTCTTATTTTGGGGCAAAAGGGCTGAAATTCTTATTTTGAGGTAAAATGCTGAAATTCCCCATATTTTGGGGCAAAAGGCAAAACTTCTTCTTATTTTGGGGCAAAGAGGCACAAATTTCCCTTATTTTCGGGCAAAATTGCAGAAATTTCATTTATTTCAGGGCAAAAAGTCAGAAATTTTTTTTATTTTGGGGCAAAGAGCAGAAATTTCTTTTATTATGGTACAAAATTGAAGAAATTTTTCTTATTTTGAAACAAAAGGCAGAAAATTCCCCTTATTTTGAGGCAAAAGGCAGAAATTATTCTCAATTTGAGGTAAAATGCAGAAATTCCCTTTATTTTGGGGCTAAAAGGCAGAAATTCCCTGTATTTTGAAGCAAAATTGCAGAAATTCTCATAATTTTCGGGCAAAAAGGCAGAAATTCTCCTTATTTTGGGGCAAAAAGACAGAAAATCTCCTTTTTCGGGAGCAAACAGTCAGAAATTCCCCTTATTTTGGGGCAAAATTGCAGAAATTTCCCTTATTTTGGGGCAAAATTGCAGAAATTTCACGTATTTCAGGGAAAAAAGGCAGAAATTTTTTTGGGGGGGCAAAAAGGCAGAAATTTTTTTTATTTTGGTACAAAATTGCAGAAATTTTTCTTATTTTGGGGCAAAAAGTCAGAAATTCCCCATATTTTGGGGCAAAAAGCAAGAAATTCCCCTTATTTTGAGGTAATAAGGCTGAAATTCCCCTTATTTGGGGGCAAAAATGCAGAAATTTTGTTTATTTTGGGGAAAAGGCAGAAATTGCACTTATTTTGAGTCAAAAAGGTGGAAAATCCCCTTATTTTGGGGCAAAAATGAAGAAATTTGCTTTTTTATGGCAAAAAGGTATACATTCCCTTTATTTTCGGGCAAAAAGGCAGAAATTCTTTGTATTTTGGAGCAAAATTGCAGAAATTCCCCTAATTTTTGG
Source organism: Micromys minutus (assembly GCF_963924665.1). Lineage (NCBI taxonomy): Eukaryota > Metazoa > Chordata > Mammalia > Rodentia > Muridae > Micromys > Micromys minutus. Next base: position 1,553,149 of record NW_027667250.1, on the reverse strand, counting down.
GCAAAAAGGCAGAAATTTTCCTTATTTTGGGGTAAAACTGCAGAAATTTCACTTATTTTGCGGCAAAATGTCAGAAATTCCCCTTATTTTTGGCAAAAAAGGCAGAAAATCCCCTTATTTTAGGGCAAAATTGCAGAAATTTCCCTTATTTGGGGGCAAAAACAGAAATTCCCCTTATTTTGGGGCAAAATTGCAGAAATTTCCCTTATTATGGGGAAAAATTGCAGAAATTTCCCTTATTTTAGGGCAAAATTGCAGAAATTTCACTTATTTCAGAGAAAAAAAGCAAAAATTTTTCTTATTTTGGGGCAAAAAGCAGAAATTCCCATTATTTTGGGGCAAAAAGGCAGAAATTCACCTTATTTTGGGGTAAAATTGCAGAAATTTTACATATTTCAGGGCAAAACGGCAGAAATTCCCCTTATTTTGGGGCAAAAAGGCAGAAATTTCCCTTATTTTGGGATAAAATTGCAGAAATTTCCCTTATTTGGGGGCAAAAAGGCAGAAAATCCACTTAATTTCGGGTAAAAAGGCAGAAATTTCTCGTATTTTGGAGCCAAATTGCAGAAACTCCCCTAATTTTGGGGCAAAAAGGCAGAATTTCCCTTTATTTTGGGGCAAAAATAGAGAAATTCTTTTTATTTTGGGGCAAAAATCAGAAATTTCCTTTATTTTGGGGCAAAATTTTAGAAATTTTTTTTATATTGTTACAGACTTGAGAAATTTTTCTTATTTTGTGGCAAAAAGGCAGAAATTCCCCATATTTTGGTGCAAAAAGGCTGAAATTCCCCTTATTTTGAGGTAAAATCCTGAAATTCCCCATATTTTGGGGCAAAAAGGCAGAAATTCCTAATATTTTGTGGCAAAAATGCAGAAATTCCCCTTATTTTGAGGTAAAAAGGCTGAAATTCCCCTTATTTGGGGGGCAAAAAGGCAGAAATTTTTTTTATTTTGGTACAAAATTGCAGAAATTTTTCTTATTTTGGGGCAAAAAGTCAGAAATTCCCAATATTTTGGGGCAAAAAGGCAGAAATTCCCCTTATTTTGAGGTAAAAAGTCTGAAATTCCCCTTATTTTGGGGCAAAAAGACAGAAATTTCGTTTATTTTGGGGAAAAGGCAGAAATTGCATTTCTTTTGAGTCAAAAAGGTGGAAAATCCCCTTATTTTGGGGCAAAAATGAAGAAATTTGCTTTTTTATGGCAAAAAGGTATACATTCCCTTTATTTTCGGGCAAAAAGGCAGAAATTACCCGTATTTTGGAGCAAAATTGCAGATATTCCCATAATTTTTGGGTAAAAAGGCAGAAATTCCCCTTATTTTGGGGTAAAACTGCTGAAATTACACTTATTTTGTGGCAAAATGTCAGAAATTCCTCTTATTTTCGGCAAAAAAGGCAGAAAATCCCCTTATTTTAGGGCAAAATTGCAGAAATCTCCCTTATTTGGGGGCAAAAACAGAAATTCCCTTTATTTTGGGGCAAAATTGCAAAAATTTCCCTTATTATGGGGAAAAATGGCAGAAATTTCCCTTATTTTAGGGCAAAATTGAGGAAATTTCACTTATTTCAGAGAAAAAAAGAAAAAAATTTTCTTATTTTGGGGCAAAAATGCAGAAATTCCCCTTATTTTGTGGTAATAAGGCTGAAATTCTCCTTATTTGGGGGCAAAAATACAGAAATTTTGTTTATTTTGGGGAAAAGGGAGAAATTGCACTTATTTTGAGTCAAAAAGGTGGAAAATTCCCTTATTTTGGGGCAAAAATGAAGAAATTTGCTTTTTTATGGCAAAAAGGTATACATTCCCTTTATTTTTGGGCAAAAAGGCAGAAATTCTTTGTATTTTGGAGCAAAATTGCAGAAATTCCCCTAATTTTTGGGCAAAAAGGCAGAAATTTTCCTTATTTTGGGGTAAAACTGCAGAAATTTCACTTATTTTGCGGCAAAATGTCAAAAATTCCCCTTATTTTTGGCAAAAAAGGCAGAAAATCCCCTTATTTTAGGGCAAAATTGCAGAAATTTCCCTTATTTGGGGGCAAAAACAGAAATTCCCCTTATTTTGGGGCAAAATTGCAGAAATTTCCCTTATTATGGGGAAAAATTGCAGAAATTTCCCTTATTTTAGGGCAAAATTGCAGAAATTTCACTTATTTCAGAGAAAAAAAGCAAAAATTTTTCTTATTTTGGGGCAAAAAGCAGAAATTCCCATTATTTTGGGGCAAAAAGGCAGAAATTCACCTTATTTTGGGGTAAAATTGCAGAAATTTTACATATTTCAGGGCAAAACGGCAGAAATTCCCCTTATTTTGGGGCAAAAAGGCAGAAATTTCCCTTATTTTGGGATAAAATTGCAGAAATTTCCCTTATTTGGGGGCAAAAAGGCAGAAAATCCACTTAATTTCGGGTAAAAAGGCAGAAATTTCTCGTATTTTGGAGCCAAATTGCAGAAACTCCCCTAATTTTGGGGCAAAAAGGCAGAATTTCCCTTTATTTTGGGGCAAAAATAGAGAAATTCTTTTTATTTTGGGGCAAAAATCAGAAATTTCCTTTATTTTGGGGCAAAATTTTAGAAATTTTTTTTATATTGTTACAGACTTGAGAAATTTTTCTTATTTTGTGGCAAAAAGGCAGAAATTCCCCATATTTTGGTGCAAAAAGGCTGAAATTCCCCTTATTTTGAGGTAAAATCCTGAAATTCCCCATATTTTGGGGCAAAAAGGCAGAAATTCCTAATATTTTGTGGCAAAAATGCAGAAATTCCCCTTATTTTGAGGTAAAAAGGCTGAAATTCCCCTTATTTGGGGGTCAAAAAGGCAGAAATTTTTTTTATTTTGGTACAAAATTGCAGAAATTTTTCTTATTTTGGGGCAAAAAGTCAGAAATTCCCAATATTTTGGGGCAAAAAGGCAGAAATTCCCCTTATTTTGAGGTAAAAAGTCTGAAATTCCCCTTATTTTGGGGCAAAAAGACAGAAATTTCGTTTATTTTGGGGAAAAGGCAGAAATTGCATTTCTTTTGAGTCAAAAAGGTGGAAAATCCCCTTATTTTGGGGCAAAAATGAAGAAATTTGCTTTTTTATGGCAAAAAGGTATACATTCCCTTTATTTTCGGGCAAAAAGGCAGAAATTACCCGTATTTTGGAGCAAAATTGCAGATATTCCCATAATTTTTGGGTAAAAAGGCAGAAATTCCCCTTATTTTGGGGTAAAACTGCTGAAATTACACTTATTTTGTGGCAAAATGTCAGAAATTCCTCTTATTTTCGGCAAAAAAGGCAGAAAATCCCCTTATTTTAGGGCAAAATTGCAGAAATCTCCCTTATTTGGGGGCAAAAACAGAAATTCCCTTTATTTTGGGGCAAAATTGCAAAAATTTCCCTTATTATGGGGAAAAATGGCAGAAATTTCCCTTATTTTAGGGCAAAATTGAGGAAATTTCACTTATTTAAGAGAAAAAAAGCAAAAAATTTTCTTATTTTGGGGCAAAAAGGCAGAAATTCCCCTTATTTTGAGGTAATAAGGCTGAAATTCTCCTTATTTGGGGGCAAAAATACAGAAATTTTGTTTATTTTGGGGAAAAGGGAGAAATTGCACTTATTTTGAGTCAAAAAGGTGGAAAATTCCCTTATTTTGGGGCAAAAATGAAGAAATTTGCTTTTTTATGGCAAAAAGGTATACATTCCCTTTATTTTCGGGCAAAAAGGCAGAAATTCTTTGTATTTTGGAGCAAAATTGCAGAAATTCCCCTAATTTTTGGGCAAAAAGGCAGAAATTTTTTTTATTTTGGGGTAAAACTGCAGAAATTTCACTTATTTTGCGGCAAAATGTCAGAAATTCCCCTTATTTTTGGCAAAAAAGGCAGAAAATCCCCTTATTTTAGGGCAAAATTGCAGAAATTTCACTTATTTCAGAGAAAAAAAGCTAAAATTTTTCTTATTTTGGGGCAAAAAGGCAGAAATTCCCATTATTTTGGGGCAAAAAGGCAGAAATTCACCTTATTTTGGGGTAAAATTGCAGAAATTTTACATATTTCAGGGCAAAATGGCAGAAATTCCCCTTATTTTGAGGCAAAAAGGCAGAAATTTCCCTTATTTTGGGATAAAATTGCAGAAATTTCCCTTATTTGGGGGCAAAAATGCAGAAAATCCACTTAATTTCGGGTAAAAAGGCAGAAATTTCTCGTATTTTGGAGCAAAATTGCAGAAACTCCCCTAATTTTGGGGCAAAAAGGCAGAATTTCCCTTTATTTTGTTGCAAAAATAGAGAAATTCTTTTTATTTTGGGGCAAAATTGCAGAAATTTTTCTTATTTTGGGGCAAAAAGTCAGAAATTCCCCATATTTTGGGGCAAAAAGCAAGAAATTCCCCTTATTTTGAGGTAATAAGGCTGAAATTCCCCTTATTTGGGGGCAAAAATGCAGAAATTTTGTTTATTTTGGGGAAAAGGCAGAAATTGCACTTATTTTGAGTCAAAAAGGTGGAAAATCCCCTTATTTTGGGGCAAAAATGAAGAAATTTGCTTTTTTATGGCAAAAAGGTATACATTCCCTTTATTTTTGGACAAAAAGGCAGAAATTCTTTGTATTTTGGAGCAAAATTGCAGAAATTCCCCTAATTTTTGGGCAAAAAGGCAGAAATTTTTTTTATTTTGGGGTAAAACTGCAGAAATTTCACTTATTTTGCGGCAAAATGTCAGAAATTCCCCTTATTTTTGGCAAAAAAGGCAGAAAATCCCCTTATTTTAGGGCAAAATTGCAGAAATTTCCCTTATTTGGGGGCAAAAACAGAAATTCCCCTTATTTTGGGGCAAAATTGCAGAAATTTCCCTTATTATGGGGAAAAATTGCAGAAATTTCCCTTATTTTAGGGCAAAATTGCAGAAATTTCACTTATTTCAGAGAAAAAAAGCAAAAATTTTTCTTATTTTGGGGCAAAAAGCAGAAATTCCCATTATTTTGGGGCAAAAAGGCAGAAATTCACCTTATTTTGGGGTAAAATTGCAGAAATTTTACATATTTCAGGGCAAAACGGCAGAAATTCCCCTTATTTTGGGGCAAAAAGGCAGAAATTTCCCTTATTTTGGGATAAAATTGCAGAAATTTCCCTTATTTGGGGGCAAAAAGGCAGAAAATCCACTTAATTTCGGGTAAAAAGGCAGAAATTTCTCGTATTTTGGAGCCAAATTGCAGAAACTCCCCTAATTTTGGGGCAAAAAGGCAGAATTTCCCTTTATTTTGGGGCAAAAATAGAGAAATTCTTTTTATTTTGGGGCAAAAATCAGAAATTTCCTTTATTTTGGGGCAAAATTTTAGAAATTTTTTTTATATTGTTACAGACTTGAGAAATTTTTCTTATTTTGTGGCAAAAAGGCAGAAATTCCCCATATTTTGGTGCAAAAAGGCTGAAATTCCCCTTATTTTGAGGTAAAATCCTGAAATTCCCCATATTTTGGGGCAAAAAGGCAGAAATTCCTAATATTTTGTGGCAAAAATGCAGAAATTCCCCTTATTTTGAGGTAAAAAGGCTGAAATTCCCCTTATTTGGGGGGCAAAAAGGCAGAAATTTTTTTTATTTTGGTACAAAATTGCAGAAATTTTTCTTATTTTGGGGCAAAAAGTCAGAAATTCCCAATATTTTGGGGCAAAAAGGCAGAAATTCCCCTTATTTTGAGGTAAAAAGTCTGAAATTCCCCTTATTTTGGGGCAAAAAGACAGAAATTTCGTTTATTTTGGGGAAAAGGCAGAAATTGCATTTCTTTTGAGTCAAAAAGGTGGAAAATCCCCTTATTTTGGGGCAAAAATGAAGAAATTTGCTTTTTTATGGCAAAAAGGTATACATTCCCTTTATTTTCGGGCAAAAAGGCAGAAATTACCCGTATTTTGGAGCAAAATTGCAGATATTCCCATAATTTTTGGGTAAAAAGGCAGAAATTCCCCTTATTTTGGGGTAAAACTGCTGAAATTACACTTATTTTGTGGCAAAATGTCAGAAATTCCTCTTATTTTCGGCAAAAAAGGCAGAAAATCCCCTTATTTTAGGGCAAAATTGCAGAAATCTCCCTTATTTGGGGGCAAAAACAGAAATTCCCTTTATTTTGGGGCAAAATTGCAAAAATTTCCCTTATTATGGGGAAAAATGGCAGAAATTTCCCTTATTTTAGGGCAAAATTGAGGAAATTTCACTTATTTCAGAGAAAAAAAGAAAAAAATTTTCTTATTTTGGGGCAAAAATGCAGAAATTCCCCTTATTTTGAGGTAATAAGGCTGAAATTCTCCTTATTTGGGGGCAAAAATACAGAAATTTTGTTTATTTTGGGGAAAAGGGAGAAATTGCACTTATTTTGAGTCAAAAAGGTGGAAAATTCCCTTATTTTGGGGCAAAAATGAAGAAATTTGCTTTTTTATGGCAAAAAGGTATACATTCCCTTTATTTTCGGGCAAAAAGGCAGAAATTCTTTGTATTTTGGAGCAAAATTGCAGAAATTCCCCTAATTTTTGGGCAAAAAGGCAGAAATTTTCCTTATTTTGGGGTAAAACTGCAGAAATTTCACTTATTTTGCGGCAAAATGTCAAAAATTCCCCTTATTTTTGGCAAAAAAGGCAGAAAATCCCCTTATTTTAGGGCAAAATTGCAGAAATTTCCCTTATTTGGGGGCAAAAACAGAAATTCCCCTTATTTTGGGGCAAAATTGCAGAAATTTCCCTTATTATGGGGAAAAATTGCAGAAATTTCCCTTATTTTAGGGCAAAATTGCAGAAATTTCACTTATTTCAGAGAAAAAAAGCAAAAATTTTTCTTATTTTGGGGCAAAAAGCAGAAATTCCCATTATTTTGGGGCAAAAAGGCAGAAATTCACCTTATTTTGGGGTAAAATTGCAGAAATTTTACATATTTCAGGGCAAAACGGCAGAAATTCCCCTTATTTTGGGGCAAAAAGGCAGAAATTTCCCTTATTTTGGGATAAAATTGCAGAAATTTCCCTTATTTGGGGGCAAAAAGGCAGAAAATCCACTTAATTTCGGGTAAAAAGGCAGAAATTTCTCGTATTTTGGAGCCAAATTGCAGAAACTCCCCTAATTTTGGGGCAAAAAGGCAGAATTTCCCTTTATTTTGGGGCAAAAATAGAGAAATTCTTTTTATTTTGGGGCAAAAATCAGAAATTTCCTTTATTTTGGGGCAAAATTTTAGAAATTTTTTTTATATTGTTACAGACTTGAGAAATTTTTCTTATTTTGTGGCAAAAAGGCAGAAATTCCCCATATTTTGGTGCAAAAAGGCTGAAATTCCCCTTATTTTGAGGTAAAATCCTGAAATTCCCCATATTTTGGGGCAAAAAGGCAGAAATTCCTAATATTTTGTGGCAAAAATGCAGAAATTCCCCTTATTTTGAGGTAAAAAGGCTGAAATTCCCCTTATTTGGGGGGCAAAAAGGCAGAAATTTTTTTTATTTTGGTACAAAATTGCAGAAATTTTTCTTATTTTGGGGCAAAAAGTCAGAAATTCCCAATATTTTGGGGCAAAAAGGCAGAAATTCCCCTTATTTTGAGGTAAAAAGTCTGAAATTCCCCTTATTTTGGGGCAAAAAGACAGAAATTTCGTTTATTTTGGGGAAAAGGCAGAAATTGCATTTCTTTTGAGTCAAAAAGGTGGAAAATCCCCTTATTTTGGGGCAAAAATGAAGAAATTTGCTTTTTTATGGCAAAAAGGTATACATTCCCTTTATTTTCGGGCAAAAAGGCAGAAATTACCCGTATTTTGGAGCAAAATTGCAGATATTCCCATAATTTTTGGGTAAAGAGGCAGAAATTCCCCTTATTTTGGGGTAAAACTGCTGAAATTACACTTATTTTGTGGCAAAATGTCAGAAATTCCTCTTATTTTCGGCAAAAAAGGCAGAAAATCCCCTTATTTTAGGGCAAAATTGCAGAAATCTCCCTTATTTGGGGGCAAAAACAGAAATTCCCTTTATTTTGGGGCAAAATTGCAAAAATTTCCCTTATTATGGGGAAAAATGGCAGAAATTTCCCTTATTTTAGGGCAAAATTGAGGAAATTTCACTTATTTAAGAGAAAAAAAGCAAAAAATTTTCTTATTTTGGGGCAAAAAGGCAGAAATTCCCCTTATTTTGAGGTAATAAGGCTGAAATTCTCCTTATTTGGGGGCAAAAATACAGAAATTTTGTTTATTTTGGGGAAAAGGGAGAAATTGCACTTATTTTGAGTCAAAAAGGTGGAAAATTCCCTTATTTTGGGGCAAAAATGAAGAAATTTGCTTTTTTATGGCAAAAAGGTATACATTCCCTTTATTTTCGGGCAAAAAGGCAGAAATTCTTTGTATTTTGGAGCAAAATTGCAGAAATTCCCCTAATTTTTGGGCAAAAAGGCAGAAATTTTTTTTATTTTGGGGTAAAACTGCAGAAATTTCACTTATTTTGCGGCAAAATGTCAGAAATTCCCCTTATTTTTGGCAAAAAAGGCAGAAAATCCCCTTATTTTAGGGCAAAATTGCAGAAATTTCACTTATTTCAGAGAAAAAAAGCTAAAATTTTTCTTATTTTGGGGCAAAAAGGCAGAAATTCCCATTATTTTGGGGCAAAAAGGCAGAAATTCACCTTATTTTGGGGTAAAATTGCAGAAATTTTACATATTTCAGGGCAAAACGGCAGAAATTCCCCTTATTTTGAGGCAAAAAGGCAGAAATTTCCCTTATTTTGGGATAAAATTGCAGAAATTTCCCTTATTTGGGGGCAAAAAGGCAGAAAATCCACTTAATTTCGGGTAAAAAGGCAGAAATTTCTCGTATTTTGGAGCAAAATTGCAGAAACTCCCCTAATTTTGGGGCAAAAAGGCAGAATTTCCCTTTATTTTGTTGCAAAAATAGAGAAATTCTTTTTATTTTGGGGCAAAATTGCAGAAATTTTTCTTATTTTGGGGCAAAAAGTCAGAAATTCCCCATATTTTGGGGCAAAAAGGAAGAAATTCCCCTTATTTTGAGGTAATAAGGCTGAAATTCCCCTTATTTGGGGGCAAAAATGCAGAAATTTTGTTTATTTTGGGGAAAAGGCAGAAATTGCACTTATTTTGAGTCAAAAAGGTGGAAAATCCCCTTATTTTGGGGCAAAAATGAAGAAATTTGCTTTTTTATGGCAAAAAGGTATACATTCCCTTTATTTTTGGACAAAAAGGCAGAAATTCTTTGTATTTTGGAGCAAAATTGCAGAAATTCCCCTAATTTTTGGGCAAAAAGGCAGAAATTTTTTTTATTTTGGGGTAAAACTGCAGAAATTTCACTTATTTTGCGGCAAAATGTCAGAAATTCCCCTTATTTTTGGCAAAAAAGGCAGAAAATCCCCTTATTTTAGGGCAAAATTGCAGAAATTTCCCTTATTTGGGGGCAAAAACAGAAATTCCCCTTATTTTGGGGCAAAATTGCAGAAATTTCCCTTATTATGGGGAAAAATTGCAGAAATTTCCCTTATTTTAGGGCAAAATTGCAGAAATTTCACTTATTTCAGAGAAAAAAAGCAAAAATTTTTCTTATTTTGGGGCAAAAAGCAGAAATTCCCATTATTTTGGGGCAAAAAGGCAGAAATTCACCTTATTTTGGGGTAAAATTGCAGAAATTTTACATATTTCAGGGCAAAACGGCAGAAATTCCCCTTATTTTGGGGCAAAAAGGCAGAAATTTCCCTTATTTTGGGATAAAATTGCAGAAATTTCCCTTATATGGGGGCAAAAAGGCAGAAAATCCACTAAATTTCGGGTAAAAAGGCAGAAATTTCTCGTATTTTGGAGCCAAATTGCAGAAACTCCCCTAATTTTGGGGCAAAAAGGCAGAATTTCCCTTTATTTTGGGGCAAAAATAGAGAAATTCTTTTTATTTTGGGGCAAAAATCAGAAATTTCCTTTATTTTGGGGCAAAATTTTAGAAATTTTTTTTATATTGTTACAGACTTGAGAAATTTTTCTTATTTTGTGGCAAAAAGGCAGAAATTCCCCATATTTTGGTGCAAAAAGGCTGAAATTCCCCTTATTTTGAGGTAAAATCCTGAAATTCCCCATATTTTGGGGCAAAAAGGCAGAAATTCCTAATATTTTGTGGCAAAAATGCAGAAATTCCCCTTATTTTGAGGTAAAAAGGCTGAAATTCCCCTTATTTGGGGGGCAAAAAGGCAGAAATTTTTTTTATTTTGGTACAAAATTGCAGAAATTTTTCTTATTTTGGGGCAAAAAGTCAGAAATTCCCAATATTTTGGGGCAAAAAGGCAGAAATTCCCCTTATTTTGAGGTAAAAAGTCTGAAATTCCCCTTATTTTGGGGCAAAAAGACAGAAATTTCGTTTATTTTGGGGAAAAGGCAGAAATTGCATTTCTTTTGAGTCAAAAAGGTGGAAAATCCCCTTATTTTGGGGCAAAAATGAAGAAATTTGCTTTTTTATGGCAAAAAGGTATACATTCCCTTTATTTTCGGGCAAAAAGGCAGAAATTACCCATATTTTGGAGCAAAATTGCAGATATTCCCATAATTTTTGGGTAAAAAGGCAGAAATTCCCCTTATTTTGGGGTAAAACTGCTGAAATTACACTTATTTTGTGGCAAAATGTCAGAAATTCCTCTTATTTTCGGCAAAAAAGGCAGAAAATCCCCTTATTTTAGGGCAAAATTGCAGAAATCTCCCTTATTTGGGGGCAAAAACAGAAATTCCCTTTATTTTGGGGCAAAATTGCAAAAATTTCCCTTATTATGGGGAAAAATGGCAGAAATTTCCCTTATTTTAGGGCAAAATTGAGGAAATTTCACTTATTTCAGAGAAAAAAAGCAAAAAATTTTCTTATTTTGGGGCAAAAAGGCAGAAATTCCCCTTATTTTGAGGTAATAAGGCTGAAATTCTCCTTATTTGGGGGTAAAATTGCAGAAATTTCACATATTTCAGGGCAAAACGGCAGAAATTCCCCTTATTTTGGGGCAAAATGCAGAAATTCCCCTTATTTTGGGATAAAATTGCAGAAATTTCCCTTATTTCTGGGCAAAAAGGCAGAAAATCCACTTCATTTCGGGTAAAAAGGCAGAAATTTCTCGTATTTTGGAGCAAAATTGCAGAAACTCCCCTAATTTTGGGGCAAAAAGGCAGAATTTCCCTTTATTGTGAAGCAAAAATAGAGAAATTCTTTTTATTTTGGGGCAAAAATCAGAAATTTCCCTTATTTTGGGGCAAAATTTTAGAAATTTCTTTTATATTGTTACAGACTTGCAGAAATTTTTCTTATTTTGTGGCAAAAAGGCAAAAATTCCCCATACTTTGGTGCAAAAAGGCTGAAATTCCCCATATTTTGGGGAAAAAAGGCAGAAATTCCTCTCATTTGGAGGCAAAAAGGCACAAATTTCCCTTATTTTCGGGCATAATTGCAGGAATTTCATTTATTTCAGGGCAAAAAGTCAGAAATTCCATTTATTTTGGGGCAAAAAGGCAGAAATTTATTTTATTTTGATACAAAATTGTAAAAATTTTCCTTATTTTGGAACAAAAAACAAAAATTACCCATATTTTGGGGAAAAAGGCAAAAATTCCCCTCTTTTTGAGGTAAAAAGGCTGAAATTCCCCTTATTTGGGGGCAAAAAGGCAGAAATTACCCTAATTGTGGGGCAAAAAGGCAGAAATTCCCTATATGTTAGGGCAAAAAGACAGAAATTCTCCTTATTTTGGGGCAAAACTCAGAAATTCCACATATTTTGGGGCAAAATTCTAGAAATTTCCTTTATTTTGGGGCAAAATTGCAGAAATTTTACTTATTTTGGAGCAAAATTGCAGAAATTTCACTTATTTCAGGTAAAAATGGCAGAAATTTTTCTTATTTTGGGGCAAAAATGCAGAAATTCCTAATATTTTGTGGCAAAAATGCAGAAATTCCCCTTATTTTGAGGTAAAAAGGCTGAAATTTCCCTTATTTGGGGCAAAAAGGCAGAAATTTCCCTAATTTTGGGGCAAAAGTGCAAACATTTCACTTATTTCAGGGTAATAAGTCAGAAATTTTCCTTATTTTGGGGCAAAAAAGACAGAAATTCCCTTTGTTTTGGAAGGAAAATACAGAAATTCCACTTCTTTAGAGACAAAAAGGCAGAAATTCCCCTTATTTTGAAGCAAAAATGAAGAAATTCCCCTAATTATTCGGCCAAAAGGCAGAAATTCCCTATATGTTGGGGAAAAAAGACAGAAATTCTCCTTATTTTGGGACAAAACTCAGAAATTCCACTTATTTTGGGGCAAAATTGCAGGAATTTACCTTATTTTGAGGCAAAATTGCAGAAATTTCCCTTATTTGGGGCAAAATTGCAGAAATTTCACTTATTTTCAGGTAAAAAGGCTGAAATATCCTTTATTTTGGGGCAAAAAAGAAGAAATTCCCCTTATTTTGGGGCAAAATTGCAGAAATTTTCCTTATTTTGGGGCAAAAGGGCTGAAATTCTTATTTTGAGGTAAAATGCTGAAATTCCCCATATTTTGGGGCAAAAGGCAAAACTTCTTCTTATTTTGGGGCAAAGAGGCACAAATTTCCCTTATTTTCGGGCAAAATTGCAGAAATTTCATTTATTTCAGGGCAAAAAGTCAGAAATTTTTTTTATTTTGGGGCAAAGAGCAGAAATTTCTTTTATTATGGTACAAAATTGAAGAAATTTTTCTTATTTTGAAACAAAAAGGCAGAAAATTCCCCTTATTTTGAGGCAAAAGGCAGAAATTATTCTCAATTTGAGGTAAAATGCAGAAATTCCCTTTATTTTGGGGCTAAAAGGCAGAAATTCCCTGTATTTTGAAGCAAAATTGCAGAAATTCTCATAATTTTCGGGCAAAAAGGCAGAAATTCTCCTTATTTTGGGGCAAAAAGACAGAAAATCTCCTTTTTCGGGAGCAAACAGTCAGAAATTCCCCTTATTTTGGGGCAAAATTGCAGAAATTTCCTTTACATTGGGGCAAAATTGCAGAAATTTCCCTTATTTTGGGGCAAAATTGCAGAAATTTCACGTTTTTCAGGGAAAAAAGGCAGAAATTTTTTTTTGGGAGGGGGAAAAAGGCAGAAATTTTTTTTATTTTGGTACAAAATTGCAGAAATTTTTCTTATTTTGGGGCAAAAAGTCAGAAATTCCCCATATTTTGGGGCAAAACGGCAGAAATTCCCCTTATTTTGAGGTAATAAGGCTGAAATTCCCCTTATTTTGGAGCAAAAATACAGAAATTTCGTTTATATTGGGGAAAAGGCAGAAATTGCACTTATTTTGAGTCAAAAAGGTGGAAAATCTCCTTATTTTGGGGCAAAAATGAAGAAATTTGCTTTTTTATGGCAAAAAGGTATACATTCCCTTTATTTTCGGGCAAAAAGGCAGAAATCCTTTGTATTTTGGAGCAAAATTGCAGAAATTCTCATTATTTGGGGGCAAAAACAGAAATTCCCCTTATTTTGGAGCAAAATTGCAGAAATTTCCCTTATTATGGGGAAAAATTGCAGAAATTTCCCTTATTTTAGGGCAAAATTGCAGAAATTTCACTTATTTCAGAGAAAAAAACAAAAATTTTTCTTATTTTGGGGCAAAAAGGCAGAAATTCCCATTATTTTGGGGCAAAAAGGCAGAAATTCACCTTATTTTGGGGTAAAATTGCAGAAATTTCACATATTTCAGGGCAAAACGGCAGAAATTCCCCTTATTTTGGGGCAAAAAGGCAGAAATTTCCCTTATTTTGGGATAAAATTGCAGAAATTTCCCTTATTTGGGGGCAAAAAGGCAGAAAATCCACTTAATTTCGGGTAAAAAGGCAGAAATTTCTCGTATTTTGGAGCAAAATTGCAGAAACTCCCCTAATTTTGGGGCAAAAAGGCAGAATTTCCCTTTATTTTGGGGCAAAAATAGAGAAATTCTTTTTATTTTGGGGCAAAAATCAGAAATTTCCTTTATTTTGGGGCAAAATTTTAGAAATTTCTTTTATATTGTTACAGACTTGCAGAAATTTTTCTTATTTTGTGGCAAAAAGGCAGAAATTCCCCATATTTTGGTGCAAAAAGGCTGAAATTCCCCTTATTTTGAGGTAAAATCCTGAAATTCCCCATATTTTGGGGCAAAAAGGCAGAAATTCCCCTCATTTGGGGGCAAAAAGGCACAAATTTCCCTTATTTTCGGGCATAATTGCAGGAATTTCATTTATTTCAGGGCAAAAAGTCAGAAATTCCTTTTATTTTGGGGAAAAACAGAAATTTCCTTTATTTTGATACAAAATTGTAGAAATTTTCCTTATTTTGGAACAAAAAGGCAAAAATTACCCATATTTTGGGGAAAAAGGCAGAAATTCCCCTTATTTTGAGGTAAAAAGGCTGAAATTCCCGTTATTTTGGGGCAAAAAGGCATAAATTCCCTTTACTTTGTGGCAAAAGGGCAGAAATTCCCGTTAATTGGGGCAGAAAAGCAGAAATTTTCCTTATTTAAGGGCAATAGGGCAGAAATTCCCCTTATTTTGTGGCAAAAAGGCAGAAATTCCCCTTATTTGAAGGTAAAATGCTGAAATTCCCTTTATTTTCGGCAAAAAGGCAGAAATTCCTATTATTTTGGGGCAAAATTGCAGAAATTTCAATTATTTCTGGGCAAAAAGTCAGATATTTGCCTTATTTTGGGGCAAAAAGCAGAAATTCCCTTAATTTTGGGGCCAAAAACAGAAATTCCCCTTATTTTGGGGTAAAATTGCAGAAATTTCAAATATTTCAGGGCAAAAAGGCAGAAATTCCACTTTATTTCGGACAATAACGCAGAAATTCCCTGTATTTTAAAGCTAAATTTCAGAAATTCCCCTTATATTGGTGCAAAAATGGAGAAATTCCCTTTATTTTTGTGCAATAAGGCAGATTTCCCCGTATTTTGAAGCAAAATTGCACATATTTCCCTAATTTTGAAGGAAAATGCAGAAATTCACATTATTTTGGAACAAAAAGACAGAAATTCTCCTTATTTCAGGGCAAAAAGTCAGAAATTCCCCTTCTTTTGGGGTAAAATTGCAGAAATTTTCTTTATTTTGGGGCAAAATTGCAGAAATTTCTCTTATTTTGGGGCAAAATTGCAGAAATTTCACTTATTTCAGGGAAAAAGTGCAGAAATTTCTCTTATTTTGGGGCAAAAAGGCAGAAATTTCTATTATTTTGGTACAAAATTGCAGAAATTTTCTTTATTTTGGGGCAAAATTGCAGAAATTTCCCTTATTTTGGGGCAAAATTGCAGAAATTTCACTTATTTCAGGGAAAATGTGCAGAAATTTCTCTTATTTTGGGCAAAAAGGCAGAAATTTCTTTTATTTTGGTACAAAATTGCAGAAATTTTTTTTATTTTGGGGCAAAAATGAAGAAATTCCCCATATTTTGGGGCAAAAAGGCAGAGATTTGCCTTATTATGAGGTAAAATGCTGAAATTCCCCTTATTTTGGGGCAAAAATACAGAAATTCCCTTTATTTTGTGGCAAAAAGGCAGAAATTTCCCTTATTTTGGGGCAAAATTGCAGAAATTTCACTTATTTCAGGGCAAAATTCAAAAATTCCTTTTATTTTAGGGCAAAAAGACAGAAATTCCGTTCATTTTTAGGTAAAAAGGCAGAAATTTCACTTATTTTGAGGTAAGAAGGCAGAAATTCCTCTTATTTTGGGGCAAAAATGAAGAAATTTCTCTTTTTTGTGGCAAAAGGTATACATTCCCCTTATTTTCGGGCAAAAAAGCAGAAATTCCCCCTATTTTGGAGCAGAATTGAAGAAAATCCCCTAATTGTGGGGCAAAAAGGCAGAAATTCCCTATATGTTGGGGCAAAAGACAGAAATTCTCCTTATTTTGGGGCAAAACTCAGAAATTCCACTTATTTTGGGGCAAAATTCCAGAAATTTCCCTTATTTTGGGGCAAAATTGCATAAATTTTACTTATTTTGGGGCAAAATTGCAGAAATTTCACTTATTTCAGGTAAAAATGGCAGAAATTTTTCTTATTTTGGGGCAAAAAGGCAGAAATTCCTAATATTTTGTGGCAAAAATGCAGAAATTCCCCTTATTTTGAGGTAAAAAGGCTGAAATTCCCCTTATTTGGGGGCAAAAAGGCAGAAATTTCCCTAATTTTGGGGCAAAATTGTAAACATTTCACTTATTTCAGGGTAATAAGTCAGAAATTTTCCTTATTTTGGGGCAAAAAAGACAGAAATTCCCTTTGTTTTGGAAGGAAAATACAGAAATTCCACTTCTTTAGAGACAAAAAGGCAGAAATTCCCCTTATTTTGAAGCAAAAATGAAGAAATTCCCCTAATTGTTGGGCCAAAAGGCAGAAATTCCCTATATGTTGGGGGAAAATAACAGAAATTCTCCTTATTTTGGGACAAAACTCAGAAATTCCACTTATTTTGGGGCAAAATTGCAGGAATTTACCTTATTTTGAGGCAAAATTGCAGAAATTTCCCTTATTTGGGGCAAAATTGCAGAAATTTCACTTTTTTTCAGGTAAAAAGGCTGAAATATCCTTTATTTTGGGGCAAAAAAGAAGAAATTCCCCTTATTTTGGGGCAAAATTGCAGAAATTTTCCTTATTTTGGGGCAAAAGGGCTGAAATTCTTATTTTGAGGTAAAATGCTGAAATTCCCCATATTTTGGGGCAAAAGGCAAAACTTCTTCTTATTTTGGGGCAAAGAGGCACAAATTTCCCTTATTTTCGGGCAAAATTGCAGAAATTTCATTTATTTCAGGGCAAAAAGTCAGAAATTTTTTTTATTTTGGGGCAAAGAGCAGAAATTTCTTTTATTATGGTACAAAATTGAAGAAATTTTTCTTATTTTGAAACAAAAAGGCAGAAAATTCCCCTTATTTTGAGGCAAAAGGCAGAAATTATTCTCAATTTGAGGTAAAATGCAGAAATTCCCTTTATTTTGGGGCTAAAAGGCAGAAATTCCCTGTATTTTGAAGCAAAATTGCAGAAATACTCATAATTTTTGGGCAAAAAGGCAGAAATTCTTTTTATTTTGGGGCAAAAAGACAGAAAATCTCCTTTTTCGGGAGCAAACAGTCAGAAATTCCCCTTATTTTGGGGCAAAATTGCAGAAATTTCCTTTACATTGGGGCAAAATTGTAGAAATTTCCCTTATTTTGGGGCAAAATTGCAGAAATTTCACGTATTTCAGGGAAAAAAGGTAGAAATTTTTTTGGGGGGGGGGGCAAAAAGGCAGAAATTTTTTTTATTTTGGTACAAAATTGCAGAAATTTTTCTTATTTTGTGGCAAAAAGTCAGAAATTCCCCATATTTTGGGGCAAAAAGGCAGAAATTCCCCTTATTTTGAGGTAATAAGGCTGAAATTCCCCTTATTTTGGGGCAAAAATACAGAAATTTCGTTTATATTGGGGAAAAGGCAGAAATTGCACTTATTTTGAGTCAAAAAGGTGGAAAATCCCCTTATTTTCGGGCAAAAATGAAGAAATTTGCTTTTTTATGGCAAAAAGGTATACATTCCCTTTATTTTCGGGCAAAAAGGAAGAAATTCTTTGTATTTTGGAGCAAAATTGCAGAAATTTCCCTAATTTTTGGGCAAAAAGGCAGAAATTTTTCTTATTTTGGGGTAAAACTGCAGAAATTTCACTTATTTGGTGGCAAAATGTCAGAAATTCCCCTTATTTTTGGCAAAAAATGCAGAAAATCCCCTTATTTTAGGGCAAAATTGCAGAAATTTCCCTTATTTGGGGGCAAAAACAGAAATTCCCCTTATTTTGGGGCAAAATTGCAGAAATTTCCCTTATTATGGGAAAAAATTGCAGAAATTTCCGTTATTTTAGGGCAAAATTGCAGAAATTTCACTTATTTCAGAGAAAAAAAAGCAAAAATTCCCCTTATTTTGGGGCAAAAAGGCAGAAATTTCCCTTATTTTGGGATAAAATTGCAGAAATTTTTTCTTATTTGGGGGCAAAAAGGCAGAAAATCCACCTAATTTCGGGTAAAAAGGCAGAAATTTCTCGTATTTTGGAGCAAAATTGCAGAAACTCCCCTAATTTTGGGGCAAAAAGGCAGAATTTCCCTTTATTTTGGGGCAAAAATAGAGAAATTCTTTTTATTTTGGGGCAAAAATCAGAAATTTCCTTTATTTTGGGGCAAAATTTTAGAAATTTCTTTTATATTGTTACAGACTTGCAGAAATTTTTCTTATTTTGTGGCAAAAAGGCAGAAATTCCCCATATTTTGGTGCAAAAAGGCTGAAATTCCCCTTATTTTGAGGTAAAATCCTGAAATTCCCCATATTTTGGGGCAAAAAGGCAGAAATTCCCCTCATTTGGGGGCAAAAAGGCCCAAATTTCCCTTATTTTCGGGAATAATTGCAGGAATTTCATTTATTTCAGGGCAAAAAGTCAGAAATTCCTTTTATTTTGGGGCAAAAACAGAAATTTCTTTTATTTTGATACAAAATTGTAGAAATTTTCCTTATTTTGGAACAAAAAGGCAAAAATTACCCATATTTTGGGGAAAAAGGCAGAAATTCCCCTTATTTTGAGGTAAAAAGGCTGAAATTCCCGTTATTTTGGGGCAAAAAGGCAGAAATTCCCTTTACTTTGTGGCAAAAAGGCAGAAATTCCCGTTAATTGGGGCAGAAAAGCAGAAATTTTCCTTATTTAAGGGCAATAGGGCAGAAATTCCCCTTATTTTGTGGCAAAAAGGCAGAAATTCCTATTATTTTGGGGCAAAATTGCAGAAATTTCAATTATTTCTGGGCAAAAAGTCAGATATTTGCCTTATTTAGGGGCAAAAAGCAGAAATTCCCTTAATTTTGGAGCCAAAAACAGAAATTCCCCTTATTTTGGGGTAAAATTGCAGAAATTTCAAATATTTCAGGGCAAAAAGGCAGAAATTCCACTTTATTTCGGACAATAACGCAGAAATTCCCCGTATTTTAAAGCTAAATTTCAGAAATTCCCCTTATATTGGTGCAAAAATTGAGAAATTCTCTTTATTTTTGTGCAATAAGGCAGATTTCCCCGTATTTTGAAGCAAAATTGCACATATTTCCCTAATTTTAAAGGAAAATGCAGAAATTCACATTATTTTGGAACAAAAAGACAGAGATTCTCCTTATTTCAGGGCAAAAAGTCAGAAATTCCCCTTATTTTGGGGTAAAATTGCAGAAATTTTCTTTATTTTGGGGCAAAATTGCAGAAATTTCTCTTATTTTGGGGCAAAATTGCAGAAATTTCACTTATTTCAGGGAAAAAGTGCAGAAATTTCTCTTATTTTGGGGCAAAAAGGCAGAAATTTCTTTTATTTTGGTACAAAATTGCAAAAATTTTCTTTATTTTGGGGCAAAATTGCAGAAATTTCCCTTATTTTGGGGCAAAATTGCAGAAATTTCACTTATTTCAGGGAAAAAGTGCAGAAATTTCTCTTATTTTGGGGCAAAAAGGCAGAAATTTCTTTTATTTTGGTACAAAATTGCAGAAATTTTCTTTATTTTGGGGCAAAAATGAAGAAATTCCCCATATTTTGGGGCAAAAAGGCAGAGATTTACCTTATTATGAGGTAAAATGCTGAAATTCCCCTTATTTTGGGGCAAAAATACAGAAATTCCCTTTATTTTGTGGCAAAAAAGGCAGAAATTTCCCTTATTTTGGGACAAAATTGCAGAAATTTCACTTATTTCAGGGCAAAATTCAAAAATTCCTTTTATTTTGGGGCAAAAAGACAGAAATTCCGTTCATTTTTAGGTAAAAAGGCAGAAATTTCACTTATTTTGAGGTAAGAAGGCAGAAATTCCTCTTATTTTGGGGCAAAAATGAAGAAATTTCTCTTTTTTGTGGCAAAAGGTATACATTCCCCTTATTTTCGGGCAAAAAAGCAGAAATTCCCCCTATTTTGGAGCAGAATTGAAGAAGATCCCCTAATTGTGGGGCAAAAAGGCAGAAATTCCCTATATGTTGGGGCAAAAAGACAGAAATTCTCCTTATTTTGGGGTAAAACTCAGATATTCCACTTATTTTGGGGCAAAATTCCAGAAATTTCCCTTATTTTGGGGCAAAATTGCAGAAATTTTACTTATTTTGGGGCACAATTGCAGAAATTTCACTTATTTCAGGTAAAAATGGCAGAAATTTTTCTTATTTTGGGGCAAAAAGGCAGAAATTCCTAATATTTTGTGGCAAAAATGCAGAAATTCCCCTTATTTTGAGGTAAAAAGGCTGAAATTCCCCTTATTTTAGGGCAAAAAGGCAGAAATTTCCTTTATTTTGGGGCAAAATTGCAAACATTTAACTTATTTCAGGGTAATAAGTCAGAAATTCTCCTTATTTTGGGGCAAAAAACACAGAAATTCCCTTTGTTTTGGAAGGAAAATACAGAAATTCCACTTCTTTAGAGGCAAAAAGGCAAAAATTCCCCTTATTTTGAAGCAAAAATGAAGAAATTCCCCTAATTGTTGGGCAAAAAGGCAGAAATTCCCTATATGTTGGGGCAAAAAGACAGAAATTCTCCTTATTTTGGGACAAAACTCAGAAATTCCACTTATTTTGGGGCAAAATTGCAGGAATTTACCTTATTTTGAGGCAAAATTGCAGAAATTTCCCTTATTTGGGGCAAAATTGCAGAAATTTCACTTATTTTCAGGTAAAAAGGCTGAAATATCCTTTATTTTGGGGCAAAAAGGAAGAAATTCCCCTTATTTTGGGGCAAAATTGCAGAAATTTTCCTTATTTTGGGGCAAAAGGCCTGAAATTCTTATTTTGAGGTAAAATTCTGAAATTCCCCATATTTTGGGGCAAAAGGCAAAACTTCTTCTTATTTTGGGGCAAAGAGGCACAAATTTCTCTTATTTTCGGGCAAAATTGCAGAAATTTCATTTATTTCAGGGCAAAAAGTCAGAAATTCCTTTTATTTTGGGGCAAAGAGCAGAAATTTATTTTATTATGGTACAAAATTGAAGAAATTTTTCTTATTTTGAAAGAGAAAGGCAGAAAATTCCCCTTATTTTGAGGCAAAAGGCAGAAATTATTCTCAATTTGAGGTAAAATGCAGAAATTCCCTTTATTTTGGGGCTAAAAAACAGAAATTCCCTGTATTTTGACAAAATTGCAGAAATTCTCATAATTTTCGGGCAAAAAGGCAGAAATTCTCCTTATTATGGGGCAAAAAGACAGAAAATCTCCTTTTTCGGGAGCAAACATTCAGAATTTCCTTTTATTTTGGGGCAAAATTGCAGAAATTTCCTTTACATTGGGGCAAAATTGTAGAAATTTCCCTTATTTTGGGGCAAAATTGCAGAAATTTCACGTATTTCAGGGAAAATAGGCAGAAATTTTTTTTGGGGTCAAAAAGGCAGAAATTTTTTTTATTTTGGTACAAAATTGCAGAAATTTTTCTTATTTTGGGGCAAAAAGTCAGAAATTCCCCATATTTTGGGGCAAAAAGGCAGAAATTCCCCTTATTTTGAGGTAAAAAGGCTGAAATTCCCCTTATTTTGGGGCAAAAAGACAGAAATTTCGTTTATTTTGGGAAAAAGGCAGAAATTGCACTTATTTTGAGTCAAAAAGGTGGAAATTCCCCTTATTTTGGGGCAAAAATGAAGAAATTTGCTTTTTTATGTCAAAAAGGTATACATTCCCTTTATTTTCGGGCAAAAAGGCAGAAATTCTTTGTATTTTGGAGCAAAATTGCAGAAATTCCCCTAATTTTTGGGCAAAAAGGCAGAAATTTTTCTTATTTTGGGGTAAAACTGCAGAAATTTCACTTATTTTGCGGCAAAATGTCAGAAATTCCTTTTATTTTTGGCAAAAAATGCAGAAAATCCCCTTATTTTAGGGCAAAATTGCAGAAATTTCCCTTATTTGGGGGCAAAAACAGAAATTCCCCTTATTTTGGGGCAAAATTGCAGAAATTTCCCTTATTATGGGAAAAAATTGCAGAAATTTCCTTTATTTTAGGGCAAAATTGCAGAAATTTCACTTATTTCAGAGAAAAAAAAGCAAAAATTTTTCTTATTTTGGGGCAAAAAGGCAGAAATTCCCATTATTTTGGGGCAAAAAGGCAGAAATTCACCTTATTTTGGGGTAAAATTGCAGAAATTTCACATATTTCGGGGCAAAACGGCAGAAATTCCCCTTATTTTGGGGCAAAAAGGCAGAAATTTCCCTTATTTTGGGATAAAATTGCAGAAATTTTTTCTTATTTGGGGGCAAAAAGGCAGAAAATCCACTTAATTTCGGGTAAAAAGGCAGAAATTTCTCGTATTTTGGAGCAAAATTGCAGAAACTCCCCTAATTTTGGGGCAAAAAGGCAGAAATTCCCTTTATTTTGGGGCAAAAATAGAGAAATTCTTTTTATTTTGGGGCAAAAATCAGAAATTTCCTTTATTTTGGGGCAAAATTTTAGAAATTTCTTTTATATTGTTACAGACTTGCAGAAATTTTTCTTATTTTGTGGCAAAAAGGCAGAAATTCCCCATATTTTGGTGCAAAAAGGCTGAAATTCCCCTTATTTTGAGGTAAAATCCTGAAATTCCCCATATTTTGGGGCAAAAAGGCAGAAATTCCCCTCATTTGTGGGCAAAAAGGCACAAATTTCCCTTATTTTCGGGCATAATTGCAGGAATTTCATTTATTTCAGGGCAAAAAGTCAGAAATTCCTTTTATTTTCAGGCAAAAACAGAAATTTCTTTTATTTTGATACAAAATTGTAGAAATGTTCCTTATTTTGGAACAAAAAGGCAAAAATTACCCATATTTTGGGGAAAAAGGCAGAAATTCCCCTTATTTTGAGGTAAAAAGGCTGAAATTCCCGTTATTTTGGGGCAAAAAGGCAGAAATTCCCTTTACTTTGTGGCAAAAAGGCAGAAATTCCCGTTAATTGGGGCAGAAAAGCAGAAATTTTCCTTATTTAAGGGCAATAGGGCAGAAATTCCCCTTATTTTGTGGCAAAAAGGCAGAAATTCCCCTTATTTGAAGGTAAAATGCTGAAATTCCCCTTATTTTCGGCAAAAAGGCAGAAATTCCTATTATTTTGGGGCAAAATTGCAGAAATTTCAATTATTTCTGGGCAAAAAGTCAGATATTTGCCTTATTTTGGGGCAAAAAGCAGAAATTCCCTTAATTTTGGGGCCAAAAACAGAAATTCCCCTTATTTTGGGGTAAAATTGCAGAAATTTCAAATATTTCAGGGCAAAAAGGCAGAAATTCCACTTTATTTCGGACAATAACGCAGAAATTCCCCGTATTTTAAAGCTAAATTTCAGAAATTCCCCTTATATTGGTGCAAAAATGGAGAAATTCCCTTTATTTTTGTGCAATAAGGCAGATTTCCCCGTATTTTGAAGCAAAATTGCACATATTTCCCTAATTTTGAAGGAAAATGCAGAAATTCACATTATTTTGGAACAAAAAGACAGAAATTCTCCTTATTTCAGGGCAAAAAGTCAGAAATTCCCCTTATTTTGGGGTAAAATTGCAGAAATTTTCTTTATTTTGGGGCAAAATTGCAGAAATTTCTCTTATTTTGAGGCAAAATTGCAGAAATTTCACTTATTTCAGGGAAAAAGTGCAGAAATTTCTCTTATTTTGGGGCAAAAAGGCAGAAATTTCTTTTATTTTGGTACAAAATTGCAGAAATTTTCTTTATTTTGGGGCAAAATTGCAGAAATTTCCCTTATTTTGGGGCAAAATTGCAGAAATTTCACTTATTTCAGGAAAAAAGTGCAGAAATTTCTCTTATTTTGGGGCAAAAAGGCAGAAATTTCTTTTATTTTGGTACAAAATTGCAGAAATTTTCTTTATTTTGGGGCAAAAATGAAGAAATTCCCCATATTTTGGGGCAAAAAGGCAGAGATTTGCCTTATTATGAGGTAAAATGCTGAAATTCCCCTTATTTTGGGGCAAAAATACAGAAATTCCCTTCATTTTGTGGCAAAAATGCAGAAATTTCCCTTATGTTGGGGCAAAATTGCAGAAATTTCCCTTATTTCAGGGCAAAATTCAAAAATTCCTTTTATTTTGGGGCAAAAAGACAGAAATTCCGTTCATTTTTAGGTAAAAAGGCAGAAATTTCACTTATTTTGAGGGAAGAAGGCAGAAATTCCTCTTATTTTGGGGCAAAAATGAAGAAATTTCTCTTTTTTGTGGCAAAAGGTATACATTCCCCTTATTTTCGGGCAAAAAAGCAGAAATTCCCCCTATTTTGGAGCAGAATTGAAGAAAATCCCCTAATTGTGGGGCAAAATGCAGAAATTCCCTATATGTTGGGGCAAAAAGACAGAAATTCTCCTTATTTTGGGACAAAACTCAGAAATTCCACTTATTTTGGGGCAAAATTGCAGGAATTTACCTTATTTTGAGGCAAAATTGCAGAAATTTCCCTTATTTGGGGCAAAATTGCAGAAATTTCACTTATTTTCAGGTAAAAAGGCTGAAATATCCTTTATTTTGGGGCAAAAAGGAAGAAATTCCCCTTATTTTGGGGCAAAATTGCAGAAATTTTCCTTATTTTGGGGCAAAAAGGCTGAAATTCTTATTTTGAGGTAAAATGCTGAAATTCCCCATATTTTGGGGCAAAAGGCAAAACTTCTTCTTATTTTGGGGCAAAGAGGCACAAATTTCCCTTATTTTCGGGCAAAATTGCAGAAATTTCATTTATTTCAGGGCAAAAAGTCAGAAATTCCTTTTATTTTGGGGCAAAGAGCAGAAATTTCTTTTATTATGGTACAAAATTGAAGAAATTTATCTTATTTTGAAACAAAAAGGCAGAAAATTCCCCTTATTTTGAGGCAAAAGGCAGAAATTATTCTCAATTTGAGGTAAAATGCAGAAATTCCCTTTATTTTGGGGCTAAAAGGCAGAAATTCCCTGTATTTTGAAGCAAAATTGCAGAAATTCTCTTAATTTTCGGGCAAAAAGGCAGAAATTCTCCTTATTTTGGGGCAAAAAGACAGAAAATCTCCTTTTTCGGGAGCAAACAGTCAGAAATTCCCCTTATTTTGGGGCAAAATGGCAGAAATTTCCTTTACATTGGGGCAAAATTGCAGAAATTTCCCTTATTTTGGGGCAAAATTGCAGAAATTTCAGGTATTTGAGAAAAAAAAGGCAGAAATTTTTTTGGAGGGGCAAAAAGGCAGAAATTTTTTTTATTTTGGTACAAAATTGAAGAAATTTTTCTTATTTTGGGGCAAAAAGTCAGAAATTCCCCATATTTTGGGGCAAAAATGCAGAAATTCCCCTTATTTTGAGGTAATAAGGCTGAAATTCCCCTTATTTTGGGGCAAAAAGGCAGAAATTTCATTTATTTTGGGGAAAAGGCAGAAATTGCACTTATTTTGAGTCAAAAAGGTGGAAAATCCTCTTATTTTGGGGCAAAAATGAAGAAATTTGCTTTTTTATGGCAAAAAGGTATACATTCCCTTTATTTTCGGGCAAAAAGGCAGAAATTCTTTGTATTTTGGAGCAAAATTGCAGAAATTCCCCTAATTTTTGGGCAAAAAGGCAGAAATTTTCCTTATTTTGGGGTAAAACTGCAGAAATTTCACTTATTTTGCGGCAAAATGTCAGAAATTCCCCTTATTTTTGGCAAAAAATGCAGAAAATCCCCTTATTTTAGGGCAAAATTGCAGAAATTTCCCTTATTTGGGGACAAAAACAGAAATTCCCCTTATTTTGGGGCAAAATTGCAGAAATTTCCCTTATTATGAGGAAAAATTGCAGAAATTTCCCTTATTTTAGGGCAAAATTGCAGAAATTTCACTTATTTCCGAGAAAAAAAGCAAAAATTTTTCTTATTTTGGGGCAAAAAAGCAGAAATTCCCATTATTTTGGGGAAAAAAGGCAGACATTCACCTTATTTTGGGGTAAAATTGCAGAAATTTCACATATTTCAGGGCAAAACGGCAGAAATTCCCCTTATTTTGGGGCAAAAAGGCAGAAATTTCCCTTATTTTGGGATAAAATTGCAGAAATTTCCCTTATTTGGGGGCAAAAAGGCAGAAAATCCACTTAATTTCGGGTAAAAAGGCAGAAATTTCTCGTATTTTGGAGCAAAATTGCAGAAACTCCCCTAATTTTGGGGCTAAAAGGCAGAATTTCCCTTTATTTTGGGGCAAAAATAGAGAAATTCTTTTTATTTTGGGGCAAAAATCAGAAATTTCCTTTATTTTGGGGCAAAATTTTAGAAATTTATTTTATATTGTTACAGACTTGCAGAAATTTTTCTTATTTTGTGGCAAAAAGGCAGAAATTCCCCATATTTTGGTGCAAAAAGGCTGAAATTCCCCTTATTTTGAGGTAAAATCCTGAAATTCCCCATATTTTGGGGCAAAAAGGCAGAAATTCCCCTCATTTGGGGGCAAAAAGGCACAAATTTCCCTTATTTTCGGGCATAATTGCAGGAATTTCATTTATTTCAGGGCAAAAAGTCAGAAATTCCTTTTATTTTCGGGCAAAAACAGAAATTTCTTTTATTTTGATACAAAATTGTAGAAATTTTCCTTATTTTGGAACAAAAAGGCAAAAATTACCCATATTTTGGGGAAAAAGGCAGAAATTCCCCTTATTTTGAGGTAAAAAGGCTGAAATTCCCGTTATTTTGGGGCAAAAAGGCAGAAATTCCCTTTACTTTGTGGCAAAAAGGCAGAAATTCCCGTTAATTGGGGCAGAAAAGCGAAATTTTCCTTATTTAAGGGCAATAGGGCAGAAATTCCCCTTATTTTGTGGCAAAAAGGCAGAAATTCCCCTTATTTGAAGGTAAAATGCTGAAATTCCCCTTATTTTCGGCAAAAAGGCAGAAATTCCTATTATTTTGGGGCAAAATTGCAGAAATTTCAATTATTTCTGGGCAAAAAGTCAGATATTTGCCTTATTTTGGGGCAAAAAGCAGAAATTCCCTTAATTTTGGGGACAAAAACAGAAATTCCCCTTATTTTGGGGTAAAATTGCAGAAATTTCAAATATTTCAGGGCAAAAAGGCAGAAATTCCACTTTATTTCGGACAATAACGCAGAAATTCCCTGTATTTTAAAGCTAAATTTCAGAAATTCCCCTTATATTGGTGCAAAAATGGAGAAATTCATTTTATTTTTGTGCAATAAGGCAGATTTCCCCGTATTTTGAAGCAAAATTGCACATATTTCCCTAATTTTGAAGGAAAATGCAGAAATTCACATTATTTTGGAACAAAAAGACAGAAATTCTCCTTATTTCAGGGCAAAAAGTCAGAAATTCCCCTTATTTTGGGGTAAAATTGCAGAAATTTTCTTTATTTTGGGGCAAAATTGCAGAAATTTCCCTTATTTTGGGGCAAAATTGCAGAAATTTCACTTATTTCAGGGAAAAAGTGCAGAAATTTCTCTTATTTTGGGGCAAAAAGACAGAAAATCTCCTTTTTCGGGAGCAAACAGTCAGAAATTCCCCTTATTTTGGGGCAAAATTGCAGAAATTTCCGTTACATTGGGGCAAAATTGCAGAAATTTCCCTTATTTTGGGGCAAAATTGCAGAAATTTCAGGTATTTGAGAAAAAAAAGGCAGAAATTTTTTTGGGGGGGCAAAAAGGCAGAAATTTTT
This sequence comes from Micromys minutus, assembly GCF_963924665.1. NCBI lineage: Eukaryota > Metazoa > Chordata > Mammalia > Rodentia > Muridae > Micromys > Micromys minutus. The sequence goes on along the minus strand of NW_027667250.1, from coordinate 1,525,598 downwards.
TTTTATTTTGGTACAAAATTGCAGAAATTTTTCTTATTTTGGGGCAAAAAGTCAGAAATTCCCCATATTTTGGGGCAAAAATGCAGAAATTCCCCTTATTTTGAGGTAATAAGGCTGAAATTCCCCTTATTTTGGGGCAAAAAGGCAGAAATTTCGTTTATTTTGGGGAAAAGGCAGAAATTGCACTTATTTTGAGTCAAAAAGGTGGAAAATCCCCTTATTTTGGGGCAAAAATGAAGAAATTTGCTTTTTTATGGCAAAAAGGTATACATTCCCTTTATTTTCGGGCAAAAAGGCAGAAATTCTTTGTATTTTGGAGCAAAATGCAGAAATTCCCCTAATTTTTGGGCAAAAAGGCAGAAATTTTCCTTATTTTGGGGTAAAACTGCAGAAATTTCACTTATTTTGCGGCAAAATGTCAGAAATTCCCCTTATTTTTGGCAAAAAATGCAGAAAATCCCCTTATTTTAGGGCAAAATTGCAGAAATTTCCCTTATTTGGGGACAAAAACAGAAATTCCCCTTATTTTGGGGCAAAATTGCAGAAATTTCCCTCATTATGGGGAAAAATTGCAGAAATTTCCCTTATTTTAGGTCAAAATTGCAGAAATTTCACTTATTTCAGAGAAAAAAAGCAAAAATTTTTCTTATTTTGGGGCAAAAAGGCAGAAATTCCCATTATTTTGGGGCAAAAAGGCAGACATTCACCTTATTTTGGGGTAAAATTGCAGAAATTTCACATATTTCAGGGCAAAACGGCAGAAATTCCCCTTATTTTGGGGCAAAAAGGCAGAAATTTCCCTTATTTTGGGATAAAATTGCAGAAATTTCCCTTATTTGGGGGCAAAAAGGCAGAAAATCCACTTAATTTCGGGTAAAAAGGCAGAAATTTCTCGTATTTTGGAGCACAATTGCAGAAACTCCCCTAATTTTGGGGCAAAAAGGCAGAATTTCCCTTTATTTTGGGGCAAAAATAGAGAAATTCTCTTTATTTTGGGGCAAAAATCAGAAATTTCCTTTATTTTGGGGCAAAATTTTAGAAATTTCTTTTATATTGTTACAGACTTGCAGAAATTTTTCTTATTTTGTGGCAAAAAGGCAGAAATTCCCCATATTTTGGTGCAAAAAGGCTGAAATTCCCCTTATTTTGAGGTAAAATCCTGAAATTCCCCATATTTTGGGGCAAAAAGGCAGAAATTCCCCTCATTTGGGGGCAAAAAGGCACAAATTTCCCTTATTTTCGGGCATAATTGCAGGAATTTCATTTATTTCAGGGCAAAAAGTCAGAAATTCCTTTTATTTTCGGGCAAAAACAGAAATTTCTTTAATTTTGATACAAAATTGTAGAAATTTTCCTTATTTTGGAACAAAAAGGCAAAAATTACCCATATTTTGGGGAAAAAGGCAGAAATTCCTTTTATTTTGAGGTAAAAAGGCTGAAATTCCCGTTATTTTGGGGCATAAAGGCAGAAATTCCCTTTACTTTCTGGCAAAAGGGCAGAAATTCCCGTTAATTGGGGCAGAAAAGCAGAAATTTTCCTTATTTAAGGGCAATAGGGCAGAAATTCCCCTTATTTTGTGGCAAAAAGGCAGAAATTCCCCTTATTTGAAGGTAAAATGCTGAAATTCCCCTTATTTTCGGCAAAAAGGCAGAAATTCCTATTATTTTGGGGCAAAATTGCAGAAATTTCAATTATTTCTGGGCAAAAAGTCAGATATTTGCCTTATTTTGGGGCAAAAAGCAGAAATTCCCTTAATTTTGGGGACAAAAACAGAAATTCCCCTTATTTTGGGGTAAAATTGCAGAAATTTCAAATATTTCAGGGCAAAAAGGCAGAAATTCCACTTTATTTCGGACAATAACGCAGAAATTCCCCGTATTTAAAGCTAAATTTCAGAAATTCCCCTTATATTGGTGCAAAAATGGAGAAATTCCCTTTATTTTTGTGCAATAAGGCAGATTTCCCCGTATTTTGAAGCAAAATTGCACATATTTCCCTAATTTTGAAGGAAAATGCAGAAATTCACATTATTTTGGAACAAAAAGACAGAAATTCTCCTTATTTCAGGGCAAAAAGTCAGAAATTCCCCTTATTTTGGGGTAAAATTGCAGAAATTTTCTTTATTTTGGGGCAAAATTGCAGAAATTTCTCTCATTTTGGGGCAAAATTGCAGAAATTTCACTTATTTCAGGGAAAAACTGCAGAAATTTCTCTTATTTTGGGGCAAAAAGGCAGAAATTTCTTTTATTTTGGTACAAAATTGCAGAAATTTTCTTTATTTTTGGGCAAAATTGCAGAAATTTCCCTTATTTTGGGGCAAAATTGCAGAAATTTCACTTATTTCAGGGAAAAAGTGAAGAAATTTCTCTTATTTTGGGGCAAAAAGGCAGAAATTTCTTTTATTTTGGTACAAAATTGCAGAAATTTTCTTTATTTTGGGGCAAAAATGAAGAAATTCCCCATATTTTGGGGCAAAAAGGCAGAGATTCGCCTTATTATGAGGTATAATGCTGAAATTCCCCTTATTTTGGGGCAAAAATACAGAAATTCCCTTTATTTTGTGGCAAAAAGGCAGAAATTTCCCTTATTTCGGGGCAAAATTGCAGAAATTTCACTTATTTCAGGGCAAAATTCAAAAGTTCCTTTTATTTTTGGGCAAAAAGACAGAAATTTTGTTTATTTTTGGGTAAAAAGGCAGAAATTTCACTTATTGTGAGGTAAGAAGGCAGAAATTCCTCTTATTTTGGGGCAAAAATGAAGAAATTTCCCTTTTTTGTGGCAAAAGGTATATATTCTCCTCATTTTCGGGCAAAAAAGCAGAAATATCCCGTTTTTTGGAGCACAATTGCAGAAAATCCCCTAATTGTGGGGCAAAAAGGCAGAAATTCCCTATATGTTGGGGCAAAAAGACAGAAATTCTCCTTATTTTGGGGCAAAACTCAGAAATTCCACTTATTTTGGGGCAAAATTCCAGAAATTTCCCTTATTTTGGGGCAAAATTGCAGAAATTTCACTTATTTTGGGGCAAAATTTCAGAAATTTCACTTATTTCAGATAAAAAAAAGGCAAAAATTTTTCTTATTTTGGGGCAAAAAGGCAGAAATTCCTAATATTTTGTGGCAAAAATGCAGAAATTCCCCTTATTTTGAGGTAAAAAGGCTGAAATTCCCCTTATTTTGGGGCAAAAATACAGAAATTCCCTTTATTTTGTGGCAAAAAGGCAGAAATTTCCCTTATTTTGGGGCAAAATTGCAGAAATTTCACTTATTTCAGGGCAAAATTCAAAAATTCCTTTTATTTTGGGGCAAAAAGACAGAAATTCCGTTCATTTTTAGGTAAAAAGGCAGAAATTTCACTTATTTTGAGGGAAGAAGGCAGAAATTCCTCTTATTTTGGGGCAAAAATGAAGAAATTTCTCTTTTTGTGGCAAAAGGTATACATTCCCCTTATTTTCGGGCAAAAAAGCAGAAATTCCCCCTATTTTGGGGCAGAATTGAAGAAAATCCCCTAATTGTGGGACAAAAAGGCAGAAATTCCCTATATGTTTGGGCAAAAAGACAGAAATTCTCCTTATTTTGGGGCAAAACTCAGAAATTCCACTTATTTTGGGGCAAAATTCCAGAAATTTCCCTTATTTTGGGGCAAAATTGCAGAAATTTTACTTATTTTGGGGCACAATTGCAGAAATTTCACTTATTTCAGGTAAAAATGGCAGAAATTTTTCTTATTTTGGGGCAAAAAGGCAGAAATTCCTAATATTTTGTGGCAAAAATGCAGAAATTCCCCTTATTTTGAGGTAAAAAGGCTGAAATTCCCCTTATTTGGGGGCAAAAAGGCAGAAATTTCCCTTATTTTGGGGCAAAATTGCAAACATTTCACTTATATCAGGGTAATAAGTCAGAAATTTTCCTTATTTTGGGGCAAAAAACACAGAAATTCCCTTTGTTTTGAAAGGAAAATACAGAAATTCCACTTCTTTAGAGGCAAAAAGGCAGAAATTCCCCTTATTTTGAAGCAAAAATGAAGAAATTCCCCTAATTGTTGGCCAAAAAGGCAGAAATTCCCTATATGTTGGGGCAAAAAGACAGAAATTCTCCTTATTTTGGGACAAAACTCAGAAATTCCACTTATTTTGGGGCAAAATTGCAGGAATTTACCTTATTTTGAGGCAAAATTGCAGAAATTTCCCTTATTTGGGGCAAAATTGCAGAAATTTCACTTATTTTCAGGTAAAAAGGCTGAAATATCCTTTATTTTGGGGCAAAAAGGAAGAAATTTTCCTTATTTTGGGGCAAAATTGCAGAAATTTTCCTTATTTTGGGGCAAAAAGGCTGAAATTCTTATTTTGAGGTAAAATGCTGAAATTCCCCATATTTCGGGGCAAAAGGCAAAACTTCTTCTTATTTTGTGGCAAAGAGGCACAAATTTCTCTTATTTTCGGGCAAAATTGCAGAAATTTCATTTATTTCAGGGCAAAAAGTCAGAAATTCCTTTTATTTTGGCGCAAAGAGCAGAAATTTCTTTTATTATGGTACAAAATTGAAGAAATTATCTTATTTTGAAACAAAAAGGCAATAAATTCCCCTTATTTTGAGGCAAAAGGCAGAAATTATTCTCAATTTGAGGTAAAATGCAGAAATTCCCTTTATTTTGGGGCTAAAAGTCATAAATTCCCTGTATTTTGAAGCAAAATTGCAGAAATTCTCTTAATTTTCGGGCAAAAAGGCAGAAATTTTCCTTATTTTGGGGCAAAAAGACAGAAAATCTCCTTTTTCGGGAGCAAACAGTCAGAAATTCCCCTTATTTTGGGGCAAAATTGCAGAAATTTCCTTTACATTGGGGCAAAATTGCAGAAATTTCCCTTATTTTGGGGCAAAATTGCAGAAATTTCAGGTATTTGAGAAAAAAAAGGCAGAAATTTTTTTGGGGGGGCAAAAAGGCAAAATTTTTTTTTATTTTGGTACAAAATTGCAGAAATTTTTCTTATTTTGGGGCAAAAAGTCAGAAATTCCCCATATTTTGGGGCAAAAATGCAGAAATTCCCCTTATTTTGAGGTATTAAGGCTGAAATTCCCCTTATTTTGGGGCAAAAAGGCAGAAATTTCGTTTATTTTGGGGAAAAGGCAGAAATTGCACTTATTTTGAGACAAAAAGTTGGAAAATCCCCTTATTTTGGGTCAAAAATGAAGAAATTTGCTTTTTTATGGCAAAAAGGTACACATTCCCTTTATTTTCGGGCAAAAAGGAAGAAATTCTTTGTATTTTGGAGCAAAATTGCAGAAATTCCCCTAATTTTTGGGCAAAAAGGCAGAAATTTTCCTTATTTTGGGGTAAAACTGCAGAAATTTCACTTATTTTGCGGCAAAATATCAGAAATTCCCCTTATTTTTGGCAAAAAATGCAGAAAATCCCCTTATTTTAGGGCAAAAATGCAGAAATTTTCCTTATTTGGGGACAAAAACAGAAATTCCCCTTATTTTGGGGCAAAATTGCAGAAATTTCCCTTATTATGGGGAAAAATTGCAGAAATTTCCTTTACATTGGGGCAAAATAGTAGAAATTTCCCTTATTTTGGGGCAAAATTGCAGAAATTTCACGTATTTCAGGGAAAAAAGGCAGAAATTTTTTTGGGGGGGCAAAAAGGCAGAAATTTTTTTTATTTTGGTACAAAATTGCAGAAATTTTTCTTATTTTGGGGCAAAAAGTCAGAAATTCCCCATATTTTGGGGCAAAAAGGCAGAAATTCCCCTTATTTTGAGGTAAAAAGGCTGAAATTCCCCTTATTTTGGGGCAAAAAGACAGAAATTTCGTTTATTTTGGGGAAAAGGCAGAAATTGCACTTATTTTGAGTCAAAAAGGTGAAAATTCCCCTTATTTTGGGGCAAAAATGAAGAAATTTGCTTTTTTATGGCAAAAAGGTATACATTCCCTTTATTTTCGGGCAAAAAGGCAGAAATTCTTTGTATTTTGGAGCAAAATTGCAGAAATTCTCATAATTTTCGGGCAAAAAGGAAGAAATTCTCCTTATTTTGGGGGAAAAAGACAGAAAATCTCCTTTTCCGGGAGCAAACAGTCAGAAATTCCCCTTATTTTGGGGCAAAATTGCAGAAATTTCCTTTACATTGGGGCAAAATTGCAGAAATTTCCCTTATTTTGGGGCAAAATTGCAGAAATTTCAGGTATTTGAGAAAAAAAGGCAGAAATTTTTTTGGGGGGGCAAAAAGGCAGAAATTTTTTTTATTTTGGTACAAAATTGCAGAAATTTTTCTTATTTTGGGGCAAAAAGTCAGAAATTCCCCATATTTTGGGGCAAAAAGGCAGAAATTCCTTTTATTTTGAGGTAATAAGGCTGAATTTCCCCTTATTTTGGTGCAAAAAGGCAGAAATTTCGTTTATTTTGGGGAAAAGGCAGAAATTGCACTTATTTTGAGTCAAAAAGGTGGAAAATCCCCTTATTTTGGGGCAAAAATGAAGAAATTTGCTATTTTATGGCAAAAAGGTATACATTCCCTTTATTTTCGGGCAAAAAGGAAGAAATTCTTTGTATTTTGGAGCAAAATTGCAGAAATTCCCCTAATTTTTGGGCAAAAAGGCAGAAATTTTCCTTATTTTGGGGTAAAACTGCAGAAATTTCACTTATTTTGCGGCAAAATGTCAGAAATTCCCCTTATTTTTGGCAAAAAATGCAGAAAATCCCCTTATTTTAGGGCAAAAATGCAGAAATTTCCCTTATTTGGAGACAAAAACAGAAATTCCCCTTATTTTGGGGCAAAATTGCAGAAATTTCCCTTATTATGGGGAAAAATTGCAGAAATTTCCCTTATTTTAGGGCAAAATTGCAGAAATTTCACTTATTTCAGAGAAAAAAAGCAAAAATTTTTCTTATTTTGGGGCAAAAAGGCAGAAATTCCCATTATTTTGGGGCAAAAAGGCAGAAATTCACCTTATTTTGGGGTAAAATTGCAGAAATTTTACATATTTCAGGGCAAAACGGCAGAAATTCCCCTTATTTTGGGGCAAAAAGGCAGAAATTTCCCTTATTTTGGGATAAAATTGCAGAAATTTCCCTTATTTGGGGGCAAAAAGGCAGAAAATCCACTTAATTTCGGGTAAAAAGGCAGAAATTTCTCGTATTTTGGAGCAAAATTGCAGAAACTCCCCTAATTTTGGGGCAAAAAGGCAGAATTTCCCTTTATTTTGGGGCAAAAATAGAGAAATTCTTTTTATTTTGGGGCAAAAATCAGAAATTTCCTTTATTTTGGGGCAAAATTTTAGAAATTTCTTTTATATTGTTACAGACTTGCAGAAATTTTTCTTATTTTGTGGCAAAAAGGCAGAAATTCCCCATATTTTGGTGCAAAAAGGCTGAAATTCCCCTTATTTTGAGGTAAAATCCTGAAATTCCCCATATTTTGGGGCAAAAAGGCAGAAATTCCCCTCATTTGGGGGCAAAAAGGCACAAATTTCCCTTATTTTCGGGCATAATTGCAGGAATTTCATTTATTTCAGGGCAAAAAGTCAGAAATTCCTTTTATTTTCAGGCAAAAACAGAAATTTCTTTTATTTTGATACAAAATTGTAGAAATTTTCCTTATTTTGGAACAAAAAGGCAAAAATTACCCATATTTTGGGGAAAAAGGCAGAAATTCCTTTTATTTTGAGGTAAAAAGCCTGAAATTCCCGTTATTTTGGGGCATAAAGGCAGAAATTCCCTTTACTTTCTGGCAAAAGGGCAGAAATTCCCGTTAATTGGGGCAGAAAAGCAGAAATTTTCCTTATTTAAGGGCAATAGGGCAGAAATTCCCCTTATTTTGTGGCAAAAAGGCAGAAATTCCCCTTATTTGAAGGTAAAATGCTGAAATTCCCCTTATTTTCGGCAAAAAGGCAGAAATTCCTATTATTTTGGGGCAAAATTGCAGATATTTCAATTATTTCTGGGCAAAAAGTCAGATATTTGCCTTATTTTGGGGCAAAAAGCAGAAATTCCCTTAATTTTGGGGCCAAAAACAGAAATTCCCCTTATTTTGGGGTAAAATTGCAGAAATTTCAAATATTTCAGGGCAAAAAGGCAGAAATTCCACTTTATTTCGGACAATAACGCAGAAATTCCCCGTATTTTAAAGCTAAATTTCAGAAATTCCCCTTATATTGGTGCAAAAATGGAGAAATTCCCTTTATTTTTGTGCAATAAGGCAGATTTCCCCGTATTTTGAAGCAAAATTGCACATATTTCCCTAATTTTGAAGGAAAATGCAGAAATTCACATTATTTTGGAACAAAAAGACAGAAATTCTCCTTATTTCAGCGCAAAAAGTCAGAAATTCCCCTTATTTTGGGGTAAAATTGCAGAAATTTTCTTTATTTTGCGGCAAAATTGCAGAAATTTCCCTTATTTTAGGGCAAAATTGCAGAAATTTCACTTCTTTCAGGGAAAAAGTGCAGAAATTTCTCTTATTTTGGGGCAAAAAGGCGGAAATTTCTTTTATTTTGGTACAAAATTGCAGAAATTTTCTTTATTTTGGGGCAAAAATGAAGAAATTCCCCATATTTTGGGGCAAAAAGGCAGAGATTCGCCTTATTATGAGGTAAAATGCTGAAATTCCCCTTATTTTGGGGCAAAAATACAGAAATTCCCTTTATTTTGTGGCAAAAAGGCAGAAATTTTCCTTATTTTGGGGCAAAATTGCAGAAATTTCACTTATTTCAGGGCAAAATTCAAAAATTCCTTTTATTTTTGGGCAAAAAGACAGAAATTTTGTTTATTTTTGGGTAAAAGGGCAGAAATTTCACTTATTGTGAGGTAAGAAGGCAGAAATTTCTCTTATTTTGGGGCAAAAATGAAGAAATTTCCCTTTTTTTGTGGCAAAAGGTATATATTCTCCTTATTTTCGGGCAAAAAAGCAGAAATATCCCGTTTTTTGGAGCACAATTGCAGAAAATCCCCTAATTGTGGGGCAAAAAGGCAGAATTTTCCTATATGTTGGGGCAAAAAGACAGAAATTCTCCTTATTTTGGGGCAAAACTCAGAAATTCCACTTATTTTGGGGCAAAATTCCAGAAATTTCCCTTATTTTGGGGCAAAATTGCAGAAATTTCACTTATTTTGGGGCAAAATTGCAGAAATTTCACTTATTTCAGATAAAAAAAAGGCAGAAATTTTTCTTATTTTGGGGCAAAAAGGCAGAAATTCCTAATATTTTGTGGCAAAAATGCAGAAATTCCCCTTATTTTGAGGTAAAAAGGCTGAAATTCCCCTTATTTGGGGGCAAAAAGGCAGAAATTTCCCTTATTTTGGGGCAAAATTGCAACCATTTAACTTATTTCAGGGTAATAAGTCAGAAATTTTCCTTATTTTGGGGCAAAAAACACAGAAATTCCCTTTGTTTTGGAAGGAAAATACAGAAATTCCACTTCTTTAGAGGCAAAAAGGCAGAAATTCCCCTTATTTTGAAGCAAAAATGAAGAAATTCCCCTAATTGTTGGGCAAAAAGGCAGAAATTCCCTATATGTTGGGGCAAAAAGACAGAAATTCTCCTTATTTTGGGACAAAACTCAGAAATTCCACTTATTTTGGGGCAAAATTGCAGGAATTTACCTTATTTTGAGGCAAAATTGCAGAAATTTCCCTTATTTGGGGCAAAATTGCAGAAATTTCACTTATTTTCAGGTAAAAAGGCTGAAATATCCTTTATTTTGGGGCAAAAAGGAAGAAATTCCCCTTATTTTGGGGCAAAATTGCAGAAATTTTCCTTATTTTGGGGCAAAAAGGCTGAAATTCTTATTTTGAGGTAAAATGCTGAAATTCCCCATATTTTGGGGCAAAAGGCAAAACTTCTTCTTATTTTGGGGCAAAGAGGCACAAATTTCCCTTATTTTCGGGCAAAATTGCAGAAATTTCATTTATTTCAGGGCAAAAAGTCAGAAATTCCTTTTATTTTGGGGCAAAGAGCAGAAATTTCTTTTATTATGGTACAAAATTGAAGAAATTTTTCTTATTTTGAAACAAAAAGGCAGAAAATTCCCCTTATTTTGAGGCAAAAGGCAGAAATTATTCTCAATTTGAGGTAAAATGCAGAAATTCCCTTTATTTTGGGGCTAAAAAACAGAAATTCCCTGCATTTTGAAGCAAAATTGCAGAAATTCTCTTAATTTTCGGGCAAAAAGGCAGAAATTCTCCTTATTTTGGGGCAAAAAGACAGAAAATCTCCTTTTTCGGGAGCAAACAGTCAGAAATTTCCCTTATTTTGGGGCAAAATTGCAGAAATTTCACTTATTTCAGGGAAAAAGTGCAGAAATTTCTCTTATTTTGGGGCAAAAAGGCAGAAATTTCTTTTATTTTGGTACAAAATTGCAGAAATTTTCTTTATTTTGGGGCAAAAAGTCAGAAATTCCCCATATTTTGGGGCAAAAATGCAGAAATTCTTCTTATTTTGAGGTAATAAGGCTGAAATTCCCCTTATTTTGGGGCAAAAATGCAGAAATTTCGTTTATTTTGGGGAAAAGGCAGAAATTGCACTTATTTTGAGTCAAAAAGGTGGAAAATCCCCTTATTTTGGGGCAAAAATGAAGAAATTTGCTTTTTTATGGCAAAAAGGTATACATTCCCTTTATTTTCGGGCAAAAAGGCAGAAATTCTTTGTATTTTGGAGCAAAATTGCAGAAATTCCCCTAATTTTTGGGCAAAAAGGCAGAAATTTTCCTTATTTTGGGGTAAAACTGCAGAAATTTCACTTATTTTGCGGCAAAATGTCAGAAATTCCCCTTATTTTTGGCAAAAAATGCAGAAAATCCCCTTATTTTAGGGCAAAATTGCAGAAATTTCCCTTATTTGGGGACAAAAACAGAAATTCCCCTTATTGTGGGGCAAAATTGCAGAAATTTCCCTTATTATGGGGAAAAATTGCAGAAATTTCCCTTATTTTAGGGCAAAATTGCAGAAATTTCACTTATTTCAGAGAAAAAAAGCAAAAATTTTTCTTATTTTGGGGCACAAAGGCAGAAATTCCCATTATTTTGGGGCAAAAAGGCAGAAATTCACCTTATTTTGGGGTAAAATTGCAGAAATTTTACATATTTCAGGGCAAAACGGCAGAAATTCCCCTTATTTTGGGGCAAAAAGGCAGAAATTTCCCTTCTTTTGGGATAAAATTGCAGAAATTTCCCTTATTTAGAGGCAAAAAGGCAGAAAATCCACTTAATTTCGGGTAAAAAGGCAGAAATTTCTCGTATTTTGGAGCAAAATTGCAGAAACTCACCTAATTTTGGGGCTAAAAGGCAGAATTTCCCTTTATTTTGGGGCAAAAATAGAGAAATTCTTTTTATTTTGGGGCAAAAATCAGAAATTTCCTTTATTTTGGGGCAAAATTTTAGAAATTTCTTTTATATTGTTACAGACTTGCAGAAATTTTTCTTATTTTGTGGCAAAAAGGCAGAAATTCCCCTTATTTTGAGGTAAAATCCTGAAATTCCCCATATTTTGGGGCAAAAAGGCAGAAATTCCCCTCATTTGGGGGCAAAAAGGCACAAATTTCCCTTATTTTCGGGCATAATTGCAGGAATTTCATTTATTTCAGGGCAAAAAGTCAGAAATTCCTTTTATTTTCGGGCAAAAACAGAAATTTCTTTTATTTTGATACAAAATTGTAGAAATTTTCCTTATTTTGGAACAAAATGGCAAAAATTACACATATTTTGGGGAAAAAGGCAGAAATTCCCCTTATTTTGAGGTAAAAAGGCTGAAATTCCCGTTATTTTGGGGCAAAAAGGCAGAAATTCCCTTTACTTTGTGGCAAAAAGGCAGAAATTCCCGTTAATTGGGGCAGAAAAGCGAAATTTTCCTTATTTAAGGGCAATAGGGCAGAAATTCCCCTTTTTTTGTGACAAAAAGGCAGAAATTCCCCTTATTTGAAGGTAAAATGCTGAAATTCCCCTTATTTTCGGCAAAAAGGCAGAAATTCCTATTATTTTGGGGCAAAATTGCAGAAATTTCAATTATTTCTGGGCAAAAAGTCAGATATTTGCCTTATTTTGGGGCAAAAAGCAGAAATTCCCTTAATTTTGGGGCCAAAAACAGAAATTCCTCTTATTTTGGGGTAAAATTGCAGAAATTTCAAATATTTCAGGGCAAAAAGGCAGAAATTCCACTTTATTTCGGACAATAACGCAGAAATTCCCCGTATTTTAAAGCTAAATTTCAGAAATTCCCCTTATATTGGTGCAAAAATGGAGAAATTCCCTTTATTTTTGTGCAATAAGGCAGATTTCCCCGTATTTTGAAGCAAAATTGCACATATTTCCCTAATTTTGAAGGAAAATGCAGAAATTCACATTATTTTGGAACAAAAAGACAGAAATTCTCCTTATTTCAGGGCAAAAAGTCAGAAATTCCCCTTATTTTGGGGTAAAATTGCAGAAATTTCCCTTATTTTGGGGCAAAATTGCAGAAATTTCACTTATTTCAGGGAAAAAGTGCAGAAATTTCTCTTATTTTGGGGCAAAAAGGCAGAAATTTCTTTTATTTTGGTACAAAATTGCAGAAATTTTCTTTATTTTGGGGCAAAAATGAAGAAATTCCCCATATTTTGGGGCAAAAAGGCAGAGATTCGCCTTATTATGAGGTAAAATGCTGAAATTCCCCTTATTTTGGGGCAAAAATACAGAAATTCCCTTTATTTTGTGGCAAAAAGGCAGAAATTTCCCTTATTTTGGGGCAAAATTGCAGAAATTTCACTTATTTCAGGGCAAAATTCAAAAATTCCTTTTATTTTTGGGCAAAAAGACAGAAATTTTGTTTATTTTTGGGTAAAAAGGCAGAAATTTCACTTATTGTGAGGTAAGAAGGCAGAAATTGCTCTTATTTTGGGGCAAAAATGAAGAAATTTCCCTTTTTTTGTGGCAAAAGTTATATATTCTCCTTATTTTCGGGCAAAAAAGCAGAAATATCCCGTTTTTTGGAGCTCAATTGCAGAAAATCCCCTAATTGTGGGGCAAAAAGGCAGAATTTCCCTATATGTTGGGGCAAAAAGACAGAAATTCTCCTTATTTTGGGGCAAAACTCAGAAATTCCACTTATTTTGGGGCAAAATTCCAGAAATTTCCCTTATTTTGGGGCAAAATTGCAGAAATTTCACTTATTTTGGGGCAAAATTGCAGAAATTTCACTTATTTCAGATAAAAAAAAGGCAGAAATTTTTCTTATTTTGGGGCAAAAAGGCAGAAATTCCTAATATTTTGTGGCAAAAATGCAGAAATTCCCCTTATTTTGAGGTAAAAAGGCTGAAATTCCCCTTATTTTGGGGCAAAAAGGCAGAAATTTCCCTTATTTTGGGGCAAAATTGCAAACATTTAACTTATTTCAGGGTAATAAGTCAGAAATTTTCTTTATTTTGGGGCAAAAAAGACAGAAATTCCCTTTGTTTTGGAAGGAAAATACATAAATTCCACTTCTTTAGAGGCAAAAAGGCAGAAATTCCCCTTATTTTGAAGCAAAAATGAAGAAATTCCCCTAATTGTTGGGCAAAAAGGCAGAAATTCCCTATATGTTGGGGCAAAAAGACAGAAATTCTCCTTATTTTGGGACAAAACTCAGAAATTCCACTTATTTTGGGGCAAAATTGCAGGAATTTACCTTATTTTGAGGCAAAATTGCAGAAATTTCCCTTATTTGGGGCAAAATTGCAGAAATTTCACTTATTTTCAGGTAAAAAGGCTGAAATATCCTTTATTTTGGGGCAAAAAGGAAGAAATTCCCCTTATTTTGGGGCAAAATTGCAGAAATTTTCCTTATTTTGGGGCAAAAAGGCTGAAATTCTTATTTTGAGGTAAAATGCTGAAATTCCCCATATTTTGGGGCAAAAGGCAAAACTTCTTCTTATTTTGGGGCAAAGAGGCACAAATTTCCCTTATTTTCGGGCAAAATTGCAGAAATTTCATTTATTTCAGGGCAAAAAGTCAGAAATTCCTTTTATTTTGGGGCAAAGAGCAGAAATTTCTTTTATTATGGTACAAAATTGAAGAAATTTTTCTTATTTTGAAACAAAAAGGCAGAAAATTCCCCTTATTTTGAGGCAAAAGGCAGAAATTATTCTCAATTTGAGGTAAAATGCAGAAATTCCCTTTATTTTGGGGCTAAAAGGCAGAAATTCCCTGCATTTTGAAGCAAAATTGCAGAAATTCTCTTAATTTTCGGGCAAAATGGCAGAAATTCTCTTTATTTTGGGGCAAAAAGACAGAAAATCTCCTTTTTCGGGAGCAAACAGTCAGAAATTCCCCTTATTTTGGGGCAAAATTGCAGAAATTTCCTTTACATTGGGGCAAAATTGCAGAAATTTCCCTTATTTTGGGGCAAAATTGCAGAAATTTCAGGTATTTGAAAAAAAAAAGGCAGAAATTTTTTTGGGGGGGCAAAAAGGCAGAATTTTTTTTTATTTTGGTACAAAATTGCAGAAATTTTTCTTATTTTGGGGCAAAAAGTCAGAAATTCCCCATATTTTGGGGCAAAAATGCAGAAATTCCCCTTATTTTGAGGTAATAAGGCTGAAATTCCCCTTATTTTGGGGCAAAAAGGCAGAAATTTTGTTTATTTTGGGGAAAAGGCAGAAATTGCACTTATTTTGAGTCAAAAAGGTGGAAAATCCCCTTATTTTGGGGCAAAAATGAAGAAATTTGCTTTTTATGGCAAAAAGGTATACATTCCCTTTATTTTCGGGCAAAAAGGCAGAAATTCTTTGTATTTTGGAGCAAAATTGCAGAAATTCCCCTAATTTTTGGGCAAAAAGGCAGAAATTTTCCTTATTTTGGGGTAAAACTGCAGAAATTTCACTTATTTTGCGGCAAAATGTCAGAAATTCCCCTTATTTTTGGCAAAAAATGCAGAAAATCCCCTTATTTTAGGGCAAAATTGCAGAAATTTCCCTTATTTGGGGACAAAAACAGAAATTCCCCTTATTTTGGGGCAAAATTGCAGAAATTTCCCTTATTATGGGGAAAAATTGCAGAAATTTCCCTTATTTTAGGGCAAAATTGCAGAAATTTCACTTATTTCAGAGAAAAAAAGCAAAAATTTTTCTTATTTTGGGGCACAAAGGCAGAAATTCCCATTATTTTGGGGCAAAAAGGCAGAAATTCACCTTATTTTGGGGTAAAATTGCAGAAATTTCACATATTTCAGGGCAAAACGGCAGAAATTCCCCTTATTTTGGGGCAAAAAGGCAGAAATTTCCCTTATTTTGGGATAAAATTGCAGAAATTTCCCTTATTTAGAGGCAAAAATGCAGAAAATCCACTTAATTTCGGGTAAAAAGGCAGAAATTTCTCGTATTTTGGAGCAAAATTGCAGAAACTCCCCTAATTTTGGGGCAAAAAGGCAGAATTTCCCTTTATTTTGGGGCAAAAATAGAGAAATTCTTTTTATTTTGGGGCAAAAATCAGAAATTTCCTTTATTTTGGGGCAAAATTTTAGAAATTTCTTTTATATTGTTACAGACTTGCAGAAATTTTTCTTATTTTGTGGCAAAAAGGCAGAAATTCCCCATATTTTGGTGCAAAAAGGCTGAAATTTCCCTTATTTTGAGGTAAAATCCTGAAATTCCCCATATTTTGGGGCAAAAAGGCAGAAATTCCCCTCATTTGGGGGCAAAAAGGCACAAATTTCCCTTATTTTCGGGCATAATTGCAGGAATTTCATTTATTTCAGGGCAAAAAGTCAGAAATTCCTTTTATTTTCGGGCAAAAACAGAAATTTCTTTTATTTTGATACAAAATTGTAGAAATTTTCCTTATTTTGGAACAAAAAGGCAAAAATTACCCATATTTTGGGGAAAAAGGCAGAAATTCCCCTTATTTTGAGGTAAAAAGGCTGAAATTCCCGTTATTTTGGGGCAAAAAGGCAGAAATTCCCTTTACTTTGTGGCAAAAAGGCAGAAATTCCCGTTAATTGGGGCAGAAAAGCGAAATTTTCCTTATTTAAGGGCAATAGGGCAGAAATTCCCCTTATTTTGTGACAAAAAGGCAGAAATTCCCCTTATTTGAAGGTAAAATGCTGAAATTCCCCTTATTTTCGGCAAAAAGGCAGAAATTCCTATTATTTTGGGGCAAAATTTCAGAAATTTCAATTATTTCTGGGCAAAAAGTCAGATATTTGCCTTATTTTGGGGCAAAAAGCAGAAATTCCCTTAATTTTGGGGCCAAAAACAGAAATTCCCCTTTTTTTGGGGTAAAATTGCAGAAATTTCAAATATTTCAGGGCAAAAAGGCAGAAATTCCACTTTATTTCGGACAATAACGCAGAAATTCCCCGTATTTTAAAGCTAAATTTCAGAAATTCCCCTTATATTGGTGCAAAAATGGAGAAATTCCCTTTATTTTTGTGCAATAAGGCAGATTTCCCCGTATTTTGAAGCAAAATTGCACATATTTCCCTAATTTTGAAGGAAAATGCAGAAATTCACATTATTTTGGAACAAAAAGACAGAAATTCTCCTTATTTCAGGGCAAAAAGTCAGAAATTCCCCTTATTTTGGGGTAAAATTGCAGAAATTTCCCTTATTTTGGGGCAAAATTGCAGAAATTTCACTTATTTCAGGGAAAAAGTGCAGAAATTTCTCTGATTTTGGGGCAAAAAGGCAGAAATTTCTTTTATTTTGGTACAAAATTGCAGAAATTTTCTTTATTTTGGGGCAAAAATGAAGAAATTCCCCATATTTTGGGGCAAAAAGGCAGAGATTCGCCTTATTATGAGGTAAAATGCTGAAATTCCCCTTATTTTGGGGCAAAAATACAGAAATTCCCTTTATTTTGTGGCAAAAAGGCAGAAATTTCCCTTATTTTGGGGCAAAATTGCAGAAATTTCACTTATTTCAGGGCAAAATTCAAAAATTCCTTTTATTTTTGGGCAAAAAGACAGAAATTTTGTTTATTTTTGGGTAAAAAGGCAGAAATTTCACTTATTGTGAGGTAAGAAGGCAGAAATTCCTCTTATTTTGGGGCAAAAATGAAGAAATTTCTCTTTTTTTGTGGCAAAAAGTATATATTCTCCTTATTTTCGGGCAAAAAAGCAGAAATATCCCGTTTTTTGAAGCACAATTGCAGAAAATCCCCTAATTGTGGGGCAAAAAGGCAGAAATTCCCTATATGTTGGGGCAAAAAGACAGAAATTCTCCTTATTTTGGGGCAAAACTCAGAAATTCCACTTATTTTGGGGCAAATTTCCAGAAATTTCCCTTATTTTGGGGCAAAATTGCAGAAATTTTACTTATTTTGGGGCAAAATTGCAGAAATTTCACTTATTTCAGGTAAAAATGGCAGAAATTTTTCTTATTTTGGGGCAAAAAGGCAGAAATTCCTAATATTTTGTGGCAAAAATGCAGAAATTCCCATTATTTTGAGGTAAAAAGGCTGAAATTTCCATTATTTGGGGGCAATAAGGCAGAAATTTCCCTTATTTTGGGGCAAAATTGCAGAAATTTCACTTATTTCAGGGCAAAATTCAAAAATTCCTTTTATTTGGGGCAAAAAGACAGAAATTCCATTTATTTTGGGTAAAAAGGCAGAAATTTCACTTATTTTGAGGTAAGAAGGCAGAAATTCCTCTTATTTTGGGGCAAAAATGAAGAAATTTCTCTTTTTTGTGGCAAAAGGTATACATTCCCCTTATTTTCGGGCAAAAAAGCAGAAATTCCCCCTATTTTGGAGCAGAATTGAAGAAAATCCCCTAATTGTGGGGCAAAAAGGCAGAAATTCCCTATATGTTGGGGCAAAAAAACAGAAATTCTCCTTATTTTGGGGCAAAACTCAGAAATTCCACTTATTTTGGGGCAAAATTCCAGAAATTTCCCTTATTTTGAAGCAAAATTGCAGAAATTTTACTTATTTTGGGGCAAAATTGCAGAAATTTCACTTATTTCAGGTAAAAATGGCAGAAATTTTTCTTATTTTGGGGCAAAAAGGCAGAAATTCCTAATATTTTGTGGCAAAAATGCAGAAATTCTCCTTATTTTGAGGTAAAAAGGCTGAAATTTCCCTTATTTGGGGGCAAAAAGGCAGAAATTTCCCTTATTTTGGGGTAAAATTGCAAACATTTCACTTATTTCAGGGTAATAAGTCAGAAATTTTCCTTATTTTGGGGCAAAAAAGACAGAAATTCCCTTTGTTTTGGAAGGAAAATACAGAAATTCCACTTCTTTAGAGACAAAAATGCAGAAATTCCCCTTATTTTGAAGCAAAAATGAAGAAATTCCCCTAATTGTTGGGCCAAAAGGCAGAAATTCCCTATATGTTGGGGAAAAAAGACAGAAATTCTCCTTATTTTGGGACAAAACTCAGAAATTCCACTTATTTTGGGGCAAAATTGCAGGAATTTACCTTATTTTGAGGCAAAATTGCAGAAATTTCCCTTATTTGAGGGCAAAATTGCAGAAATTTCACTTATTTTCAGGTAAAAAGGCTGAAATATCCTTTATTTTGGGGCAAAAAGGAAGAAATTCCCCTTATTTTGGGGCAAAATTGCAGAAATTTTCCTTATTTTGGGGCAAAAGGGCTGAAATTCTTATTTTGAGGTAAAATGCTGAAATTCCCCATATTTTGTGGCAAAAGGCAAAACTTCTTCTTATTTTGGGGCAAAGAGGCACAAATTTCCCTTATTTTCGGGCAAAATTGCAGAAATTTCATTTATTTCAGGGCAAAAAGTCAGAAATTCCTTTTATTTTGGGGCAAAGAGCAGAAATTTCTTTTATTATGGTACAAAATTGAAGAAATTTTTCTTATTTTGAAACAAAAAGGCAGAAAATTCCCCTTATTTTGAGGCAAAAAGCAGAAATTATTCTCAATTTGAGGTAAAATGCAGAAATTCCCTTTATTTTGGGGCTAAAAGGCAGAAATTCCCTGTATTTTGAAGCAAAATTGCAGAAATTCTCATAATTTTCGGGCAAAAAGGCAGAAATTCTCCTTATTTTCGGGCAAAAAGACAGAAAATCTCCTTTTTCGGGAGCAAACAGTCAGAAATTCCCCTTATTTTGGGGCAAAATTGCAGAAATTTCCTTTACATTGGGGCAAAATTGCAGAAATTTCCCTTATTTTGAGGCAAAATTGCAGAAATTTCAGGTATTTGAGAAAAAAAAGGCAGAAATTTTTTTTGGGGGGGCAAAAAGGCAGAAATTTTTTTTATTTTGGGGCAAAAAGTCAGAAATTCCCCATATTTTGGGGCAAAACGGCAGAAATTCCCCTTATTTTGAGGTAATAAGGCTGAAATTCCCCTTATTTTGGGGCAAAAAGGCAGAAATTTCGTTTATTTTGGGGAAAAGGCAGAAATTGCACTTATTTTGAGTCAAAAAGGTGGAAAATCCCCTTATTTTGGGGCAAAAATGAAGAAATTTGCTTTTTTATGGCATAAAGGTATACATTCCTTTTATTTTCGGGCAAAAAGGCAGAAATTCTTTGTATTTTGGAGCAAAATTGCAGAAATTCCCCTAATTTTTGGGCAAAAAGGCAGAAATTTTCTTTATTTTGGGGTAAAACTGCAGAAATTTCACTTATTTTGCGGCAAAATGTCAGAAATTCCTCTTATTTTTGGCAAAAAATGCAGAAAATCCCCTTATTTTAGGGCAAAATTGCAGAAATTTCCCTTATTTGGGGACAAAAACAGAAATTCCCCTTATTTTGGGGCAAAATTGCAGAAATTTCCCTTATTATGGGGAAAAATTGCAGAAATTTCCCTTATTTTAGGGCAAAATTGCAGAAATTTCACTTATTTCAGAGAAAAAAAACAAAAATTTTTCTTATTTTGGGGCAAAAAGGCAGAAATTCCCATTATATTGGGGCAAAAAGGCAGAAATTCACCTTATTTTGGGGTAAAATTGCAGAAATTTCACATATTTCAGGGCAAAACGGCAGAAATTCCCCTTATTTTGGGGCAAAAAGGCAGAAATTTCCCATATTTTGAAATAAAATTGCAGAAATTTCCCTTATTTGGGGGCAAAAATGCAGAAAATCCACTTAATTTCAGGTAAAAAGGCAGAAATTTCTCGTATTTTGGAGCAAAATTGCAGAAACTCCCCTAATTTTGGGGCTAAAAGGCAGAATTTCCCTTTATTTTGGGGCAAAAATAGAGAAATTTTTTTTATTTTGGGGCAAAAATCAGAAATTTCCTTTATTTTGGGGCAAAATTTTAGAAATTTATTTTATATTGTTACAGACTTGCAGAAATTTTTCTTATTTTGTGGCAAAAAGGCAGAAATTCCCCATATTTTGGTGCAAAAAGGCTGAAATTCCCCTTATTTTGAGGTAAAATCCTGAAATTCCCCATATTTTGGGGCAAAAAGGCAGAAATTCCCCTCATTTGGGGGCAAAAAGGCACAAATTTCCCTTATTTTCGGGCATAATTGCAGGAATTTCATTTATTTCAGGGCAAAAAGTCAGAAATTCCTTTTATTTTCGGGCAAAAACAGAAATTTCTTTAATTTTGATACAAAATTGTAGAAATTTTCCTTATTTTGGAACAAAAAGGCCAAAATTACCCATATTTTGAGGTAAAAAGGCTGAAATTCCCCATATTTTGGGGCAAAAGGCAAAACTTCTTCTTATTTTGGGGCAAAGAGGCACAAATTTCCCTTATTTTTGGGCAAAATTGCAGAAATTTCATTTATTTCAGGGCAAAAAGTCAGAAATTCCTTTTATTTTGGGGCAAAGAGCAGAAATTTCTTTTATTATGGTACAAAATTGAAGAAATTTATCTTATTTTGACACAAAAAGGCAGAAAATTCCCCTTATTTTGAGGCAAAAGGCAGAAATTATTCTCAATTTGAGGTAAAATGCAGAAATTCCCTTTATTTTGGGGCTAAAAGGCAGAAATTCCCTGTATTTTGAAGCAAAATTGCAGAAATTCTCTTAATTTTCGGGCAGAAAGGCAGAAATTCTCCTTATTTTGGGGCAAAAAGACAGAAAATCTCCTTTTTCGGGAGCAAACAGTCAGAAATTCCCCTTATTTTGGGGCAAAATTGCAGAAATTTCCTTTACATTGGGGCAAAATTGCAGAAATTTCCCTTATTTTGGGGCAAAATTGCAGAAATTTCAGGTATTTGAGAAAAAAAAGGAAGAAATTTTTTGGGGGGGGCAAAAAGGCAGAAATTTTTTTTTATTTTGGTACAAAATTGCAGAAATTTTTTTTTATTTTGGGGCAAAAAGTCAGAAATTCCCCATATTTTGGGGCAAAAAGGCAGAAATTCCCCTTATTTTGAGGTAATAAGGCTGAAATTCCCCTTATTTTGGGGCAAAAAGGCAGAAATTTTGTTTATTTTGGGGAAAAGGCAGAAATTGCACTTATTTTGAGTCAAAAAGGTGGAAAATCCCCTTATTTTGGGGCAAAAATGAAGAAATTTGCTTTTTTATGGCAAAAAGGTATACATTCCCTTTATTTTCGGGCAAAAAGGCAGAAATTCTTTGTATTTTGGAGCAAAATTGCAGAAATTCCCCTAATTTTTGGGCAAAAAGGCAAAAATTTTCCTTATTTTGGGGTAAAACTGCAGAAATTTCACTTATTTTGCGGCAAAATGTCAGAAATTCCCCTTATTTTTGGCAAAAAATGCAGAAAATCCCCTTATTTTAGGGCAAAATTGCAGAAATTTCCCTTATTTGGGGACAAAAACAGAAATTCCTTTTATTTTGGGGCAAAATTGCAGAAATTTCCCTTATTATGGGGAAAAATTGCAGAAATTTCCCTTATTTTAGGGCAAAATTGCAGAAATTTCACTTATTTCAGAGAAAAAAAGCAAAAATTTTTCTTATTTTGAAGCAAAAAGGCAGAAATTCCCATTATTTTGGGGCAAAAAGGCAGAAATTCACCTTATTTTGGGGTAAAATTGCAGAAATTTCACATATTTCAGGGCAAAACGGCAGAAATTCCCCTTATTTTGGGGCAAAAAGGCAGAAATTTCCCTTATTTTGGGATAAAATTGCAGAAATTTCCCTTATTTGGAGGCAAAAAGGCAGAAAATCCACTTAATTTCGGGTAAAAAGGCAGAAATTTCTCATATTTTGGAGCAAAATTGCAGAAACTCCCCTAATTTTGGGGCTAAAAGGCAGAATTTCCCTTTATTTTGGGGCAAAAATAGAGAAATTCTTTTTATTTTGGGGCAAAAATCAGAAATTTCCTTTATTTTGGGGCAAAATTTTAGAAATTTCTTTTATATTGTTACAGACTTGCAGAAATTTTTCTTATTTTGTGGCAAAAAGGCAGAAATTCCCCATATTTTGGTGCAAAAAGGCTGAAATTCCCCTTATTTTGAGGTAAAATCCTGAAATTCCCCATATTTTGGGGCAAAAAGGCAGAAATTCCCCTCATTTGGGGGCAAAAACAGAAATTTCTTTTATTTTGATACAAAATTGTAGAAATTTTCCTTATTTTGGAACAAAAAGGCAAAAATTACCCATATTTTGGGGAAAAAGGCAGAAATTCCTTTTATTTTGAGGTAAAAAGGCTGAAATTCCCGTTATTTTGGGACATAAAGGCAGAAATTCCCTTTACTTTGTGGCAAAAGGGCAGAAATTCCCGTTAATTGGGGCAGAAAAGCAGAAATTTTCCTTATTTAAGGGCAATAGGGCAGAAATTCCCCTTATTTGAAGGTAAAATGCTGAAATTCCCCTTATTTTCGGCAAAAAGGCAGAAATTCCTATTATTTTGGGGCAAAATTGCAGAAATTTCAATTATTTCTGGGCAAAAAGTCAGATATTTGCCTTATTTTGGGGCAAAAAAAGAAATTCCCTTAATTTTGGGGCCAAAAACAGAAATTCCCCATATTTTGGGGTAAAATTGCAGAAATTTCAAATATTTCAGGGCAAAAAGGCAGAAATTCCACTTTATTTCGGACAATAACGCAGAAATTCCCCGTATTTTAAAACTAAATTTCAGAAATCCCCCTTATATTGGTGCAAAAATGGAGAAATTCCCTTTATTTTTGTGCAATAAGGCAGATTTCCCCGTATTTTGAAGCAAAATTGCACATATTTCCCTAATTTTGAAGGAAAATGCAGAAATTCACATTATTTTGGAACAAAAAGACAGAAATTCTCCTTATTTCAGGGCAAAAAGTCAGAAATTCCCCTTCTTTTGGGGTAAAATTGCAGAAATTTTCTTTATTTTGGGGCAAAATTGCAGAAATTTCTCTTATTTTGGGGCAAAATTGCAGAAATTTCACTTATTTCAGGGAAAAAGTGCAGAAATTTCTCTTATTTTGGGGCAAAAGGCAGAAATTTCTTTTATTTTGGTACAAAATTGCAGAAATTTTCTTTATTTTGGGGCAAAATTGCAGAAATTTCCCTTATTTTGGGGCAAAATTGCAGAAATTTCACTTATTTCAGGGAAAAAGTGCAGAAATTTCTCTTATTTTGGGGCAAAAAGGCAGAAATTTCTTTTATTTTGGTACAAAATTGCAGAAATTTTCTTTATTTTGGGGCAAAAATGAAGAAATTCCCCATATTTTGGGGCAAAAAGGCAGAGATTTGCCTTATTATGAGGTAAAATGCTGAAATTCCCCTTATTTTGGGGGAAAATACAGAAATTCCCTTTATTTTTTGGCAAAAAGGCAGAAATTTCCCTTATTTTGGGGCAAAATTGCAGAAATTTCACTTATTTCAGGGCAAAATTCAAAAATTCCTTTTATTTTAGGGCAAAAAGACAGAAATTCCGTTCATTTTTAGGTAAAAAGGCAGAAATTTCACTTATTTTGAGGGAAGAAGGCAGAAATTCCTCTTATTTTGGGGCAAAAATGAAGAAATTTCTCTTTTTTGTGGCAAAAGGTATACATTCCCCTTATTTTCGGGCAAAAAAAGCAGAAATTCCCCGTATTTTGGAGCAGAATTGAAGAAAATCCCCTAATTGTGGGGCAAAAAGGCAGAAATTCCCTATATGTTGGGGCAAAAAGACAGAAATTCTCCTTATTTTGGGGCAAAACTCAGAAATTCCACTTATTTTGGGGCAAAATTCCAGAAATTTCCCTTATTTTGGGGCAAAATTGCAGAAATTTTACTTATTTTGGGGCAAAATTGCAGAAATTTCACTTATTTCAGGTAAAAATGGCAGAAATTTTTCTTATTTTGGGGCAAAAAGGCAGAAATTCCTAATATTTTGTGGCAAAAATGCAGAAATTCCCCTTATTTTGAGGTAAAAAGGCTGAAATTCCCCTTATTTGGGGGCAAAAATGCAGAAATTTCCCTAATTTTGGGGCAAAATTGTAAACATTTCACTTATTTCAGGGTAATAAGTCAGAAATTTTCCTTATTTTGGGGCAAAAAAGACAGAAATTCCCTTTGTTTTGGAAGGAAAATACAGAAATTCCACTTCTTTAGAGACAAAAATGCAGAAATTCCCCTTATTTTGAAGCAAAAATGAAGAAATTCCCCTAATTGTTGGGCCAAAAGGCAGAAATTCCCTATATGTTGGGGAAAAAAGACAGAAATTCTCCTTATTTTGGGACAAAACTCAGAAATTCCACTTATTTTGGGGCAAAATTGCAGGAATTTACCTTATTTTGAGGCAAAATTGCAGAAATTTCCCTTATTTGGGGCAAAATTGCAGAAATTTCCCTTATTTGGGGCAAAATTGCAGAAATTTCACTTATTTTCAGGTAAAAACGCTGAAATATCCTTTATTTTGGGGCAAAAAAGAAGAAATTCCCCTTATTTTGGGGCAAAAGGGCTAAAATTCTTATTTTGAGGTAAAATGCTGAAATTCCCCATATTTTGGGGCAAAAGGCAAAACTTCTTCTTATTTTGGGGCAAAGAGGCACAAATTTCCCTTATTTTCGGGCAAAATTGCAGAAATTTCATTTATTTCAGGGCAAAAAGTCACAAATTTTTTTTTATTTTGGGGCAAAGAGCAGAAATTTCTTTTATTATGGTACAAAATTGAAGAAATTTTTCTTATTTTGAAACAAAAAGGCAGAAAATTCCCCTTATTTTGAGGCAAAAGGCAGAAATTATTCTCAATTTGAGGTAAAATGCAGAAATTCCCTTTATTTTGGGGCAAAAAGGCAGAAATTCCCCTCATTTGGGGGCAAAAAGGCCCAAATTTCCCTTATTTTCGGGCATAATTGCAGGAATTTCATTTATTTCAGGGCAAAAAGTCAGAAATTCCTTTTATTTTGGGGCAAAAACAGAAATTTCTTTTATTTTGATACAAAATTGTAGAAATTTTCCTTATTTTGGAACAAAAAGGCAAAAATTACCCATATTTTGGGGAAAAGGGCAGAAATTCCCCTTATTTTGAGGTAAAAAGGCTGAAATTCCCGTTATTTTGGGGCAAAAAGGCAGAAATTCCCTTTATTTTGTGGCAAAAAGGCAGAAATTCCCGTTAATTGAGGCAGAAAAGCAGAAATTTTCCTTATTTAAGGGCAATAGGGCAGAAATTCCCCTTATTTTGTGGCAAAAAGGCAGAAATTCCCCTTATTTGAAGGTAAAATGCTGAAATTCCCCTTATTTTCGGCAAAAAGGCAGAAATTCCTATTATTTTGGGGCAAAATTGCAGAAATTTCAATTATTTCTGGGCAAAAAGTCAGATATTTGCCTTATTTTGGGGCAAAAAGCAGAAATTCCCTTAATTTTGGGGCCAAAAACAGAAATTCCCCTTATTTTGGGGTAAAATTGCAGAAATTTCAAATATTTCAGGGCAAAAAGGCAGAAATTCCACTCTATTTCGGACAATAACGCAGAAATTCCCCGTATTTTAAAGCTAAATTTCAGAAATTCCCCTTATATTGGTGCAAAAATGGAGAAATTCCCTTTATTTTTGTGCAATAAGGCAGATTTCCCCGTATTTTGAAGCAAAATTGCACATATTTCCCTAATTTTGAAGGAAAATGCAGAAATTCACATTATTTTGGAACAAAAAGACAGAAATTCTCCTTATTTCAGGGCAAAAAGTCAGAAATTCCCCTTCTTTTGGGGTAAAATTGCAGAAATTTTCTTTATTTTGGGGCAAAATTGCAGAAATTTCTCTTATTTTGGGGCAAAATTGCAGAAAATTCACTTATTTCAGGGAAAAAGTGCAGAAATTTCTCTTATTTTGGGGCAAAAAGGCAGAAATTTCTTTTATTTTGGTACAAAATTGCAGAAATTTTCTTTATTTTGGGGCAAAATTGCAGAAATTTCCCTTATTTTGGGGCAAAATTGCAGAAATTTCACTTATTTCAGGGAAAAAGTGCAGAAATTTCTCTTATTTGGGGGCAAAAAGGCAGAAATTTCTTTTATTTTGGTACAAAATTGCAGAAATTTTCTTTATTTTGGGGCAAAAATGAAGAAATTCCCCATATTTTGGGGCAAAAAGGCAGAGATTTGCCTTATTATGAGGTAAAATGCTGAAATTCCCCTTATTTTGGGGCAAAAATACAGAAATTCCCTTTATTTTGTGGCAAAAAGGCAGAAATTTCCCTTATTTTGGGGAAAAATTGCAGAAATTTCACTTATTTCAGGGCAAAATTCAAAAATTCCTTTTATTTTGGGGCAAAAAGACAGAAATTCCGTTCATTTTTAGGTAAAAAGGCAGAAATTTAACTTATTTTGAGGTAAGAAGGCAGAAATTCCTCTTATTTTGGGGCAAAAATGAAGAAATTTCTCTTTTTTGTGGCAAAAGGTATACATTCCCCTTATTTTCGGGCAAAAAAAGCAGAAATTCCCCGTATTTTGGAGCAGAATTGAAGAAAATCCCCTAATTGTGGGGCAAAAAGGCAGAAATTCCCTATATGTTGGGGCAAAAAGACAGAAATTCTCCTTATTTTGGGGCAAAACTCAGAAATTCCACTTATTTTGGGGCAAAATTCCAGAAATTTCCCTTATTTTGGGGCAAAATTGCAGAAATTTTACTTATTTTGGGGCAAAATTGCAGAAATTTCACTTATTTCAGGTAAAAATGGCAGAAATTTTTCTTATTTTGGGGCAAAATGGCAGAAATTCCTAATATTTTGTGGCAAAAATGCAGAAATTCCCCTTATTTTGAGGTAAAAAGGCTGAAATTCCCCTTATTTGGGGGCAAAAAGGCAGAAATTTCCCTAATTTTGGGGCAAAAGTGCAAACATTTCACTTATTTCAGGGTAATAAGTCAGAAATTTTCCTTATTTTGGGGCAAAAAAGACAGAAATTCCCTTTGTTTTGGAAGGAAAATACAGAAATTCCACTTCTTTAGAGACAAAAAGGCAGAAATTCCCCTTAATTTGAAGCAAAAATGAAGAAATTCCCCTAATTGTTGGGCCAAAAGGCAGAAATTCCCTATATGTTGGGGCAAAAAGACAGAAATTCTCCTTATTTTGGGACAAAACTCAGAAATTCCACTTATTTTGGGGCAAAATTGCAGGAATTTACCTTATTTTGAGGCAAAATTGCAGAAATTTCCCTTATTTGGGGCAAAATTGCAGAAATTTCACTTATTTTCAGGTAAAAAGGCTGAAATATCCTTTATTTTGGGGCAAAAAGGAAGAAATTCCCCTTATTTTGGGGCAAAATTGCAGAAATTTTCTTTATTTTGGGGCAAAAAGGCTGAAATTCTTATTTTGAGGTAAAATGCTGAAATTCCCCATATTTTGGGGCAAAAGGCAAAACTTCTTTTTATTTTGGGGCAAAGAGGCACAAATTTCCCTTATTTTTGGGCAAAATTGCAGAAATTTCATTTATTTCAGGGCAAAAAGTCAGAAATTCCTTTTATTTTGGGGCAAAGAGCAGAAATTTCTTTTATTATGGTACAAAATTGAAGAAATTTATCTTATTTTGAAACAAAAAGGCAGAAAATTCCCCTTATTTTGAGGCAAAAGGCAGAAATTATTCTCAATTTGAGGTAAAATGCAGAAATTCCCTTTATTTTGGGGCTAAAAGGCAGAAATTCCCTGTATTTTGAAGCAAAATTGCAGAAATTCTCATAATTTTCGGGCAAAAATGCAGAAATTCTCCTTATTATGGGGCAAAAAGACAGAAAATCTCCTTTTTCGGGAGCAAACAGTCACAAATTCCCCTAATTTTGGGGCAAAATTGCTGAAATTTCCTTTACATTGGGGCAAAATTGTAGAAATTTCCCTTATTTTGGGGCAAAATTGCAGAAATTTCACGTATTTCAGGGAAAATAGGCAGAAATTTTTTTGGGGGGGCAAAAAGGCAGAAATTTTTTTTATTTTGGTACAAAATTGCAGAAATTTTTCTTATTTTGGGGCAAAAAGTCAGAAATTCCCTATATTTGGGGGCAAAAAGGCAGAAAATCCCCTTATTTTGAGGTAAAAAGGCTGAAATTCCCCTTATTTTGGGGCAAAAAGACAGAAATTTTGTTTATTTTGGGGAAAAGGCAGAAATTGCACTTATTTTGAGTCAAAAAGGTGGAAATTCCCCTTATTTTGGGGCAAAATGAAGAAATTTGCTTTTTTATGTCAAAAAGGTATACATTCCCTTTATTTTCGGGCAAAAAGGCAGAAATTCTTTGTATTTTGGAGCAAAATTGCAGAAATTCCCCTAATTTTTGGGCAAAAAGGCAGAAATTTTCCTTATTTTGGGGTAAAACTGCAGAAATTTCACTTATTTTGCGGCAAAATGTCAGAAATTCCCCTTATTTTTGGCAAAAAATGCAGAAAATCCCCTTATTTTAGGGCAAAATTGCAAAAATTTCCCTTATTTGGGGGCAAAAACAGAAATTCCCCTTATTTTGGGGCAAAATTGCAGAAATTTCCCTTATTATGGGAAAAAATTGCAGAAATTTCCTTTATTTTAGGGCAAAATTGCAGAAATTTCACTTATTTCAGAGAAAAAAAAGCAAAAATTTTTCTTATTTTGGGGCAAAAAGGCAGAAATTCCCATTATTTTGGGGCAAAAAGGCAGAAATTCACCTTATTTTGGGGTAAAATTGCAGAAATTTCACATATTTCGGGGCAAAACGGCAGAAATTCCCCTTATTTTGGGGCAAAAAGGCAGAAATTTCCCTTATTTTGGGATAAAATTCCAGAAATTTTTTCTTATTTGGGAGCAAAAAGGCAGAAAATCCACTTAATTTCGGGTAAAAAGGCAGAAATTTCTCGTATTTTGGAGCAAAATTGCAGAAACTCCCCTAATTTTGGGGCTAAAAGGCAGAATTTCCCTTTATTTTGGGGCAAAAATAGAGAAATTCTTTTTATTTTGGGGCAAAAATCAGAAATTTCCTTTATTTTGGGGCAAAATTTTAGAAATTTCTTTTATATTGTTACAGACTTGCAGAAATTTTTCTTATTTTGTGGCAAAAAGGCAGAAATTCCCCATATTTTGGTGCAAAAAGGCTGAAATTCCCCTTATTTTGAGGTAAAATCCTGAAATTCCCCATATTTTGGGGCAAAAAGGCAGAAATTCCCCTCATTTGGGGGCAAAAAGGCCCAAATTTCCCTTATTTTCGGGCATAATTGCAGGAATTTCATTTATTTCAGGGCAAAAAGTCAGAAATTCCTTTTATTTTGGGGCAAAAACAGAAATTTCCTTTATTTTGATACAAAATTGTAGAAATTTTCCTTATTTTGGAACAAAAAGGCAAAAATTACCCATATTTTGGGGAAAAAGGCAGAAATTCCCCTTATTTTGAGGTAAAAAGTCTGAAATTCCCGTTATTTTGGGGCAAAAAGGCATAAATTCCCTTTACTTTGTGGCAAAAAGGCAGAAATTCCCGTTAATTGGGGCAGAAAAGCAGAAATTTTCCTTATTTAAGGGCAATAGGGCAGAAATTCCCCTTATTTTGTGGCAAAAAGTCAGAAATTCCCCTTATTTGAAGGTAAAATGCTGAAATTCCCCTTATTTTCGGCAAAAAGGCAGAAATTCCTATTATTTTGGGGCAAAATTGCAGAAATTTCAATTATTTCTGGGCAAAAAGTCAGATATTTGCCTTATTTTGGGGCAAAAAGCAGAAATTCCCTTAATTTTGGGGCCAAAAACAGAAATTCCCCTTATTTTGGGGTAAAATTGCAGAAATTTCAAATATTTCAGGGCAAAAAGGCAGAAATTCCACTTTATTTCGGACAATAACGCAGAAATTCCCCGTATTTTAAAGCTAAATTTCAGAAATTCCCCTTATATTGGTGCAAAAATGGAGAAATTCCCTTTATTTTTGTGCAATAAGGCAGATTTCCCCGTATTTTGAAGCAAAATTGCACATATTTCCCTAATTTTGAAGGAAAATGCAGAAATTCACATTATTTTGGAACAAAAAGACAGAAATTCTCCTTATTTCAGGGCAAAAAGTCAGAAATTCCCCTTCTTTTGGGGTAAAATTGCAGAAATTTTCTTTATTTTGGGGCAAAATTGCAGAAATTTCTCTTATTTTGGGGCAAAATTGCAGAAATTTCACTTATTTCAGGGAAAAAGTGCAGAAATTTCTCTTATTTTGGGGCAAAAAGGCAGAAATTTCTTTTATTTTGGTACAAAATTGCAGAAATTTTCTTTATTTTGGGGCAAAATTGCAGAAATTTCCCTTATTTTGGGGCAAAATTGCAGAAATTTCACTTATTTCAGGGAAAAAGTGCAGAAATTTCTCTTATTTTGGGGCAAAAAGGCAGAAATTTCTTTTATTTTGGTACAAAATTGCAGAAATTTTCTTTATTTTGGGGCAAAAATGAAGAAATTCCCCATATTTTGGGGCAAAAAGGCAGAGATTTGCCTTATTATGAGGTAAAATGCTGAAATTCCCCTTATTTTGGGGCAAAAATACAGAAATTCCCTTTATTTTGTGGCAAAAAGGCAGAAATTTCCCTTATTTTGGGGAAAAATTGCAGAAATTTCACTTATTTCAGGGCAAAATTCAAAAATTCCTTTTATTTTGGGGCAAAAAGACAGAAATTCCGTTCATTTTTAGGTAAAAAGGCAGAAATTTCACTTATTTTGAGGTAAGAAGGCAGAAATTCCTCTTATTTTGGGGCAAAAATTAAGAAATTTCTTTTTTTTGTGGCAAAAGGTATACATTCCCCTTATTTTCGGGCAAAAAAAGCAGAAATTCCCCGAATTTTGGAGCAGAATTGAAGAAAATCCCCTAATTGTGGGGCAAAAAGGCAGAAATTCCCTATATGTTGGGGCAAAAAGACAGAAATTCTCCTTATTTTGGGGCAAAACTCAGAAATTCCACTTATTTTGGGGCAAAATTCCAGAAATTTCCCTTATTTTGGGTCAAAATTGCAGAAATTTTACTTATTTTGGGGCAAAATTGCAGAAATTTCACTTATTTCAGATAAAATGGCAGAAATTTTTCTTATTTTGGGGCAAAAAGGCAGAAATTCCTAATATTTTGTGGCAAAAATGCAGAAATTCCCCTTATTTTGAGGTAAAAAGGTTGAAATTCCCCTTATTTGGGGGCAAAAATGCAGAAATTTCCCTAATTTTGGGGCAAAATTGCAAACATTTCACTTATTTCAGGGTAATAAGTCAGAAATTTTCTTTATTTTGGGGCAAAAAAGACAAAAATTCCCTTTGTTTTTGAAGGAAAATACAGAAATTCCACTTCTTTAGAGACAAAAAGGCAGAAATTCCCCTTATTTTGAAGCAAAAATGAAGAAAATCCCCTAATTGTTGGGCCAAAAGGCAGAAATTCCCTATATGTTGGGGAAAAAAGACAGAAATTCTCCTTATTTTGGGACAAAACTCAGAAATTCCACTTATTTTGGGGCAAAATTGCAGGAATTTACCTTATTTTGAGGCAAAATTGCAGAAATTTCCCTTATTTGGGGCAAAATTGCAGAAATTTCACTTATTTTCAGGTAAAAAGGCTGAAATATCCTTTATTTTGGGGCAAAAAGGAAGAAATTCCCCTTATTTTGGGGCAAAATTGCAGAAATTTTCCTTATTTTGGGGCAAAAGGGCTGAAATTCTTATTTTGAGGTAAAATGCTGAAATTCCCCATATTTTGGGGCAAAAGGCAAAACTTCTTCTTATTTTGGGGCAAAGAGGCACAAATTTCCCTTATTTTCGGGCAAAATTGCAGAAATTTCATTTATTTCAGGGCAAAAAGTCAGAAATTCCTTTTATTTTGGGGCAAAGAGCAGAAATTTCTTTTATTATGGTACAAAATTGAAGAAATTTTTCTTATTTTGAAACAAAAAGGCAGAAAATTCCCCTTATTTTGAGGCAAAAAGCAGAAATTATTCTCAATTTGAGGTAAAATGCAGAAATTCCCTTTATTTTGGGGCTAAAAGGCAGAAATTCCCTGTATTTTGAAGCAAAATTGCAGAAATTCTCATAATTTTTGGGCAAAAAGGCAGAAATTCTCCTTATTTTGGGGCAAAAAGACAGAAAATCTCCTTTTTCGGGAGCAAACAGTCAGAAATTCCCCTTATTTTGGTGCAAAATTGCAGAAATTTCCTTTACATTGGGGCAAAATTGCAGAAATTTCCCTTATTTTGAGGCAAAATTGCAGAAATTTCAGGTATTTGAGAAAAAAAAGGCAGAAATTTTTTTTGGGGGGGCAAAAAGGCAGAAATTTTTTTTATTTTGGGGCAAAAAGTCAGAAATTCCCCATATTTTGGGGCAAAACGGCAGAAATTCCCCTTATTTTGAGGTAATAAGGCTGAAATTCCCCTTATTTTGTGGCAAAAAGGCAGAAATTTCGTTTATTTTGGGGAAAAGGCAGAAATTGCACTTATTTTGAGTCAAAAAGGTGGAAAATCCCCTTATTTTGGGGCAAAAATGAAGAAATTTGCTTTTTTATGGCATAAAGGTATACATTCCTTTTATTTTCGGGCAAAAAGGCAGAAATTCTTTGTATTTTGGAGCAAAATTGCAGAAATTCCCCTAATTTTTGGGCAAAAAGGCAGAAATTTTCCTTATTTTGGGGTAAAACTGCAGAAATTTCACTTATTTTGCGGCAAAATGTCAGAAATTCCCCTTATTTTTGGCAAAAAATGCAGAAAATCCCCTTATTTTAGGGCAAAATTGCAGAAATTTCCCTTATTTGGGGACAAAAACAGAAATTCCCCTTATTTTGGGGCAAAATTGCAGAAATTTCCCTTATTATGGGGAAAAATTGCAGAAATTTCCCTTATTTTAGGGCAAAATTGCAGAAATTTCACTTATTTCAGAGAAAAAAAACAAAAATTTTTCTTATTTTGGGGCAAAAAGGCAGAAATTCCCATTATATTGGGGCAAAAAGGCAGAAATTCACCTTATTTTGGGGTAAAATTGCAGAAATTTCACATATTTCAGGGCAAAACGGCAGAAATTCCCCTTATTTTGGGGCAAAAAGGCAGAAATTTCCCT
Organism: Micromys minutus; assembly: GCF_963924665.1. Taxonomy (NCBI): domain Eukaryota; kingdom Metazoa; phylum Chordata; class Mammalia; order Rodentia; family Muridae; genus Micromys; species Micromys minutus. The sequence goes on along the minus strand of NW_027667250.1, from coordinate 1,492,381 downwards.
TATTTTGGGATAAAATTGCAGAAATTTCCCTTATTTTGGGGCAAAAAGGCAGAAAATCCACTTAATTTTAGGTAAAAAGGCAGAAATTTCTCGTATTTTGGAGCAAAATTGCAGAAACTCCCCTAATTTTGGGGCAAAAAGGCAGAATTTCCCTTTATTTTGTTGCAAAAATAGAGAAATTCTTTTTATTTTGGGGCAAAATTGCAGAAATTTTTCTTATTTTGGGGCAAAAAGTCAGAAATTCCCCATATTTTGGGGCAAAAAGGAAGAAATTCCCCTTATTTTGAGGTAATAAGGCTGAAATTCCCCTTATTTGGGGGCAAAAATGCAGAAATTTTGTTTATTTTGGGGAAAAGGCAGAAATTGCACTTATTTTGAGTCAAAAAGGTGGAAAATCCCCTTATTTTGGGGCAAAAATGAAGAAATTTGCTTTTTTATGGCAAAAAGGTATACATTCCCTTTATTTTCGGACAAAAAGGCAGAAATTCTTTGTATTTTGGAGCAAAATTGCAGAAATTCCCCTAATTTTTGGGCAAAAAGGCAGAAATTTTTTTTATTTTGGGGTAAAACTGCAGAAATTTCACTTATTTTGCGGCAAAATGTCAGAAATTCCCCTTATTTTTGGCAAAAAAGGCAGAAAATCCCCTTATTTTAGGGCAAAATTGCAGAAATTTCCCTTATTATGGGGAAAAATTGCAGAAATTTCCCTTATTTTAGGGCAAAATTGCAGAAATTTCACTTATTTCAGAGAAAAAAAGCAAAAATTTTTCTTATTTTGGGGCAAAAAGCAGAAATTCCCATTATTTTGGGGCAAAAAGGCAGAAATTCACCTTATTTTGGGGTAAAATTGCAGAAATTTTACATATTTCAGGGCAAAACGGCAGAAATTCCCCTTATTTTGGGGCAAAAAGGCAGAAATTTCCCTTATTTTGGGATAAAATTGCAGAAATTTCCCTTATTTGGGGGCAAAAAGGCAGAAAATCCACTTAATTTCGGGTAAAAAGGCAGAAATTTCTCGTATTTTGGAGCCAAATTGCAGAAACTCCCCTAATTTTGGGGCAAAAAGGCAGAATTTCCCTTTATTTTGGGGCAAAAATAGAGAAATTCTTTTTATTTTGGGGCAAAAATCAGAAATTTCCTTTATTTTGGGGCAAAATTTTAGAAATTTTTTTTATATTGTTACAGACTTGAGAAATTTTTCTTATTTTGTGGCAAAAAGGCAGAAATTCCCCATATTTTGGTGCAAAAAGGCTGAAATTCCCCTTATTTTGAGGTAAAATCCTGAAATTCCCCATATTTTGGGGCAAAAAGGCAGAAATTCCTAATATTTTGTGGCAAAAATGCAGAAATTCCCCTTATTTTGAGGTAAAAAGGCTGAAATTCCCCTTATTTGGGGGGCAAAAAGGCAGAAATTTTTTTTATTTTGGTACAAAATTGCAGAAATTTTTCTTATTTTGGGGCAAAAAGTCAGAAATTCCCAATATTTTGGGGCAAAAAGGCAGAAATTCCCCTTATTTTGAGGTAAAAAGTCTGAAATTCCCCTTATTTTGGGGCAAAAAGACAGAAATTTCGTTTATTTTGGGGAAAAGGCAGAAATTGCATTTCTTTTGAGTCAAAAAGGTGGAAAATCCCCTTATTTTGGGGCAAAAATGAAGAAATTTGCTTTTTTATGGCAAAAAGGTATACATTCCCTTTATTTTCGGGCAAAAAGGCAGAAATTACCCGTATTTTGGAGCAAAATTGCAGATATTCCCATAATTTTTGGGTAAAAAGGCAGAAATTCCCCTTATTTTGGGGTAAAACTGCTGAAATTACACTTATTTTGTGGCAAAATGTCAGAAATTCCTCTTATTTTCGGCAAAAAAGGCAGAAAATCCCCTTATTTTAGGGCAAAATTGCAGAAATCTCCCTTATTTGGGGGCAAAAACAGAAATTCCCTTTATTTTGGGGCAAAATTGCAAAAATTTCCCTTATTATGGGGAAAAATGGCAGAAATTTCCCTTATTTTAGGGCAAAATTGAGGAAATTTCACTTATTTAAGAGAAAAAAAGCAAAAAATTTTCTTATTTTGGGGCAAAAAGGCAGAAATTCCCCTTATTTTGAGGTAATAAGGCTGAAATTCTCCTTATTTGGGGGCAAAAATACAGAAATTTTGTTTATTTTGGGGAAAAGGGAGAAATTGCACTTATTTTGAGTCAAAAAGGTGGAAAATTCCCTTATTTTGGGGCAAAAATGAAGAAATTTGCTTTTTTATGGCAAAAAGGTATACATTCCCTTTATTTTCGGGCAAAAAGGCAGAAATTCTTTGTATTTTGGAGCAAAATTGCAGAAATTCCCCTAATTTTTGGGCAAAAAGGCAGAAATTTTTTTTATTTTGGGGTAAAACTGCAGAAATTTCACTTATTTTGCGGCAAAATGTCAGAAATTCCCCTTATTTTTGGCAAAAAAGGCAGAAAATCCCCTTATTTTAGGGCAAAATTGCAGAAATTTCACTTATTTCAGAGAAAAAAAGCTAAAATTTTTCTTATTTTGGGGCAAAAAGGCAGAAATTCCCATTATTTTGGGGCAAAAAGGCAGAAATTCACCTTATTTTGGGGTAAAATTGCAGAAATTTTACATATTTCAGGGCAAAACGGCAGAAATTCCCCTTATTTTGAGGCAAAAAGGCAGAAATTTCCCTTATTTTGGGATAAAATTGCAGAAATTTCCCTTATTTGGGGGCAAAAAGGCAGAAAATCCACTTAATTTCGGGTAAAAAGGCAGAAATTTCTCGTATTTTGGAGCAAAATTGCAGAAACTCCCCTAATTTTGGGGCAAAAAGGCAGAATTTCCCTTTATTTTGTTGCAAAAATAGAGAAATTCTTTTTATTTTGGGGCAAAATTGCAGAAATTTTTCTTATTTTGGGGCAAAAAGTCAGAAATTCCCCATATTTTGGGGCAAAAAGGAAGAAATTCCCCTTATTTTGAGGTAATAAGGCTGAAATTCCCCTTATTTGGGGGCAAAAATGCAGAAATTTTGTTTATTTTGGGGAAAAGGCAGAAATTGCACTTATTTTGAGTCAAAAAGGTGGAAAATCCCCTTATTTTGGGGCAAAAATGAAGAAATTTGCTTTTTTATGGCAAAAAGGTATACATTCCCTTTATTTTCGGACAAAAAGGCAGAAATTCTTTGTATTTTGGAGCAAAATTGCAGAAATTCCCCTAATTTTTGGGCAAAAAGGCAGAAATTTTTTTTATTTTGGGGTAAAACTGCAGAAATTTCACTTATTTTGCGGCAAAATGTCAGAAATTCCCCTTATTTTTGGCAAAAAAGGCAGAAAATCCCCTTATTTTAGGGCAAAATTGCAGAAATTTCCCTTATTTGGGGGCAAAAACAGAAATTCCCCTTATTTTGGGGCAAAATTGCAGAAATTTCCCTTATTATGGGGAAAAATTGCAGAAATTTCCCTTATTTTAGGGCAAAATTGCAGAAATTTCACTTATTTCAGAGAAAAAAAGCAAAAATTTTTCTTATTTTGGGGCAAAAAGCAGAAATTCCCATTATTTTGGGGCAAAAAGGCAGAAATTCACCTTATTTTGGGGTAAAATTGCAGAAATTTTACATATTTCAGGGCAAAACGGCAGAAATTCCCCTTATTTTGGGGCAAAAAGGCAGAAATTTCCCTTATTTTGGGATAAAATTGCAGAAATTTCCCTTATTTGGGGGCAAAAAGGCAGAAAATCCACTTAATTTCGGGTAAAAAGGCAGAAATTTCTCGTATTTTGGAGCCAAATTGCAGAAACTCCCCTAATTTTGGGGCAAAAAGGCAGAATTTCCCTTTATTTTGGGGCAAAAATAGAGAAATTCTTTTTATTTTGGGGCAAAAATCAGAAATTTCCTTTATTTTGGGGCAAAATTTTAGAAATTTTTTTTATATTGTTACAGACTTGAGAAATTTTTCTTATTTTGTGGCAAAAAGGCAGAAATTCCCCATATTTTGGTGCAAAAAGGCTGAAATTCCCCTTATTTTGAGGTAAAATCCTGAAATTCCCCATATTTTGGGGCAAAAAGGCAGAAATTCCTAATATTTTGTGGCAAAAATGCAGAAATTCCCCTTATTTTGAGGTAAAAAGGCTGAAATTCCCCTTATTTGGGGGGCAAAAAGGCAGAAATTTTTTTTATTTTGGTACAAAATTGCAGAAATTTTTCTTATTTTGGGGCAAAAAGTCAGAAATTCCCAATATTTTGGGGCAAAAAGGCAGAAATTCCCCTTATTTTGAGGTAAAAAGTCTGAAATTCCCCTTATTTTGGGGCAAAAAGACAGAAATTTCGTTTATTTTGGGGAAAAGGCAGAAATTGCATTTCTTTTGAGTCAAAAAGGTGGAAAATCCCCTTATTTTGGGGCAAAAATGAAGAAATTTGCTTTTTTATGGCAAAAAGGTATACATTCCCTTTATTTTCGGGCAAAAAGGCAGAAATTACCCGTATTTTGGAGCAAAATTGCAGATATTCCCATAATTTTTGGGTAAAAAGGCAGAAATTCCCCTTATTTTGGGGTAAAACTGCTGAAATTACACTTATTTTGTGGCAAAATGTCAGAAATTCCTCTTATTTTCGGCAAAAAAGGCAGAAAATCCCCTTATTTTAGGGCAAAATTGCAGAAATCTCCCTTATTTGGGGGCAAAAACAGAAATTCCCTTTATTTTGGGGCAAAATTGCAAAAATTTCCCTTATTATGGGGAAAAATGGCAGAAATTTCCCTTATTTTAGGGCAAAATTGAGGAAATTTCACTTATTTCAGAGAAAAAAAGCAAAAAATTTTCTTATTTTGGGGCAAAAAGGCAGAAATTCCCCTTATTTTGAGGTAATAAGGCTGAAATTCTCCTTATTTGGGGGTAAAATTGCAGAAATTTCACATATTTCAGGGCAAAACGGCAGAAATTCCCCTTATTTTGGGGCAAAATGCAGAAATTCCCCTTATTTTGGGATAAAATTGCAGAAATTTCCCTTATTTCTGGGCAAAAAGGCAGAAAATCCACTTCATTTCGGGTAAAAAGGCAGAAATTTCTCGTATTTTGGAGCAAAATTGCAGAAACTCCCCTAATTTTGGGGCAAAAAGGCAGAATTTCCCTTTATTGTGAAGCAAAAATAGAGAAATTCTTTTTATTTTGGGGCAAAAATCAGAAATTTCCCTTATTTTGGGGCAAAATTTTAGAAATTTCTTTTATATTGTTACAGACTTGCAGAAATTTTTCTTATTTTGTGGCAAAAAGGCAAAAATTCCCCATACTTTGGTGCAAAAAGGCTGAAATTCCCCATATTTTGGGGAAAAAAGGCAGAAATTCCTCTCATTTGGAGGCAAAAAGGCACAAATTTCCCTTATTTTCGGGCATAATTGCAGGAATTTCATTTATTTCAGGGCAAAAAGTCAGAAATTCCATTTATTTTGGGGCAAAAAGGCAGAAATTTATTTTATTTTGATACAAAATTGTAAAAATTTTCCTTATTTTGGAACAAAAAACAAAAATTACCCATATTTTGGGGAAAAAGGCAAAAATTCCCCTCTTTTTGAGGTAAAAAGGCTGAAATTCCCCTTATTTGGGGGCAAAAAGGCAGAAATTACCCTAATTGTGGGGCAAAAAGGCAGAAATTCCCTATATGTTAGGGCAAAAAGACAGAAATTCTCCTTATTTTGGGGCAAAACTCAGAAATTCCACATATTTTGGGGCAAAATTCTAGAAATTTCCTTTATTTTGGGGCAAAATTGCAGAAATTTTACTTATTTTGGAGCAAAATTGCAGAAATTTCACTTATTTCAGGTAAAAATGGCAGAAATTTTTCTTATTTTGGGGCAAAAATGCAGAAATTCCTAATATTTTGTGGCAAAAATGCAGAAATTCCCCTTATTTTGAGGTAAAAAGGCTGAAATTTCCCTTATTTGGGGCAAAAAGGCAGAAATTTCCCTAATTTTGGGGCAAAAGTGCAAACATTTCACTTATTTCAGGGTAATAAGTCAGAAATTTTCCTTATTTTGGGGCAAAAAAGACAGAAATTCCCTTTGTTTTGGAAGGAAAATACAGAAATTCCACTTCTTTAGAGACAAAAAGGCAGAAATTCCCCTTATTTTGAAGCAAAAATGAAGAAATTCCCCTAATTATTCGGCCAAAAGGCAGAAATTCCCTATATGTTGGGGAAAAAAGACAGAAATTCTCCTTATTTTGGGACAAAACTCAGAAATTCCACTTATTTTGGGGCAAAATTGCAGGAATTTACCTTATTTTGAGGCAAAATTGCAGAAATTTCCCTTATTTCGGGCAAAATTGCAGAAATTTCACTTATTTTCAGGTAAAAAGGCTGAAATATCCTTTATTTTGGGGCAAAAAAGAAGAAATTCCCCTTATTTTGGGGCAAAATTGCAGAAATTTTCCTTATTTTGGGGCAAAAGGGCTGAAATTCTTATTTTGAGGTAAAATGCTGAAATTCCCCATATTTTGGGGCAAAAGGCAAAACTTCTTCTTATTTTGGGGCAAAGAGGCACAAATTTCCCTTATTTTCGGGCAAAATTGCAGAAATTTCATTTATTTCAGGGCAAAAAGTCAGAAATTTTTTTTATTTTGGGGCAAAGAGCAGAAATTTCTTTTATTATGGTACAAAATTGAAGAAATTTTTCTTATTTTGAAACAAAAAGGCAGAAAATTCCCCTTATTTTGAGGCAAAAGGCAGAAATTATTCTCAATTTGAGGTAAAATGCAGAAATTCCCTTTATTTTGGGGCTAAAAGGCAGAAATTCCCTGTATTTTGAAGCAAAATTGCAGAAATTCTCATAATTTTCGGGCAAAAAGGCAGAAATTCTCCTTATTTTGGGGCAAAAAGACAGAAAATCTCCTTTTTCGGGAGCAAACAGTCAGAAATTCCCCTTATTTTGGGGCAAAATTGCAGAAATTTCCTTTACATTGGGGCAAAATTGCAGAAATTTCCCTTATTTTGGGGCAAAATTGCAGAAATTTCACGTTTTTCAGGGAAAAAAGGCAGAAATTTTTTTTTGGGAGGGGGAAAAAGGCAGAAATTTTTTTTATTTTGGTACAAAATTGCAGAAATTTTTCTTATTTTGGGGCAAAAAGTCAGAAATTCCCCATATTTTGGGGCAAAACGGCAGAAATTCCCCTTATTTTGAGGTAATAAGGCTGAAATTCCCCTTATTTTGGAGCAAAAATACAGAAATTTCGTTTATATTGGGGAAAAGGCAGAAATTGCACTTATTTTGAGTCAAAAAGGTGGAAAATCTCCTTATTTTGGGGCAAAAATGAAGAAAATTGCTTTTTTATGGCAAAAAGGTATACATTCCCTTTATTTTCGGGCAAAAAGGCAGAAATCCTTTGTATTTTGGAGCAAAATTGCAGAAATTCTCATTATTTGGGGGCAAAAACAGAAATTCCCCTTATTTTGGAGCAAAATTGCAGAAATTTCCCTTATTATGGGGAAAAATTGCAGAAATTTCCCTTATTTTAGGGCAAAATTGCAGAAATTTCACTTATTTCAGAGAAAAAAACAAAAATTTTTCTTATTTTGGGGCAAAAAGGCAGAAATTCCCATTATTTTGGGGCAAAAAGGCAGAAATTCACCTTATTTTGGGGTAAAATTGCAGAAATTTCACATATTTCAGGGCAAAACGGCAGAAATTCCCCTTATTTTGGGGCAAAAAGGCAGAAATTTCCCTTATTTTGGGATAAAATTGCAGAAATTTCCCTTATTTGGGGGCAAAAAGGCAGAAAATCCACTTAATTTCGGGTAAAAAGGCAGAAATTATTCTCAATTTGAGGTAAAATGCAGAAATTCCCTTTATTTTGGGGCTAAAAGGCAGAAATTCCCTGTATTTTGAAGCAAAATTGCAGAAATACTCATAATTTTCGGGCAAAAAGGCAGAAATTCTTTTTATTTTGGGGCAAAAAGACAGAAAATCTCCTTTTTCGGGAGCAAACAGTCAGAAATTCCCCTTATTTTGGGGCAAAATTGCAGAAATTTCCTTTACATTGGGGCAAAATTGTAGAAATTTCCCTTATTTTGGGGCAAAATTGCAGAAATTTCACGTATTTCAGGGAAAAAAGGTAGAAATTTTTTTGGGGGGGGGGCAAAAAGGCAGAAATTTTTTTTATTTTGGTACAAAATTGCAGAAATTTTTCTTATTTTGTGGCAAAAAGTCAGAAATTCCCCATATTTTGGGGCAAAAAGGCAGAAATTCCCCTTATTTTGAGGTAATAAGGCTGAAATTCCCCTTATTTTGGGGCAAAAATACAGAAATTTCGTTTATATTGGGGAAAAGGCAGAAATTGCACTTATTTTGAGTCAAAAAGGTGGAAAATCCCCTTATTTTCGGGCAAAAATGAAGAAATTTGCTTTTTTATGGCAAAAAGGTATACATTCCCTTTATTTTCGGGCAAAAAGGAAGAAATTCTTTGTATTTTGGAGCAAAATTGCAGAAATTTCCCTAATTTTTGGGCAAAAAGGCAGAAATTTTTCTTATTTTGGGGTAAAACTGCAGAAATTTCACTTATTTGGTGGCAAAATGTCAGAAATTCCCCTTATTTTTGGCAAAAAATGCAGAAAATCCCCTTATTTTAGGGCAAAATTGCAGAAATTTTCCTTATTTGGGGGCAAAAACAGAAATTCCCCTTATTTTGGGGCAAAATTGCAGAAATTTCCCTTATTATGGGAAAAAATTGCAGAAATTTCCTTTATTTTAGGGCAAAATTGCAGAAATTTCACTTATTTCAGAGAAAAAAAAGCAAAAATTCCCCTTATTTTGGGGCAAAAAGGCAGAAATTTCCCTTATTTTGGGATAAAATTGCAGAAATTTTTTCTTATTTGGGGGCAAAAAGGCAGAAAATCCACCTAATTTCGGGTAAAAAGGCAGAAATTTCTCGTATTTTGGAGCAAAATTGCAGAAACTCCCCTAATTTTGGGGCAAAAAGGCAGAATTTCCCTTTATTTTGGGGCAAAAATAGAGAAATTCTTTTTATTTTGGGGCAAAAATCAGAAATTTCCTTTATTTTGGGGCAAAATTTTAGAAATTTCTTTTATATTGTTACAGACTTGCAGAAATTTTTCTTATTTTGTGGCAAAAAGGCAGAAATTCCCCATATTTTGGTGCAAAAAGGCTGAAATTCCCCTTATTTTGAGGTAAAATCCTGAAATTCCCCATATTTTGGGGCAAAAAGGCAGAAATTCCCCTCATTTGGGGGCAAAAAGGCCCAAATTTCCCTTATTTTCGGGAATAATTGCAGGAATTTCATTTATTTCAGGGCAAAAAGTCAGAAATTCCTTTTATTTTGGGGCAAAAACAGAAATTTCTTTAATTTTGATACAAAATTGTAGAAATTTTCCTTATTTTGGAACAAAAAGGCAAAAATTACCCATATTTTGGGGAAAAAGGCAGAAATTCCCCTTATTTTGAGGTAAAAAGGCTGAAATTCCCGTTATTTTGGGGCAAAAAGGCAGAAATCCCTTTACTTTGTGGCAAAAAGGCAGAAATTCCCGTTAATTGGGGCAGAAAAGCAGAAATTTTCCTTATTTAAGGGCAATAGGGCAGAAATTCCCCTTATTTTGTGGCAAAAAGGCAGAAATTCCTATTATTTTGGGGCAAAATTGCAGAAATTTCAATTATTTCTGGGCAAAAAGTCAGATATTTGCCTTATTTAGGGGCAAAAAGCAGAAATTCCCTTAATTTTGGAGCCAAAAACAGAAATTCCCCTTATTTTGGGTTAAAATTGCAGAAATTTCAAATATTTCAGGGCAAAAAGGCAGAAATTCCACTTTATTTCGGACAATAACGCAGAAATTCCCCGTATTTTAAAGCTAAATTTCAGAAATTCCCCTTATATTGGTGCAAAAATTGAGAAATTCTCTTTATTTTTGTGCAATAAGGCAGATTTCCCCGTATTTTGAAGCAAAATTGCACATATTTCCCCAATTTTAAAGGAAAATGCAGAAATTCACATTATTTTGGAACAAAAAGACAGAGATTCTCCTTATTTCAGGGCAAAAAGTCAGAAATTCCCCTTATTTTGGGGTAAAATTGCAGAAATTTTCTTTATTTTGGGGCAAAATTGCAGAAATTTCTCTTATTTTGGGGCAAAATTGCAGAAATTTCACTTATTTCAGGGAAAAAGTGCAGAAATTTCTCTTATTTTGGGGCAAAAAGGCAGAAATTTCTTTTATTTTGGTACAAAATTGCAAAAATTTTCTTTATTTTGGGGCAAAATTGCAGAAATTTCCCTTATTTTGGGGCAAAATTGCAGAAATTTCACTTATTTCAGGGAAAAAGTGCAGAAATTTCTCTTATTTTGGGGCAAAAAGGCAGAAATTTCTTTTATTTTGGTACAAAATTGCAGAAATTTTCTTTATTTTGGGGCAAAAATGAAGAAATTCCCCATATTTTGGGGCAAAAAGGCAGAGATTTACCTTATTATGAGGTAAAATGCTGAAATTCCCCTTATTTTGGGGCAAAAATACAGAAATTCCCTTTATTTTGTGGCAAAAAAGGCAGAAATTTCCCTTATTTTGGGACAAAATTGCAGAAATTTCACTTATTTCAGGGCAAAATTCAAAAATTCCTTTTATTTTGGGGCAAAAAGACAGAAATTCCGTTCATTTTTAGGTAAAAAGGCAGAAATTTCACTTATTTTGAGGTAAGAAGGCAGAAATTCCTCTTATTTTGGGGCAAAAATGAAGAAATTTCTCTTTTTTGTGGCAAAAGGTATACATTCCCCTTATTTTCGGGCAAAAAAGCAGAAATTCCCCCTATTTTGGAGCAGAATTGAAGAAGATCCCCTAATTGTGGGGCAAAAAGGCAGAAATTCCCTATATGTTGGGGCAAAAAGACAGAAATTCTCCTTATTTTGGGGTAAAACTCAGATATTCCACTTATTTTGGGGCAAAATTCCAGAAATTTCCCTTATTTTGGGGCAAAATTGCAGAAATTTTACTTATTTTGGGGCACAATTGCAGAAATTTCACTTATTTCAGGTAAAAATGGCAGAAATTTTTCTTATTTTGGGGCAAAAAGGCAGAAATTCCTAATATTTTGTGGCAAAAATGCAGAAATTCCCCTTATTTTGAGGTAAAAAGGCTGAAATTCCCCTTATTTTAGGGCAAAAAGGCAGAAATTTCCCTTATTTTGGGGCAAAATTGCAAACATTTAACTTATTTCAGGGTAATAAGTCAGAAATTCTCCTTATTTTGGGGCAAAAAACACAGAAATTCCCTTTGTTTTGGAAGGAAAATACAGAAATTCCACTTCTTTAGAGGCAAAAAGGCAGAAATTCCCCTTATTTTGAAGCAAAAATGAAGAAATTCCCCTAATTGTTGGGCAAAAAGGCAGAAATTCCCTATATGTTGGGGCAAAAAGACAGAAATTCTCCTTATTTTGGGACAAAACTCAGAAATTCCACTTATTTTGGGGCAAAATTGCAGGAATTTACCTTATTTTGAGGCAAAATTGCAGAAATTTCCCTTATTTGGGGCAAAATTGCAGAAATTTCACTTATTTTCAGGTAAAAAGGCTGAAATATCCTTTATTTTGGGGCAAAAAGGAAGAAATTCCCCTTATTTTGGGGCAAAATTGCAGAAATTTTCCTTATTTTGGGGCAAAAGGCCTGAAATTCTTATTTTGAGGTAAAATTCTGAAATTCCCCATATTTTGGGGCAAAAGGCAAAACTTCTTCTTATTTTGGGGCAAAGAGGCACAAATTTCTCTTATTTTCGGGCAAAATTGCAGAAATTTCATTTATTTCAGGGCAAAAAGTCAGAAATTCCTTTTATTTTGGGGCAAAGAGCAGAAATTTCTTTCATTATGGTACAAAATTGAAGAAATTTTTCTTATTTTGAAAGAGAAAGGCAGAAAATTCCCCTTATTTTGAGGCAAAAGGCAGAAATTATTCTCAATTTGAGGTAAAATGCAGAAATTCCCTTTATTTTGGGGCTAATAAACAGAAATTCCCTGTATTTTGACAAAATTGCAGAAATTCTCATAATTTTCGGGCAAAAAGGCAGAAATTCTCCTTATTATGGGGCAAAAAGACAGAAAATCTCCTTTTTCGGGAGCAAACATTCAGAATTTCCTTTTATTTTGGGGCAAAATTGCAGAAATTTCCTTTACATTGGGGCAAAATTGTAGAAATTTCCCTTATTTTGGGGCAAAATTGCAGAAATTTCACGTATTTCAGGGAAAATAGGCAGAAATTTTTTTTGGGGTCAAAAAGGCAGAAATTTTTTTTATTTTGGTACAAAATTGCAGAAATTTTTCTTATTTTGGGGCAAAAAGTCAGAAATTCCCCATATTTTGGGGCAAAAAGGCAGAAATTCCCCTTATTTTGAGGTAAAAAGGCTGAAATTCCCCTTATTTTGGGGCAAAAAGACAGAAATTTCGTTTATTTTGGGAAAAAGGCAGAAATTGCACTTATTTTGAGTCAAAAAGGTGGAAATTCCCCTTATTTTGGGGCAAAAATGAAGAAATTTGCTTTTTTATGTCAAAAAGGTATACATTCCCTTTATTTTCGGGCAAAAAGGCAGAAATTCTTTGTATTTTGGAGCAAAATTGCAGAAATTCCCCTAATTTTTGGGCAAAAAGGCAGAAATTTTTCTTATTTTGGGGTAAAACTGCAGAAATTTCACTTATTTTGCGGCAAAATGTCAGAAATTCCTTTTATTTTTGGCAAAAAATGCAGAAAATCCCCTTATTTTAGGGCAAAATTGCAGAAATTTCCCTTATTTGGGGGCAAAAACAGAAATTCCCCTTATTTTGGGGCAAAATTGCAGAAATTTCCCTTATTATGGGAAAAAATTGCAGAAATTTCCTTTATTTTAGGGCAAAATTGCAGAAATTTCACTTATTTCAGAGAAAAAAAAGCAAAAATTTTTCTTATTTTGGGGCAAAAAGGCAGAAATTCCCATTATTTTGGGGCAAAAAGGCAGAAATTCACCTTATTTTGGGGTAAAATTGCAGAAATTTCACATATTTCAGGGTAATAAGTCAGAAATTCCCCTTATTTTGGGGCAAAAAGGCAGAAATTTCCCTTATTTTGGGATAAAATTGCAGAAATTTTTTCTTATTTGCGGGCAAAAAGGCAGAAAATCCACTTAATTTCGGGTAAAAAGGCAGAAATTTCTCGTATTTTGGAGCAAAATTGCAGAAACTCCCCTAATTTTGGGGCAAAAAGGCAGAAATTCCCTTTATTTTGGGGCAAAAATAGAGAAATTCTTTTTATTTTGGGGCAAAAATCAGAAATTTCCTTTATTTTGGGGCAAAATTTTAGAAATTTCTTTTATATTGTTACAGACTTGCAGAAATTTTTCTTATTTTGTGGCAAAAAGGCAGAAATTCCCCATATTTTGGTGCAAAAAGGCTGAAATTCCCCTTATTTTGAGGTAAAATCCTGAAATTCCCCATATTTTGGGGCAAAAAGGCAGAAATTCCCCTCATTTGGGGGCAAAAAGGCACAAATTTCCCTTATTTTCGGGCATAATTGCAGGAATTTCATTTATTTCAGGGCAAAAAGTCAGAAATTCCTTTTATTTTCAGGCAAAAACAGAAATTTCTTTTATTTTGATACAAAATTGTAGAAATGTTCCTTATTTTGGAACAAAAAGGCAAAAATTACCCATATTTTGGGGAAAAAGGCAGAAATTCCCCTTATTTTGAGGTAAAAAGGCTGAAATTCCCGTTATTTTGGGGCAAAAAGGCAGAAATTCCCTTAACTTTGTGGCAAAAAGGCAGAAATTCCCGTTAATTGGGGCAGAAAAGCAGAAATTTTCCTTATTTAAGGGCAATAGGGCAGAAATTCCCCTTATTTTGTGGCAAAAAGGCAGAAATTCCCCTTATTTGAAGGTAAAATGCTGAAATTCCCCTTATTTTCGGCAAAAAGGCAGAAATTCCTATTATTTTGGGGCAAAATTGCAGAAATTTCAATTATTTCTGGGCAAAAAGTCAGATATTTGCCTTATTTTGGGGCAAAAAGCAGAAATTCCCTTAATTTTGGGGCCAAAAACAGAAATTCCCCTTATTTTGGGGTAAAATTGCAGAAATTTCAAATATTTCAGGGCAAAAAGGCAGAAATTCCACTTTATTTCGGACAATAACGCAGAAATTCCCCGTATTTTAAAGCTAAATTTCAGAAATTCCCCTTATATTGGTGCAAAAATGGAGAAATTCCCTTTATTTTTGTGCAATAAGGCAGATTTCCCCATATTTTGAAGCAAAATTGCACATATTTCCCTAATTTTGAAGGAAAATGCAGAAATTCACATTATTTTGGAACAAAAAGACAGAAATTCTCCTTATTTCAGGGCAAAAAGTCAGAAATTCCCCTTCTTTTGTGGTAAAATTGCAGAAATTTTCTTTATTTTGGGGCAAAATTGCAGAAATTTCTCTTATTTTGAGGCAAAATTGCAGAAATTTCACTTATTTCAGGGAAAAAGTGCAGAAATTTCTCTTATTTTGGGGCAAAAAGGCAGAAATTTCTTTTATTTTGGTACAAAATTGCAGAAATTTTCTTTATTTTGGGGCAAAATTGCAGAAATTTCCCTTATTTTGGGGCAAAATTGCAGAAATTTCACTTATTTCAGGAAAAAAGTGCAGAAATTTCTCTTATTTTGGGGCAAAAAGGCAGAAATTTCTTTTATTTTGGTACAAAATTGCAGAAATTTTCTTTATTTTGGGGCAAAAATGAAGAAATTCCCCATATTTTGGGGCAAAAAGGCAGAGATTTGCCTTATTATGAGGTAAAATGCTGAAATTCCCCTTATTTTGGGGCAAAAATACAGAAATTCCCTTCATTTTGTGGCAAAAATGCAGAAATTTCCCTTATGTTGGGGCAAAATTGCAGAAATTTCCCTTATTTCAGGGCAAAATTCAAAAATTCCTTTTATTTTGGGGCAAAAAGACAGAAATTCCGTTCATTTTTAGGTAAAAAGGCAGAAATTTCACTTATTTTGAGGGAAGAAGGCAGAAATTCCTCTTATTTTGGGGCAAAAATGAAGAAATTTCTCTTTTTTGTGGCAAAAGGTATACATTCCCCTTATTTTCGGGCAAAAAAGCAGAAATTCCCCCTATTTTGGAGCAGAATTGAAGAAAATCCCCTAATTGTGGGGCAAAATGCAGAAATTCCCTATATGTTGGGGCAAAAAGACAGAAATTCTCCTTATTTTGGGACAAAACTCAGAAATTCCACTTATTTTGGGGCAAAATTGCAGGAATTTACCTTATTTTGAGGCAAAATTGCAGAAATTTCCCTTATTTGGGGCAAAATTGCAGAAATTTCACTTATTTTCAGGTAAAAAGGCTGAAATATCCTTTATTTTGGGGCAAAAAGGAAGAAATTCCCCTTATTTTGGGGCAAAATTGCAGAAATTTTCCTTATTTTGGGGCAAAAAGGCTGAAATTCTTATTTTGAGGTAAAATGCTGAAATTCCCCATATTTTGGGGCAAAAGGCAAAACTTCTTCTTATTTTGGGGCAAAGAGGCACAAATTTCCCTTATTTTCGGGCAAAATTGCAGAAATTTCATTTATTTCAGGGCAAAAAGTCAGAAATTCCTTTTATTTTGGGGCAAAGAGCAGAAATTTCTTTTATTATGGTACAAAATTGAAGAAATTTATCTTATTTTGAAACAAAAAGGCAGAAAATTCCCCTTATTTTGAGGCAAAAGGCAGAAATTATTCTCAATTTGAGGTAAAATGCAGAAATTCCCTTTATTTTGGGGCTAAAAGGCAGAAATTCCCTGTATTTTGAAGCAAAATTGCAGAAATTCTCTTAATTTTCGGGCAAAAAGGCAGAAATTCTCCTTATTTTGGGGCAAAAAGACAGAAAATCTCCTTTTTCGGGAGCAAACAGTCAGAAATTCCCCTTATTTTGGGGCAAAATTGCAGAAATTTCCTTTACATTGGGGCAAAATTGCAGAAATTTCCCTTATTTTGGGGCAAAATTGCAGAAATTTCAGGTATTTGAGAAAAAAAAGGCAGAAATTTTTTTGGGGGGGCAAAAAGGCAGAAATTTTTTTTATTTTGGTACAAAATTGAAGAAATTTTTCTTATTTTGGGGCAAAAAGTCAGAAATTCCCCATATTTTGGGGCAAAAATGCAGAAATTCCCCTTATTTTGAGGTAATAAGGCTGAAATTCCCCTTATTTTGGGGCAAAAAGGCAGAAATTTCGTTTATTTTGGGGAAAAGGCAGAAATTGCACTTATTTTGAGTCAAAAAGGTGGAAAATCCTCTTATTTTGGGGCAAAAATGAAGAAATTTGCTTTTTTATGGCAAAAAGGTATACATTCCCTTTATTTTCGGGCAAAAAGGCAGAAATTCTTTGTATTTTGGAGCAAAATTGCAGAAATTCCCCTAATTTTTGGGCAAAAAGGCAGAAATTTTCCTTATTTTGGGGTAAAACTGCAGAAATTTCACTTATTTTGCGGCAAAATGTCAGAAATTCCCCTTATTTTTGGCAAAAAATGCAGAAAATCCCCTTATTTTAGGGCAAAATTGCAGAAATTTCCCTTATTTGGGGACAAAAACAGAAATTCCCCTTATTTTGGGGCAAAATTGCAGAAATTTCCCTTATTATGGGGAAAAATTGCAGAAATTTCCCTTATTTTAGGGCAAAATTGCAGAAATTTCACTTATTTCCGAGAAAAAAAGCAAAAATTTTTCTTATTTTGGGGCAAAAAAGCAGAAATTCCCATTATTTTGGGGCAAAAAGGCAGAAATTCACCTTATTTTGGGGTAAAATTGCAGAAATTTTACATATTTCAGGGCAAAACGGCAGAAATTCCCCTTATTTTGGGGCAAAAAGGCAGAAATTTCCCTTATTTTGGGATAAAATTGCAGAAATTTCCCTTATTTGGGGGCAAAAAGGCAGAAAATCCACTTAATTTCGGGTAAAAAGGCAGAAATTTCTCGTATTTTGGAGCAAAATTGCAGAAACTCCCCTAATTTTGGGGCTAAAAGGCAGAATTTCCCTTTATTTTGGGGCAAAAATAGAGAAATTCTTTTTATTTTGGGGCAAAAATCAGAAATTTCCTTTATTTTGGGGCAAAATTTTAGAAATTTATTTTATATTGTTACAGACTTGCAGAAATTTTTCTTATTTTGTGGCAAAAAGGCAGAAATTCCCCATATTTTGGTGCAAAAAGGCTGAAATTCCCCTTATTTTGAGGTAAAATCCTGAAATTCCCCATATTTTGGGGCAAAAAGGCAGAAATTCCCCTCATTTGGGGGCAAAAAGGCACAAATTTCCCTTATTTTCGGGCATAATTGCAGGAATTTCATTTATTTCAGGGCAAAAAGTCAGAAATTCCTTTTATTTTCGGGCAAAAACAGAAATTTCTTTTATTTTGATACAAAATTGTAGAAATTTTCCTTATTTTGGAACAAAAAGGCAAAAATTACCCATATTTTGGGGAAAAAGGCAGAAATTCCCCTTATTTTGAGGTAAAAAGGCTGAAATTCCCGTTATTTTGGGGCAAAAAGGCAGAAATTCCCTTTACTTTGTGGCAAAAAGGCAGAAATTCCCGTTAATTGGGGCAGAAAAGCGAAATTTTCCTTATTTAAGGGCAATAGGGCAGAAATTCCCCTTATTTTGTGGCAAAAAGGCAGAAATTCCCCTTATTTGAAGGTAAAATGCTGAAATTCCCCTTATTTTCGGCAAAAAGGCAGAAATTCCTATTATTTTGGGGCAAAATTGCAGAAATTTCAATTATTTCTGGGCAAAAAGTCAGATATTTGCCTTATTTTGGGGCAAAAAGCAGAAATTCCCTTAATTTTGGGGCCAAAAACAGAAATTCCCCTTATTTTGGGGTAAAATTGCAGAAATTTCAAATATTTCAGGGCAAAAAGGCAGAAATTCCACTTTATTTCGGACAATAACGCAGAAATTCCCTGTATTTTAAAGCTAAATTTCAGAAATTCCCCTTATATTGGTGCAAAAATGGAGAAATTCATTTTATTTTTGTGCAATAAGGCAGATTTCCCCGTATTTTGAAGCAAAATTGCACATATTTCCCTAATTTTGAAGGAAAATGCAGAAATTCACATTATTTTGGAACAAAAAGACAGAAATTCTCCTTATTTCAGGGCAAAAAGTCAGAAATTCCCCTTATTTTGGGGTAAAATTGCAGAAATTTTCTTTATTTTGGGGCAAAATTGCAGAAATTTCTCTTATTTTGAGGCAAAATTGCAGAAATTTCACTTATTTCAGGGAAAAAGTGCAGAAATTTCTCTTATTTTGGGGCAAAAAGGCAGAAATTTCTTTTATTTTGGTACAAAATTGCAGAAATTTTCTTTATTTTGGGGCAAAATTGCAGAAATTTCCCTTATTTTGGGGCAAAATTGCAGAAATTTCACTTATTTCAGGAAAAAAGTGCAGAAATTTCTCTTATTTTGGGGCAAAAAGGCAGAAATTTCTTTTATTTTGGTACAAAATTGCAGAAATTTTCTTTATTTTGGGGCAAAAATGAAGAAATTCCCCATATTTTGGGGCAAAAAGGCAGAGATTTGCCTTATTATGAGGTAAAATGCTGAAATTCCCCTTATTTTGGGGCAAAAATACAGAAATTCCCTTCATTTTGTGGCAAAAATGCAGAAATTTCCCTTATGTTGGGGCAAAATTGCAGAAATTTCCCTTATTTCAGGGCAAAATTCAAAAATTCCTTTTATTTTGGGGCAAAAAGACAGAAATTCCGTTCATTTTTAGGTAAAAAGGCAGAAATTTCACTTATTTTGAGGGAAGAAGGCAGAAATTCCTCTTATTTTGGGGCAAAAATGAAGAAATTTCTCTTTTTTGTGGCAAAAGGTATACATTCCCCTTATTTTCGGGCAAAAAAGCAGAAATTCCCCCTATTTTGGAGCAGAATTGAAGAAAATCCCCTAATTGTGGGGCAAAATGCAGAAATTCCCTATATGTTGGGGCAAAAAGACAGAAATTCTCCTTATTTTGGGACAAAACTCAGAAATTCCACTTATTTTGGGGCAAAATTGCAGGAATTTACCTTATTTTGAGGCAAAATTGCAGAAATTTCCCTTATTTGGGGCAAAATTGCAGAAATTTCACTTATTTTCAGGTAAAAAGGCTGAAATATCCTTTATTTTGGGGCAAAAAGGAAGAAATTCCCCTTATTTTGGGGCAAAATTGCAGAAATTTTCCTTATTTTGGGGCAAAAAGGCTGAAATTCTTATTTTGAGGTAAAATGCTGAAATTCCCCATATTTTGGGGCAAAAGGCAAAACTTCTTCTTATTTTGGGGCAAAGAGGCACAAATTTCCCTTATTTTCGGGCAAAATTGCAGAAATTTCATTTATTTCAGGGCAAAAAGTCAGAAATTCCTTTTATTTTGGGGCAAAGAGCAGAAATTTCTTTTATTATGGTACAAAATTGAAGAAATTTATCTTATTTTGAAACAAAAAGGCAGAAAATTCCCCTTATTTTGAGGCAAAAGGCAGAAATTATTCTCAATTTGAGGTAAAATGCAGAAATTCCCTTTATTTTGGGGCTAAAAGGCAGAAATTCCCTGTATTTTGAAGCAAAATTGCAGAAATTCTCTTAATTTTCGGGCAAAAAGGCAGAAATTCTCCTTATTTTGGGGCAAAAAGACAGAAAATCTCCTTTTTCGGGAGCAAACAGTCAGAAATTCCCCTTATTTTGGGGCAAAATTGCAGAAATTTCCTTTACATTGGGGCAAAATTGCAGAAATTTCCCTTATTTTGGGGCAAAATTGCAGAAATTTCAGGTATTTGAGAAAAAAAAGGCAGAAATTTTTTTGGGGGGGCAAAAAGGCAGAAATTTTTTTTATTTTGGTACAAAATTGAAGAAATTTTTCTTATTTTGGGGCAAAAAGTCAGAAATTCCCCATATTTTGGGGCAAAAATGCAGAAATTCCCCTTATTTTGAGGTAATAAGGCTGAAATTCCCCTTATTTTGGGGCAAAAAGGCAGAAATTTCGTTTATTTTGGGGAAAAGGCAGAAATTGCACTTATTTTGAGTCAAAAAGGTGGAAAATCCTCTTATTTTGGGGCAAAAATGAAGAAATTTGCTTTTTTATGGCAAAAAGGTATACATTCCCTTTATTTTCGGGCAAAAAGGCAGAAATTCTTTGTATTTTGGAGCAAAATTGCAGAAATTCCCCTAATTTTTGGGCAAAAAGGCAGAAATTTTCCTTATTTTGGGGTAAAACTGCAGAAATTTCACTTATTTTGCGGCAAAATGTCAGAAATTCCCCTTATTTTTGGCAAAAAATGCAGAAAATCCCCTTATTTTAGGGCAAAATTGCAGAAATTTCCCTTATTTGGGGACAAAAACAGAAATTCCCCTTATTTTGGGGCAAAATTGCAGAAATTTCCCTTATTATGGGGAAAAATTGCAGAAATTTCCCTTATTTTAGGGCAAAATTGCAGAAATTTCACTTATTTCCGAGAAAAAAAGCAAAAATTTTTCTTATTTTGGGGCAAAAAAGCAGAAATTCCCATTATTTTGGGGCAAAAAGGCAGAAATTCACCTTATTTTGGGGTAAAATTGCAGAAATTTTACATATTTCAGGGCAAAACGGCAGAAATTCCCCTTATTTTGGGGCAAAAAGGCAGAAATTTCCCTTATTTTGGGATAAAATTGCAGAAATTTCCCTTATTTGGGGGCAAAAAGGCAGAAAATCCACTTAATTTCGGGTAAAAAGGCAGAAATTTCTCGTATTTTGGAGCAAAATTGCAGAAACTCCCCTAATTTTGGGGCTAAAAGGCAGAATTTCCCTTTATTTTGGGGCAAAAATAGAGAAATTCTTTTTATTTTGGGGCAAAAATCAGAAATTTCCTTTATTTTGGGGCAAAATTTTAGAAATTTCTTTTATATTGTTACAGACTTGCAGAAATTTTTCTTATTTTGTGGCAAAAAGGCAGAAATTCCCCATATTTTGGTGCAAAAAGGCTGAAATTCCCCTTATTTTGAGGTAAAATCCTGAAATTCCCCATATTTTGGGGCAAAAAGGCAGAAATTCCCCTCATTTAGGGGCAAAAAGGCACAAATTTCCCTTATTTTCGGGCATAATTGCAGGAATTTCATTTATTTCAGGGCAAAAAGTCAGAAATTCCTTTTATTTTCGGGCAAAAACAGAAATTTCTTTTATTTTGATACAAAATTGTAGAAATTTTCCTTATTTTGGAACAAAAAGGCAAAAATTACCCATATTTTGGGGAAAAAGGCAGAAATTCCCCTTATTTTGAGGTAAAAAGGCTGAAATTCCCGTTATTTTGGGGCAAAAAGGCAGAAATTCCCTTTACTTTGTGGCAAAAAGGCAGAAATTCCCGTTAATTGGGGCAGAAAAGCGAAATTTTCCTTATTTAAGGGCAATAGGGCAGAAATTCCCCTTATTTTGTGGCAAAAAGGCAGAAATTCCCCTTATTTGAAGGTAAAATGCTGAAATTCCCCTTATTTTCGGCAAAAAGGCAGAAATTCCTATTATTTTGGGGCAAAATTGCAGAAATTTCAATTATTTCTGGGCAAAAAGTCAGATATTTGCCTTATTTTGGGGCAAAAAGCAGAAATTCCCTTAATTTTGGGGCCAAAAACAGAAATTCCCCTTATTTTGGGGCAAAAAGGCAGAGATTCGCCTTATTATGAGGTAAAATGCTGAAATTCCCCTTATTTTGGGGCAAAAATACAGAAATTCCCTTTATTTTGTGGCAAAAAGGCAGAAATTTCCCTTATTTTGGGGCAAAATTGCAGAAATTTCACTTATTTCAGGGCAAAATTCAAAAATTCCTTTTATTTTTGGGCAAAAAGACAGAAATTTTGTTTATTTTTGGGTAAAAAGGCAGAAATTTCACTTATTGTGAGGTAAGAAGGCAGAAATTCCTCTTATTTTGGGGCAAAAATGAAGAAATTTCCCTTTTTTTGTGGCAAAAGGTATATATTCTCCTTATTTTCGGGCAAAAAAGCAGAAATATCCCGTTTTTTGGAGCACAATTGCAGAAAATCCCCTAATTGTGGGGCAAAAAGGCAGAAATTCCCTATATGTTGGGGCAAAAAGACAGAAATTCTCCTTATTTTGGGGCAAAACTCAGAAATTCCACTTATTTTGGGGCAAAATTCCAGAAATTTCCCTTATTTTGGGGCAAAATTGCAGAAATTTCACTTATTTTGGGGCAAAATTGCAGAAATTTCACTTATTTCAGATAAAAAAAAGGCAGAAATTTTTCTTATTTTGGGGCAACAAGGCAGAAATT
This sequence comes from Micromys minutus, assembly GCF_963924665.1. Classification (NCBI taxonomy): domain Eukaryota; kingdom Metazoa; phylum Chordata; class Mammalia; order Rodentia; family Muridae; genus Micromys; species Micromys minutus. The sequence goes on along the minus strand of NW_027667250.1, from coordinate 1,470,148 downwards.
CCTAATATTTTGTGGCAAAAATGCAGAAATTCCCCTTATTTTGAGGTAAAAAGGCTTAAATTCCCCTTATTTTGGGGCAAAAAGGCAGAAATTTCCCTTATTTTCGGGCAAAATTGCAAACATTTAACTTATTTCAGGGTAATAAGTCAGAAATTTTCCTTATTTTGGGGCAAAAAACACAGAAATTCCCTTTGTTTTGGAAGGAAAATACAGAAATTCCACTTCTTTAGAGGCAAAAAGGCAGAAATTCCCCTTATTTTGAAGCAAAAATGAAGAAATTCCCCTAATTGTTGGGCAAAAAGGCAGAAATTCCCTATATGTTGGGGCAAAAATACAGAAATTCTCCTTATTTTGGGACAAAACTCAGAAATTCCACTTATTTTGGGGCAAAATTGCAGGAATTTACCTTATTTTGAGGCAAAATTGCAGAAATTTCCCTTATTTGGGGCAAAATTGCAGAAATTTCACTTATTTTCAGGTAAAAAGGCTGAAATATCCTTTATTTTGGGGCAAAAAGGAAGAAATTCCCCTTATTTTGGGGCAAAATTGCAGAAATTTTCCTTATTTTGGGGCAAAAAGGCTGAAATTCTTATTTTGAGGTAAAATGCTGAAATTCCCCATATTTTGGGGCAAAAGGCAAAACTTCTTCTTATTTTGGGGCAAAGAGGCACAAATTTCCCTTATTTTTGGGCAAAATTGCAGAAATTTCATTTATTTCAGGGCAAAAAGTCAGAAATTCCTTTTATTTTGGGGCAAAGAGCAGAAATTTCTTTTATTATGGTACAAAATTGAAGAAATTTATCTTATTTTGAAACAAAAAGACAGAAAATTCCCCTTATTTTGAGGCAAAAGGCAGAAATTATTCTCAATTTGAGGTAAAATGCAGAAATTCCCTTTATTTTGGGGCTAAAAGGCAGAAATTCCCTGTATTTTGAAGCAAAATTGCAGAAATTCTCTTAATTTTCGGGCAAAAAGGCAGAAATTCTCCTTATTTTGGGGCAAAATGACAGAAAATCTCCTTTTTCGGGAGCAAACAGTCAGAAATTCCCCTTATTTTGGGGCAAAATTGCAGAAATTTCCTTTACATTGGGGCAAAATTGCAGAAATTTCCCTTATTTTGGGGCAAAATTGCAGAAATTTCAGGTATTTGAGAAAAAAAAGGCAGAAATTTTTTTGGGGGGGCAAAAAGGCAGAAATTTTTTTTATTTTGGTACAAAATTGAAGAAATTTTTCTTATTTTGGGGCAAAAAGTCAGAAATTCCCCATATTTTGGGGCAAAAATGCAGAAATTCCCCTTATTTTGAGGTAATAAGGCTGAAATTCCCCTTATTTTGGGGCAAAAAGGCAGAAATTTCGTTTATTTTGGGGAAAAGGCAGAAATTGCACTTATTTTGAGTCAAAAAGGTGGAAAATCCTCTTATTTTGGGGCAAAAATGAAGAAATTTGCTTTTTTATGGCAAAAAGGTATACATTCCCTTTATTTTCGGGCAAAAAGGCAGAAATTCTTTGTATTTTGGAGCAAAATTGCAGAAATTCCCCTAATTTTTGGGCAAAAAGGCAGAAATTTTCCTTATTTTGGGGTAAAACTGCAGAAATTTCACTTATTTTGCGGCAAAATGTCAGAAATTCCCCTTATTTTTGGCAAAAAATGCAGAAAATCCCCTTATTTTAGGGCAAAATTGCAGAAATTTCCCTTATTTGGGGACAAAAACAGAAATTCCCCTTATTTTGGGGCAAAATTGCAGAAATTTCCCTTATTATGGGGAAAAATTGCAGAAATTTCCCTTATTTTAGGGCAAAATTGCAGAAATTTCACTTATTTCCGAGAAAAAAAGCAAAAATTTTTCTTATTTTGGGGCAAAAAAGCAGAAATTCCCATTATTTTGGGGCAAAAAGGCAGAAATTCACCTTATTTTGGGGTAAAATTGCAGAAATTTTACATATTTCAGGGCAAAACGGCAGAAATTCCCCTTATTTTGGGGCAAAAAGGCAGAAATTTCCCTTATTTTGGGATAAAATTGCAGAAATTTCCCTTATTTGGGGGCAAAAAGCCAGAAAATCCACTTAATTTCGGGTAAAAAGGCAGAAATTTCTCGTATTTTGGAGCAAAATTGCAGAAACTCCCCTAATTTTGGGGCTAAAAGGCAGAATTTCCCTTTATTTTGGGGCAAAAATAGAGAAATTCTTTTTATTTTGGGGCAAAAATCAGAAATTTCCTTTATTTTGGGGCAAAATTTTAGAAATTTCTTTTATATTGTTACAGACTTGCAGAAATTTTTCTTATTTTGTGGCAAAAAGGCAGAAATTCCCCATATTTTGGTGCAAAAAGGCTGAAATTCCCCTTATTTTGAGGTAAAATCCTGAAATTCCCCATATTTTGGGGCAAAAAGGCAGAAATTCCCCTCATTTGGGGGCAAAAAGGCACAAATTTCCCTTATTTTCGGGCATAATTGCAGGAATTTCATTTATTTCAGGGCAAAAAGTCAGAAATTCCTTTTATTTTCGGGCAAAAACAGAAATTTCTTTTATTTTGATACAAAATTGTAGAAATTTTCCTTATTTTGGAACAAAAAGGCAAAAATTACCCATATTTTGGGGAAAAAGGCAGAAATTCCCCTTATTTTGAGGTAAAAAGGCTGAAATTCACCTTATTTTGGGGTAAAATTGCAGAAATTTTACATATTTCAGGGCAAAACGGCAGAAATTCCCCTTATTTTGGGGCAAAAAGGCAGAAATTTCCCTTATTTTGGGATAAAATTGCAGAAATTTCCCTTATTTGGGGGCAAAAAGGCAGAAAATCCACTTAATTTCGGGTAAAAAGGCAGAAATTTCTCGTATTTTGGAGCAAAACTGCAGAAACTCCCCTAATTTTGGGGCTAAAAGGCAGAATTTCCCTTTATTTTGGGGCAAAAATAGAGAAATTCTTTTTATTTTGGGGCAAAAATCAGAAATTTCCTTTATTTTGGGGCAAAATTTTAGAAATTTCTTTTATATTGTTACAGACTTGCAGAAATTTTTCTTATTTTGTGGCAAAAAGGCAGAAATTCCCCATATTTTGGTGCAAAAAGGCTGAAATTCCCCTTATTTTGAGGTAAAATCCTGAAATTCCCCATATTTTGGGGCAAAAAGGCAGAAATTCCCCTCATTTGGGGGCAAAAAGGCACAAATTTCCCTTATTTTCGGGCATAATTGCAGGAATTTCATTTATTTCAGGGCAAAAAGTCAGAAATTCCTTTTATTTTCGGGCAAAAACAGAAATTTCTTTTATTTTGATACAAAATTGTAGAAATGTTCCTTATTTTGGAACAAAAAGGCAAAAATTACCCATATTTTGGGGAAAAAGGCAGAAATTCCCCTTATTTTGAGGTAAAAAGGCTGAAATTCCCGTTATTTTGGGGCAAAAAGGCAGAAATTCCCTTTACTTTGTGGCAAAAAGGCAGAAATTCCCGTTAATTGGGGCAGAAAAGCGAAATTTTCCTTATTTAAGGGCAATAGGGCAGAAATTCCCCTTATTTTGTGGCAAAAAGGCAGAAATTCCCCTTATTTGAAGGTAAAATGCTGAAATTCCCCTTATTTTCGGCAAAAAGGCAGAAATTCCTATTATTTTGGGGCAAAATTGCAGAAATTTCAATTATTTCTGGGCAAAAAGTCAGATATTTGCCTTATTTTGGGGCAAAAAGCAGAAATTCCCTTAATTTTGGGGCCAAAAACAGAAATTCCCCTTATTTTGGGGTAAAATTGCAGAAATTTCAAATATTTCAGGGCAAAAAGGCAGAAATTCCACTTTATTTCGGACAATAACGCAGAAATTCCCTGTATTTTAAAGCTAAATTTCAGAAATTCCCCTTATATTGGTGCAAAAATGGAGAAATTCCCTTTATTTTTGTGCAATAAGGCAGATTTCCCCGTATTTTGAAGCAAAATTGCACATATTTCCCTAATTTTGAAGGAAAATGCAGAAATTCACATTATTTTGGAACAAAAAGACAGAAATTCTCCTTATTTCAGGGCAAAAAGTCAGAAATTGCCCTTATTTTGGGGTAAAATTGCAGAAATTTTCTTTATTTTGGGGCAAAATTGCAGAAATTTCCCTTATTTTGGGGCAAAATTGCAGAAATTTCACTTATTTCACGGAAAAAGTGCAGAAATTTCTCTTATTTTGGGGCAAAAAGGCAGAAATTTCTTTTCTTTTGGTACAAAATTGCAGAAATTTTCTTTATTTTGGGGCAAAAATGAAGAAATTCCCCATATTTTGGGGCAAAAAGGCAGAGATTCGCCTTATTATGAGGTAAAATGCTGAAATTCCCCTTATTTTGGGGCAAAAATACAGAAATTCCCTTTATTTTGTGGCAAAAAGGCAGAAATTTCCCTTATTTTGGGGCAAAATTGCAGAAATTTCACTTATTTCAGGGCAAAATTCAAAAATTCCTTTTATTTTTGGGCAAAAAGACAGAAATTTTGTTTATTTTTGGGTAAAAAGGCAGAAATTTCACTTATTGTGAGGTAAGAAGGCAGAAATTCCTCTTATTTTGGGGCAAAAATGAATAAATTTCCCTTTTTTTGTGGCAAAAGGTATATATTCTCCTTATTTTCGGGCAAAAAAGCAGAAATATCCCGTTTTTTGGAGCACAATTGCAGAAAATCCCCTAATTGTGGGGCAAAAAGGCAGAAATTCCCTATATGTTGGGGCAAAAAGACAGAAATTCTCCTTATTTTGGGGCAAAACTCAGAAATTCCACTTATTTTGGGGCAAAATTCCAGAAATTTCCCTTATTTTGGGGCAAAATTGCAGAAATTTCACTTATTTTGGGGCAAAATTGCAGAAATTTCACTTATTTCAGATAAAAAAAAGGCAGAAATTTTTCTTATTTTGGGGCAACAAGGCAGAAATTCCTAATATTTTGTGGCAAAAATGAAGAAATTCCCCTTATTTTGAGGTAAAAAGGCTTAAATTCCCCTTATTTTGGGGCAAAAAGGCAGAAATTTCCCTTATTTTGGGGCAAAATTGCAAACATTTAACTTATTTCAGGGTAATAAGTCAGAAATTTTCCTTATTTTGGGGCAAAAAACACAGAAATTCCCTTTGTTTTGGAAGGAAAATACAGAAATTCCACTTCTTTAGAGGCAAAAAGGCAGAAATTCCCCTTATTTTGAAGCAAAAATGAAGAAATTCCCCTAATTGTTGGGCAAAAAGGCAGAAATTCCCTATATGTTGGGGCAAAAAGACAGAAATTCTCCTTATTTTGGGACAAAACTCAGAAATTCCACTTATTTTGGGGCAAAATTGCAGGAATTTACCTTATTTTGAGGCAAAATTGCAGAAATTTCCCTTATTTGGGGCAAAATTGCAGAAATTTCACTTATTTTCAGGTAAAAAGGCTGAAATATCCTTTATTTTGGGGCAAAAAGGAAGAAATTCCCCTTATTTTGGGGCAAAATTGCAGAAATTTTCCTTATTTTGGGGCAAAAAGGCTGAAATTCTTATTTTGAGGTAAAATGCTGAAATTCCCCATATTTTGGGGCAAAAGGCAAAACTTCTTCTTATTTTGGGGCAAAGAGGCACAAATTTCCCTTATTTTTGGGCAAAATTGCAGAAATTTCATTTATTTCAGGGCAAAAAGTCAGAAATTCCTTTTATTTTGGGGCAAAGAGCAGAAATTTCTTTTATTATGGTACAAAATTGAAGAAATTTATCTTATTTTGAAACAAAAAGGCAGAAAATTCCCCTTATTTTGAGGCAAAAGGCAGAAATTATTCTCAATTTGAGGTAAAATGCAGAAATTCCCTTTATTTTGGGGCTAAAAGGCAGAAATTCCCTGTATTTTGAAGCAAAATTGCAGAAATTCTCTTAATTTTCGGGCAAAAAGGCAGAAATTCTCTTTATTTTGGGGCAAAAAGACAGAAAATCTCCTTTTTCGGGAGCAAACAGTCAGAAATTCCCCTTATTTTGGGGCAAAATTGCAGAAATTTCCCTTATTTTGGGGCAAAATTGCAGAAATTTCAGGTATTTGAGAAAAAAAAGGCAGAAATTTTTTGGGGGGGGCAAAAAGGCAGAAATTTTTTTTATTTTGGTACAAAATTGAAGAAATTTTTCTTATTTTGGGGCAAAAAGTCAGAAATTCCCCATATTTTGGGGCAAAAATGCAGAAATTCCCCTTATTTTGAGGTAATAAGGCTGAAATTCCCCTTATTTTGTGGCAAAAAGGCAGAAATTTCGTTTATTTTGGGGAAAAGGCAGAAATTGCACTTATTTTGAGTCAAAAAGGTGGAAAATCCTCTTATTTTGGGGCAAAAATGAAGAAATTTGCTTTTTTATGGCAAAAAAGGTATACATTCCCTTTATTTTCGGGCAAAAAGGCAGAAATTCTTTGTATTTTGGAGCAAAATTGCAGAAATTCCCCTAATTTTTGGGCAAAAAGGCAGAAATTTTCCTTATTTTGGGGTAAAACTGCAGAAATTTCACTTATTTTGCGGCAAAATGTCAGAAATTCCCCTTATTTTTGGCAAAAAATGCAGAAAATCCCCTTATTTTAGGGCAAAATTGCAGAAATTTCCCTTATTTGGGGACAAAAACAGAAATTCCCCTTATTTTGGGGCAAAATTGCAGAAATTTCCCTTATTATGGGGAAAAATTGCAGAAATTTCCCTTATTTTAGGGCAAAATTGCAGAAATTTCACTTATTTCCGAGAAAAAAAGCAAAAATTTTTCTTATTTTGGGGCAAAAAAGCAGAAATTCCCATTATTTTGGGGCAAAAAGGCAGAAATTCACCTTATTTTGGGGTAAAATTGCAGAAATTTTACATATTTCAGGGCAAAACGGCAGAAATTCCCCTTATTTTGGGGCAAAAAGGCAGAAATTTCCCTTATTTTGGGATAAAATTGCAGAAATTTCCCTTATTTGGGGGCAAAAAGGCAGAAAATCCACTTAATTTCGGGTAAAAAGGCAGAAATTTCTCGTATTTTGGAGCAAAATTGCAGAAACTCCCCTAATTTTGGGGCTAAAAGGCAGAATTTCCCTTTATTTTGGGGCAAAAATAGAGAAATTCTTTTTATTTTGGGGCAAAAATCAGAAATTTCCTTTATTTTGGGGCAAAATTTTAGAAATTTATTTTATATTGTTACAGACTTGCAGAAATTTTTCTTATTTTGTGGCAAAAAGGCAGAAATTCCCCATATTTTGGTGCAAAAAGGCTGAAATTCCCCTTATTTTGAGGTAAAATCCTGAAATTCCCCATATTTTGGGGCAAAAAGGCAGAAATTCCCCTCATTTGGGGGCAAAAAGGCACAAATTTCCCTTATTTTCGGGCATAATTGCAGGAATTTCATTTATTTCAGGGCAAAAAGTCAGAAATTCCTTTTATTTTCGGGCAAAAACAGAAATTTCTTTTATTTTGATACAAAATTGTAGAAATTTTCCTTATTTTGGAACAAAAAGGCAAAAATTACCCATATTTTGGGGAAAAAGGCAGAAATTCCCCTTATTTTGAGGTAAAAAGGCTGAAATTCCCGTTATTTTGGGGCAAAAAGGCAGAAATTCCCTTTACTTTGTGGCAAAAAGGCAGAAATTCCCGTTAATTGGGGCAGAAAAGCGAAATTTTCCTTATTTAAGGGCAATAGGGCAGAAATTCCCCTTATTTTGTGGCAAAAAGGCAGAAATTCCCCTTATTTGAAGGTAAAATGCTGAAATTCCCCTTATTTTCGGCAAAAAGGCAGAAATTCCTATTATTTTGGGGCAAAATTGCAGAAATTTCAATTATTTCTGGGCAAAAAGTCAGATATTTGCCTTATTTTGGGGCAAAAAGCAGAAATTCCCTTAATTTTGGGGCCAAAAACAGAAATTCCTTTTATTTTGGGGTAAAATTGCAGAAATTTCAAATATTTCAGGGCAAAAAGGCAGAAATTCCACTTTATTTCGGACAATAACGCAGAAATTCCCTGTATTTTAAAGCTAAATTTCAGAAATTCCCCTTATATTGGTGCAAAAATGGAGAAATTCCCTTTATTTTTGTGCAATAAGGCAGATTTCCCCGTATTTTGAAGCAAAATTGCACATATTTCCCTAATTTTGAAGGAAAATGCAGAAATTCACATTATTTTGGAACAAAAAGACAGAAATTCTCCTTATTTCAGGGCAAAAAGTCAGAAATTCCCCTTATTTTGGGGTAAAATTGCAGAAATTTTCTTTATTTTGGGGCAAAATTGCAGAAATTTCCCTTATTTTGGGGCAAAATTGCAGAAATTTCACTTATTTCAGGGAAAAAGTGCAGAAATTTCTCTTATTTTGGGGCAAAAAGGCAGAAATTTCTTTTCTTTTGGTACAAAATTGCAGAAATTTTCTTTATTTTGGGGCAAAAATGAAGAAATTCCCCATATTTTGGGGCAAAAAGGCAGAGATTCGCCTTATTCTGAGGTAAAATGCTGAAATTCCCCTTATTTTGGGGCAAAAATACAGAAATTCCCTTTATTTTGTGGCAAAAAGGCAGAAATTTCCCTTATTTTGGGGCAAAATTGCAGAAATTTCACTTATTTCAGGGCAAAATTCAAAAATTCCTTTTATTTTTGGGCAAAAAGACAGAAATTTTGTTTATTTTTGGGTAAAAAGGCAGAAATTTCACTTATTGTGAGGTAAGAAGGCAGAAATTCCTCTTATTTTGGGGCAAAAATGAAGAAATTTCCCTTTTTTTGTGGCAAAAGGTATATATTCTCCTTATTTTCGGGCAAAAAAGCAGAAATATCCCGTTTTTTGGAGCACAATTGCAGAAAAACCCCTAATTGTGGGGCAAAAAGGCAGAAATTCCCTATATGTTGGGGCAAAAAGACAGAAATTCTCCTTATTTTGGGGAAAAACTCAGAAATTCCACTTATTTTGGGGCAAAATTCCAGAAATTTCCCTTATTTTGGGGCAAAATTGCAGAAATTTCACTTATTTTGGGGCAAAATTGCAGAAATTTCACTTATTTCAGATAAAAAAAGGCAGAAATTTTTCTTATTTTGGGGCAACAAGGCAGAAATTCCTAATATTTTGTGGCAAAAATGCAGAAATTCCCCTTATTTTGAGGTAAAAAGGCTTAAATTCCCCTTATTTTGGGGCAAAAAGGCAGAAATTTCCCTTATTTTGGGGCAAAATTGCAAACATTTAACTTATTTCAGGGTAATAAGTCAAAAATTTTCCTTATTTTGGGGCAAAAAACACAGAAATTCCCTTTGTTTTGGAAGGAAAATACAGAAATTCCAATTCTTTAGAGACAAAAAGGCAGAAATTCCCCTTATTTTGAAGCAAAAATGAAGAAATTCCCCTAATTGTTGGGCAAAAAGGCAGAAATTCCCTATATGTTGGGGCAAAAAGACAGAAATTCTCCTTATTTTGGGACAAAACTCAGAAATTCCACTTATTTTGGGGCAAAATTGCAGGAATTTACCTTATTTTGAGGCAAAATTGCAGAAATTTCCCTTATTTGGGGCAAAATTGCAGAAATTTCACGTATTTTCAGGTAAAAAGGCTGAAATATCCTTTATTTTGGGGCAAAAAGGAAGAAATTCCCCTTATTTTGGGGCAAAATTGCAGAAATTTTCCTTATTTTGGGGCAAAAAGGCTGAAATTCTTATTTTGAGGTAAAATGCTGAAATTCCCCATATTTTGGGGCAAAAGGCAAAACTTCTTCTTATTTTGGGGCAAAGAGGTACAAATTTCCCTTATTTTTGGGCAAAATTGCAGAAATTTCATTTATTTCAGGGCAAAAAGTCAGAAATTCCTTTTATTTTGGGGCAAAGAGCAGAAATTTCTTTTATTATGGTACAAAATTGAAGAAATTTATCTTATTTTGAAACAAAAAGGCAGAAAATTCCCCTTATTTTGAGGCAAAAGGCAGAAATTATTCTCAATTTGAGGTAAAATGCAGAAATTCCCTTTATTTTGGGGCTAAAAGGCAGAAATTCCCTGTATTTTGAAGCAAAATTGCAGAAATTCTCTTAATTTTCGGGCAAAAAGGCAGAAATTCTCCTTATTTTGGGGCAAAAAGACAGAAAATCTCTTTTTTCGGGAGCAAACAGTCAGAAATTCCCCTTATTTTGGGGCAAAATTGCAGAAATTTCCTTTACATTGGGGCAAAATTGCAGAAATTTCCCTTATTTTGGGGCAAAATTGCAGAAATTTCAGGTATTTGAGAAAAAAAAGGCAGAAATTTTTTTGGGGGGGCAAAAAGGCAGAAATTTTTTTTATTTTGGTACAAAATTGAAGAAATTTTTCTTATTTTGGGGCAAAAAGTCAGAAATTCCCCATATTTTGGGGCAAAAATGCAGAAAATCCCCTTATTTTGAGGTAATAAGGCTGAAATTCCCCTTATTTTGGGGCAAAAAGGCAGAAATTTCGTTTATTTTGGGGAAAAGGCAGAAATTGCACTTATTTTGAGTCAAAAAGGTGGAAAATCCTCTTATTTTGGGGCAAAAATGAAGAAATTTGCTTTTTTATGGCAAAAAGGTATACATTCCCTTTATTTTCGGGCAAAAAGGCAGAAATTCTTTGTATTTTGGAGCAAAATTGCAGAAATTCCCCTAATTTTTGGGCAAAAAGGCAGAAATTTTCCTTATTTTGGGGTAAAACTGCAGAAATTTCACTTATTTTGCGGCAAAATGTCAGAAATTCCCCTTATTTTTGGCAAAAAATGCAGAAAATCCCCTTATTTTAGGGCAAAATTGCAGAAATTTCCCTTATTTGGGGACAAAAACAGAAATTCCCCTTATTTTGGGGCAAAATTGCAGAAATTTCCCTTATTATGGGGAAAAATTGCAGAAATTTCCCTTATTTTAGGGCAAAATTGCAGAAATTTCACTTATTTCCGAGAAAAAAAGCAAAAATTTTTCTTATTTTGGGGCAAAAAAGCAGAAATTCCCATTATTTTGGGGCAAAAAGGCAGAAATTCACCTTATTTTGGGGTAAAATTGCAGAAATTTTACATATTTCAGGGCAAAACGGCAGAAATTCCCCTTATTTTGGGGCAAAAAGGCAGAAATTTCCCTTATTTTGGGATAAAATTGCAGAAATTTCCCTTATTTGGGGGCAAAAAGGCAGAAAATCCACTTAATTTCGGGTAAAAAGGCAGAAATTTCTCGTATTTTGGAGCAAAATTGCAGAAACTCCCCTAATTTTGGGGCTAAAAGGCAGAATTTCCCTTTATTTTGGGGCAAAAATAGAGAAATTCTTTTTATTTTGGGGCAAAAATCAGAAATTTCCTTTATTTTGGGGCAAAATTTTAGAAATTTATTTTATATTGTTACAGACTTGCAGAAATTTTTCTTATTTTGTGGCAAAAAGGCAGAAATTCCCCATATTTTGGTGCAAAAAGGCTGAAATTCCCCTTATTTTGAGGTAAAATCCTGAAATTCCCCATATTTTGGGGCAAAAAGGCAGAAATTCCCCTCATTTGGGGGCAAAAAGGCACAAATTTCCCTTATTTTCGGGCATAATTGCAGGAATTTCATTTATTTCAGGGCAAAAAGTCAGAAATTCCTTTTATTTTCGGGCAAAAACAGAAATTTCTTTTATTTTGATACAAAATTGTAGAAATTTTCCTTATTTTGGAACAAAAAGGCAAAAATTACCCATATTTTGGGGAAAAAGGCAGAAATTCCCCTTATTTTGAGGTAAAAAGGCTGAAATTCCCGTTATTTTGGGGCAAAAAGGCAGAAATTCCCTTTACTTTGTGGCAAAAAGGCAGAAATTCCCGTTAATTGGGGCAGAAAAGCGAAATTTTCCTTATTTAAGGGCAATAGGGCAGAAATTCCCCTTATTTTGTGGCAAAAAGGCAGAAATTCCCCTTATTTGAAGGTAAAATGCTGAAATTCCCCTTATTTTCAGCAAAAAGGCAAAAATTCCTATTATTTTGGGGCAAAATTGCAGAAATTTCAATTATTTCTGGGCAAAAAGTCAGATATTTGCCTTATTTTGGGGCAAAAAGCAGAAATTCCCTTAATTTTGGGGCCAAAAACAGAAATTCCCCTTATTTTGGGGTAAAATTGCAGAAATTTCAAATATTTCAGGGCAAAAAGGCAGAAATTCCACTTTATTTCGGACAATAACGCAGAAATTCCCCGTATTTTAAAGCTAAATTTCAGAAATTCCCCTTATATTGGTGCAAAAATGGAGAAATTCCCTTTATTTTTGTGCAATAAGGCAGATTTCCCCGTATTTTGAAGCAAAATTGCACATATTTCCCTAATTTTGAAGGAAAATGCAGAAATTCACATTATTTTGGAACAAAAAGACAGAAATTCTCCTTATTTCAGGGCAAAAAGTCAGAAATTCCCCTTATTTTGGGGTAAAATTGCAGAAATTTTCTTTATTTTGGGGCAAAATTGCAGAAATTTCCCTTATTTTGGGGCAAAATTGCAGAAATTTCACTTATTTCAGGGAAAAAGTGCAGAAATTTCTCTTATTTTGGGGCAAAAAGGCAGAAATTTCTTTTATTTTGGTACAAAATTGCAGAAATTTTCTTTATTTTGGGGCAAAATTGCAGAAATTCCCCATATTTTGGGGCAAAAAGGCAGAGATTCGCCTTATTATGAGGTAAAATGCTGAAATTCCCCTTATTTTGGGGCAAAAATACAGAAATTCTCTTTATTTTGTGGCAAAAAGGCAGAAATTTCCCTTATTTTGGGGCAAAATTGCAGAAATTTCACTTATTTCAGGGCAAAATTCAAAAGTTCCTTTTATTTTTGGGCAAAAAGACAGAAATTTTGTTTATTTTTGGGTAAAAAGGCAGAAATTTCACTTATTGTGAGGTAAGAAGGCAGAAATTCCTCTTATTTTGTGGCAAAAATGAAGAAATTTCCCTTTTTTGTGGCCAAAGGTATATATTCTCCTTATTTTCGGGCAAAAAAGCAGAAATATCCCGTTTTTTGGAGCACAATTGCAGAAAATCCCCTAATTGTGAGGCAAAAAGGCAGAAATTCCCTTTTTTTGGGGCAAAAATACAGAAATTCTCCTTATTTTGGGGCAAAACTCAGAAATTCCACTTATTTTGGGGCAAAATTCCAGAAATTTCCCTTATTTTGGGGCAAAATTGCAGAAATTTCACTTATTTTGGGGCAAAATTGCAGAAATTTCACTTATTTCAGATAAAAAAAAGGCAGAAATTTTTCTTATTTTGGGGCAAAAAGGCAGAAATTCCTAATATTTTGTGGCAAAAATGCAGAAATTCCCCTTATTTTGAGGTAAAAAGGCTGAAATTCCCCTTATTTTGGGGCAAAAAGGCAGAAATTTCCCTTATTTTGGGGCAAAATTGCAAACATTTAACTTATTTCAGGGTAATAAGTCAGAAATTTTCCTTATTTTGGGGCAAAAAACACAGAAATTCCCTTTGTTTTGGAAGGAAAATACAGAAATTCCACTTCTTTAGAGGCAAAAAGGCAGAAATTCCCCTTATTTTGAAGCAAAAATGAAGAAATTCCCCTAATTGTTGGGCAAAAAGGCAGAAATTCCCTATATGTTGGGGCAAAAAGACAGAAATTCTCCTTATTTTGGGACAAAACTCAGAAATTCCACTTATTTTGGGGCAAAATTGCAGGAATTTACCTTATTTTGAGGCAAAATTGCAGAAATTTCCCTTATTTGGAGCAAAATTGCAGAAATTTCACTTATTTTCAGGTAAAAAGGCTGAAATATCCTTTATTTTGGGGCAAAAAGGAAGAAATTCCCCTTATTTTGGGGCAAAATTGCAGAAATTTTCCTTATTTTGGGGCAAAAAGGCTGAAATTCTTATTTTGAGGTAAAATGCTGAAATTCCCCATATTTTGGGGCAAAAGGCAAAACTTCTTCTTATTTTGGGGCAAAGAGGCACAAATTTCCCTTATTTTCGGGCAAAATTGCAGAAATTTCATTTATTTCAGGGCAAAAAGTCAGAAATTCCTTTTATTTTGGGGCAAAGAGCAGAAATTTCTTTTATTATGGTACAAAATTGAAGAAATTTATCTTATTTTGAAACAAAAAGGCAGAAAATTCCCCTTATTTTGTGGCAAAAGGCAGAAATTATTCTCAATTTGAGGTAAAATGCAGAAATTCCCTTTATTTTGGGGCTAAAAGGCAGAAATTCCCTGTATTTTGAAGCAAAATTGCAGAAATTCTCTTAATTTTTGGGCAAAAAGGCAGAAATTCTCCTTATTTTGGGGCAAAAAGACAGAAAATCTCCTTTTTCGGGAGCAAACTGTCAGAAATTCCCCTTATTTTGGGGCAAAATTGCAGAAATTTCCTTTACATTGGGGCAAAATTGCAGAAATTTCCCTTATTTTGGGGCAAAATTGCAGAAATTTCAGGTATTTGAGAAAAAAAAGGCAGAAATTTTTTTGGGGGGGCAAAAAGGCAGAAATTTTTTTTATTTTGGTACAAAATTGAAGAAATTTTTCTTATTTTGGGGCAAAAAGTCAGAAATTCCCCATATTTTGGGGCAAAAAGGCAGAAATTTCGTTTATTTTGGGGAAAAGGCAGAAATTGCACTTATTTTGAGTCAAAAAGGTGGAAAATCCTCTTATTTTGGGGCAAAAATTAAGAAATTTGCTTTTTTATGGCAAAAAGGTATACATTCCCTTTATTTTCGGGCAAAAAGGCAGAAATTCTTTGTATTTTGAGCAAAATTGCAGAAATTCCCCTAATTTTTGGGCAAAAAGGCAGAAATTTTCCTTATTTTGGGGTAAAACTGCAGAAATTTCACTTATTTTGCGGCAAAATGTCAGAAATTCCCCTTATTTTTGGCAAAAAATGCAGAAAATCCCCTTATTTTAGGGCAAAATTGCAGAAATTTCCCTTATTTGGGGACAAAAACAGAAATTCCCCTTATTTTGGGGCAAAATTGCAGAAATTTCCCTTATTATGGGGAAAAATTGCAGAAATTTCCCTTATTTTAGGGCAAAATTGCAGAAATTTCACTTATTTCCGAGAAAAAAAGCAAAAATTTTTCTTATTTTGGGGCAAAAAAGCAGAAATTCCCATTATTTTGGGGCAAAAAGGCAGAAATTCACCTTATTTTGGGGTAAAATTGCAGAAATTTTACATATTTCAGGGCAAAACGGCAGAAATTCCCCTTATTTTGGGGCAAAAAGGCAGAAATTTCCCTTATTTTGGGATAAAATTGCAGAAATTTCCCTTATTTGGGGGCAAAAAGGCAGAAAATCCACTTAATTTCGGGTAAAAAGGCAGAAATTTCTCGTATTTTGGAGCAAAATTGCAGAAACTCCCCTAATTTTGGGGCTAAAAGGCAGAATTTCCCTTTATTTTGGGGCAAAAATAGAGAAATTCTTTTTATTTTGGGGCAAAAATCAGAAATTTCCTTTATTTTGGGGCAAAATTTTATAAATTTCTTTTATATTGTTACAGACTTGCAGAAATTTTTCTTATTTTGTGGCAAAAAGGCAGAAATTCCCCATATTTTGGTGCAAAAAGGCTGAAATTCCCCTTATTTTGAGGTAAAATCCTGAAATTCCCCATATTTTGGGGCAAAAAGGCAGAAATTCCCCTCATTTGGGGGCAAAAAGGCACAAATTTCCCTTATTTTCGGGCATAATTACAGGAATTTCATTTATTTCAGGGCAAAAAGTCAGAAATTCCTTTTATTTTCGGGCAAAAACAGAAATTTCTTTTATTTTGATACAAAATTGTAGAAATTTTCCTTATTTTGGAACAAAAAGGCAAAAATTACCCATATTTTGGGGAAAAAGGCAGAAATTCCCCTTATTTTGAGGTAAAAAGGCTGAAATTCCCGTTATTTTGGGGCAAAAAGGCAGAAATTCCCTTTACTTTGTAGCAAAAAGGCAGAAATTCCCGTTAATTGGGGCAGAAAAGCGAAATTTTCCTTATTTAAGGGCAATAGGGCAGAAATTCCCCTTATTTGAAGGTAAAATGCTGAAATTCCCCTTATTTTCGGCAAAAAGGCAGAAATTCCTATTATTTTGGGGCAAAATTGCAGAAATTTCAATTATTTCTGGGCAAAAAGTCAGATATTTGCCTTATTTTGGGGCAAAAATCAGAAATTCCCTTAATTTTGGGGCCAAAAACAGAAATTCCCCTTATTTTGGGGTAAAATTGCAGAAATTTCAAATATTTCAGGGCAAAAAGGCAGAAATTCCACTTTATTTCGGACAATAACGCAGAAATTCCCCGTATTTTAAAGCTAAATTTCAGAAATTCCCCTTATATTGGTGCAAAAATGGAGAAATTCCCTTTATTTTTGTGCAATAAGGCAGATTTCCCCGTATTTTGAAGCAAAATTGCACATATTTCCCTAATTTTGAAGGAAAATGCAGAAATTCACATTATTTTGGAACAAAAAGACAGAAATTCTCCTTATTTCAGGGCAAAAAGTCAGAAATTCCCCTTATTTAGGGGTAAAATTGCAGAAATTTTCTTTATTTTGGGGCAAAATTGCAGAAATTTCCCTTATTTTGGGGCAAAATTGCAGAAATTTCACTTATTTCAGGGAAAAAGTGCAGAAATTTCTCTTATTTTGGGGCAAAAAGGCAGAAATTTCTTTTATTTTGGTACAAAATTGCAGAAATTTTCTTTATTTTGGGGCAAAAATGAAGAAATTCCCCATATTTTGGGGCAAAAAGGCAGAGATTCGCCTTATTATGAGGTAAAATGCTGAAATTCCCCTTATTTTGGGGCAAAAATACAGAAATTCTATTTATTTTGTGGCAAAAAGGCAGAAATTTCCCTTATTTTGGGGCAAAATTGCAGAAATTTCACTTATTTCAGGGCAAAATTCAAAAATTCCTTTTATTTTTGGGCAAAAAGACAGAAATTTTGTTTATTTTTGGGTAAAAAGGCAGAAATTTCACTTATTGTGAGGTAAGAAGGCAGAAATTCCTCTTATTTTGGGGCAAAAATAAAGAAATTTCCCTTTTTTTGTGGCAAAAGGTATATATTCTCCTTATTTTCGGGCAAAAAAGCAGAAATATCCCGTTTTTTGGAGCACAATTGCAGAAAATCCCCTAATTGTGGGGCAAAAAGGCAGAAATTCCCTATATGTTGGGGCAAAAAGACAGAAATTCTCCTTATTTTGGGGCAAAACTCAAAAATTCCACTTATTTTGGGGCAAAATTCCAGAAATTTCCCTTATTTTGGGGCAAAATTGCAGAAATTTCACTTATTTTGGGGCAAAATTGCAGAAATTTCACTTATTTCAGATAAAAAAAAGGCAGAAATTTTTCTTATTTTGGGGCAAAAAGGCAGAAATTCCTAATATTTTGTGGCAAAAATGCAGAAATTCCCCTTATTTTGAGGTAAAAAGGCTGAAATTCCCCTTATTTTGTGGCAAAAAGGCAGAAATTCCCCTTATTTGAAGGTAAAATGCTGAAATTCCCCTTATTTTCGGCAAAAAGGCAGAAATTCCTATTATTTTGGGGCAAAATTGCAGAAATTTCAATTATTTCTGGGCAAAAAGTCAGATATTTGCCTTATTTTGGGGCAAAAAGCAGAAATTCCCTTAATTTTGGGGCCAAAAACAGAAATTCCCCTTATTTTGGGGTAAAATTGCAGAAATTTCAAATATTTCAGGGCAAAAAGGCAGAAATTCCACTTTATTTCGGACAATAACGCAGAAATTCCCCGTATTTTAAAGCTAAATTTCAGAAATTCCCCTTATATTGGTGCAAAAATGGAGAAATTCCCTTTATTTTTGTGCAATAAGGCAGATTTCCCCGTATTTTGAAGCAAAATTGCACATATTTCCCTAATTTTGAAGGAAAATGCAGAAATTCACATTATTTTGGAACAAAAAGACAGAAATTCTCCTTATTTCAGGGCAAAAAGTCAGAAATTCCCCTTATTTTGGGGTAAAATTGCAGAAATTTTCTTTATTTTGGGGCAAAATTGCAGAAATTTCCCTTATTTTGGGGCAAAATTGCAGAAATTTCACTTATTTCAGGGAAAAAGTGCAGAAATTTCTCTTATTTTGGGGCAAAAAGGCAGAAATTTCTTTTATTTTGGTACAAAATTGCAGAAATTTTCTTTATTTTGGGGCAAAATTGCAGAAATTCCCCATATTTTGGGGCAAAAAGGCAGAGACTCGCCTTATTATGAGGTAAAATGCTGAAATTCCCCTTATTTTGGGGCAAAAATACAGAAATTCCCTTTATTTTGTGGCAAAAAGGCAGAAATTTCCCTTATTTTGGGGCAAAATTGCAGAAATTTCACTTATTTCAGGGCAAAATTCAAAAATTCCTTTTATTTTTGGGCAAAAAGACAGAAATTTTGTTTATTTTTGGGTAAAAAGGCAGAAATTTCACTTATTGTGAGGTAAGAAGGCAGAAATTCCTCTTATTTTGGGGCAAAAATGAAGAAATTTCCCTTTTTTTGTGGCAAAAGGTATATATTCTCCTTATTTTCGGGCAAAAAAGCAGAAATATCCCGTTTTTTGGAGCACAATTGCAGAAAATCCCCTAATTGTGGGGCAAAAAGGCAGAAATTCCCTATATGTTGGGGCAAAAAGACAGAAATTCTCCTTATTTTGGGGCAAAACTCAGAAATTCCACTTATTTTGGGGCAAAATTCCAGAAATTTCCCTTATTTTGGGGCAAAATTGCAGAAATTTCACTTATTTTGGGGCAAAATTGCAGAAATTTCACTTATTTCATATAAAAAAAAGGCAGAAATTTTTCTTATTTTGGGGCAAAAAGGCAGAAATTCCTAATATTTTGTGGCAAAAATGCAGAAATTCCCCTTATTTTGAGGTAAAAAGGCTGAAATTCCCCTTATTTTGGGGCAAAAAGGCAGAAATTTCCCTTATTTTGGGGCAAAATTGCAAACATTTAACTTATTTCAGGGTAATAAGTCAGAAATTTTCCTTATTTTGGGGCAAAAAACACAGAAATTCCCTTTGTTTTGGAAGGAAAATACAGAAATTCCACTTCTTTAGAGGCAAAAAGGCAGAAATTCCCCTTATTTTGAAGCAAAAATGAAAAAATTCCCCTAATTGTTGGGCAAAAAGGCAGAAATTCCCTATATGTTGGGGAAAATACAGAAATTCCACTTCTTTAGAGGCAAAAAGGCAGAAATTCCCCTTATTTTGTGGCAAAAAGGCAGAAATTCCCCTTATTTGAAGGTAAAATGCTGAAATTCCCCTTATTTTCGGCAAAAAGGCAGAAATTCCTATTATTTTGGGGCAAAATTGCAGAAATTTCAATTATTTCTGGCCAAAAAGTCAGATATTTGCCTTATTTTGGGGCAAAAAGCAGAAATTCCCTTAATTTTGGGGCCAAAAACAGAAATTCCCCTTATTTTGGGGTAAAATTGCAGAAATTTCAAATATTTCAGGGCAAAAAGGCAGAAATTCCACTTTATTTCGGACAATAACGCAGAAATTCCCCGTATTTTAAAGCTAAATTTCAGAAATTTCCCTTATATTGGTGCAAAAATGGAGAAATTCCCTTTATTTTTGTGCAATAAGGCAGATTTCCCCGTATTTTGAAGCAAAATTGCACATATTTCCCTAATTTTGAAGGAAAATGCAGAAATTCACATTATTTTGGAACAAAAAGACAGAAATTCTCCTTATTTCAGGGCAAAAAGTCAGAAATTCCCCTTATTTAGGGGTAAAATTGCAGAAATTTTCTTTATTTTGGGGCAAAATTGCAGAAATTTCCCTTATTTTGGGGCAAAATTGCAGAAATTTCACTTATTTCAGGGAAAAAGTGCAGAAATTTCTCTTATTTTGGGGCAAAAAGGCAGAAATTTCTTTTATTTTGGTACAAAATTGCAGAAATTTTCTTTATTTTGGGGCAAAAATGAAGAAATTCCCCATATTTTGGGGCAAAAAGGCAGAGATTCGCCTTATTATGAGGTAAAATGCTGAAATTCCCCTTATTTTGGGGCAAAAATACAGAAATTCTCTTTATTTTGTGGCAAAAAGGCAGAAATTTCCCTTATTTTGGGGCAAAATTGCAGAAATTTCACTTATTTCAGGGCAAAATTCAAAAATTCCTTTTATTTTTGGGCAAAAAGACAGAAATTTTGTTTATTTTTGGGTAAAAAGGCAGAAATTTCACTTATTGTGAGGTAAGAAGGCAGAAATTCCTCTTATTTTGGGGCAAAAATAAAGAAATTTCCCTTTTTTTGTGGCAAAAGGTATATATTCTCTTTATTTTCGGGCAAAAAAGCAGAAATATCCCGTTTTTTGGAGCACAATTGCAGAAAATCCCCTAATTGTGGGGCAAAAAGGCAGAAATTCCCTATATGTTGGGGCAAAAAGACAGAAATTCTCCTTATTTTGGGGCAAAACTCAGAAATTCCACTTATTTTGGGGCAAAATTCCAGAAATTTCCCTTATTTTGGGGCAAAATTGCAGAAATTTCACTTATTTTGGGGCAAAATTGCAGAAATTTCACTTATTTCAGATAAAAAAAAGGCAGAAATTTTTCTTATTTTGGGGCAAAAAGGCAGAAATTCCTAATATTTTGTAGCAAAAATGCAGAAATTCCCCTTATTTTGAGGTAAAAAGGCTGAAATTCCCCTTATTTTGTGGCAAAAAGGCAGAAATTCCCCTTATTTGAAGGTAAAATGCTGAAATTCCCCTTATTTTCGGCAAAAAGGCAGAAATTCCTATTATTTTGGGGCAAAATTGCAGAAATTTCAATTATTTCTGGGCAAAAAGTCAGATATTTGCCTTATTTTGGGGCAAAAAGCAGAAATTCCCTTAATTTTGGGGCCAAAAACAGAAATTCCCCTTATTTTGGGGTAAAATTGCAGAAATTTCAAATATTTCAGGGCAAAAAGGCAGAAATTCCACTTTATTTCGGACAATAACGCAGAAATTCCCCGTATTTTAAAGCTAAATTTCAGAAATTCCCCTTATATTGGTGCAAAAATGGAGAAATTCCCTTTATTTTTGTGCAATAAGGCAGATTTCCCCGTATTTTGAAGCAAAATTGCACATATTTCCCTAATTTTGAAGGAAAATGCAGAAATTCACATTATTTTGGAACAAAAAGACAGAAATTCTCCTTATTTCAGGGCAAAAAGTCAGAAATTCCCCTTATTTTGGGGTAAAATTGCAGAAATTTTGTTTATTTTGGGGCAAAATTGCAGAAATTTCCCTTATTTTGGGGCAAAATTGCAGAAATTTCACTTATTTCAGGGAAAAAGTGCAGAAATTTCTCTTATTTTGGGGCAAAAAGGCAGAAATTTCTTTTATTTTGGTACAAAATTGCAGAAATTTTCTTTATTTTGGGGCAAAATTGCAGAAATTCCCCATATTTTGGGGCAAAAAGGCAGAGATTCGCCTTATTCTGAGGTAAAATGCTGAAATTCCCCTTATTTTGGGGCAAAAATACAGAAATTCCCTTTATTTTGTGGCAAAAAGGCAGAAATTTCCCTTATTTTGGGGCAAAATTGCAGAAATTTCACTTATTTCAGGGCAAAATTCAAAAATTCCTTTTATTTTTGGGCAAAAAGACAGAAATTTTGTTTATTTTTGGGTAAAAAGGCAGAAATTTCACTTATTGTGAGGTAAGAAGGCAGAAATTCCTCTTATTTTGGGGCAAAAATGAAGAAATTTCCCTTTTTTTGTGGCAAAAGGTATATATTCTCCTTATTTTCGGGCAAAAAAGCAGAAATATCCCGTTTTTTGGAGCACAATTGCAGAAAATCCCCTAATTGTGGGGCAAAAAGGCAGAAATTCCCTATATGTTGGGGCAAAAAGACAGAAATTCTCCTTATTTTGGGGCAAAACTCAGAAATTCCACTTATTTTGGGGCAAAATTCCAGAAATTTCCCTTATTTTGGGGCAAAATTGCAGAAATTTCACTTATTTTGGGGCAAAATTGCAGAAATTTCACTTATTTCAGATAAAAAAAAGGCAGAAATTTTTCTTATTTTGGGGCAAAAAGGCAGAAATTCCCTGTATGTTGGGGCAAAAAGACAGAAATTCTCTTTATTTTGGGACAAAACTCAGAAATTCCATTTTTTTTGTGGCAAAATTGCAGGAATTTACCTTATTTTGAGGCAAAATTGCAGAAATTTCCCTTATTTGGGGCAAAATTGCAGAAATTTCACTTATTTTCAGGTAAAAAGGCTGAAATATCCTTTATTTTGGGGCAAAAAGGAAGAAATTCCCCTTATTTTGGGGCAAAATTGCAGAAATTTTCCTTATTTTGGGGCAAAAAGGCTGAAATTCTTATTTTGAGGTAAAATGCTGAAATTCCCCATATTTTGGGGCAAAAGGCAAAACTTCTTCTTATTTTGGGGCAAAGAGGCACAAATTTCCCTTATTTTTGGGCAAAATTTCAGAAATTTCATTTATTTCAGGGCAAAAAGTCAGAAATTCCTTTTATTTTGGGGCAAAGAGCAGAAATTTCTTTTATTATGGTACAAAATTGAAGAAATTTATCTTATTTTGAAACAAAAAGGCAGAAAATTCCCCTTATTTTGAGGCAAAAGGCAGAAATTATTCTCAATTTGAGGTAAAATGCAGAAATTCCCTTTATTTTGGGGCTAAAAGGCAGAAATTCCCTGTATTTTGAAGCAAAATTGCAGAAATTCTCTTAATTTTCCGGCAAAAAGGCAGAAATTCTCCTTATTTTGGGGCAAAAAGACAGAAAATCTCCTTTTTCGGGAGCAAACAGTCAGAAATTCCCCTTATTTTGGGGCAAAATTGCAGAAATTTCCTTTACATTGGGGCAAAATTGCAGAAATTTCCCTTATTTTGGGGCAAAATTGCAGAAATTTCAGGTATTTGAGAAAAAAAAGGCAGAAATTTTTTTGGGGGCAAAAAGGCAGAAATTTTTTTTATTTTGGTACAAAATTGAAGAAATTTTTCTTATTTTGGGGCAAAAAGTCAGAAATTCCCCATATTTTGGGGCAAAAATGCAGAAATTCCCCTTATTTTGAGGTAATAAGGCTGAAATTCCCCTTATTTTGGGGCAAAAAGGCAGAAATTTCGTTTATTTTGGGGAAAAGGCAGAAATTGCACTTATTTTGAGTCAAAAAGGTGGAAAATCCTCTTATTTTGGGGCAAAAATGAAGAAATTTGCTTTTTTATGGCAAAAAGGTATACATTCCCTTTATTTTCGGGCAAAAAGGCAGAAATTCTTTGTATTTTGGAGCAAAATTGCAGAAATTCCCCTAATTTTTGGGCAAAAAGGCAGAAATTTTCCTTATTTTGGGGTAAAACTGCAGAAATTTCACTTATTTTGCGGCAAAATGTCAGAAATTCCCCTTATTTTTGGCAAAAAATGCAGAAAATCCCCTTATTTTAGGGCAAAATTGCAGAAATTTCCCTTATTTGGGGACAAAAACAGAAATTCCCCTTATTTTGGGGCAAAATTGCAGAAATTTCCCTTATTATGGGGAAAAATTGCAGAAATTTCCCTTATTTTAGGGCAAAATTGCAGAAATTTCACTTATTTCCGAGAAAAAAAGCAAAAATTTTTCTTATTTTGGGGCAAAAAAGCAGAAATTCCCATTATTTTGGGGCAAAAAGGCAGAAATTCACCTTATTTTGGGGTAAAATTGCAGAAATTTTACGTATTTCAGGGCAAAACGGCAGAAATTCCCCTTATTTTGGGGCAAAAAGGCAGAAATTTCCCTTATTTTGGGATAAAATTGCAGAAATTTCCCTTATTTGGGGGCAAAAAGCAGAAAATCCACTTAATTTCGGGTAAAAAGGCAGAAATTTCTCGTTTTTTGGAGCAAAATTGCAGAAACTCCCCTAATTTTGGGGCTAAAAGGCAGAATTTCCCTTTATTTTGTGGCAAAAATAGAGAAATTCTTTTTATTTTTGGGCAAAAATCAGAAATTTCCTTTATTTTGGGGCAAAATTTTAGAAATTTCTTTTATATTGTTTCAGACTTGCAGAAATTTTTCTTATTTTGTGGCAAAAAGGCAGAAATTCCCCATATTTTGGTGCAAAAAGGCTGAAATTCCCCTTATTTTGAGGTAAAATCCTGAAATTCCCCATATTTTGGGGCAAAAAGGCAGAAATTCCCCTCATTTGGGGGCAAAAAGGCACAAATTTCCCTTATTTTCGGGCATAATTGCAGGAATTTCATTTATTTCAGGGCAAAAAGTCAGAAATTCCTTTTATTTTCGGGCAAAAACAGAAATTTCTTTTCTTTTGATACAAAATTGTAGAAATTTTCCTGATTTTGGAACAAAAAGGCAAAAATTACCCATATTTTGGGGAAAAAGGCAGAAATTCCTTTTATTTTGAGGTAAAAAGGCTGAAATTCCTGTTATTTTGGGGCATAAAGGCAGAAATTCCCTTTACTTTGTGGCAAAAGGGCAGAAATTCCCGTTAATAGGGGCAGAAAAGCAGAAATTTTCCTTATTTAAGGGCAATAGGGCAGAAATTCCCCTTATTTTGTGGCAAAAAGGCAGAAATTCCCCTTATTTGAAGGTAAAATGCTGAAATTCCCCTTATTTTCGGCAAAAAGGCAGAAATTCCTATTATTTTGGGGCAAAATTGCAGAAATTTCAATTATTTCTGGGCAAAAAGTCAGATATTTGCCTTATTTTGGGGCAAAAAGCAGAAATTCCCTTAATTTTGGGGCCAAAAACAGAAATTCCCCTTATTTTGGGGTAAAATTGCAGAAATTTCAAATATTTCAGGGCAAAAAGGCAGAAATTCCACTTTATTTCGGACAATAACGCAGAAATTCCCCGTATTTTAAAGCTAAATTTCAGAAATTCCCCTTATATTGGTGCAAAAATGGAGAAATTCCCTTTATTTTTGTGCAATAAGGCAGATTTCCCCGTATTTTGAAGCAAAATTGCACATATTTCCCTAATTTTGAAGGAAAATGCAGAAATTCACATTATTTTGGAACAAAAAGACAGAAATTCTCCTTATTTCAGGGCAAAAAGTCAGAAATTCCCCTTATTTTGGGGTAAAATTGCAGAAAATTTCTTTATTTTGGGGCAAAATTGCAGAAATTTCTCTTATTTTGGGGCAAAATTGCAGAAATTTCACTTATTTCAGGGAAAAAGTGCAGAAATTTCTCTTATTTTGGGGTAAAAAGGCAGAAATTTCTTTTATTTTGGTACAAAATTGCAGAAATTTTCTTTATTTTGGGGCCAAATTGCAGAAATTTCCCTTATTTTGGGGCAAAATTGCAGAAATTTCACTTATTTCAGGGAAAAAGTGCAGAAATTTCTCTTATTTTGGGGCAAAAAGGCAGAAATTTCTTTTATTTTGGTACAAAATTGCAGAAATTTTCTTTATTTTGGGGCAAAAATGAAGAAATTCCCCATATTTTGGGGCAAAAAGGCAGAGATTCGCCTTATTATGAGGTAAAATGCTGAAATTCCCCTTATTTTGGGGCAAAAATACAGAAATTCCATTTATTTTGTGGCAAAAAAGGCAGAAATTTCCCTTATTTTGGGGCAAAATTGCAGAAATTTCACTTATTTCAGGGCAAAATTCAAAAATTCCTTTTATTTTTGGGCAAAAAGACAGAAATTTTGTTTATTTTTGGGTAAAAAGGCAGAAATTTTACTTATTGTGAGGTAAGAAGGCAGAAATTTTTCTTATTTTGGTGCAAAAATGAAGAAATTTCTCTTTTTTTGTGGCAAAAGGTATATATTCTCCTTATTTTCGGGCAAAAAAGCAGAAATATCCCGTTTTTTGGAGCAGAATTGAAGAAAATCCCCTAATTGTGGGGCAAAAAGGCAGAAATTCCCTATATGTTGGGGCAAAAAGACAGAAATTCTCCTTATTTTGGGGCAAAACTCAGAAATTCCACTTATTTTGGGGCAAAATTCCAGAAATTTCCCTTATTTTGGGGCAAATTTGCAGAAATTTCACTTATTTTGGGGCATAATTGCAGAAATTTCACTTATTTCAGATAAAGAAAAGGCAGAAATTTTTCTTATTTTGGGGCAAAAAGGCAGAAATTCCTAATATTTTGTGGCAAAAATGCAGAAATTCCCCTTATTTTGAGGTAAAAAGGCTGAAATTCCCATTATTTGGGGGCAATAAAGCAGAAATTTCCCTTATTTTGAGGCAAAATTGCAGAAATTTCACTTATTTCAGGGAAAAAGTGCAGAAATTTCTCTTATTTTGGGGCAAAAAGGCAGAAATTTCTTTTATTTTGGTACAAAATTGCAGAAAATTTTTTAATTTGGGGCAAAAATGAAGAAATTCCCCATATTTTGGGGCAAAAAGGCAGAGATTCGCCTTATTATGAGGTAAAATGCTGAAATTCCCCTTATTTTGGGGCAAAAATACAGAAATTCCCTTCATTTTGTGGCAAAAAGGCAGAAATTTCCCTTATTTTGGGGAAAAATTGCAGAAATTTCACTTATTTCAGGGCAAAATTCAAAAATTCCTTTTATTTTGGGGCAAAAAGACAGAAATTCCGTTCATTTTTAGGTAAAAAGGCAGAAATTTCACTTATTTTGAGGGAAGAAGGCAGAAATTCCTCTTATTTTGGGGCAAAAATGAAGAAATTTCTCTTTTTTGTGGCAAAAGTTATACATTCCCCTTATTTTCGGGCAAAAAAGCAGAAATTCCCCCTATTTTGGAGCAGAATTGAAGAAAATCCCCTAATTGTGGGGCAAAAAGGCAGAAATTCCCTATATGTTGGGGCAAAAATACAGAAATTCTCCTTATTTTGGGGCAAAACTCAGAAATTCCACTTATTTTGGGGCAAAATTCCAGAAATTTCCCTTATTTTGGGGCAAAATTGCAGAAATTTTACTTATTTTGAGGCACAATTGCAGAAATTTCATTATTTCAGGTAAAAATGGCAGAAATTTTTCTTATTTTGGGGCCAAAAGGCAGAAATTCCTAATATTTTGTGGCAAAAATGCAGAAATTCCCCTTATTTTGAGGTAAAAAGGCTGAAATTCCCCTTATTTGGGGGCAAAAAGGCAGAAATTTCCCTTATTTTGGGGCAAAATTGCAAACATTTCACTTATTTCAGGGTAATAAGTCAGAAATTTTCCTTATTTTGGGGCAAAAAACACAGAAATTCCTTTTGTTTTGGAAGGAAAATACAGAAATTCCACTTCTTTAGAGCCAAAAAGGCAGAAATTCCCCTTATTTTGAAGCAAAAATGAAGAAATTCCCCTAATTGTTGGGCAAAAAGGCAGAAATTCCCTGTATGTTGGGGCAAAAAGACAGAAATTCTCCTTATTTTGGGACAAAACTCAGAAATTCCACTTATTTTGGGGCAAAATTGCAGGAATTTACCTTATTTTGAGGCAAAATTGCAGAAATTTCCCTTATTTGGGGCAAAATTGCAGAAATTTCACTTATTTTCAGGTAAAAAGGCTGAAATATCCTTTATTTTGGGGCAAAAAGGAAGAAATTCCCCTTATTTTGGGGCAAAATTGCAGAAATTTTCCTTATTTTGGGGCAAAAAGGCTGAAATTCTTATTTTGAGGTAAAATGCTGAAATTCCCCATATTTTGGGGCAAAAGGCAAAACTTCTTCTTATTTTGGGGCAAAGAGGCACAAATTTCTCTTATTTTCGGGCAAAATTGCAGAAATTTCATTTATTTCAGGGCAAAAAGTCAGAAATTCCTTTTATTTTGGGGCAAAGAGCAGAAATTTCTTTTATTATGGTACAAAATTGAAGAAATTTATCTTATTTTGAAACAAAAAGGCAGAAAATTCCCCTTATTTTGAGGCAAAAGGCAGAAATTATTCTCAATTTGAGGTAAAATGCAGAAATTCCCTTTATTTTGGGGCTAAAAGGCAGAAATTCCCTGTATTTTGAAGCAAAATTGCAGAAATTCTCTTAATTTTCGGGCAGAAAGGCAGAAATTCTCCTTATTTTGGGGCAAAAAGACAGAAAATCTCCTTTTTCGGGAGCAAACAGTCAGAAATTCCCCTTATTTTGGGGCAAAATTGCAGAAATTTCCTTTACATTGGGGCAAAATTGCAGAAATTTCCCTTATTTTGGGGCAAAATTGCAGGAATTTCAGGTATTTGAGAAAAAAAAGGCAGAAATTTTTTGGGGGGGGCAAAAAGGCAGAAATTTTTTTTATTTTGGTACAAAATTGCAGAAATTTTTTTTTATTTTGGGGCAAAAAGTCAGAAATTCCCCATATTTTGGGGCAAAAAGGCAGAAATTCCCCTTATTTTGAGGTAATAAGGCTGAAATTCCCCTTATTTTGGGGCAAAAAGGCAGAAATTTTGTTTATTTTGGGGAAAAGGCAGAAATTGCACTTATTTTGAGACAAAAAGGTGGAAAATCCCCTTATTTTGGGGCAAAAATGAAGAAATTTGCTTTTTTATGGCAAAAAGGTATACATTCCCTTTATTTTCGGGCAAAAAGGCAGAAATTCTTTGTATTTTGGAGCAAAATTGCAGAAATTCCCCTAATTTTTGGGCAAAAAGGCAAAAATTTTCCTTATTTTGGGGTAAAACTGCAGAAATTTCACTTATTTTGCGGCAAAATGTCAGAAATTCCCCTTATTTTTGGCAAAAAATGCAGA
This sequence comes from Micromys minutus, assembly GCF_963924665.1. Taxonomy (NCBI): domain Eukaryota; kingdom Metazoa; phylum Chordata; class Mammalia; order Rodentia; family Muridae; genus Micromys; species Micromys minutus. Next base: position 1,441,724 of record NW_027667250.1, on the reverse strand, counting down.
AAATCCCCTTATTTTAGGGCAAAATTGCAGAAATTTCCCTTATTTGGGGACAAAAACAGAAATTCCCCTTATTTTGGGGCAAAATTGCAGAAATTTCCCTTATTATGGGGAAAAATTGCAGAAATTTCCCTTATTTTAGGGCAAAATTGCAGAAATTTCACTTATTTCAGAGAAAAAAAGCAAAAATTTTTCCTATTTTGAAGCAAAAAGGCAGAAATTCCCATTATTTTGGGGCAAAAAGGCAGAAATTCACCTTATTTTGGGGTAAAATTGCAGAAATTTCACATATTTCAGGGCAAAACGGCAGAAATTCCCCTTATTTTGGGGCAAAAAGGCAGAAATTTCCCTTATTTTGGGATAAAATTGCAGAAATTTCCCTTATTTGGAGGCAAAAAGGCAGAAAATCCACTTAATTTCGGGTAAAAAGGCAGAAATTTCTCGTATTTTGGAGCAAAATTGCAGAAACTCCCCTAATTTTGGGGCTAAAAGGCAGAATTTCCCTTTATTTTGGGGCAAAAATAGAGAAATTCTTTTTATTTTGGGGCAAAAATCAGAAATTTCCTTTATTTTGGGGCAAAATTTTAGAAATTTATTTTATATTGTTACAGACTTGCAGAAATTTTTCTTATTTTGTGGCAAAAAGGCAGAAATTCCCCATATTTTGGTGCAAAAAGGCTGAAATTCCCCTTATTTTGAGGTAAAATCCTGAAATTCCCCATATTTTGGGGCAAAAAGGCAGAAATTCCCCTCATTTGTGGGAAAAAAGGCACAAATTTCCCTTATTTTCGGGCATAATTGCAGGAATTTCATTTATTTCAGGGCAAAAAGTCAGAGATTCCTTTTATTTTCGGGCAAAAACAGAAATTTCTTTAATTTTGATACAAAATTGTAGAAATTTTCCTTATTTTGGAACAAAAAGGCAAAAATTACCCATATTTTGAGGTAAAAAGGCTGAAATTCCCGTTATTTTGGGGCATAAAGGCAGAAATTCCCTTTACTTTGTGGCAAAAGGGCAGAAATTCCTGTTAATAGGGGCAGAAAAGCAGAAATTTTCCTTATTTAAGGGCAATAGGGCAGAAATTCCCCTTATTTTGTGGCAAAAAGGCAGAAATTCCCCTTATTTGAAGGTAAAATGCTGAAATTCCCTTATTTTTGGCAAAAAGGCAGAAATTCCTATTATTTTGGGGCAAAATTGCAGAAATTTCAATTATTTCTGGGCAAAAAGTCAGATATTTGCCTTATTTTGGGGCAAAAAGCAGAAATTCCCTTAATTTTGGGGCCAAAAACAGAAATTCCCCTTATTTTGGGGTAAAATTGCAGAAATTTCAAATATTTCAGGGTAAAAAGGCAGAAATTCCACTTTATTTCGGACAATAACGCAGAAATTCCCCGTATTTTAAAGCTAAATTTCAGAAATTCCCCTTATATTGGTGCAAAAATGGAGAAATTCCCTTTGTTTTTGTGCAATAAGGCAGATTTCCCCGTATTTTGAAGCAAAATTGCACATATTTCCCTAATTTTGAAGGAAAATGCAGAAATTCACATTATTTTGGAACAAAAAGACAGAAATTCTCCTTATTTCAGGGCAAAAAGTCAGATATTCCCCTTATTTTGGGGTAAAATTGCAGAAATTTTCTTTATTTTGGGGCAAAATTGCAGAAATTTCCCTTATTTTGGGGCAAAATTGCAGAAATTTCACTTATTTCAGGGAAAAAGTGCAGAAATTTCTCTTATTTTGGGGCAAAAAGGCAGAAATTTCTTTTATTTTGGTACAAAATTGCAGAAATTTTCTTTATTTTGGGGCAAAATTGCAGAAATTTCCCTTATTTTGGGGCAAAATTGCAGAAATTTCACTTATTTCAGGGAAAAAGTGCAGAAATTTCTCTTATTTTGGGGCAAAAAGGCAGAAATTTCTTTTATTTTGGTACAAAATTGCAGAAATTTTCTTTATTTTGGGGCAAAAATGAAGAAATTCCCCATATATTGGGGCAAAAAGGCAGAGATTCGCCTTATTATGAGGTAAAATGCTGAAATTCCCCTTATTTTGGGGCAAAAATACAGAAATTCCATTTATTTTGTGGCAAAAAGACAGAAATTTTGTTTATTTTTGGGTAAAAAGGCAGAAATTTTACTTATTGTGAGGTAAGAAGGCAGAAATTTTTCTTATTTTGGTGCAAAAATGAAGAAATTTCTCTTTTTTTGTGGCAAAAGGTATATATTCTCCTTATTTTCGGGCAAAAAAGCAGAAATATCCTGTTTTTTGGAGCAGAATTGAAGAAAATCCCCTAATTGTGGGGCAAAAAGGCAGAAATTCCCTATATGTTGGGGCAAAAAGACAGAAATTCTCCTTATTTTGGGGCAAAACTCAGAAATTCCACTTATTTTGGGGCAAAATTCCAGAAATTTCCCTTATTTTGGGGCAAATTTGCAGAAATTTCACTTATTTTGGGGCAAAATTGCAGAAATTTCACTTATTTCAGATATAGAAAAGGCAGAAATTTTTCTTATTTTGGGGAAAAAGGCAGAAATTCCTAATATTTTGTGGCAAAAATGCAGAAATTCCCCTTATTTTGAGGTAAAAAGGCTGAAATTCCCATTATTTGGGGGCAATAAGGCAGAAATTTCCCTTATTTTGAGGCAAAATTGCAGAAATTTCACTTATTTCAGGGAAAAAGTGCAGAAATTTCTCTTATTTTGGGGCAAAAAGGCAGAAATTTCTTTTATTTTGGTATAAAATTGCAGAAAATTTTTTAATTTGGGGCAAAAATGAAGAAATTCCCCATATTTTGGGGCAAAAAGGCAGAGATTCGCCTTATTATGAGGTAAAATGCTGAAATTCCCCTTATTTTGGGGCAAAAATACAGAAATTCCCTTCATTTTGTGGCAAAAAGGCAGAAATTTCCCTTATTTTGGGGAAAAATTGCAGAAATTTCACTTATTTCAGGGCAAAATTCAAAAATTCCTTTTATTTTGGGGCAAAAAGACAGAAATTCCGTTCATTTTTAGGTAAAAAGGCAGAAATTTCACTTATTTTGAGGGAAGAAGGCAGAAATTCCTCTTATTTTGGGGCAAAAATGAAGAAATTTCTCTTTTTTGTGGCAAAAGTTATACATTCCCCTTATTTTCGGGCAAAAAAGAAGAAATTCCCCCTATTTTGGAGCAGAATTGAAGAAAATCCCCTAATTGTGGGGCAAAAAGGCAGAAATTCCCTATATGTTGGGGCAAAAAGACAGAAATTCTCCTTATTTTGGGGCAAAACTCAGAAATTCCACTTATTTTGGGGCAAAATTCCAGAAATTTCCCTTATTTTGGGGCAAAATTGCAGAAATTTTACTTATTTTGGGGCACAATTGCAGAAATTTCACTTATTTCAGGTAAAAATGGCAGAAATTTTTCTTATTTTGGGGCCAAAAGGCAGAAATTCCTAATATTTTGTGGCAAAAATGCAGAAATTCCCCTTATTTTGAGGTAAAAAGGCTGAAATTCCCCTTATTTGGGGGCAAAAAGGCAGAAATTTCCCTTATTTTGGGGCAAAATTGCAAACATTTCACTTATTTCAGGGTAATAAGTCAGAAATTTTCCTTATTTTGGGGCAAAAAACACAGAAATTCCTTTTGTTTTGGAAGGAAAATACAGAAATTCCACTTCTTTAGAGCCAAAAAGGCAGAAATTCCCCTTATTTTGAAGCAAAAATGAAGAAATTCCCCTAATTGTTGGGCAAAAAGGCAGAAATTCCCTGTATGTTGGGGCAAAAAGACAGAAATTCTCCTTATTTTGGGACAAAACTCAGAAATTCCACTTATTTTGGGGCAAAATTGCAGGAATTTACCTTATTTTGAGGCAAAATTGCAGAAATTTCCCTTATTTGGGGCAAAATTGCAGAAATTTCACTTATTTTCAGGTAAAAAGGCTGAAATATCCTTTATTTTGGGGCAAAAAGGAAGAAATTCCCCTTATTTTGGGGCAAAATTGCAGAAATTTTCCTTATTTTGGGGCAAAAAGGCTGAAATTCTTATTTTGAGGTAAAATGCTGAAATTCCCCATATTTTGGGGCAAAAGGCAAAACTTCTTCTTATTTTGGGGCAAAGAGGCACAAATTTCTCTTATTTTCGGGCAAAATTGCAGAAATTTCATTTATTTCAGGGCAAAAAGTCAGAAATTCCTTTTATTTTGGGGCAAAGAGCAGAAATTTCTTTTATTATGGTACAAAATTGAAGAAATTTATCTTATTTTGAAACAAAAAGGCAGAAAATTCCCCTTATTTTGAGGCAAAAGGCAGAAATTATTCTCAATTTGAGGTAAAATGCAGAAATTCCCTTTATTTTGGGGCTAAAAGGCAGAAATTCCCTGTATTTTGAAGCAAAATTGCAGAAATTCTCTTAATTTTCGGGCAGAAAGGCAGAAATTCTCCTTATTTTGGGGCAAAAAGACAGAAAATCTCCTTTTTCGGGAGCAAACAGTCAGAAATTCCCCTTATTTTGGGGCAAAATTGCAGAAATTTCCTTTACATTGGGGCAAAATTGCAGAAATTTCCCTTATTTTGGGGCAAAATTGCAGAAATTTCAGGTATTTGAGAAAAAAAAGGCAGAAATTTTTTGGGGGGGGCAAAAAGGCAGAAATTTTTTTTTATTTTGGTACAAAATTGCAGAAATTTTTTTTTATTTTGGGGCAAAAAGTCAGAAATTCCCCATATTTTGGGGCAAAAATGCAGAAATTCCCCTTATTTTGAGGTAATAAGGCTGAAATTCCCCTTATTTGGGGGCAAAAAGGCAGAAATTTTGTTTATTTTGGGGAAAAGGCAGAAATTGCACTTATTTTGAGTCAAAAAGGTGGAAAATCCCCTTATTTTGTGGCAAAAATGAAGAAATTTGCTTTTTTATGGCAAAAAGGGATACATTCCCTTTATTTTCGGGCAAAAAGGCAGAAATTCTTTGTATTTTGGAGCAAAATTGCAGAAATTCCCCTAATTTTTGGGCAAAAATGCAAAAATTTTCCTTATTTTGGTGTAAAACTGCAGAAATTTCACTTATTTTGCGGCAAAATGTCAGAAATTCCCCTTATTTTTGGCAAAAAATGCAGAAAATCCCCTTATTTTAGGGCAAAATTGCAGAAATTTCCCTTATTTGGGGACAAAAACAGAAATTCCCCTTATTTTGGGGCAAAATTGCAGAAATTTCCCTTATTATGAGGAAAAATTGCAGAAATTTCCCTTATTTTAGGGCAAAATTGCAGAAATTTCACTTATTTCAGAGAAAAAAAGCAAAAATTTTTCCTATTTTGAAGCAAAAAGGCAGAAATTCCCATTATTTTGGGGCAAAAAGGCAGAAATTCACCTTATTTTGGGGTAAAATTGCAGAAATTTCACATATTTCAGGGCAAAACGGCAGAAATTCCCCTTATTTTGGGGCAAAAAGGCAGAAATTTCCCTTATTTTGGGATAAAATTGCAGAAATTTCCCTTATTTGGAGGCAAAAAGGCAGAAAATCCACTTAATTTCGGGTAAAAAGGCAGAAATTTCTCGTATTTTGGAGCAAAATTGCAGAAACTCCCCTAATTTTGGGGCTAAAAGGCAGAATTTCCCTTTATTTTGGGGCAAAAATAGAGAAATTCTTTTTATTTTGGGGCAAAAATCAGAAATTTCCTTTATTTTGGGGCAAAATTTTAGAAATTTATTTTATATTGTTACAGACTTGCAGAAATTTTTCTTATTTTGTGGCAAAAAGGCAGAAATTCCCCATATTTTGGTGCAAAAAGGCTGAAATTCCCCTTATTTTGAGGTAAAATCCTGAAATTCCCCATATTTTGGGGCAAAAAGGCAGAAATTCCCCTCATTTGGGGGCAAAAAGGCACAAATTTCCCTTATTTTCGGGCATAATTGCAGGAATTTCATTTATTTCAGGGCAAAAAGTCAGAAATTCCTTTTATTTTCGGGCAAAAACAGAAATTTCTTTAATTTTGATACAAAATTGTAGAAATTTTCCTTATTTTGGAACAAAAAGGCAAAAATTACCCATATTTTGAGGTAAAAAGGCTGAAATTCCCGTTATTTTGGGGCATAAAGGCAGAAATTCCCTTTACTTTGTGGCAAAAGGGCAGAAATTCCCGTTAATAGGGGCAGAAAAGCAGAAATTTTCCTTATTTAAGGGTAATAGGGCAGAAATTCCCCTTATTTTGTGGCAAAAAGGCAGAAATTCCCCTTATTTGAAGGTAAAATGCTGAAATTCCCCTTATTTTCGGCAAAAGGCAGAAATTCCTATTATTTTGGGGCAAAATTGCAGAAATTTCAATTATTTCTGGGCAAAAAGTCAGATATTTGCCTTATTTTGGGGCAAAAAGCAGAAATTCCCTTAATTTTGGGGCCAAAAACAGAAATTCCCCTTATTTTGGGGTAAAATTGCAGAAATTTCAAATATTTCAGGGCAAAAAGGCAGAAATTCCACTTTATTTCGGACAATAACGCAGAAATTCCCCGTATTTTAAAGCTAAATTTCAGAAATTCCCCTTATATTGGTGCAAAAATGGAGAAATTCCCTTTATTTTTGTGCAATAAGGCAGATTTCCCCGTATTTTGAAGCAAAATTGCACATATTTCCCTAATTTTGAAGGAAAATGCAGAAATTCACATTATTTTGGAACAAAAAGACAGAAATTCTCCTTATTTCAGGGCAAAAAGTCAGAAATTCCCCTTATTTTGGGGTAAAACTGCAGAAATTTTCTTTATTTTGGGGCAAAATTGCAGAAATTTCTCTTATTTTGGGGCAAAATTGCAGAAATTTCACTTATTTCAGGGAAAAAATGCAGAAATTTCTCTTATTTTGAGGCAAAAAGGCAGAAATTTCTTTTATTTTGGTACAAAATTGCAGAAATTTTCTTTATTTTGGGGCAAAATTGCAGAAATTTCCCTTATTTTGGGGCAAAATTGCAGAAATTTCACTTATTTCAGGGAAAAAGTGCAGAAATTTCTCTTATTTTGGGGCAAAAATGCAGAAATTTCATTTATTTTGGTACAAAATTGCAGAAATTTTTTTTATTTTGGGGAAAAATGAAGAAATTCCCCATATTTTGAGGCAAAAAGGCAGAGATTTGCCTTTTATGAGGTAAAATGCTGAAATTCCCCTTAATTTGGGGCAAAAATACAGAAATTCCCTTTATTTTGTGGCAAAAAGGCAGAAATTTCCCTTATTTTGGGGCAAAATTGCAGAAATTTCACTTATTTCAGGGCAAAATTCAAAAATTCCTTTTATTTTTGGGCAAAAAGACAGAAATTTTGTTTATATTTGGGTTAAAGGCAGAAATTTTACTTATTGTGAGGTAAGAAGGTAGAAATTTTTCTTATTTTGGTGCAAAAATGAAGAAATTTCTCTTTTTTTGTGGCAAATGGTATATATTCTCCTTATTTTCGGGCAAAAAAGCAGAAATATCCCGTTTTTTGGAGCACAATTGCAGAAAATCCCCTAATTGTGGGGCAAAAAGGCAGAAATTCCCTATATGTTGGGGCAAAAAGACAGAAATTCTCCTTATTTTGGGGCAAAACTCAGAAATTCCACTTATTTTGGGGCAAAATTCCAGAAATTTCCCTTATTTTGGGGCAAATTTGCAGAAATTTCACTTATTTTGGGGCAAAATTGCAGAAATTTCACTTATTTCAGATTAAAAAAAGGCAGAAATTTTTCTTATTTTGGGGCAAAAAGGCAGAAATTCCTAATATTTTGTGGCAAAAATGCAGAAATTCCCCTTATTTTGAGGTAAAAAGGCAGAAATTCCCATTATTTGGGGGCAATAAGACAGAATTTTCCCTTATTTTAGGGCAAAATTGCAGAAATTTCACTTATTTCAGGGCAAAATTCAAAAATTCCTTTTATTTTGGGGCTAAAAGTCAGAAATTCCGTTTATTTTTGGGTAAAAAGGCAGAAATTTCACTTATTTTGAGGTAAGAAGGCAGAAATTCCTCTTATTTTGGGGCAAAAATGAAGAAATTTCCCTTTTTTGTGGCAAAAGGTATATATTCCCCTTATTTTCGGGCAAAAAAGCAGAAATATCCCGTTTTTTGGAGCACAATTGCAGAAAATCCCCTAATTGTGGGGCAAAAAGGCAGAAATTCCCTATATGTTGGGGCAAAAAGACAGAAATTCTCCTTATTTTGGGGCAAAACTCAGAAATTCCACTTATTTTGGGGCAAAATTCCAGAAATTTCCTTTATTTTGGGGCAAAATTGCAGAAATTTTACTTATTTTGGGGCACAATTGCAGAAATTTCACTTATTTCAGGTAAAAACGGCAGAAATTTTTCTTATTTTGGGGCAAAAAGGCAGAAATTCCTAATATTTTGTGGCAAAAATGCAGAAATTCCCCTTATTTTGAGGTAAAAAGGCTGAAATTCCCCTTATTTGGGGGCAAAAAGGCAGAAATTTCCCTTATTTTGGGGCAAAATTGCAAACATTTCACTTATTTCAGGGTAATAAGTCAGAAATTTTCCTTATTTTGGGGCAAAAAACACAGAAATTCCCTTTGTTTTGGAAGGAAAATACAGAAATTCCACTTCTTTAGAGGCAAAAAGGCAGAAATTCCCCTTATTTTGAAGCAAAAATGAAGAAATTCCCCTAATTGTTGGGCAAAAAGGCAGAAATTCCCTATATGTTGGGGCAAAAAGACAGAAATTCTCCTTATTTTTGGACAAAACTCAGAAATTCCACTTATTTTGGGGCAAAGTTGCAGGAATTTACCTTATTTTGAGGCAAAATTGCAGAAATTTCCCTTATTTGGGGCAAAATTGCAAAAATTTCACTTATTTTCAGGTAAAAAGGCTGAAATATCCTTTATTTTGGGGCAAAAAGGAAGAAATTCCCCTTATTTTGGGGCAAAATTGCAGAAATTTTCCTTATTTTGGGGCAAAAAGGCTGAAATTCTTATTTTGAGGTAAAATGCTGAAATTCCCCATATTTTGGGGCAAAAGGCAAAACTTCTTCTTATTTTGGGGCAAAGAGGCACAAATTTCTCTTATTTTCGGGCAAAATTGCAAAAATTTCATTTATTTCAGGGCAAAAAGTCAGAAATTCCTTTTATTTTGGGGCAAAGAGCAGAAATTTCTTTTATTATGGTACAAAATTGAAGAAATTTTTCTTATTTTGAAACAAAAAGGCAGAAAATTCCCCTTATTTTGAGGCAAAAGGCAGAAATTATTCTCAATTTGAGGTAAAATGCAGAAATTCCCTTTATTTTTGGGCTAAAAAACAGAAATTCCCTGTATTTTGAAGCAAAATTGCAGAAATTCTCTTAATTTTCGGGCAAAAAGGCAGAAATTCTTCTTATTTTGGGGCAAAAAGACAGAAAATCTCCTTTTTCGGGAGCAAACAGTCAGAAATTCCCCTTATTTTGGGGCAAAATTGCAGAAATTTCCTTTACATTGGGGCAAAATTGCAGAAATTTCCCTTATTTTGGGGCAAAATTGTAGAAATTTCAGGTATTTGAGAAAAAAAAGGCAGAAATTTTTTTGGGGGGGCAAAAAGGCAGAAATTTTTTTTATTTTGGTACAAAATTGCAGAAATTTTTCTTATTTTGGGGCAAAAAGTCAGAAATTCCCCATATTTTGGGGCAAAAATGCAGAAATTCCCCTTATTTTGAGGTAATAAGGCTGAAATTCCCCTTATTTTGGGGCAAAAAGGCAGAAATTTCGTTTATTTTGGGGTAAAGGCAGAAATTGCACTTATTTTGAGTCAAAAAGTTGGAAAATCCCCTTATTTTGGGTCAAAAATGAAGAAATTTGCTTTTTTATGGCAAAAAGGTATACATTCCCTTTATTTTCGGGCAAAAAGGAAGAAATTCTTTGTATTTTGGAGGAAAATTGCAGAAATTCCCCTAATTTTTGGGCAAAAAGGCAGAAATTTTCCTTATTTTGGGGTAAAACTGCAGAAATTTCACTTATTTTGCGGCAAAATGTCAGAAATTCCCCTTAGTTTTGGCAAAAAATGCAGAAAATCCCCTTATTTTAGGGCAAAATTGTAGAAATTTCCCTTATTTGGGGACAAAAACAGAAATTCCCCTTATTTTGGGGAAAAATTGCAGAAATTTCCTTTATTTTAGGGCAAAATTGCAGAAATTTCACTTGTTTCAGAGAAAAAAAGCAAAAATTTTTCTTATTTTGGGGCAAAAATGCAGAAATTCCCATTATTTTGGGGTAAAATTGTAGAAATTTTACATATTTCAAGGAAAACGGCAGAAATTCCCCTTATTTTGGGGCAAAAAGGCAGAAATTTCCCTTATTTTGGGATAAAATTGCAGAAATTTCCCTTATTTAGGGGCAAAAATGCAGAAAATCCACTTAATTTCGGGTAAAAAGGCAGAAATTTCTCGTATTTTGGAGCAAAATTGCAGAAACTCCCCTAATTTTGGGGCTAAAAGGCAGAATTTCCCTTTATTTTGGGGCAAAAATAGAGAAATTCTTTTTATTTTGGGGCAAAAATCAGAAATTTCCTTTATTTTGGGGCAAAATTTTAGAAATTTCTTTTATATTGTTACAGACTTGCAGAAATTTTTCTTATTTTGTGGCAAAAAGGCAGAAATTCCCCATATTTTGGTGCAAAAAGGCTGAAATTCCCCTTATTTTGAGGTAAAATCCTGAAATTCCCCATATTTTGGGGCAAAAAGGCAGAAATTCCCCTCATTTGGGGGCAAAAAGGCACAAATTTCCCTTATTTTCGGGCATAATTGCAGGAATTTCATTTATTTCAGGGCAAAAAGTCAGAAATTCCTTTTATTTTCGGGCAAAAACAGAAATTTCTTTTCTTTTGATACAAAATTGTAGAAATTTTCCTTATTTTGGAACAAAAAGGCAAAAATTACCCATATTTTGGGGAAAAAGGCAGAAATTCCCCTTATTTTGAGGTAAAAAGGCTGAAATTCCCGTTATTTTGGGGCATAAAGGCAGAAATTCCCTTTACTTTGTGGCAAAAAGGCAGAAATTCCCGTTAATTGGGGCAGAAAAGCAGAAATTTTCCTTATTTAAGGGCAATAGGGCAGAAATTCCCCTTATTTTGTGGCAAAAAGGCAGAAATTCCCCTTATTTGAAGGTAAAATGCTGAAATTCCCCTTATTTTCGGCAAAAAGGCAGAAATCCCTATTATTTTGGGGCAAAAGTGCAGAAATTTCTCTTATTTTGGGGCAAAAAGGCAGAAATTTCTTTTATTTTGGTACAAAATTGCAGAAATTTTCTTTATTTTGGGGCAAAATTGCAGAAATTTCACTTATTTCAGGGAAAAAGTGCAGAAATTTCTCTTATTTTGGGGCAAAAATGCAGAAATTTCTTTTATTTTGGTACAAAATTGCAGAAATTTTCTTTATTTTGGGGCAAAAATGAAGAAAATCCCCATATTTTGGGGCAAAAAGGCAGAGATTTGCCTTATTATGAGGTAAAATGCTGAAATTCCCCTTATTTTGGGGCAAAAATACAGAAATTCCCTTCATTTTGTGGCAAAAAGGCAGAAATTTCCCTTATTTTGGGGCAAAATTGCAGAAATTTCACTTATTTCAGGGCAAAATTCAAAAATTCCTTTTATTTTGGGGCAAAAAGAAAGAAATTACGTTCATTTTTAGGTAAAAAGGCAGAAATTTCACTTATTTTGAGGGAAGAAGGCAGAAATTCCTCTTATTTTGGGGCAAAAATGAAGAAATTTCTCTTTTTGTGGCAAAAGGTATACATTCCCCTTATTTTCGGGCAAAAAAGCAGAAATTCCCCCTATTTTGGAGCAGAATTGAAGAAAATCCCCTAATTGTGGGACAAAAAGGCAGAAATTCCCTATATGTTGGGGCAAAAAGACAGAAATTCTCCTTATTTTGGGGCAAAACTCAGAAATTCCACTTATTTTGGGGCAAAATTCCAGAAATTTCCCTTATTTTGGGGCAAAATTGCAGAAATTTTACTTATTTTGGGGCACAATTGCAGAAACTTCACTTATTTCAGGTAAAAATGGCAGAAAGTTTTCTTATTTTGGGGCAAAAAGGCAGAAATTCCTAATATTTTGTGGCAAAAATGCAGAAATTCCCCTTATTTTGAGGTAAAAAGGCTTAAATTCCCATTATTTGGGGGCAAAAAGGCAGAAATTTTCTCTTATTTTGGGGCAAAATTGCAAACATTTCACTTATTTCAGGGTAATAAGTCAGAAATTTTCCTTATTTTGGGGCAAAAAACACAGAAATTCCCTTTGTTTTGGAAGGAAAATACAGAAATTCCACTTCTTTAGAGGCAAAAAGGCAGAAATTCCCCTTATTTTGAAGCAAAAATGAAGAAATTCCCCTAATTGTTGGGCAAAAAGGCAGAAATTCCCTATATGTTGGGGCAAAAAGACAGAAATTCTCCTTATTTTGGGACAAAACTCAGAAATTCCACTTATTTTGGGGCAAAATTGCAGGAATTTACCTTATTTTGAGGCAAAATTGCAGAAATTTCCCTTATTTGGGGCAAAATTGCAGAAATTTCACTTATTTTCAGGTAAAAAGGCTGAAATATCCTTTATTTTGGGGCAAAAAGGAAGAAATTCCCCTTATTTTGGGGCAAAATTGCAGAAATTTTCCTTATTTTGGGGCAAAAAGGCTGAAATTCTTATTTTGAGGTAAAATGCTGAAATTCCCCATATTTTGGGGCAAAAGGCAAAACTTCTTCTTATTTTGGGGCAAAGAGGCACAAATTTCTCTTATTTTCGGGCAAATTTGCAGAAATTTCATTTATTTCAGGGCAAAAAGTCAGAAATTGCTTTTATTTTGGGGCAAAGGGCAGAAATTTCTTTTATTATGGTACAAAATTGAAGAAATTTATCTTATTTTGAAACAAAAAGGCAGAAAATTCCCCTTATTTTGAGGCAAAAGGCAGAAATTATTCTCAATTTGAGGTAAAATGCAGAAATTCCCTTTATTTTGGGGCTAAAAGGCATAAATTCCCTGTATTTTGAAGCAAAATTGCAGAAATTCTTTTAATTTTCGGGCAAAAAGGCAAAAATTCTCTTTATGCTGGGGCAAAAAGACAGAAAATCTCCTATTTCGGGAGCAAACAGTCAGAAATTCCCCTTATTTTGGGGCAAAATTGCAGAAATTTCCTTTACATTGGGGCAAAATTGCAGAATTTTCCCTTATTTTGGGGCAAAATTGCAGAAATTTCAGGTATTTGAGAAAAAAAAGGCAGAAATTTTTTTGGGGTGCAAAAAGGCAGAAATTTTTTTTATTTTGGTACAAAATTGCAGAAATTTTTCTTATTTTGGGGCAAAAAGTCAGAAATTCCCCATATTTTGGGGCAAAAAGGCAGAAATTCCCCTTATTTTAAGGTAATAAGGCTGAAATTCCCCTTATTTTGGGGCAAAAAGGCAGAAATTTCGTTTATTTTGGGGAAAAGGCAGAAATTGCACTTATTTTGAGTCAAAAAGGTGGAAAATCCCCTTATTTTGGGGCAAAAATGAAGAAATTTGCTTTTTTATGGCAAAAAGGTATACATTCCCTTTATTTTCGGGCAAAAAGGCAGAAATTCTTTGTATTTTGGAGCAAAATTGCAGAAATTCCCCTAATTTTTGGGCAAAAAGGCAGAAATTTTCCTTATTTTGGGGTAAAACTGCAGAAATTTCACTTATTTGGCGGCAAAATGTCAGAAATCCCCCTTATTTTTGGCAAAAAATGCAGAAAATCCCATTATTTTAGGGCAAAATTGCAGAAATTTCCCTTATTTGGGGACAAAAACAGAAATTCCCCTTATTTTGGGGCAAAATTGCAGAAATTTCCCTTATTATGGGGAAAAATTGCAGAAATTTCCCTTATTTTAGGGCAAAATTGCAGAAATTTCACTTATTTCAGAGAAAAAAAGCAAAAATTTTTCTTATTTTGGGGCAAAAAGGCAGAAATTCCCATTATTTTGGGGCAAAAAGGCAGAAATTCACCTTATTTTGGGGTAAAATTGCAGAAATTTCACATATTTCAGGGCAAAACGGCAGAAATTCCCCTTATTTTGGGGCAAAAAGGCAGAAATTTCCCTTATTTTGGGATAAAATTGCAGAAATTTCCCTTATTTGGGGGCAAAAAGGCCGAAAATCCACTTAATTTCGGGTAAAAAGGCAGAAATTTCTTGTATTTTGGAGCAAAATTGCAGAAACTCCCCTAATTTTGGGGCTAAAAGGCAGAATTTCCCTTTATTTTGGGGCAAAAATAGAGAAATTCTTTTTATTTTGGGGCAAAAATCAGAAATTTCCTTTATTTTGGGGCAAAATTTTAGAAATTTCTTTTATATTGTTACAGACTTGCAGAAATTTTTCTTATTTTGTGGCAAAAAGGCAGAAATTCCCCATATTTTGGTGCAAAAAGTCTGAAATTCCCCTTATTTTGAGGTAAAATCCTGAAATTCCCCATATTTTGGGGCAAAAAGGCAGAAATTCCCCTTATTTGGGGGCAAAAAGGCACAAATTTCCCTTATTTTCGGGCATAATTGCAGGAATTTCATTTATTTCAGGGCAAAAAGTCAGAAATTCCTTTTATTTTCGGGCAAAAACAGAAATTTCTTTTCTTTTGATACAAAATTGTAGAAATTTTCCTTATTTTGGAACAAAAAGGCAAAAATTACCCATATTTTGGGGAAAAAGGCAGAAATTCCTTTTATTTTGAGGTAAAAAGGCTGAAATTCCCGTTATTTTGGGGCATAAAGGCAGAAATTCCCTTTACTTTCTGGCAAAAGGGCAGAAATTCCCGTTAATTGGAGCAGAAAAGCAGAAATTTTCCTTATTTAAGGGCAATAGGGCAGAAATTCCCCTTATTTTGTGCCAAAAAGGCAGAAATTCCCCTTATTTGAAGGTAAAATGCTGAAATTCCCCTTATTTTCGGCAAAAAGGCAGAAATTCCTATTATTTTGGGGCAAAAGTGCAGAAATTTCTCTTATTTTGGGGCAAAAAGGCAGAAATTTCTTTTATTTTGGTACAAAATTGCAGAAATTTTCTTTATTTTGGGGCAAAATTGCAGAAATTTCCCTTATTTTGGGGCAAAATTGCAGAAATTTCACTTATTTCAGGGAAAAAGTGCAGAAATTTCTCTTATTTTGGGGCAAAAAGGCAGAAATTTCTTTTATTTTGGTACAAAATTGCAGAAAATTTTTTAATTTGGGGCAAAAATGAAGAAATTCCCCATATTTTGGGGCAAAAAGGCAGAGATTTGCCTTACTATGAGGTAAAATGCTGAAATTCCCCTTATTTTGGGGCAAAAATACAGAAATTCCCTTCATTTTGTGGCAAAAAGGCAGAAATTTCCCTTATTTTGGGGAAAAATTGCAGAAATTTCACTTATTTCAGGGCAAAATTCAAAAATTCCTTTTATTTTGGGGCAAAAAGAAAGAAATTCCGTTCATTTTTAGGTAAAAAGGCAGAAATTTCACTTATTTTGAGGGAAGAAGGCAGAAATTCCTCTTATTTTGGGGCAAAAATGAAGAAATTTCTCTTTTTTGTGGCAAAAGTTATACATTCCCCTTATTTTCGGGCAAAAAAGCAGAAATTCCCCCTATTTTGGAGCAGAATTGAAGAAAATCCCCTAATTGTGGGGCAAAAAGGCAGAAATTCCCTATATGTTGGGGCAAAAAGACAGAAATTCTCCTTATTTTGGGGCAAAACTCAGAAATTCCACTTATTTTGGGGCAAAATTCCAGAAATTTCCCTTATTTTGGGGCAAAATTGCAGAAATTTTACTTATTTTGGGGCACAATTGCAGAAATTTCACTTATTTCAGGTAAAAATGGCAGAAATTTTTCTTATTTTGGGGCAAAAAGGCAGAAATTCCTAATATTTTGTGGCAAAAATGCAGAAATTCCCCTTATTTTGAGGTAAAAAGGCTGAAATTCCCCTTATTTGGGGGCAAAAAGGCAGAAATTTCCCTTATTTTGGGGCAAAATTGCAAACATTTCACTTATTTCAGGGTAATAAGTCAGAAATTTTCCTTATTTTGTGGCAAAAAACACAGAAATTCCTTTTGTTTTGGAAGGAAAATACAGAAATTCCACTTCTTTAGAGGCAAAAAGGCAGAAATTCCCCTTATTTTGAAGCAAAAATGAAGAAATTCCCCTAATTGTTGGGCAAAAAGGCAGAAATTCCCTATATGTTGGGGCAAAAAGACAGAAATTCTCCTTATTTTGGGACAAAACTCAGAAATTCCACTTATTTTGGGGCAAAATTGCAGGAATTTACCTTATTTTGAGGCAAAATTGCAGAAATTTCCCTTATTTGGGGCAAAATTGCAGAAATTTCACTTATTTTCAGGTAAAAAGGCTGAAATATCCTTTATTTTGGGGCAAAAAGGTAGAAATTCCCCTTATTTTGGGGCAAAATTGCACAAATTTTCCTTATTTTGGGGCAAAAAGGCTGAAATTCTTATTTTGAGGTAAAATGCTGAAATTCCCCATATTTTGGGGCAAAAGGCAAAACTTCTCCTTATTTTGGGGCAAAAAGGCACAAATTTCCCTTATTTTCGGGCATAATTGCAGGAATTTCATTTATTTCAGGGCAAAAAGTCAGAAATTCCTTTTATTTTCGGGCAAAAACAGAAATTTCTTTTCTTTTGATACAAAATTGTAGAAATTTTCCTTATTTTGTAACAAAAAGGCAAAAATTACCCATATTTTGGGGAAAAAGGCAGAAATTCCTTTTATTTTGAGGTAAAAAGGCTGAAATTCCCGTTATTTTGGGGCATAAAGGCAGAAATTCCCTTTACTTTCTGGCAAAAGGGCAGAAATTCCCGTTAATTGGGGCAGAAAAGCAGAAATTTTCCTTATTTAAGGGCAATAGGGCAGAAATTCCCCTTATTTTGTGGCAAAAAGGCAGAAATTCCCCTTATTTGAAGGTAAAATGCTGAAATTCCCCTTATTTTCGGCAAAAAGGCAGAAATTCCTATTATTTTGGGGCAAAAGTGCAGAAATTTCTCTTATTTTGGGGCAAAAAGGCAGAAATTTCTTTTATTTTGGTACAAAATTGCAGAAATTTTCTTTATTTTGGGGCAAAATTGCAGAAATTTCCCTTATTTTGGGGCAAAATTGCAGAAATTTCACTTATTTCAGGGAAAAAGTGCAGAAATTTCTCTTATTTTGGGGCAAAAAGGCAGAAATTTCTTTTATTTTGGTACAAAATTGCAGAAAATTTTTTAATTTGGGGCAAAAATGAAGAAATTCCCCATATTTTGGGGCAAAAAGGCAGAGATTTGCCTTACTATGAGGTAAAATGCTGAAATTCCCCTTATTTTGGGGCAAAAATACAGAAATTCCCTTCATTTTGTGGCAAAAAGGCAGAAATTTCCCTTATTTTGGGGAAAAATTGCAGAAATTTCACTTATTTCAGGGCAAAATTCAAAAATTCCTTTTATTTTGGGGCAAAAAGACAGAAATTCCGTTCATTTTTAGGTAAAAAGGCAGAAATTTCACTTATTTTGAGGGAAGAAGGCAGAAATTCCTCTTATTTTGGGGCAAAAATGAAGAAATTTCTCTTTTTTGTGGCAAAAGTTATACATTCCCCTTATTTTCGGGCAAAAAAGCAGAAATTCCCCCTATTTTGGAGCAGAATTGAAGAAAATCCCCTAATTGTGGGGCAAAAATGCAGAAATTCCCTATATGTTGGGGCAAAAAGACAGAAATTCTCCTTATTTTGGGGCAAAACTCAGAAATTCCACTTATTTTGGGGCAAAATTCCAGAAATTTCCCTTATTTTGGGGCAAAATTGCAGAAATTTTACTTATTTTGGGGCACAATTGCAGAAATTTCACTTATTTCAGGTAAAAATGGCAGAAATTTTTCTTATTTTGGGGCAAAAAGGCAGAAATTCCTAATATTTTGTGGCAAAAATGCAGAAATTCCCCTTATTTTGAGGTAAAAAGGCTGAAATTTCCCTTATTTGGGGGCAAAAAGGCAGAAATTTCCCTTATTTTGGGGCAAAATTGCAAACATTTCACTTATTTCAGGGTAATAAGTCAGAAATTTTCCTTATTTTGGGGCAAAAAACACAGAAATTCCTTTTGTTTTGGAAGGAAAATACAGAAATTCCACTTCTTTAGAGGCAAAAAGGCAGAAATTCCCCTTATTTTGAAGCAAAAATGAAGAAATTCCCCTAATTGTTGGGCAAAAAGGCAGAAATTCCCTATATGTTGGGGCAAAAAGACAGAAATTCTCCTTATTTTGGGACAAAACTCAGAAATTCCACTTATTTTGGGGCAAAATTGCAGGAATTTACCTTATTTTGAGGCAAAATTGCAGAAATTTCCCTTATTTGGGGCAAAATTGCAGAAATTTCACTTATTTTCAGGTAAAAAGGCTGAAATATCCTTTATTTTGGGGCAAAAAGGAAGAAATTCCACTTATTTTGGGGCAAAATTGCAGAAATTTTCCTTATTTTGGGGCAAAAAGGCTGAAATTCTTATTTTGAGGTAAAATGCTGAAATTCCCCATATTTTGGGGCAAAAGGCAAAACTTCTTCTTATTTTGGGGCAAAGAGGCACAAATTTCTCTTATTTTCGGGCAAATTTGCAGAAATTTCATTTATTTCAGGGCAAAAAGTCAGAAATTGCTTTTATTTTGGGGCAAAGGGCAGAAATTTCTTTTATTATGGTACAAAATTGAAGAAATTTATCTTATTTTGAAACAAAAAGGCAGAAAATTCCCCTTATTTTGAGGCAAAAGGCAGAAATTATTCTCAATTTGAGGTAAAATGCAGAAATTCCCTTTATTTTGGGGCTAAAAGGCATAAATTCCCTGTATTTTGAAGCAAAATTGCAGAAATTCTCTTAATTTTCGGGCAAAAAGGCAGAAATTCTCCTTATTTTGGGGCAAAAAGACAGAAAATCTCCTTTTTTGGGAGCAAACAGTCAGAAATTCCCCTTATTTTGGGGCAAAATTGCAGAAATTTCCTTTACATTGGGGCAAAATTGCAGAAATTTCCCTTATTTTGGGGCAAAATTGCAGAAATTTCAGGTATTTGAGAAAAAAAAGGCAGAAATTTTTTTGGGGGGGCAAAAAGGCAGAAATTTTTTTTTATTTTGGTACAAAATTGCAGAAATTTTTCTTATTTTGGGGCAAAAAGTCAGAAATTCCCCATATTTTGGGGCAAAAATGCAGAAATTCCCCTTATTTTGAGGTAATAAGGCTGAAATTCCCCTTATTTGGGGGCAAAAAGGCAGAAATTTTGTTTATTTTGGGGAAAAGGCAGAAATTGCACTTATTTTGAGTCAAAAAGGTGGAAAATCCCCTTATTTTGGGGCAAAAATGAAGAAATTTGCTTTTTTATGGCAAAAAGGTATACATTCCCTTTATTTTCGGGCAAAAAGGCAGAAATTCTTTGTATTTTGGAGCAAAATTGCAGAAATTCCCCTAATTTTTGGGCAAAAAGGCAGAAATTTTCCTTATTTTGGGGTAAAACTGCAGAAATTTCACTTATTTGGCGGCAAAATGTCAGAAATTCCCCTTATTTTTGGCAAAAATGCAGAAAATCCCCTTATTTTAGGGCAAAATTGCAAAAATTTCCCTTATTTGGGGACAAAAACAGAAATTCCCCTTATTTTGGGGCAAAATTGCAGAAATTTCCCTTATTATGGGGAAAAATTACAGAAATTTCCCTTATTTTAGGGCAAAAATGCAGAAATTTCACTTATTTCAGAGAAAAAAAGCAAAAATTTTTCTTATTTTGGGGCAAAAAGGCAGAAATTCCCATTATTTTGGGGCGAAAAGGCAGAAATTCACCTTATTTTGGGGTAAAATTGCAGAAATTTCACATATTTCAGGGCAAAACGGCAGAAATTCCCCTTATTTTGGGGCAAAAAGGCAGAAATTTCCCTTATTTTGGGATAAAATTGCAGAAATTTCCCTTATTTGGGGGCAAAAAGGCAGAAAATCCACTTAATTTCGGGTAAAAAGGCAGAAATTTCTCGTATTTTGGAGCAAAATTGCAGAAACTCCCCTAATTTTGGGGCTAAGAGGCAGAATTTCCCTTTATTTTGTGGCAAAAATAGAGAAATTCTTTTTATTTTGGGGCAAAAATCAGAAATTTCCTTTATTTTGGGGCAAAATTTTAGAAATTTCTTTTATATTGTTACAGACTTGCAGAAATTTTTCTTATTTTGTGGCAAAAAGGCAGAAATTCCCCATATTTTGGTGCAAAAAGGCTGAAATTCCCCTTATTTTGAGGTAAAATCCTTAAATTCCCCATATTTTGGGGCAAAAAGGCAGAAATTCCCCTCATTTGGGGGCAAAAAAGCACAAATTTCCCTTATTTTCGGGCATAATTGCAGGAATTTCATTTATTTCAAGGCAAAAAGTAAGAAATTCCTTTTATTTTCGGGCAAAAACAGAAATTTCTTTTATTTTAATACAAAATTGTAGAAATTTTCCTTATTTTGGAACAAAAAGGCAAAAATTACCCATATTTTGGGGAAAAAGGCAGAAATTCCCCTTATTTTGAGGTAAAAAGGCTGAAATTCCCGTTATTTTTGGGCAAAAAGGCAGAAATTCCCTTTACTTTGTGGCAAAAAGGCAGAAATTCCCGCTAATTGGGGCAGAAAAGCAGAAATTTTCCTTATTTAAGGGCAATAGGGCAGAAATTCCCCTTATTTTGTGGCAAAAAGGCAGAAATTCCCCTTATTTGAAGGTAAAATGCTGAAATTCCCCTTATTTTCGGCAAAAAGGCAGAAATTCCTATTATTTTGGGGCAAAATTGCAGAAATTTCAATTATTTCTGGGCAAAAAGTCAGATATTTGCCTTATTTTGGGGCAAAAAGCAGAAATTCCCTTAATTTTGGGGCCAAAAACAGAAATTCCCCTTATTTTGGGGTAAAATTGCAGAAATTTCAAATATTTCAGGGCAAAAAGGCAGAAATTCCACTTTATTTCGGACAATAACGCAGAAATTCCCCGTATTTTAAAGCTAAATTTCAGAAATTCCCCTTATATTGGTGCAAAAATGGAGAAATTCCCTTTATTTTTGTGCAATAAGGCAGATTTCCCCGTATTTTGAAGCAAAATTGCACATATTTCCCTAATTTTGAAGGAAAATGCAGAAATTCACATTATTTTGGAACAAAAAGACAGAAATTCTCCTTATTTCAGGGCAAAAAGTCAGAAATTCCTCTTATTTTGGGGCAAAATTGCAGAAATTTCCTTTATTTTGAGGCAAAATTGCAGAAATTTCTCTTATTTTGGGGCAAAATTGCAGAAATTTCACTTATTTCAGGGAAAAAGTGCAGAAATTTCTCTTATTTTGGGGCAAAAAGGCAGAAATTTCTTTTATTTTGGTACAAAATTGCAGAAAGTTTTTTTATTTTGGGGCAAAAATGAAGAAATTCCCCATATTTTGGGGAAAAAGGCAGAGATTTGCCTTATTATGAGGTAAAATGCTGAAATTCCCTTTATTTTCAGGCAAAAATACAGAAATTCCCTTCATTTTGTGGCAAAAAGGCAGAAATTTCCCTTATTTTTGGGAAAAATTGCAGAAATTTCACTTATTTCAGGGCAAAATTCAAAAATTCCTTTTATTTTGGGGCAAAAAGACAGAAATTCCGTTCATTTTTAGGTAAAAAGGCAGAAATTTCACTTATTTTGAGGGAAGAAGGCAGAAATTCCTTTTATTTTGGGGCAAAAATGAAGAAATTTCTTTTTTTTTGTGGCAAAAGGTATACATTCCCCTTATTTTCGGGCAAAAAAGCAGAAATCCCCCCTATTTTGGAGCAGAATTGAAGAAAATCCCCTAATTGTGGGGCAAAAAGGCAGAAATTCCCTATATGTTGGGGCAAAAAGACAGAAATTCTCCTTATTTTGGGGCAAAACTCAGAAATTCCACTTATTTCGGGGCAAAATTCCAGAAATTTCCCTTATTTTGGGGCAAAATTGCAGAAATTTTACTTATTTTGGGGCACAATTGCAGAAATTTCACTTATTTCAGGTAAAAATGGCAGAAATTTTTCTTATTTTGGGGCAAAAAGGCAGAAATTCCTAATATTTTGTGGCAAAAATGCAGAAATTCCCCTTATTTTGAGGTAAAAAGGCTGAAATTCCCCTTATTTGGGGGCAAAAAGGCAGAAATTTCCCTTATTTTGGGGCAAAATTGCAAACATTTCACTTATTTCAGGGTAATAAGTCAGAAATTTTCCTTATTTTGGGGCAAAAAACACAGAAATTCCCTTTGTTTTGGAAGGAAAATACAGAAATTCCACTTCTTTAGAGGCAAAAAGGCAGAAATTCCCCTTATTTTGAAGCAAAAATGAAGAAATTCCCCTAATTGTTGGGCAAAAAGGCAGAAATTCCCTATATGTTGGGGCAAAAAGACAGAAATTCTCCTTATTTTGGGACAAAACTCAGAAATTCCACTTATTTTGGGGCAAAGTTGCAGGAATTTACCTTATTTTGAGGCAAAATTGCAGAAATTTCCCTTATTTGGGGCAAAATTGCAGAAATTTCACTTATTTTCAGGTAAAAAGGCTGAAATATCCTTTATTTTGGGGCAAAAAGGAAGAAATTCCCCTTATTTTGGGGCAAAATTGCAGAAATTTTCCTTATTTTGGGGCAAAAAGGCTGAAATTCTTATTTTGAGGTAAAATGCTGAAATTCCCCATATTTTGGGGCAAAAGGCAAAACTTCTTCTTATTTTGGGGCAAAGAGGCACAAATTTCCCTTATTTTCGGGCAAAATTGCAGAAATTTCATTTATTTCAGGGCAAAAAGTCAGAAATTCCTTTTATTTTGGGGCAAAGAGCAGAAATTTCTTTTATTATGGTACAAAATTGAAGAAATTTATCTTATTTTGAAACAAAAAGGCAGAAAATTCCCCTTATTTTGAGGCAAAAGGCAGAAATTATTCTCAATTTGAGGTAAAATGCAGAAATTCCCTTTATTTTGGGGCTAAAAGGCAGAAATTCCCTGTATTTTGAAGCAAAATTGCAGAAATTCTTTTAATTTTCGGGCAAAAAAGCAGAAATTCTCCTTATTTTGGGGCAAAAAGACAGAAAATCTCCTTTTTTGGGAGCAAACAGTCAGAAATTCCCCTAATTTTGGGGCAAAATTTCAGAAATTTCCTTTACATTGGGGCAAAATTGCAGAAATTTCCCTTATTTTGGGGCAAAATTGCAGAAATTTCAGGTATTTGAGAAAAAAAAGGCAGAAATTTTTTGGGGGGGGCAAAAAGGCAGAAATTTTTTTTTATTTTGGTACAAAATTGCAGAAATTTTTTTTTATTTTGGGGCAAAAAGTCAGAAATTCCCCATATTTTGGGGCAAAAATGCAGAAATTCCCCTTATTTTGAGGTAATAAGGCTGAAATTCCCCTTATTTGGGGGCAAAAAGGCAGAAATTTTGTTTATTTTGGGGAAAAGGCAGAAATTGCACTTATTTTGAGTCAAAAAGGTGGAAAATCCCCTTATTTTGGGGCAAAAATGAAGAAATTTGCTTTTTTATGGCAAAAAGGTATACATTCCCTTTATTTTCGGGCAAAAAGGCAGAAATTCTTTGTATTTTGGAGCAAAATTGCAGAAATTCCCCTAATTTTTGGGCAAAAAGGCAGAAATTTTCCTTATTTTGGGGTAAAACTGCAGAAATTTCACTTATTTGGCGGCAAAATGTCAGAAATTCCCCTTATTTTTGGCAAAAATGCAGAAAATCCCCTTATTTTAGGGCAAAATTGCAAAAATTTCCCTTATTTGGGGACAAAAACAGAAATTCCCCTTATTTTGGGGCAAAATTGCAGAAATTTCCCTTATTATGGGGAAAAATTACAGAAATTTCCCTTATTTTAGGGCAAAAATGCAGAAATTTCACTTATTTCAGAGAAAAAAAGCAAAAATTTTTCTTATTTTGGGGCAAAAAGGCAGAAATTCCCATTATTTTGGGGCGAAAAGGCAGAAATTCACCTTATTTTGGGGTAAAATTGCAGAAATTTCACATATTTCAGGGCAAAACGGCAGAAATTCCCCTTATTTTGGGGCAAAAAGGCAGAAATTTCCCTTATTTTGGGATAAAATTGCAGAAATTTCCCTTATTTGGGGGCAAAAAGGCAGAAAATCCACTTAATTTCGGGTAAAAAGGCAGAAATTTCTCGTATTTTGGAGCAAAATTGCAGAAACTCCCCTAATTTTGGGGCTAAGAGGCAGAATTTCCCTTTATTTTGTGGCAAAAATAGAGAAATTCTTTTTATTTTGGGGCAAAAATCAGAAATTTCCTTTATTTTGGGGCAAAATTTTAGAAATTTCTTTTATATTGTTACAGACTTGCAGAAATTTTTCTTATTTTGTGGCAAAAAGGCAGAAATTCCCCATATTTTGGTGCAAAAAGGCTGAAATTCCCCTTATTTTGAGGTAAAATCCTTAAATTCCCCATATTTTGGGGCAAAAAGGCAGAAATTCCCCTCATTTGGGGGCAAAAAAGCACAAATTTCCCTTATTTTCGGGCATAATTGCAGGAATTTCATTTATTTCAAGGCAAAAAGTAAGAAATTCCTTTTATTTTCGGGCAAAAACAGAAATTTCTTTTATTTTAATACAAAATTGTAGAAATTTTCCTTATTTTGGAACAAAAAGGCAAAAATTACCCATATTTTGGGGAAAAAGGCAGAAATTCCCCTTATTTTGAGGTAAAAAGGCTGAAATTCCCGTTATTTTTGGGCAAAAAGGCAGAAATTCCCTTTACTTTGTGGCAAAAAGGCAGAAATTCCCGCTAATTGGGGCAGAAAAGCAGAAATTTTCCTTATTTAAGGGCAATAGGGCAGAAATTCCCCTTATTTTGTGGCAAAAAGGCAGAAATTCCCCTTATTTGAAGGTAAAATGCTGAAATTCCCCTTATTTTCGGCAAAAAGGCAGAAATTCCTATTATTTTGGGGCAAAATTGCAGAAATTTCAATTATTTCTGGGCAAAAAGTCAGATATTTGCCTTATTTTGGGGCAAAAAGCAGAAATTCCCTTAATTTTGGGGCCAAAAACAGAAATTCCCCTTATTTTGGGGTAAAATTGCAGAAATTTCAAATATTTCAGGGCAAAAAGGCAGAAATTCCACTTTATTTCGGACAATAACGCAGAAATTCCCCGTATTTTAAAGCTAAATTTCAGAAATTCCCCTTATATTGGTGCAAAAATGGAGAAATTCCCTTTATTTTTGTGCAATAAGGCAGATTTCCCCGTATTTTGAAGCAAAATTGCACATATTTCCCTAATTTTGAAGGAAAATGCAGAAATTCACATTATTTTGGAACAAAAAGACAGAAATTCTCCTTATTTCAGGGCAAAAAGTCAGAAATTCCTCTTATTTTGGGGCAAAATTGCAGAAATTTCCTTTATTTTGAGGCAAAATTGCAGAAATTTCTCTTATTTTGGGGCAAAATTGCAGAAATTTCACTTATTTCAGGGAAAAAGTGCAGAAATTTCTCTTATTTTGGGGCAAAAAGGCAGAAATTTCTTTTATTTTGGTACAAAATTGCAGACATTTTCTTTATTTTGGAGCAAAATTGCAGAAATTTCCCTTATTTTGGGGCAAAATTGCAGAAATTTCACTTATTTCAGGGAAAAAGTGCAGAAATTTCTCTTATTTTGGGGCAAAAAGGCAGAAATTTCTTTTATTTTGGTACAAAATTGCAGAAATTTTTTTTATTTTGGGGCAAAAATGAAGAAATTCCCCATATTTTGGGGCAAAAAGGCAGAGATTTGCCTTATTATGAGGTAAAATGCTGAAATTCCCCTTATTTTGGGGCAAAAATACAGAAATTCCCTTTATTTTGTGGCAAAAAGGCAGAAATTTCCCTTATTTTGGGGCAAAATTGCAGAAATTTCACTTATTTCAGGGCAAAATTCAAAAATTCCTTTTATTTTGGGGCAAAAAGACAGAAATTCCGTTCATTTTTAGGTAAAAAGGCAGAAATTTCACTTATTTTGAGGGAAGAAGGCAGAAATTCCTCTTATTTTGGGGCAAAAATGAAGAAATTTCTCTTTTTTGTGGCAAAAGGTATACATTCCCCTTATTTTCGGGCAAAAAAGCAGAAATTCCCCCTATTTTGGGGCAGAATTCAAGAAAATCCCCTAATTGTGGGGCAAAAAGGCAGAAATTCCCTATATGTTGGGGCAAAAAGACAGAAATTCTCCTTATTTTGGGGCAAAACTCAGAAATTCCACTTATTTTGGGGCAAAATTTCAGAAATTTCCCTTATTTTGGGGCAAAATTGCAGAAATTTTACTTATTTTGGGGCACAATTGCAGAAATTTCACTTATTTCAGGTAAAAATGGCAGAAATTTTTCTTATTTTGGGGCAAAAAGGCAGAAATTCCTAATATTTTGTGGCAAAAATGCAGAAATTCCCCTTATTTTGAGGTAAAAAGGCTGAAATTCCCCTTATTTGGGGGCAAAAAGGCAGAAATTTCCCTTATTTTGGGGCAAAATTGCAAACATTTCACTTATTTCAGGGTAATATGTCAGAAATTTTCCTTATTTTGGGGCAAAAAACACAGAAATTCCTTTTGTTTTGAAAGGAAAATACAGAAATTCCACTTCTTTAGAGGCAAAAAGGCAGAAATTCCCCTTATTTTGAAGCAAAAATGAAGAAATTCCCCTAATTGTTGGGCAAAAAGGCAGAAATTCCCTATATGTTGGGGCAAAAAGACAGAAATTCTCCTTATTTTGGGACAAAACTCAGAAATTACACTTATTTTGGGGCAAAATTGCAGGAATTTACCTTATTTTGAGGCAAAAAGGCAGAAATTCCACTTTATTTCGGACAATAACGCAGAAATTCCCCGTATTTTAAAGCTAAATTTCAGAAATTCCCCTTATATTGGTGGAAAAATGGAGAAATTCCCTTTATTTTTGTGCAATAAGGCAGATTTCCCCGTATTTTGAAGCAAAATTGCACATATTTTCCTAATTTTGAAGGAAAATGCAGAAATTCACATTATTTTGGAACAAAAAGACAGAAATTCTCCTTATTTCAGGGCAAAAAGTCAGAAATTCCCCTTATTATGGGGTAAAATTGCAGAAATTTTCTTTATTTTGGGGCAAAATTGCAGAAATTTCTTTTATTTTGGGGCAAAATTGCAGAAATTTCACTTATTTCAGGGAAAAAGTGCAGAAATTTCTCTTATTTTGGGGCAAAAAGGCAGAAATTTCTTTTATTTTGGTACAAAATTGCAGAAATTTTCTTTATTTTGGGGCAAAATTGCAGAAATTTCCCTTATTTTGGGGCAAAATTGCAGAAATTTCACTCTTTTCAGGGAAAAAGTGCAGAAATTTCTCTTATTTTGGGGCAAAAAGGCAGAAATTTCTTTTATTTTGGTACAAAATTGCAGAAATTTTTTTTATTTTGGGGCAAAAATGAAGAAATTCCCCATATTTTGGGGCAAAAAGGCAGAGATTTGCCTTATTATGAGGTAAAATGCTGAAATTCCCCTTATTTTGGGGCAAAAATACAGAAATTCCCTTTATTTTGTGGCAAAAAGGCAGAAATTTCCCTTATTTTGGGGCAAAATTGCAGAAATTTCACTTATTTCAGGGCAAAATTCAAAAATTCCTTTTATTTTGGGGCAAAAAGACAGAAATTCCGTTCATTTTTAGGTAAAAAGGCAGAAATTTCACTTATTTTGAGGGAAGAAGGCAGAAATTCCTCTTATTTTGGGGCAAAAATGAAGAAATTTCTCTTTTTTGTGGCAAAAGGTATACATTGCCCTTATTTTCGGGCAAAAAAGCAGAAATTCCCCCTATTTTGGGGCAGAATTCAAGAAAATCCCCTAATTGTGGGGCAAAAAGGCAGAAATTCCCTATATGTTGGGGCAAAAAGACAGAAATTCTCCTTATTTTGGGGCAAAACTCAGAAATTCCACTTATTTTGGGGCAAAATTTCAGAAATTTCCCTTATTTTGGGGCAAAATTGCAGAAATTTTACTTATTTTGGGGCACAATTGCAGAAATTTCACTTATTTCAGGTAAAAATGGCAGAAATTTTTCTTATTTTGGGGCAAAAAGGCAGAAATTCCTAATATTTTGTGGCAAAAATGCAGAAATTCCCCTTATTTTGAGGTAAAAAGGCTGAAATTCCCCTTATTTGGGGGCAAAAAGGCAGAAATTTCCCTTATTTTGGGGCAAAATTGCAAACATTTCACTTATTTCAGGGTAATATGTCAGAAATTTTCCTTATTTTGGGGCAAAAAACACAGAAATTCCTTTTGTTTTGAAAGGAAAATACAGAAATTCCACTTCTTTAGAGGCAAAAAGGCAGAAATTCCCCTTATTTTGAAGCAAAAATGAAGAAATTCCCCTAATTGTTGGGCAAAAAGGCAGAAATTCCCTATATGTTGGGGCAAAAAGACAGAAATTCTCCTTATTTTGGGACAAAACTCAGAAATTACACTTATTTTGGGGCAAAATTGCAGGAATTTACCTTATTTTGAGGCAAAAAGGCAGAAATTCCACTTTATTTCGGACAATAACGCAGAAATTCCCCGTATTTTAAAGCTAAATTTCAGAAATTCCCCTTATATTGGTGGAAAAATGGAGAAATTCCCTTTATTTTTGTGCAATAAGGCAGATTTCCCCGTATTTTGAAGCAAAATTGCACATATTTTCCTAATTTTGAAGGAAAATGCAGAAATTCACATTATTTTGGAACAAAAAGACAGAAATTCTCCTTATTTCAGGGCAAAAAGTCAGAAATTCCCCTTATTATGGGGTAAAATTGCAGAAATTTTCTTTATTTTGGGGCAAAATTGCAGAAATTTCCCTTATTTTGGGGCAAAATTGCAGAAATTTCACTTATTTCAGGGAAAAAGTGCAGAAATTTCTCTTATTTTGGGGCAAAAAGGCAGAAATTTCTTTTATTTTGGTACAAAATTGCAGAAATTTTCTTTATTTTGGGGCAAAATTGCAGAAATTTCCCTTATTTTGGGGCAAAATTGCAGAAATTTCACTCTTTTCAGAGAAAAAGTGCAGAAATTTCTCTTATTTTGGGGCAAAAAGGCAGAAATTTCTTTTATTTTGGTACAAAATTGCAGAAATTTTTTTTATTTTGGGGCAAAAATGAAGAAATTCCCCATATTTTGGGGCAAAAAGGCAGAGATTTGCCTTATTATGAGGTAAAATGCTGAAATTCCCCTTATTTTGGGGCAAAAATACAGAAATTCCCTTTATTTTGTGGCAAAAAGGCAGAAATTTCCCTTATTTTGGGGCAAAATTGCAGAAATTTCACTTATTTCAGGGCAAAATTCAAAAATTCCTTTTATTTTGGGGCAAAAAGACAGAAATTCCGTTCATTTTTAGGTAAAAAGGCAGAAATTTCACTTATTTTGAGGGAAGAAGGCAGAAATTCCTCTTATTTTGGGGCAAAAATGAAGAAATTTCTCTTTTTTGTGGCAAAAGGTATACATTGCCCTTATTTTCGGGCAAAAAAGCAGAAATTCCCCCTATTTTGGGGCAGAATTCAAGAAAATCCCCTAATTGTGGGGCAAAAAGGCAGAAATTCCCTATATGTTGGGGCAAAAAGACAGAAATTCTCCTTATTTTGGGGCAAAACTCAGAAATTCCACTTATTTTGGGGCAAAATTTCAGAAATTTCCCTTATTTTGGGGCAAAATTGCAGAAATTTTACTTATTTTGGGGCACAATTGCAGAAATTTCACTTATTTCAAGTAAAAATGGCAGAAATTTTTCTTATTTTGGGGCAAAAAGGCAGAAATTCCTAATATTTTGTGGCAAAAATGCAGAAATTCCCCTTATTTTGAGGTAAAAAGGCTGAAATTCCCCTTATTTGGGGGCAAAAAGGCAGAAATTTCCCTAATTTTGGGGCAAAATTACAAACATTTCACTTATTTCAGGGTAATAAGTCAGAAATTTTCCTTATTTTGGGGCAAAAAACACAGAAATTCCCTTTGTTTTGAAAGGAAAATACAGAAATTCCACTTCTTTAGAGGCAAAAAGGCAGAAATTCCCCTTATTTTGAAGCAAAAATGAAGAAATTCCCCTAATTGTTGGGCAAAAAGGCAGAAATTCCCTATATGTTGGGGCAAAAAGACAGAAATTCTCCTTATTTTGGGACAAAACTCAGAAATTCCACTTATTTTGGGGCAAAATTGCAGGAATTTACCTTATTTTGAGGCAAAATTGCAGAAATTTCCCTTATTTGGGGCAAAATTGCAGAAATTTCACTTATTTTCAGGTAAAAAGGCTGAAATATCCTTTATTTTGGGGCAAAAAGGAAGAAATTCCCCTTATTTTGGGGCAAAATTGCAGAAATTTTCCTTATTTTGGGGCAAAAAGGCTGAAATTCTTATTTTGAGGTAAAATGCTGAAATTCCCCATATTTTGGGGCAAAAGGCAAAACTTCTTCTTATTTTGGGGCAAAGAGGCACAAATTTCCCTTATTTTCGGGCAAAATTGCAGAAATTTCATTTATTTCAGGGCAAAAAGTCAGAAATTCCTTTTATTTTGGGGCAAAGAGCAGAAATTTCTTTTATTATGGTACAAAATTGAAGAAATTTATCTTATTTTGAAACAAAAAGGCAGAAAATTCCCCTTATTTTGAGGCAAAAGGCAGAAATTTTTCTCAATTTGAGGTAAAATGCAGAAATTCCCTTTATTTTGGGGCTAAAAGGCAGAAATTCCCTGTATTTTGAAGCAAAATTGCAGAAATTCTTTTAATTTTCGGGCAAAAAGGCAGAAATTCTCCTTATTTTGGGGCAAAAAGACAGAAAATCTCCTTTTTTGGGAGCAAACAGTCAGAAATTCCCCTAATTTTGGGGCAAAATTTCAGAAATTTCCTTTACATTGGGGCAAAATTGCAGAAATTTCCCTTATTTGGGGCAAAATTGCAGAAATTTCAGGTATTTGAGAAAAAAAAGGCAGAAATTTTTTTGGGGGGGCAAAAAGGCAGAAATTTTATTATTTTGGTACAAAATTGCAGAAATTCCCCATATTTTGGGGCAAAAATCCAGAAATTCCCCTTATTTTGAGGTAATAAGGCTGAAATTCCCCTTATTTTGGGGCAAAAAGGCAGAAATTTCGTTTATATTGGGGAAATGGCAGAAATTGCAATTATTTTGAGTCAAAAAGGTGGAAAATCCCCTTATTTTGGGCAAAAATGAAGAAATTTGCTTTTTTATGGCAAAAAGGTATACATTCCCTTTATTTTCGGGCAAAAAGGCAGAAATTCTTTGTATTTTGGAGCAAAATTGCAGAAATTCCCCTAATTTTTGGGCAAAAAGGCAGAAATTTTCCTTATTTTGGGGTAAAACTGCAGAAATTTCACTTATTTTGCGGCAAAATGTCAGAAATTCTTCTTATTTTTGGCAAAAAATGCAGAAAATCCCCATATTTTAGGGCAAAATTGCAGAAATTTCCCTTATTTGGGGACAAAAACAGAAATTCCCCTTATTTTGGGGCAAAATTGCAGAAATTTCCCTTATTATGGGGAAAAATTGCAGAAATTTCCCTTATTTTAGGGCAAAATTGCAGAAATTTCACTTATTTCAGAGAAAAAAAGCAAAAATTTTTCTTATTTTGGGGCAAAAAGGCAGAAATTTCCATTATTTTGGGGCAAAAAGGCAGAAATTCACCTTATTTTTGGGGTAAAATTGCAGAAATTTCACATATTTCAGGGCAAAACGGCAGAAATTCCTTTTATTTTGGGGCAAAAAGGCAGAAATTTCCCTTATTTTGGGATAAAATTGCAGAAATTTTCCTTATTTGGGGGCAAAAAGGCAGAAAATCCACTTAATTTCGAGTAAAAAGGCAGAAATTTCTCGTATTTTGGAGCAAAATTGCAGAAACTCCCCTAATTTTGGGGCTAAAAGGCAGAATTTCCCTTTATTTTGGGGCAAAAATAGAGAAATTCTTTTTATTTTGGGGCAAAAATCAGAAATTTCCTTTATTTTGGGGCAAAATTTTAGAAATTTCTTTTATATTGTTACAGACTTGCAGAAATTTTTCTTATTTTGTGGCAAAAAGGCAGAAATTCCCCATATTTTGGTGCAAAAAGGCTGAAATTCCCCTTATTTTGAGGTAAAATCCTGAAATTCCCCATATTTTGGGGCAAAAAGGCAGAAATTCCTCTCATTTGGGGGCAAAAAGGCACAAATTTCCCTTATTTTCGGGCATAATTGCAGGAATTTCATTTATTTCAGGGCAAAAAGTCAGAAATTCCTTTTATTTTCGGGCAAAAACAGAAATTTCTTTTATTTTGATACAAAATTGTAGAAATTTTCCTTATTTTGGAACAAAAAGGCAAAAATTACCCATATTTTAAGGAAAAAGGCAGAAATTCCCCTTATTTTGAGGTAAAAAAGCTGAAATTCCCGTTATTTTGGGGCAAAAAGGCAGAAATTCCCTTTACTTTGTGGCAAAAAGGCAGAAATTCCCGTTAATTGGGGCAGAAAAGCGAAATTTTCCTTATTTAAGGGCAATAGGGCAGAAATTCCCCTTATTTTGTGGCAAAAAGGCAGAAATTCCCCTTATTTGAAGGTAAAATGCTGAAATTCCCCTTATTTTCGGCAAAAAGGCAGAAATTCCTATTATTTTGGGGCAAAATTGCAGAAATTTCAATTATGTCTGGGCAAAAAGTCAGATATTTGCCTTATTTTGGGGCAAGAAGCAGAAATTCCCTTAATTTTGGGGCCAAAAACAGAAATTCCCCTTATTTTGGGGTAAAATTGCAGAAATTTCAAATATTTCAGGGCAAAAAGGCAGAAATTCCACTTTATTTCGGACAATAACGCAGAAATTCCCCGTATTTTAAAGCTAAATTTCAGAAATTCCCCTTATATTGGTGCAAAAATGGAGAAATTCCCTTTATTTTTGTGCAATAAGGCAGATTTCCCCGTATTTTGAAGCAAAATTGCACATATTTCCCTAATTTTGAAGGAAAATGCAGAAATTCACATTATTTTGGAACAAAAAGACAGAAATTCTCCTTATTTCAGGGCAAAAAGTCAGAAATTCCCCTTATTTTGGGGTAAAATTGCAGAAATTTTCTTTATTTTGGGGCAAAATTGCAGAAATTTCCCTTATTTTGGGGCAAAATTGCAGAAATTTCACTTATTTCAGGGAAAAAGTGCAGAAATTTCTCTTATTTTGGGGCAAAAAGGCAGAAATTTCTCTTATTTTGGGGCAAAAAGGCAGAAATTTCTTTTATTTTGGTACAAAATTGCAGAAATTTCTCTTATTTTGGGGCAAAAATGAAGAAATTCCCCATATTTTGGGGCAAAAAGGCAGAGATTCGCCTTATTATGAGGTAAAATGCTGAAATTCCCCTTATTTTGGGGCAAAAATACAGAAATTCCCTTTATTTTGTGGCAAAAAGGCAGAAATTTCCCTTATTTTGGGGCAAAATTGCAGAAATTTCACTTATTTCAGGGCAAAATTCAAAAATTCCTTCTATTTTTGGGCAAAAAGACAGAAATTTTGTTTATTTTTGGGTAAAAAGGCAGAAATTTCACTTATTGTGAGGGAAGAAGGCAGAAATTCCTCTTATTTTGGGGCAAAAATGAAGAAATTTCCCTTTTTTTGTGGCAAAAGGTATATATTCTCCTTATTTTCGGGCAAAAAAGCAGAAATATCCCGTTTTTTGGAGGACAATTGCAGAAAATCCCCTAATTGTGGGGCAAAAAGGCAGAATTTCCCTATATGTTGGGGCAAAAAGACAGAAATTCTCCTTATTTTGGGGCAAAACTCAGAAATTCCACTTATTTTGGGGCAAAATTCCAGAAATTTCCCTTATTTTGGGGCAAATTTGAAGAAATTTCACTTATTTTGGGGCAAAATTGCAGAAATTTCACTTATTTCAGATAAAAAAAAGCAGAAATTTTTCTTATTTTGGGGCAAAAATGCAGAAATTCCTAATATTTTGTGGAAAAATGCAGAAATTCCCTTTATTTTGAGGTAAAAAGGCTGAAATTCCCCTTATTTGGGGGCAAAAAGGCAGAAATTTCCCTTATTTTGGGGCAAAATTGCAGAAATTTCACTTATTTCAGGGCAAAATTCAAAAATTCCTTTTATTTTGGGGCTAAAAGTCAGAAATTCCGTTTATTTTTGGGTAAAAAGGCAGAAATTTCACTTATTTTGAGGGAAGAAGGCAGAAATTCCTCTTATTTTGGGGCAAAAATGAAGAAATTTCTCTTTTTTGGGGCAAAAGGTATACATTCCCCTTATTTTCGGGCAAAAAAGCAGAAATTCCCCCTATTTTGGAGCAGAATTGAAGAAAATCCCCTAATTGTGGGGCAAAAAGGCAGAAATTCCCTATATGTTGGGGCAAAAAGACAGAAATTCTCCTTATTTTGGGGCAAAACTCAGAAATTCCACTTATTTTGGGGCAAAATTCCAGAAATTTCCCTTATTTTGGGGCAAAATTGCAGAAATTTTACTTATTTTGGGGCAAAATTGCAGAAATTTCACTTATTTCAGGTAAAAATGGCAGAAATTTTTCTTATTTTGGGGCAAAAAGGCAGAAATTCCTAATATTTTGTGGCAAAAATGCAGAAATTCCCCTTATTTTGAGGTAAAAAGGCTGAAATTCCCCTTATTTGGGGGCAAAAAGGCAGAAATTTCCCTTATTTTGGGGCAAAATTGCAAACATTTCACTTATTTCAGGCTAATAAGTCAGAAATTTTCCTTATTTTGGGGCAAAAAACACAGAAATTCCCTTTGTTTTGGAAGGAAAATACAGAAATTCCACTTCTTTAGAGGCAAAAAGGCAGAAATTCCCCTTATTGTGAAGCAAAAATGAAGAAATTCCCCTAATTGTTGGGCAAAAAGGCAGAAATTCCCTATATGTTGGGGCAAAAAGACAGAAATTCTCCTTATTTTGGGACAAAACTCAGAAATTCCACTTATTTTGGGGCAAAATTGCAGGAATTTACCTTATTTTGAGGCAAAATTGCAGAAATTTCCCTTATTTGGGGCAAAATTGCAGAAATTTCACTTATTTTCAGGTAAAAAGGCTGAAATATCCTTTATTTTGGGGCAAAAAGGAAGAAATTCCCCTTATTTTGGGGCAAAATTGCAGAAATTTTCCTTATTTTGGGGCAAAAAGGCTGAAATTCTTATTTTGAGGTAAAATGCTGAAATTCCCCATATTTTGGGGCAAAAGGCAAAACTTCTTCTTATTTTGGGGCAAAGAGGCACAAATTTCTCTTATTTTCGGGCAAAATTGCAGAAATTTCATTTATTTCAGGGCAAAAAGTCAGAAATTCCTTTTATTTTGGGGCAAAGAGCAGAAATTTCTTTTATTATGGTACAAAATTGAAGAAATTTATCTTATTTTGAAACAAAAAGGCAGAAAATTCCCCTTATTTTGAGGCAAAAGGCAGAAATTATTCTCAATTTGAGGTAAAATGCAGAAATTCCCTTTATTTTGGGGCTAAAAAACAGAAATTCCCTGTATTTTGAAGCAAAATTGCAGAAATTCTCATAATTTTTGGGCAAAAAGGCAGAAATTCTCCTTATTATGGGGCAAAAAGACAGAAAATCTCCTTTTTCGGGAGCAAACAGTCAGAAATTCCCCTTATTTTGGGGCAAAATTGCAGAAATTTCCTTTACATTGGGGCAAAATTGTAGAAATTTCCCTTATTTTGGGGCAAAATTGCAGAAATTTCACGTATTTCAGGGAAAAAAGGCAGAAATTTTTTTGGGGGGGCAAAAAGGCAGAAATTCTTTTTATTTTGGTACAAAATTGCAGAAATTTTTCTTATTTTGGGGCAAAAAGTCAGAAATTCCCCATATTTTGGGGCAAAAAGGCAGAAATTCCCCTTATTTTGAGGTAAAAAGGCTGAAATTCCCCTTATTTTGGGGCAAAAAGACAGAAATTTCGTTTATTTTGGGGAAAAGGCAGAAATTGCACTTATTTTGAGTCAAAAAGGTGGAAATTCCCCTTATTTTGGGGCAAAAATGAAGAAATTTGCTTTTTTATGGCAAAAAGGTATACATTCCCTTTATTTTCGGGCAAAAAGGCAGAAATTCTTTTTATTTTGGAGCAAAATTGCAGAAATTCTCTTAATTTTCGGGCAAAAAGGCAGAAATTCTCCTTATTTTGGGGCAAAAAGACAGAAAATCTCCTTTTTCGGGAGCAAACAGTCAGAAATTCCCCTTATTTTGGGGCAAAATTGCAGAAATTTCCTTTACATTGGGGCAAAATTGCAGAAATTTCCCTTATTTTGGGGCAAAATTGCAGAAATTTCAGGTATTTGAGAAAAAAAGGCAGAAATTTTTTTGGGGGGGCAAAAAGGCAGAAATTTTTTTTATTTTGGTACAAAATTGCAGAAATTTTTCTTATTTTGGGGCAAAAAGTCAGAAATTCCCCATATTTTGGGGCAAAAAGGCAGAAATTCCCCTTATTTTGAGGTAATAAGGCTGAAATTCCCCTTATTTGGGGGCAAAAAGGCAGAAATTTCGTTTATTTTGGGGAAAAGGCAGAAATTGCACTTATTTTGAGTCAAAAAGGTGGAAAATCCCCTTATTTTGGGGCAAAAATGAAGAAATTTGCTTTTTTATGGCAAAAAGGTATACATTCCCTTTATTTTCGGGCAAAAAGGAAGAAATTCTTTGTATTTTGGAGCAAAATTGCAGAAATTCCCCTAATTTTTGGGCAAAAAGGCAGAAATTTTCCTTATTTTGGGGTAAAACTGCAGAAATTTCACTTATTTTGCGGCAAAATGTCAGAAATTCCCCTTATTTTTGGCAAAAAATGCAGAAAATCCCCTTATTTTAGGGCAAAATTGCAAAAATTTCCCTTATTTGGGGACAAAAACAGAAATTCCCCTTATTTTGGGGCAAAATTGCAGAAATTTCCCTTATTATGGGGAAAATTGCAGAAATTTCCCTTATTTTAGGGCAAAATTGCAGAAATTTCACTTATTTCAGAGAAAAAAAGCAAAAATTTTTCTTATTTTGGGGCAAAAAGGCAGAAATTCCCATGATTTTGGGGCAAAAAGGCAGAAATTCACCTTATTTTGGGGTAAAATTGCAGAAATTTAAATATTTCAGGGCAAAACGGCAGAAATTCCCCTTATTTTGGGGCAAAAAGGCAGAAATTTCCCTTATTTTGGGATAAAATTGCAGAAATTTCCCTTATTTGGGGGTAAAAAGGCAGAAAATCCACTTAATTTCGGGTAAAAAGGCAGAAATTTCTCGTATTTTGGAGCAAAATTGCAGAAACTCCCCTAATTTTGGGGCTAAAAGGCAGAATTTCCCTTTATTTTGGGGCAAAAATAGAGAAATTCTTTTTATTTTGGGGCAAAAATCAGAAATTTCCTTTATTTTGGGGCAAAATTTTAGAAATTTCTTTTATATTGTTACAGACTTGCAGAAATTTTTCTTATTTTGTGGCAAAAAGGCAGAAATTCCCCATATTTTGGTGCAAAAAGGCTGAAATTCCCCTTATTTTGAGGTAAAATCCTGAAATTCCCCATATTTTGGGGCAAAAAGGCAGAAATTCCCCTCATTTGGGGGCAAAAAGGCACAAATTTCCCTTATTTTCGGGCATAATTGCAGGAATTTCATTTATTTCAGGGCAAAAAGTCAGAAATTCCTTTTATTTTCAGGCAAAAACAGAAATTTCTTTTATTTTGATACAAAATTGTAGAAATTTTCCTTATTTTGGAACAAAAAGGCAAAAATTACCCATATTTTGGGGAAAAAGGCAGAAATTCCTTTTATTTTTAGGTAAAAAGGCTGAAATTCCCGTTATTTTGGGGCATAAAGGCAAAAATTCCCTTTAGTTTCTGGCAAAAGGGCAGAAATTCCCGTTAATTGGGGCAGAAAAGCAGAAATTTTCCTTATTTAAGGACAATAGGGCAGAAATTCCCCTTATTTTGTGGCAAAAAGGCAGAAATTCCCCTTATTTGAAGGTAAAATGCTGAAATTCCCCTTATTTTCGGCAAAAAGGCAGAAATTCCTATTATTTTGGGGCAAAATTGCAGAAATTTCAATTATTTCTGGGCAAAAAGTCAGATATTTGCCTTATTTTGGGGCAAAAAGCAGAAATTCCCTTAATTTTGGGGCCAAAAACAGAAATTCCCCTTATTTTGGGGTAAAATTGCAGAAATTTCAAATATTTCAGGGCAAAAAGGCAGAAATTCCACTTTATTTCGGACAATAACGCAGAAATTCCCCGTATTTTAAAGCTAAATTTCAGAAATTCCCCTTATATTGGTGCAAAAATGGAGAAATTCCCTTTATTTTTGTGCAATAAGGCAGATTTCCCCGTATTTTGAAGCAAAATTGCACATATTTCCCTAATTTTGAAGGAAAATGCAGAAATTCACATTATTTTGGAACAAAAAGACAGAAATTCTCCTTATTTCAGGGCAAAAAGTCAGAAATTCCCCTTCTTTTGGGGTAAAATTGCAAAAATTTTCTTTATTTTGGGGCAAAATTGCAGAAATTTCTCTTATTTTGGGACAAAATTGCAGAAATTTCACTTATTTCAGGGAAAAAGTGCAGAAATTTCTCTTATTTTGGGGCAAAAAGGCAGAAATTTCTTTTATTTTGGTACAAAATTGCAGAAATTTTCTTTATTTTGGGGCAAAATTGCAGAAATTTCCCTTATTTTGGGGCAAAATTGCAGAAATTTCACTTATTTCAGGGAAAAAGTGCAGAAATTTCTCTTATTTTGGGGCAAAAAGGCAGAAATTTCTTTTATTTTGGTACAAAATTGCAGAAATTTTCTTTATTTTGGGGCAAAAATGAAGAAATTCCTCATATTTTGGGGCAAAAAGGCAGAGATTTGCCTTATTATGAGGTAAAATGCTGAAATTCCCCTTATTTTGGGGCAAAAATACAGAAATTCCCTTCATTTTGTGGCAAAAAGGCAGAAATTTCCCTTATTTTGGGGCAAAATTGCAGAAATTTCACTTATTTCAGGGCAAAATTCAAAAATTCCTTTTATTTTGGGGCTAAAAGTCAGAAATTCCGTTTATTTTTGGGTAAAAAGGCAGAAATTTCACTTATTTTGAGGTAAGAAGGCAGAAATTCCTCTTATTTTGGGGCAAAAATGAAGAAATTTCCCTTTTTTGTGGCAAAAGGTATATATTCCCCTTATTTTCGGGCAAAAAAGCAGAAATTCCCCCTATTTTGGAGCAGAATTGCAGAAAATCTTCTAATTGTGGGGCAAAGAGGCAGAAATTCCCTATATGTTGGGGCAAAAAGACAGAAATTCTCCTTATTTTGGGGCAAAACTCAGAAATTCCACTTATTTTGGGGCAAAATTGCAGAAATTTCCCTTATTTTGGGGCAAAATTGCAGAAATTTTACTTATTTTGGGGCAAAATTGCAGAAATTTCACTTATTTCAGGTAAAAATGGCAGAAATTTTTCTTATTTTGGGGCAAAAAGGCAGAAATTCCTAATATTTTGTGGCAAAAATGCAGAAATTCCCCTTATTTTGAGGTAAAAAGGCTGAAATTCCCCTTATTTGGGGGCAAAAAGGCAGAAATTTCCCTTATTTTGGGGCAAAATTGCAAACATTTCACTTATTTCAGGCTAATAAGTCAGAAATTTTCCTTATTTTGGGGCAAAAAACACAGAAATTCCCTTTGTTTTGGAAGGAAAATACAGAAATTCCACTTCTTTAGAGGCAAAAAGGCAGAAATTCCCCTTATTGTGAAGCAAAAATGAAGAAATTCCCCTAATTGTTGGGCAAAAAGGCAGAAATTCCCTATATGTTGGGGCAAAAAGACAGAAATTCTCCTTATTTTGGGACAAAACTCAGAAATTCCACTTATTTTGGGGCAAAATTGCAGGAATTTACCTTATTTTGATGCAAAATTGCAGAAATTTCCCTTATTTGGGGCAAAATTGCAGAAATTTCACTTATTTTCAGGTAAAAAGGCTGAAATATCCTTTATTTTGGGGCAAAAAGGAAGAAATTCCCCTTATTTTGGGGCAAAATTGCAGAAATTTTCCTTATTTTGGGGCAAAAAGGCTGAAATTCTTATTTTGAGGTAAAATGCTGAAATTCCCCATATTTTGGGGCAAAAGGCAAAACTTCTTCTTATTTTGGGGCAAAGAGGCACAAATTTCTCTTATTTTCGGGCAAAATTGCAGAAATTTCATTTATTTCAGGGCAAAAAGTCAGAAATTCCTTTTATTTTGGGGC
The DNA here is from genome assembly GCF_963924665.1 of Micromys minutus. NCBI lineage: Eukaryota > Metazoa > Chordata > Mammalia > Rodentia > Muridae > Micromys > Micromys minutus. The sequence continues at coordinate 1,401,652 of NW_027667250.1, read as the reverse complement.
AAAGAGCAGAAATTTCTTTTATTATGGTACAAAATTGAAGAAATTTATCTTATTTTGAAACAAAAAGGCAGAAAATTCCCCTTATTTTGAGGCAAAAGGCAGAAATTATTCTCAATTTGAGGTAAAATGCAGAAATTCTCTTTATTTTGGGGCTAAAAAACAGAAATTCCCTGTATTTTGAAGCAAAATTGCAGAAATTCTCATAATTTTTGGGCAAAAAGGCAGAAATTCTCCTTATTATGGGGCAAAAAGACAGAAAATCTCCTTTTTCGGGAGCAAACAGTCAGAAATTCCCCTTATTTTGGGGCAAAATTGCAGAAATTTCCTTTATATTGGGGCAAAATTGTAGAAATTTCCCTTATTTTGGGGCAAAATTGCAGAAATTTCACGTATTTCAGGGAAAAAAGGCAGAAATTTTTTTGGGGGGGCAAAAAGGCAGAAATTTTTTTTATTTTGGTACAAAATTGCAGAAATTTTTCTTATTTTGGGGCAAAAAGTCAGAAATTCCCCATATTTTGGGGCAAAAAGGCAGAAATTCCCCTTATTTTGAGGTAAAAAGGCTGAAATTCCCCTTATTTTGGGGCAAAAAGACAGAAATTTCGTTTATTTTGGGGAAAAGGCAGAAATTGCACTTATTTTGAGTCAAAAAGGTGGAAATTCCCCTTATTTTGGGGCAAAAATGAAGAAATTTGCTTTTTTATGGCAAAAAGGTATACATTCCCTTTATTTTCGGGCAAAAAGGCAGAAATTCTTTTTATTTTGGAGCAAAATTGCAGAAATTCTCTTAATTTTCGGGCAAAAAAGCAGAAATTCTCCTTATTTTGGGGCAAAAAGACAGAAAATCTCCTTTTTCGGGAGCAAACAGTCAGAAATTCCCCTTATTTTGGGGCAAAATTGCAGAAATTTCCTTTACATTGGGGCAAAATTGCAAAAATTTCCCTTATTTTGGGGCAAAATTGCAGAAATTTCAGGTATTTGAGAAAAAAAAGGCAGAAATTTTTTTGGGGGGGCAAAAAGGCAGAAATTTTTTTTATTTTGGTACAAAATTGCAGAAATTTTTCTTATTTTGGGGCAAAAAGTCAGAAATTCCCCATATTTTGGGGCAAAAAGGCAGAAATTCCCCTTATTTTGAGGTAATAAGGCTGAAATTCCCCTTATTTGGGGGCAAAAAGGCAGAAATTTCGTTTATTTTGGGGAAAAGGCAGAAATTGCACATATTTTGAGTCAAAAAGGTGGAAAATCCCCTTATTTTGGGCAAAAATGAAGAAATTTGCTTTTTTATGGCAAAAAGGTATACATTCCCTTTATTTTCGGGCAAAAAGGAAGAAATTCTTTGTATTTTGGAGCAAAATTGCAGAAATTCCCCTAATTTTTGGGCAAAAAGGCAGAAATTTTCCTTATTTTGGGGTAAAACTGCAGAAATTTCACTTATTTTGCGGCAAAATGTCAGAAATTCCCCTTATTTTTGGCAAAAAATGCAGAAAATCCCCTTATTTTAGGGCAAAATTGCAAAAATTTCCCTTATTTGGGGACAAAAACAGAAATTCCCCTTATTTTGGGGCAAAATTGCAGAAATTTCCCTTATTATGGGGAAAAATTGCAGAAATTTCCCTTATTTTAGGGCAAAATTGCAGAAATTTCACTTATTTCAGAGAAAAAAAGCAAAAATTTTTCTTATTTTGGGGCAAAAAGGCAGAAATTCCCATGATTTTGGGGCAAAAAGGCAGAAATTCACCTTATTTTGGGGTAAAATTGCAGAAATTTTACATATTTCAGGGCAAAACGGCAGAAATTCCCCTTATTTTGGGGCAAAAAGGCAGAAATTTCCCTTATTTTGGGATAAAATTGCAGATATTTCCCTTATTTGGGGGCAAAAAGGCAGAAAATCCACTTAATTTCGGGTAAAAAGGCAGAAATTTCTCGTATTTTGGAGCAAAATTGCAGAAACTCCCCTAATTTTGGGGCTAAAAGGCAGAATTTCCCTTTATTTTGGGGCAAAAATAGAGAAATTCTTTTTATTTTGGGGCAAAAATCAGAAATTTCCTTTATTTTGGGGCAAAATTTTAGAAATTTCTTTTATATTGTTACAGACTTGCAGAAATTTTTCTTATTTTGTGGCAAAAAGGCAGAAATTCCCCATATTTTGGTGCAAAAAGGCTGAAATTCCCCTTATTTTGAGGTAAAATCCTGAAATTCCCCATATTTTGGGGCAAAAAGGCAGAAATTCCCCTCATTTGGGGGCAAAAAGGCACAAATTTCCCTTATTTTCGGGCATAATTGCAGGAATTTCATTTATTTCAGGGCAAAAAGTCAGAAATTCCTTTTATTTTCAGGCAAAAACAGAAATTCCTTTTATTTTGATACAAAATTGTAGAAATTTTCCTTATTTTGGAACAAAAAGGCAAAAAATCCCCATATTTTGGGGAAAAAGGCAGAAATTCCTTTTATTTTTAGGTAAAAAGGCTGAAATTCCCGTTATTTTGGGGCATAAAGGCAGAAATTCCCTTTACTTTCTGGCAAAAGGGCAGAAATTCCCGTTAATTGGGGCAGAAAAGCAGAAATTTTCCTTATTTAAGGGCAATAGGGCAGAAATTCCCCTTATTTTGTGGCAAAAAGGCAGAAATTCCCCTTATTTGAAGGTAAAATGCTGAAATTCCCCTTATTTTCGGCAAAAAGGCAGAAATTCCTATTATTTTGGGGCAAAATTGCAGAAATTTCAATTATTTCTGGGCAAAAATTCAGATATTTGCCTTATTTTGGGGCAAAAAGCAGAAATTCCCTTAATTTTGGGGCCAAAAACAGAAATTCCCCTTATTTTGGGGTAAAATTGCAGAAATTTCAAATATTTCAGGGCAAAAAGGCAGAAATTCCACTTTATTTCGGACAATAACGCAGAAATTCCCCGTATTTTAAAGCTAAATTTCAGAAATTCCCCTTATATTGGTGCAAAAATGGAGAAATTCCCTTTATTTTTGTGCAATAAGGCAGATTTCCCCGTATTTTGAAGCAAAATTGCACATATTTCCCTAATTTTGAAGGAAAATGCAGAAATTCACATTATTTTGGAACAAAAAGACAGAAATTCTCCTTATTTCAGGGCAAAAAGTCAGAAATTCCCCTTATTTTGGGGTAAAATTGCAGAAATTTTCTTTATTTTGGGGCAAAATTGCAGAAATTTCCCTTATTTTGGGGCAAAATTGCAGAAATTTCACTTATTTCAGGGAAAAAGTGCAGAAATTTCTCTTATTTTGGGGCAAAAAGGCAGAAATTTCTTTTATTTTGGTACAAAATTGCAGAAATTTTCTTTATTTTGGGGCAAAAATGAAGAAATTCCCCATATTTTGGGGCAAAAAGGCAGAGATTCGCCTTATTATGAGGTAAAATGCTGAAATTCCCCTTATTTTGGGGCAAAAATACAGAAATTCCCTTTATTTTGTGGCAAAAAGGCAGAAATTTCTTTATTTTGGGGCAAAATTGCAGAAATTTCACTTATTTCAGGGCAAAATTCAAAAATTCCTTTTATTTTTGGGCAAAAAGACAGAAATTTTGTTTATTTTTGGGTAAAAAGGCAGAAATTTCACTTATTGTGAGGTAAGAAGGCAGAAACTGCTCTTATTTTGGGGCAAAAATGAAAAAATTTCCCTTTTTTTGTGGCAAAAGGTATATATTCTCCTTATTTTCGGGCAAAAAAGCAGAAATATCCCGTTTTTTGGAGCACAATTGCAGAAAATCCCCTAATTGTGGGGCAAAAAGGCAGAATTTCCCTATATGTTGGGGCAAAAAGACAGAAATTCTCCTTATTTTGGGGCAAAACTCAGAAATTCCACTTATTTTGGGGCAAAATTCCAGAAATTTCCCTTATTTTGGGGCAAAATTGCAGAAATTTCACTTATTTTGGGGCAAAATTGCAGAAATTTCACTTATTTCAGATAAAAAAAAGGCAGAAATTTTTCTTATTTTGGGGCAAAAAGGCAGAAATTCCTAATATTTTGTGGCAAAAATGCAGAAATTCCCCTTATTTTGAGGTAAAAAGGCTGAAATTCCCCTTATTTTGGGGCAAAAAGGCAGAAATTTCCCTTATTTTGGGGCAAAATTGCAAACATTTAACTTATTTCAGGGTAATAAGTCAGAAATTTTCCTTATTTTGGGGCAAAAAACACAGAAATTCCCTTTGTTTTGGAAGGAAAATACAGAAATTCCACTTCTTTAGAGGCAAAAAGGCAGAAATTCCCCTTATTTTGAAGCAAAAATGAAGAAATTCCCCTAACTGTTGGGCAAAAAGGCAGAAATTCCCTATATGTTGGGGCAAAAAGACAGAAATTCTCCTTATTTTGGGACAAAACTAAGAAATTCCACTTATTTTGGGGCAAAATTGCAGGAATTTACCTTATTTTGAGGCAAAATTGCAGAAATTTTCCTTATTTGGGGCAAAATTGCAGAAATTTCACTTATTTTCAGGTAAAAAGGCTGAAATATCCTTTATTTTGGGGCAAAAAAAAAGAAATTCCCCTTATTTTGGGGCAAAAGGCAAAACTTCTTCTTATTTTGGGGCAAAGAGGCACAAATTTCCCTTATTTTTGGGCAAAATTTCAGAAATTTCATTTATTTCAGGGCAAAAAGTCAGAAATTCCTTTTATTTTGGGGCAAAGAGCAGAAATTTCTTTTATTATGGTACAAAATTGAAGAAATTTATCTTATTTTGAAACAAAAAGGCAGAAAATTCCCCTTATTTTGAGGCAAAAAGCAGAAATTATTCTCAATTTGAGGTAAAATGCAGAAATTCCCTTTATTTTGGGGCTAAAAGGCAGAAATTCCCTGCATTTTGAAGCAAAATTGCAGAAATTCTCTTAATTTTCGGGCAAAAAGGCAGAAATTCTCCTTATTTTGGGGCAAAAAGACAGAAAATCTCCTTTTTCGGGAGCAAACAGTAAGAAATTCCCCTTATTTTGGGGCAAAATTGCAGAAATTTCCTTTACATTGGGGCAAAATTGCAGAAATTTCCCTTATTTTGGGGCAAAATTGCAGAAATTTCAGGTATTTGAAAAAAAAAAGGCAGAAATTTTTTTGGGGGGGCAAAAAGGTAGAAAATTTTTTTTATTTTGGTACAAAATTGCAGAAATTTTTCTTATTTTGGGGCAAAAAGTCAGAAATTCCCCATATTTTGGGGCAAAAATGCAGAAATTCCCCTTATTTTGAGGTAATAAGGCTGAAATTCCCCTTATTTTGGGGCAAAAAGGCAGAAATTTCGTTTATTTTGGGGAAAAGGCAGAAATTGCACTTATTTTGAGTCAAAAAGGTGGAAAATCCCCTTATTTTGGGGCAAAAATGAAGAAATTTGCTTTTTTATGGCAAAAAGGTATACATTCCCTTTATTTTCGGGCAAAAAGGCAGAAATTCTTTGTATTTTGGAGCAAAATTGCAGAAATTCCCCTAATTTTTGGTCAAAAAGGCAGAAATTTTCCTTATTTTGGGGTAAAACTGCAGAAATTTCACTTATTTTGCGGCAAAATATCAGAAATTCCCCTTATTTTTGGCAAAAAATGCAGAAAATCCCCTTATTTTAGGGCAAAATAGCAGAAATTTCCCTTATTTGGGGACAAAAACAGAAATTCCCCTTATTTTGGGGCAAAATTGCAGAAATTTCCCTTATTATGGGGAAAAATTGCAGAAATTTCCCTTATTTTAGGGCAAAATTGCAGAAATTTCACTTATTTCAGAGAAAAAAAGCAAAAATTTTTCTTATTTTGGGGCAAAAAGGCAGAAATTCCCATTATTTTGGGGTAAAATTGCAGAAATTTTACATATTTCAGGGCAAAACGGCAGAAATTCCCCTTATTTTGGGGCAAAAAGGCAGAAATTTCTATTATTTTGGGATAAAATTTCAGAAATTTCCCTTATATGGGGGCAAAAAGGCAGAAAATCCACTTAATTTCGGGTAAAAAGGCAGAAATTTCTCGTATTTTGGAGCAAAATTGCAGAAACTCCCCTAATTTTGGGGCTAAAAGGCAGAATTTCCCTTTATTTTGGGGCAAAAATAGAGAAATTCTTTTTATTTTGGGGCAAAAATCAGAAATTTCCTTTATTTTGGGGCAAAATTTTAGAAATTTCTTTTATATTGTTACAGACTTGCAGAAATTTTTCTTATTTTGTGGCAAAAAGGCAGAAATTCCCCATATTTTGGTGCAAAAAGGCTGAAATTCCCCTTATTTTGAGGTAAAATCCTGAAATTCCCCATATTTTGGGGCAAAAAGGCAGAAATTCCACTCATTTGGGGGCAAAAAGGCACAAATTTCCCTTATTTTCGGGCATAATTGCAGGAATTTCATTTATTTCAGGGCAAAAAGTCAGAAATTCCTTTTATTTTCGGGCAAAAACAGAAATTTCTTTTATTTTGATACAAAATTGTAGAAATTTTCCTTATTTTGGAACAAAAAGGCAAAAATTACCCATATTTTGGGGAAAAAGGCAGAAATTCCTTTTATTTTGAGGTAAAAAGGCTGAAATTCCCATTATTTTGGGGCATAAAGGCAGAAATTCCCTTTACTTTCTGGCAAAAGGGCAGAAATTCCCGTTAATTGGGGCAGAAAAGCAGAAATTTTCCTTATTTAAGGGCAATAGGGCAGAAATTCCCCTTATTTTGTGGCAAAAAGGCAGAAATTCCCCTTATTTGAAGGTAAAATGCTGAAATTCCCCTTATTTTCGGCAAAAAGGCAGAAATTCTTATTATTTTGGGGCAAAATTGCAGAAATTTCAATTATTTCTGGGCAAAAAGTCAGATATTTGCCTTATTTTGGGGCAAAAAGCAGAAATTCCCTTAATTTTGGGGCCAAAAACAGAAATTCCCCTTATTTTGGGGTAAAATTGCAGAAATTTCAAATATTTCAGGGCAAAAAGGCAGAAATTCCACTTTATTTCGGACAATAACGCAGAAATTCCCCGTATTTTAAAGCTAAATTTCAGAAATTCCCCTTATATTGGTGCAAAAATGGAGAAATTCCCTTTATTTTTGTGCAATAAGGCAGATTTCCCCGTATTTTGAAGCAAAATTGCACATATTTCCCTAATTTTGAAGGAAAATGCAGAAATTCACATTATTTTGGAACAAAAAGACAGAAATTCTCCTTATTTCAGGGCAAAAAGTCAGAAATTCCCCTTATTTTGGGGTAAAATTGCAGAAATTTTCTTTATTTTGGGGCAAAATTGTAGAAATTTCCCTTATTTTGGGGCAAAATTGCAGAAATTTCACTTATTTCAGGGAAAAAGTGCAGAAATTTCTCTTATTTTGGGGCAAAAAGGCAGAAATTTCTCTTATTTTGGGGCAAAAAGGCAGAAATTTCTTTTATTTTGGTACAAAATTGCAGAAATTTCTCTTATTTTGGGGCAAAAATGAAGAAATTCCCCATATTTTGGGGCAAAAAGGCAGAGATTCGCCTTATTATGAGGTAAAATGCTGAAATTCCCCTTATTTTGGGGCAAAATACAGAAATTCCCTTTATTTTGTGGCAAAAAGGCAGAAATTTCCCTTATTTTGGGGCAAAATTGCAAAATTTCACTTATTTCAGGGCAAAATTCAAAAATTCCTTTTATTTTTGGGCAAAAAGACAGAAATTTTGTTTATTTTTTGGTAAAAAGGCAGAAATTTCACTTATTGTGATGTAAGAAGGCAGAAATTCCTCTTATTTTGGGACAAAAATGAAGAAATTTCCCTTTTTTTGTGGCAAAAGGTATATATTCTCCTTATTTTCGGGCAAAAAGGCAGAAATATCCCGTTTTTTGGAGCACAATTGCAGAAAATCCCCTAACTGTGGGGCAAAAAGGCAGAAATTCCCTATATGTTGGGGCAAAAAGACAGAAATTCTCCTTATTTTGGGGCAAAACTCAGAAATTCCACTTATTTTGGGGCAAAATTCCAGAAATTTCCCTTATTTTGGGGCAAAATTGCAGAAATTTCACTTATTTTGGGGCAAAATTGCAGAAATTTCACTTATTTCAGATAAAAAAAAGGCAGAAATTTTTCTTATTTTGGGGCAAAAAGGCAGAAATTCCTAATATTTTGTGGCAAAAATGCAGAAATTCCCCTTATTTTGAGGTAAAAAGGCTGAAATTCCCCTTATTTTGGGGCAAAAAGGCAGAAATTTCCCTTATTTTGGGGCAAAATTGCAAACATTTAACTTATTTCAGGGTAATAAGTCAGAAATTTTCCTTATTTTGGGGCAAAAAAGACAGAAATTCCCTTTGTTTTGGAAGGAAAATACAGAAATTCCACTTCTTTAGAGGCAAAAAGGCAGAAATTCCCCTTATTTTGAAGCAAAAATGAAGAAATTCCCCTAATTGTTGGGCAAAAAGGCAGAAATTCCCTATATGTTGGGGCAAAAAGACAGAAATTCTCCTTATTTTGGGACAAAACTCAGAAATTCCACTTATTTTGGGGCAAAATTGCAGGAATTTACCTTATTTTGAGGCAAAATTGCAGAAATTTCCCTTATTTGGGGCAAAATTGCAGAAATTTAACTTATTTTCAGGTAAAAAGGCTGAAATATCCTTTATTTTCGGGCAAAAAAGAAGAAATTCCCCTTATTTTGGGGCAAAATTGCAGAAATTTTCCTTATTTTGGGGCAAAAAGGCTGAAATTCTTATTTTGAGGTAAAATGCTGAAATTCCCCATATTTTGGGGCAAAAGGCAAAACTTCTTCTTATTTTGGGGCAAAGAGGCACAAATTTCCCTTATTTTTGGGCAAAATTGCAGAAATTTCATTTATTTCAGGGCAAAAAGTCAGAAATTCCTTTTATTTTGGGGCAAAGAGCAGAAATTTCTTTTATTATGGTACAAAATTGAAGAAATTTTTCTTATTTTGAAACAAAAAGGCAGAAAATTCCCCTTATTTTGAGGCAAAAGGCAGAAATTATTCTCAATTTGAGGTAAAATGCAGAAATTCCCTTTATTTTGGGGCTAAAAGGCAGAAATTCCCTGTATTTTGAAGCAAAATTGCAGAAATTCTCTTAATTTTCGGGCAAAAAGGCAGAAATTCTTCTTATTTTGGGGCAAAAAGACAGAAAATCTCCTTTTTCGGGAGCAAACAGTCAGAAATTCCCCTTATTTTGGGGCAAAATTGCAGAAATTTCCTTTACATTGGGGCAAAATTGCAGAAATTTCCCTTATTTTGGGGCAAAATTGCAGAAATTTCAGGTATTTGAGAAAAAAAAGGCAGAAATTTTTTTGGGGGGGCAAAAAGGCAGAAATTTTTTTTATTTTGGTACAAAATTGCAGAAATTTTTCTTATTTTGGGGCAAAAAGTCAGAAATTCCCCATATTTTGGGGCAAAAAGGCAGAAATTCCCCTTATTTTGAGGTAATAAGGCTGAAATTCCCCTTATTTTGGGGCAAAAAGGCAGAAATTTCGTTTATTTTGGGGAAAAGGCAGAAATTGCACTTATTTTGAGTCAAAAAGGTGGAAAATCCCCTTATTTTGGGGCAAAAATGAAGAAATTTGCTTTTTTATGGCAAAAAGGTATACATTCCCTTTATTTTCGGGCAAAAAGGAAGAAATTCTTTGTATTTTGGAGCAAAATTGCAGAAATTCCCCTAATTTTTGGGCAAAAAGACAGAAATTTTCCTTATTTTGGGGTAAAACTGCAGAAATTTCACTTATTTTGCAGCAAAATGTCAGAAATTCCCCTTATTTTTGGCAAAAAATGCAGAAAATCCCCTTATTTTAGGGCAAAAATGCAGAAATTTCCCTTATTTGGGGACAAAAACAGAAATTCCCCTTATTTTGGGGCAAAATTGCAGAAATTTCCCTTATTATGGGGAAAATTGCAGAAATTTCCCTTATTTTAGGGCAAAATTGCAGAAATTTCACTTATTTCAGAGAAAAAAAGCAAAAATTTTTCTTATTTTGGGGCAAAAATGCAGAAATTCCCATTATTTTGGGGCAAAGAGGAATAATTCACCTTATTTTGGGGTAAAATTGCAGAAATTTTACATATTTCAGGGCAAAACGGCAGAAATTCCCCTTATTTTGGGGCAAAAAAGCAGAAATTTCCCTTATTTTGGATAAAATTGCAGAAATTTCCCTTATTTGGGGGAAAAATGCAGAAAATCCACTTAATTTCGGGTAAAAAGGCAGAAATTTCTCGTATTTTTGAGCAAAATTGCAGAAACTCCCCTAATTTTGGGGCTAAAAGGCAGAATTTCCCTTTATTTTGTGGCAAAAATAGAGAAATTTTTTTTTATTTTGGGGCAAAAATCAGAAATTTCCTTTATTTTGGGGCAAAATTTTAGAAATTTCTTTTATATTGTTACAGACTTGCAGAAATTTTTCTTATTTTGTGGCAAAAAGGCAGAAATTCCCCATATTTTGGTGCAAAAAGGCTGAAATTCCCCTTATTTTGAGGTAAAATCCTGAAATTCCCCATATTTTGGGGCAAAAAGGCAGAAATTCCCCTCATTTGGGGGCAAAAAGGCACAAATTTCCCTTATTTTCGGGCATAATTGCAGGAATTTCATTTATTTCAGGGCAAAAAGTCAGAAATTCCTTTTATTTTTCGGGCAAAAACAGAAATTTCTTTTATTTTGATACAAAATTGTAGAAATTTTCCTTATTTTGGAACAAAAAGGCAAAAATTACCCATATTTTGGGGAAAAAGGCAGAAATTCCCCTTATTTTGAGGTAAAAAGGCTGAAATTCCCGTTATTTTGGGGCAAAAAGGCAGAAATTCCCTTTACTTTGTGGCAAAAAGGCAGAAATTCCCGTTAATTGGGGCAGAAAAGCGAAATTTTCCTTATTTAAGGGCAATAGGGCAGAAATTCCCCTTATTTTGTGGCAAAAAGGCAGAAATTCCCCTTATTTGAAGGTAAAATGCTGAAATTCCCCTTATTTTCGGCAAAAAGGCAGAAATTCCTATTATTTTGTGGCAAAATTGCAGAAATTTCAATTATTTCTGGGCAAAAAGTCAGATATTTGCCTTATTTTGGGGCAAAAAGCAGAAATTCCCTTAATTTTGGGGCCAAAAACAGAAATTCCCCTTATTTTGGGGTAAAATTGCAGAAATTTCAAATATTTCAGGGCAAAAAGGCAGAAATTCCACTTTATTTCAGACAATAACGCAGAAATTGCCCGTATTTTAAAGCTAAATTTCAGAAATTCCCCTTATATTGGTGCAAAAATGGAGAAATTCCCTTTATTTTTGTGCAATAAGGCAGATTTCCCCGTATTTTGAAGCAAAATTGCACATATTTCCCTAATTTTGAAGGAAAATGCAGAAATTCACATTATTTTGGAACAAAAAGACAGAAATTCTCCTTATTTCAGGGCAAAAAGTCAGAAATTCCCCTTATTTTGGGGTAAAATTGCAGAAATTTTCTTTATTTTGGGGCAAAATTGCAGAAATTTCCCATATTTTGGGGCAAAATTGCAGAAATTTCACTTATTTCAGGGAAAAAGTGCAGAAATTTCTCTTATTTTGGGGCAAAAAGGCAGAAATTTCTTTTATTTTGGTACAAAATTGCAGAAAATTTCTTTATTTTGGGGCAAAAATGAAGAAATTCCCCATATTTTGGGGCAAAAAGGCAGAGATTCGCCTTATTATGAGGTAAAATGCTGAAATTCCCCTTATTTTGGGGCAAAAATACAGAAATTCCCTTCATTTTGTGGCAAAAAGGCAGAAATTTCCCTTATTTTGGGGCAAAATTGCAGAAATTTCACTTATTTCAGGGCAAAATTCAAAAATTCCTTTTATTTTTGGGCAAAAAGACAGAAATTTTGTTTATTTTTGGGTAAAAAGGCAGAAATTTCACTTATTGTGAGGTAAGAAGGCAGAAATTCCTCTTATTTTGGGGCAAAAATGAAGAAATTTCCCTTTTTTGTGGCAAAAGGTATATATTCTCCTTATTTTCGGGCAAAAAAGCAGAAATATCCCGTTTTTTGTAGCTCAATTGCAGAAAATCCCCTAATTGTGGGGCAAAAAGGCAGAATTTCCCTATATGTTGGGGCAAAAAGACAGAAATTCTCCTTATTTTGGGGCAAAACTCAGAAATTCCACTTATTTTGGGGCAAAATTGCAGAAATTTCCCTTATTTTGGGGCAAAATTGCAGAAATTTCACTTATTTTGGGGCAAAATTGCAGAAATTTCACTTATTTCAGATAAAAAAAAGGCAGAAATTTTTCTTATTTTGGGGCAAAAAGGCAGAAATTCCTAATATTTTGTGGCAAAAATGCAGAAATTCCCCTTATTTTGAGGTAAAAAGGCTGAAATTCCCCTTATTTTGGGGCAAAAAGGCAGAAATTTCCCTTATTTTGGGGCAAAATTGCAAACATTTAACTTATTTCAGGGTAATAAGTCAGAAATTTTCCTTATTTTGGGGCAAAAAAGACAGAAATTCCCTTTGTTTTGGAAGGAAAATACAGAAATTCCACTTCTTTAGAGGCAAAAAGGCAGAAATTCCCCTTATTTTGAAGCAAAAATGAAGAAATTCCCCTAATTGTTGGGCAAAAAGGCAGAAATTCCCTATATGTTGGGGCAAAAAGACAGAAATTCTCCTTATTTTGGGACAAAACTCAGAAATTCCACTTATTTTGGGGCAAAATTGCAGGAATTTACCTTATTTTGAGGCAAAATTGCAGAAATTTCCCTTATTAGGGGCAAAATTGCAGAAATTTCACTTATTTTCAGGTAAAAAGGCTGAAATATCCTTTATTTTGGGGCAAAAAGGAAGAAATTCCCCGTATTTTGGGGCAAAATTGCACAAATTTTCCTTATTTTGGGGCAAAAAGGCTGAAATTCTTATTTTGAGGTAAAATGCTGAAATTCCCCATATTTTGGGGCAAAAGGCAAAACTTCTTCTTATTTTGGGGCAAAGAGGCACAAATTTCCCTTATTTTCGGGCAAAATTGCAGAAATTTCATTTATTTCAGGGCAAAAAGTCAGAAATTCCTTTTATTTTGGGGCAAAGAGCAGAAATTTCTTTTATTATGGTACAAAATTGAAGAAATTTATCTTATTTTGAAACAAAAAGGCAGAAAATTCCCCTTATTTTGAGGCAAAAGGCAGAAATTATTCTCAATTTGAGGTAAAATGCAGAAATTCCCTTTATTTTGGGGCTAAAAGGCAGAAATTCCCTGCATTTTGAAGCAAAATTGCAGAAATTCTCTTAATTTTCGGGCAAAAAGGCAGAAATTCTCCTTATTTTGGGGCAAAAAGACAGAAAATCTCCTTTTTCGGGAGCAAACAGTCAGAAATTCCCCTTATTTTGGGGCAAAATTGCAGAAATTTCCTTTACATTGGGGCAAAATTGCAGAAATTTCCCATATTTTGGGGCAAAATTGCAGAAATTTCAGGTATTTGAGAAAAAAAGGCAGAAATTTTTTTGGGGGGGCAAAAAGGCAGAAATTTTTTTTAATTTGGTACAAAATTGCAGAAATTTTTCTTATTTTGGGGCAAAAAGTCAGAAATTCCCCATATTTTGGGGCAAAAATGCAGAAATTCCCCTTATCTTGAGGTAATAAGGCTGAAATTCCCCTTATTTTGGGGCAAATAGGCAGAAATTTCGTTTATTTTGGGGAAAAGGCAGAAATTGCACTTATTTTGAGTCAAAAAGGTGGAAAATCCCCTTATTTTGGGGCAAAAATGAAGAAATTTGCTTTTTATGGCAAAAAGGTATACATTCCCTTTATTTTCGGGCAAAAAGGCAGAAATTCTTTGTATTTTGGAGCAAAATTGCAGAAATTCCCCTAATTTTTGGGCAAAAAGGCAGAAATTTTCCTTATTTTGGGGTAAAACTGCAGAAATTTCACTTATTTTGCGGCAAAATGTCAGAAATTCCCCTTATTTTTGGCAAAAAATGCAGAAAATCCCCTTATTTTAGGGCAAAATTGCAGAAATTTCCCTTATTTGGGGACAAAAACAGAAATTCCCCTTATTTTGGGGCAAAATTGCAGAAATTTCCCTTATTATGGGGAAAAATTGCAGAAATTTCCCTTATTTTAGGGCAAAATTGCAGAAATTTCACTTATTTCAGAGAAAAAAAGCAAAAATTTTTCTTATTTTGGGGCAAAAAGGCAGAAATTCCCATTATTTTGGGGCAAAAAGGCAGAAATTCACCTTATTTTGGGATAAAATTGCAGAAATTTCCCTTATTTGGGGGCAAAAAGGCAGAAAATCCACTTAATTTCGGGTAAAAAGGCAGAAATTTCTCGTATTTTGGAGCAAAATTGCAGAAACTCCCCTAATTTTGGGGCAAAAAGGCAGAATTTCCCTTTATTTTGGGGCAAAAATAGAGAAATTCTTTTTATTTTAGGGTAAAAATCAGAAATTTCCTTTATTTTGGGGCAAAATTTTAGAAATTTCTTTTATATTGTTACAGACTTGCAGAAATTTTTCTTATTTTGTGGCAAAAAGGCAGAAATTCCCCATATTTTGGTGCAAAATGCTGAAATTCCCCTTATTTTGAGGTAAAATCCTGAAATTCCCCATATTTTGGGGCAAAAAGGCAGAAATTCCTAATATTTTGTTGCAAAAATGCAGAAATTCCCCTTATTTTGAAGTAAAAAGGCCAAAATTCCCCTTATTTGGGGGCAAGAAGGCAGAAATTTTTTTATTTTGGTACAAAATTGCAGAAATTTTTCTTATTTTGGGCCAAAAAGTCAGAAATTCCCCATATTTTTGGGCAAAAAGGCAGAAATTCCCCTTATTTTGAGGTAATAAGGCTGAAATTCCCCTTATTTTGGGGCAAAAAGGCAGAAATTTCGTTTATTTTGGGGAAAAGGCAGAAATTGCACTTATTTTGAGTCAAAAAGGTGGAAAATTCCCTTATTTTGGGGCAAAAATGAAGAAATTTGCTTTTTTATGGCAAAAAGGTATACATTCCCTTTATTTTCGGGCAAAAAGGGAGAAATTCTTTGTATTTTGGAGCAAAATTGCAGAAATTCCCCTAATTTTTGGGTAAAAAGGCAGAAATTCCCCTTATTTTGGGGTAAAACTGCAGAAATTTCACTTATTTTGCGGCAAAATGTCAGAAATTCCCCTTATTTTCGGCAAAAAATGCAGAAAATCCCCTTATTTTAGGGCAAAATTGCAGAAATCTCCCTTATTTGGGGTCAAAAACAGAAATTCCCTTTATTTTGGGGCAAAATTGCAGAAATTTCCCTTATTTTGGGGAAAAATTGCAGAAATTTCCCTTATTTGGGGGCAAAAAGGCAGAAAATCCACTTAATTTCGGGTAAAAAGGCAGAAATTTCTCGTATTTTGGAGCAAAATTGCAGAAACTCCCCTAATTTTCGGGCAAAAAGGCAGAATTTCCCTTTATTGTGGGGCAAAAATAGAGAAATTCTTTTTTTTGGGGCAAAAATCAGAAATTTCCCTTATTTTGGGGCAAAATTTTAGAAATTTCTTTTATATTGTTACAGACTTGCAGAAATTTTTCTTATTTTGTGGCAAAAAGGCAGAAATTCCCCATTCTTTGGTGCAAAAAGGCTGAAATTCCCCATATTTTGGGGAAAAAAGGCAGAAATTCCTCTCACTTGGGGGCAAAAAGGCACAAATTTCCCTTATTTTCGGGCATAATTGCAGGAATTTCATTTATTTCAGGGCAAAAAGTCAGAAATTCCATTTATTTTGGGAAAAAAAGGCAGAAATTTCTTTTATTTTGATACAAAATTGTAGAAATTTTCCTTATTTTGGAACAAAAAGCAAAAATTACCCATATTTTGGGCAAAAAGGCAGAAATTCCCCTTATTTTGAGGTAAAAAGGCTGAAATTCCTGTAATTTTGGGGAAAAAAAGGCAGAAATTCCCTTTACTTTGTGGCAAAAAGGCAGAAATTCCCGTTAATTGGGGCAGAAAAGCAGAAATTTTCCTTATTTAAAGGCAATAGGGCAGAAATTCCCCATATTTTGTGGCAAAAAGGCAGAAATTCCCCTTATTTGGAGGTAAAATGCTGAATTTCCCCTTATTTTCGGCAAAAAGGCAGAAATTCCTATTATTTTGGGGCAAAATTGCAGAAATTTCGATTATTTCAGGGCAAAAAGTCAGAAATTAGCCTTATTTTGGGGCGAAAAACAGAAATTCCCTAATTTTGGGGCCAAAAACAGAAATTTCCCTTATTTTGGGGTAAAATTGCAGAAATTTCAAATATTTCAGGGCAAAAAGGCAGAAATTCCACTTTATTTCGGACAATAACGCAGAAATTCCCCGTATTTTAAAGCTAAATTTCAGAAATTCCCCTTATATTGGTGCAAAAATGCAGAAATTCCCTCTATTTTTGTGCAATAAGGCAGATTTCCCCGTATTTTGAAGCAAAATTGCACATTATCCCCTAATTTTGAGGGAAAATGCAGAAATTCACATTATTTTGGAAAAAAAAGACAGAAATTCTCCTTATTTCAGGGCAAAAAGTCATAAATTCCCCTTATTTTGGGGCAAAATTGCAGAAATTTCCTTTATTTTGGGGCAAAATTGCAGAAATTTCCCTTATTTTGGGGCAAAATTGCAGAAATTTCACTTATTTCAGGGAAAAAGCACAGAAATTTCTCTTATTTTGGGGAAAAAAGGCAGAAATTTCTTTTATTTTGGTACAAAATTGCAGAAATTTTCTTTATTTTGGGGAAAATGCAGAAATTCCCCATATTTTGGGGCAAAAAAGCAGAGATTCCCCTTATTATGAGGTAAAATGCTGAAATTCCCCTTATTTTGAGGCAAAAAGACAGAAATTCCCTTTATTTTGTGGCAAAAAGGCAGAAATTTCCCTTATTTTGGGGCAAAATTGCAGAAATTTCACTTATTTCAGGGCAAAATTTAAAAATTCCTTTTATTTTGGGGCAAAAAGACAGAAATTCCGTTTATTTTGGGTAAAAAGGCAGAAATTTCACTTATTTTGAGGTAAGAAGGCAGAAATTCCTCTTATTTTGGGGCAAAAATGAAGAAATTTCTCTTTTTTGTGGCAAAAGGTATACATTCCCCTTATTTTCGGGCAAAAAAGCAGAAATTCCCCCTATTTTGGAGCAGAATTGAAGAAAATCCCCTAATTGTGGGGCAAAAAGGCAGAAATTCCCTATATGTTGGGGCAAAAAGACAGAAATTCTCCTTATTTTGGGGCAAAACTCAGAAATTCCACTTATTTTGGGGCAAAATTCCAGAAATTTCCCTTATTTTGAAGCAAAATTGCAGAAATTTTACTTATTTTGGGGCAAAATTGCAGAAATTTCACTTATTTCAGGTAAAAATGGCAGAAATTTTTCTTATTTTGGGGCAAAAAGGCAGAAATTCCTAATATTTTGTGGCAAAAATGCAGAAATTCTCCTTATTTTGAGGTAAAAAGGCTGAAATTTCCCTTATTTGGGGGCAAAAAGGCAGAAATTTCCCTAATTTTGGGGCAAAAGTGCAAACATTTCACTTATTTCAGGGTAATAAGTCAGAAATTTTCCTTATTTTGGGGCAAAAAACACAGAAATTCCCTTTGTTTTGGAAGGAAAATACAGAAATTCCACTTCTTTAGAGACAAAAAGGCAGAAATTCCCCTTATTTTGAAGCAAAAATGAAGAAATTCCCCTAATTGTTTGGCCAAAAGGCAGAAATTCCCTATATGTTGGGGAAAAAAGACAGAAATTCTCCTTATTTTGGGACAAAACTCAGAAATTCCACTTATTTTGGGGCAAAATTGCAGGAATTTACCTTATTTTGAGGCAAAATTGCAGAAATTTCCCTTATTTGAGGGCAAAATTGCAGAAATTTCACTTATTTTCAGGTAAAAAGGCTGAAATATCCTTTATTTTGGGGCAAAAAGGAAGAAATTCCCCTTATTTTGGGGCAAAATTGCAGAAATTTTCCTTATTTTGGGGCAAAAGGGCTGAAATTCTTATTTTGAGGTAAAATGCTGAAATTCCCCATATTTTGGGGCAAAAGGCAAAACTTCTTCTTATTTTGGAGCAAAGAGGCACAAATTTCCCTTATTTTCGGGCAAAATTGCAGAAATTTCATTTATTTCAGGGCAAAAAGTCAGAAATTCCTTTTATTTTGGGGCAAAGAGCAGAAATTTCTTTTATTATGGTACAAAATTGAAGAAATTTTTCTTATTTTGAAACAAAAAGGCAGAAAATTCCCCTTATTTTGAGGCAAAAAGCAGAAATTATTCTCAATTTGAGGTAAAATGCAGAAATTCCCTTTATTTTGGGGCTAAAAGGCAGAAATTCCCTGTATTTTGAAGCAAAATTGCAGAAATTCTCATAATTTTCGGGCAAAAAGGCAGAAATTCTCCTTATTTTGGGGCAAAAAGACAGAAAATCTCCTTTTTCGGGAGCAAACAGTCAGAAATTCCCCTTATTTTGGGGCAAAATTGCAGAAATTTCCTTTACATTGGGGCAAAATTGCAGAAATTTCCCTTATTTTGGGGCAAAATTGCAGAAATTTCAGGTATTTGAGAAAAAAAAGGCAGAAATTTTTTTTGGGGGTGCAAAAAGGCAGAAATTTTTTTTTATTTTGGGGCAAAAAGTCAGAAATTCCCCATATTTTGGGGCAAAAATGCAGAAATTCCCCTTATTTTGAGGTAATAAGGCTGAAATTCCCCTTATTTTGGGGCAAAAAGGCAGAAATTTCGTTTATTTTGGGGAAAAGGCAGAAATTGCACTTATTTTGAGTCAAAAAGGTGGAAAATCCCCTTATTTTGGGGCAAAAATGAAGAAATTTGCTTTTTTATGGCATAAAGGTATACATTCCCTTTATTTTCGGGCAAAAAGGCAGAAATTCTTTGTATTTTGGAGCAAAATTGCAGAAATTCCCCTAATTTTTGGGCAAAAAGGCAGAAATTTTCCTTATTTTGGGGTAAAACTGCAGAAATTTCACTTATTTTGCGGCAAAATGTCAGAAATTCCCCTTATTTTTGGCAAAAAATGCAGAAAATCCCCTTATTTTAGGGCAAAATTGCAGAAATTTCCCTTATTTGGGGACAAAAACAGAAATTCCCCTTATTTTGGGGCAAAATTGCAGAAATTTCCCTTATTATGGGGAAAAATTGCAGAAATTTCCCTTATTTTAGGGCAAAATTGCAGAAATTTCACTTATTTCAGAGAAAAAAAGCAAAAATTTTTCTTATTTTGGGGCAAAAAGGCAGAAATTCCCATTATATTGAAGCAAAAAGGCAGAAATTCACCTTATTTTGGGGTAAAATTGCAGAAATTTCACATATTTCAGGGCAAAACGGCAGAAATTCCCCTTATTTTGGGGCAAAAAGGCAGAAATTTCCCTTATTTTGGGATAAAATTGCAGAAATTTCCCTTATTTGGGGGCAAAAAAGCAGAAAATCCACTTAATTTCAGGTAAAAAGGCAGAAATTTCTCGTATTTTGGAGCAAAATTGCAGAAACTCCCCTAATTTTGGGGCAAAAAGGCAGAATTTCCCTTTATTTTGGGGCAAAAATAGAGAAATTCTTTTTATTTTGGGGCAAAAATCAGAAATTTCCTTTATTTTGGGGCAAAATTTTAGAAATTTCTTTTATATTGTTACAGACTTGCAGAAATTTTTCTTATTTTGTGGCAAAAAGGCAGAAATTCCCCATATTTTGGTGCAAAAAGGCTGAAATTCCCCTTATTTTGAGGTAAAATCCTGAAATTCCCCATATTTTGGGGCAAAAAGGCAGAAATTCCCCTCATTTGGGGGCAAAAAGGCACAAATTTCCCTTATTTTCGGGCATAATTGCAGGAATTTCATTT
This sequence comes from Micromys minutus, assembly GCF_963924665.1. Taxonomy (NCBI): domain Eukaryota; kingdom Metazoa; phylum Chordata; class Mammalia; order Rodentia; family Muridae; genus Micromys; species Micromys minutus. The sequence goes on along the minus strand of NW_027667250.1, from coordinate 1,381,953 downwards.
ATTTCAGGGCAAAAAGTCAGAAATTCCTTTTATTTTGGGGCAAAAACAGAAATTTCTTTTATTTTGATACAAAATTGTAGAAATTTTCCTTATTTTGGAACAAAAAGGCAAAAATTACCCATATTTTGAGGAAAAAGGCAGAAATTCTTTTTATTTTGAGGTAAAAAGGCTGAAATTCCCGTTATTTTGGGGCATAAAGGCAGAAATTCCCTTTACTTTGTGGCAAAAGGGAAGAAATTCCCGTTAATTGGGGCAGAAAAGCAGAAATTTTCATTATTTAAGGGCAATAGGGCAGAAATTCCCCTTATTTGAAGGTAAAATGCTGAAATTCCCCTTATTTTCGGCAAAAAGGCAGAAATTCCTATTATTTTGGGGCAAAATTGCAGAAATTTCAATTATTTCTGGGCAAAAAGTCAGATATTTGCCTTATTTTGGGGCAAAAAGCAGAAATTCCCTTAATTTTGGGGCCAAAAACAGAAATTCCCCTTATTTTGGGGTAAAATTGCAGAAATTTCAAATATTTCAGGGCAAAAAGGCAGAAATTCCACTTTATTTCGGACAATAACGCAGAAATTCCCCGTATTTTAAAACTAAATTTCAGAAATCCCCCTTATATTGGTGCAAAAATGGAGAAATTCCCTTTATTTTTGTGCAATAAGGCAGATTTCCCCGTATTTTGAAGCAAAATTGCACATATTTCCCTAATTTTGAAGGAAAATGCAGAAATTCACATTATTTTGGAACAAAAAGACAGAAATTCTCCTTATTTCAGGACAAAAAGTCAGAAATTCCCCTTCTTTTGGGGTAAAATTGCAGAAATTTTCTTTATTTTGGGGCAAAATTGCAGAAATTTCTCTTATTTTGGGGCAAAATTGCCGAAATTTCACTTATTTCAGGGAAAAAGTGCAGAAATTTCTCTTATTTTGGGGCAAAAAGGCAGAAATTTCTTTTATTTTGGTACAAAATTGCAGAAATTTTCTTTATTTTGAGGCAAAATTGCAGAAATTTCCCTGATTTTGGGGCAAAATTGCAGAAATTTCACTTATTTCAGGGAAAAAGTGCAGAAATTTCTCTTATTTTGGGGCAAAAAGGCAGAAATTTCTTTTATTTTGGTACAAAATTGCAGAAATTTTCTTTATTTTGGGGCAAAAATGAAGAAATTCCCCATATTTTGGGGCAAAAAGGCAGAGATTTGCCTTATTATGAGGTAAAATGCTGAAATTCCCCTTATTTTGGGGCAAAAATACAGAAATTCCCTTTATTTTGTGGCAAAAAGGCAGAAATTTCCCTTATTTTGGGGCAAAATTGCAGAAATTTCACTTATTTCAGGGCAAAATTCAAAAATTCCTTTTATTTTAGGGCAAAAAGACAGAAATTCCGTTCATTTTTAGGTAAAAAGGCAGAAATTTCACTTATTTTGAGGTAAGAAGGCAGAAATTCCTCTTATTTTGGGGCAAAAATGAAGAAATTTCTCTTTTTTGTGGCAAAAGGTATACATTCCCCTTATTTTCGGGCAAAAAAACAGAAATTCCCCGTATTTTGGAGCAGAATTGAAGAAAATCCCCTAATTGTGGGGCAAAAAGGCAGAAATTCCCTATATTTTGGGGCAAAAAGACAGAAATTCTCCTTATTTTGGGGCAAAACTCAGAAATTCCACTTATTTTGGGGCAAAATTCCAGAAATTTCCCTTATTTTGGGGCAAAATTGCAGAAATTTTACTTATTTTGGGGCAAAATTGCAGAAATTTCACTTATTTCAGGTAAAAATGGCAGAAATTTTTCTTATTTTGGGGCAAAAATGCAGAAATTCCTAATATTTTGTGGCAAAAATGCAGAAATTCCCCTTATTTTGAGGTAAAAAGGCTGAAATTCCCCTTATTTGGGATGCAAAAAGGCAGAAATTTCCCTAATTTTGGGGCAAAAGTGCAAACATTTCACTTATTTCAGGGTAATAAGTCAGAAATTTTCCTTATTTTGGGGCAAAAAAGACAGAAATTCCCTTTGTTTTGGAAGGAAAATACAGAAATTCCACTTCATTAGAGACAAAAAGGCAGAAATTCCCCTTATTTTGAAGCAAAAATGAAGAAATTCCCCTAATTGTTGGGCCAAAAGGCAGAAATTCCCTATATGTTGGGGAAAAAGACAGAAATTCTCCTTATTTTGGGACAAAACTCAGAAATTCCACTTATTTTGGGGCAAAATTGCAGGAATTTACCTTATTTTGAGGCAAAATTGCAGAAATTTCCCTTATTTGAGGGCAAAATTGCAGAAATTTCACTTATTTTCAGGTAAAAAGGCTGAAATATCCTTTATTTTGGGGCAAAAAGGAAGAAATTCCCCTTATTTTGGGGCAAAATTGCAGAAATTTTCCTTATTTTGGGGCAAAAGGGCTGAAATTCTTATTTTGAAGTAAAATGCTGAAATTCCCCATATTTTGGGGCAAAAGGCAAAACTTCTTCTTATTTTGGGGCAAAGAGGCACAAATTTCCCTTATTTTCGGGCAAAATTGCAGAAATTTCATTTATTTCAGGGCAAAAAGTCAGAAATTCCTTTTATTTTGGGGCAAAGAGCAGAAATTTCTTTTATTATGGTACAAAATTGAAGAAATTTTTCTTATTTTGAAACAAAAAGGCAGAAAATTCCCCTTATTTTGAGGCAAAAGGCAGAAATTATTCTCAATTTGAGGTAAAATGCAGAAATTCCCTTTATTTTGGGGCAAAAAGGCAGAAATTCCCCTCATTTGGGGGCAAAAAGGCCCAAATTTCCCTTATTTTCGGGCATAATTGCAGGAATTTAATTTATTTCAGGGCAAAAAGTCAGAAACTCCTTTTATTTTGGGGCAAAAACAGAAATTTCTTTTATTTTGATACAAAATTGTAGAAATTTTCCTTATTTTGGAACAAAAAGGCAAAAATTACCCATATTTTGGGGAAAAAGGCGGAAATTCCCCTTATTTTGAGGTAAAAAGGCTGAAATTCCCGTTATTTTGGGGCAAAAAGGCAGAAATTCCCTTTACTTTGTGGCAAAAAGGCAGAAATTCCCGTTAATTGGGGCAGAAAAGCAGAAATTTTCCTTATTTAAGGGCAATAGGGCAGAAATTCCCCTTATTTTGTGGCAAAAAGGCAGAAATTCCCCTTATTTGAAGGTAAAATGCTGAAATTCCCCTTATTTTCGGCAAAAAGGCAGAAATTCCTATTATTTTGGGGCAAAATTGCAGAAATTTCAATTATTTCTGGGCAAAAAGTCAGATATTTGCCTTATTTTGGGGCAAAAAGCAGAAATTCCCTTAATTTTGGGGCCAAAAACAGAAATTCCCCTTATTTTGGGGTAAAATTGCAGAAATTTCAAATATTTCAGGGCAAAAAGGCAGAAATTCCACTTTATTTCGGACAATAACGCAGAAATTCCCCGTATTTTAAAGCTAAATTTCAGAAATTCCCCTTATATTGGTGCAAAAATGGAGAAATTCCCTTTATTTTTGTGCAATAAGGCAGATTTCCCCGTATTTTGAAGCAAAATTGCACATATTTCCCTAATTTTGAAGGAAAATGCAGAAATTCACATTATTTTGGAACAAAAAGACAGAAATTCTCCTTATTTCAGGGCAAAAAGTCAGAAATTCCCCTTCTTTTGGGGTAAAATTGCAGAAATTTTCTTTATTTTGGGGCAAAATTGCAGAAATTTCTCTTATTTTGGGGCAAAATTGCAGAAATTTCACTTATTTCAGGGAAAAAGTGCAGAAATTTCTCTTATTTTGGGGCAAAAAGGCAGAAATTTCTTTTATTTTGGTACAAAATTGCAGAAATTTTCTTTATTTTGGGGAAAATTGCAGAAATTTCCCTTATTTTGGGGCAAAATTGCAGAAATTTCACTTATTTCAGGGAAAAAGTGCAGAAACTTCTCTTATTTTGGGGCAAGAAGGCAGAAATTTCTTTTATTTTGGTACAAAATTGCAGAAATTTTCTTTATTTTGGGGCAAAAATGAAGAAATTCCCCATATTTTGGGGCAAAAAGGCAGAGATTTGCCTTATTATGAGGTAAAATGCTGAAATTCCCCTTATTTTGGGGCAAAAATACAGAAATTCCCTTTATTTTGTGGCAAAAAGGCAAAAATTTCCCTTATTTTGGGGCAAAATTGCAGAAATTTCACTTATTTCAGGGCAAAATTCAAAAATTCCTTTTATTTTAGGGCAAAAAGACAGAAATTCCGTTCATTTTTAGGTAAAAAGGCAGAAATTTCACTTATTTTGAGGTAAGAAGGCAGAAATTCCTCTTATTTTGGGGCAAAAATGAAGAAATTTCTCTTTTTTGTGGCAAAAGGTATACATTCCCCTTATTTTCGGGCAAAAAAGCAGAAATTCCCCCTATTTTGGAGCAGAATTGAAGAAAATCCCCTAATTGTGGGGCAAAAAGGCAGAAATTCCCTATATGTTGGGGCAAAAAGACAGATATTCTCCTTATTTTGGGGCAAAACTCAGAAATTCCACTTATTTTGGGGCAAATTTCCAGAAATTTCCCTTATTTTGGGGCAAAAATGCAGAAATTTTACTTATTTTGGGGCAAAATTGCAGAAATTTCACTTATTTCAGGTAAAAATGGCAGAAATTTTTCTTATTTTGGGGCAAAAAGGCAGAAATTCCTAATATTTTGTGGCAAAAATGCAGAAATTCCCCTTATTTTGAGGTAAAAAGGCTGAAATTCCCCTTATTTGGGGGCAAAAAGGCAGAAATTTCCCTAATTTTGGGGCAAAAGTGCAAACATTTCACTTATTTCAGGGTAATAAGTCAGAAATTTTCCTTATTTTGGGGCAAAAAAGACAGAAATTCCCTTTGTTTTGGAAGGAAAATACAGAAATTCCACTTCTTTAGAGACAAAAAGGCAGAAATTCCCCTTATTTTGAAGCAAAAATGAAGAAATTCCCCTAATTGTTGGGCCAAAAGGCAGAAATTCCCTATATGTTGGGGAAAAAAGACAGAAATTCTCCTTATTTTGGGACAAAACTCAGAAATTCCACTTATTTTGGGGCAAAATTGCAGGAATTTACCTTATTTTGAGGCAAAATTGCAGAAATTTCCCTTATTTGAGGGCAAAATTGCAGAAATTTCACTTATTTTCAGGTAAAAAGGCTGAAATATCCTTTATTTTGGGGCAAAAAGGAAGAAATTCCCCTTATTTTGGGGCAAAATTGCAGAAATTTTCCTTATTTTGGGGCAAAAGGGCTGAAATTCTTATTTTGAGGTAAAATGCTGAAATTCCCCATATTTTGGGGCAAAAGGCAAAACTTCTTCTTATTTTGGGGCAAAGAGGCACAAATTTCCCTTATTTTCGGGCAAAATTGCAGAAATTTCATTTATTTCAGGGCAAAAAGTCAGAAATTCCTTTTATTTTGGGGCAAAGAGCAGAAATTTCTTTTATTATGGTACAAAATTGAAGAAATTTTTCTTATTTTGAAACAAAAAGGCAGAAAATTCCCCTTATTTTGAGGCAAAAGGCAGAAATTATTCTCAATTTGAGGTAAAATGCAGAAATTCCCTTTATTTTGGGGCAAAAAGGCAGAAATTCCCCTCATTTGGGGGCAAAAAGGCCCAAATTTCCCTTATTTTCGGGCATAATTGCAGGAATTTAATTTATTTCAGGGCAAAAAGTCAGAAATTCCTTTTATTTTGGGGCAAAAACAGAAATTTCTTTTATTTTGATACAAAATTGTAGAAATTTTCCTTATTTTGGAACAAAAAGGCAAAAATTACCCATATTTTGGGGAAAAAGGCGGAAATTCCCCTTATTTTGAGGTAAAAAGGCTGAAATTCCCGTTATTTTGGGGCAAAAAGGCAGAAATTCCCTTTACTTTGTGGCAAAAAGGCAGAAATTCCCGTTAATTGGGGCAGAAAAGCAGAAATTTTCCTTATTTAAGGGCAATAGGGCAGAAATTCCCCTTATTTTGTGGCAAAAAGGCAGAAATTCCCCTTATTTGAAGGTAAAATGCTGAAATTCCCCTTATTTTCGGCAAAAAGGCAGAAATTCCTATTATTTTGGGGCAAAATTGCAGAAATTTCAATTATTTCTGGGCAAAAAGTCAGATATTTGCCTTATTTTGGGGCAAAAAGCAGAAATTCCCTTAATTTTGGGGCCAAAAACAGAAATTCCCCTTATTTTGGGGTAAAATTGCAGAAATTTCAAATATTTCAGGGCAAAAAGGCAGAAATTCCACTTTATTTCGGACAATAATGCAGAAATTCCCCGTATTTTAAAGCTAAATTTCAGAAATTCCCCTTATATTGGTGCAAAAATGGAGAAATTCCCTTTATTTTTGTGCAATAAGGCAGATTTCCCCGTATTTTGAAGCAAAATTGCACATAATTCCCTAATTTTGAAGGAAAATGCAGAAATTCACATTATTTTGGAACAAAAAGACAGAAATTCTCCTTATTTCAGGGCAAAAAGTCAGAAATTCCCCTTCTTTTGGGGTAAAATTGCAGAAATTTTCTTTATTTTGGGGCAAAATTGCAGAAATTTCTCTTATTTTGGGGCAAAATTGCAGAAATTTCACTTATTTCAGGGAAAAAGTGCAGAAATTTCTCTTATTTTGGGGCAAAAAGGCAGAAATTTCTTTTATTTTGGTACAAAATTGCAGAAATTTTCTTTATTTTGGGGCAAAATTGCAGAAATTTCCCTTATTTTGGGGCAAAATTGCAGAAATTTCACTTATTTCAGGGAAAAAGTGCAGAAATTTCTCTTATTTTGGGGCAAAAAGGCAGAAATTTCTTTTATTTTGGTACAAAATTGCAGAAATTTTCTTTATTTTGGGGCAAAAATGAAGAAATTCCCCATATTTTGGGGCAAAAAGGCAGAGATTTGCCTTATTATGAGGTAAAAATCTGAAATTCCCCTTATTTTGAGGCAAAAAGACAGAAATTCCCTTTATTTTGTGGCAAAAAGGCAGAAATTTCCCTTATTTTGGGGCAAAATTGCAGAAATTTCACTTATTTCAGGGCAAAATTCAAAAATTCCTTTTATTTTGGGGCAAAAAGACAGAAATTCCGTTTATTTTGGGTAAAAAGGCAGAAATTTCACTTATTTTGAGGTAAGAAGGCAGAAATTCCTCTTATTTTGGGGCAAAAATGAAGAAATTTCTCTTTTTTGTGGCAAAAGGTATACATTCCCCTTATTTTCGGGCAAAAAAGCAGAAATTCCCCCTATTTTGAAGCAGAATTGAAGAAAATCCCCTAATTGTGGGGCAAAAAGGCAGAAATTCCCTATATGTTGGGGCAAAAAGACAGATATTCTCCTTATTTTGGGGCAAAACTCAGAAATTCCACTTATTTTGGGGCAAATTTCCAGAAATTTCCCTTATTTTGGGGCAAAATTGCAGAAATTTTACTTATTTTGGGGCAAAATTGCAGAAATTTCACTTATTTCAGGTAAAAATGGCAGAAATTTTTCTTATTTTGGGGCAAAAAGGCAGAAATTCCTAATATTTTGTGGCAAAAATGCAGAAATTCCCCTTATTTTGAGGTAAAAAGGCTGAAATTCCCCTTATTTGGGGGCAAAAAGGCAGAAATTTCCCTAATTTTGGGGCAAAAGTGCAAACATTTCACTTATTTCAGGGTAATAAGTCAGAAATTTTCCTTATTTTGGGGCAAAAAAGACAGAAATTCCCTTTGTTTTGGAAGGAAAATACAGAAATTCCACTTCTTTAGAGACAAAAAGGCAGAAATTCCCCTTATTTTGAAGCAAAAATGAAGAAATTCCCCTAATTGTTGGGCCAAAAGGCAGAAATTCCCTATATGTTGGGGAAAAAAGACAGAAATTCTCCTTATTTTGGGACAAAACTCAGAAATTCCACTTATTTTGGGGCAAAATTGCAGGAATTTACCTTATTTTGAGGCAAAATTGCAGAAATTTCCCTTATTTGAGGGCAAAATTGCAGAAATTTCACTTATTTTCAGGTAAAAAGGCTGAAATATCCTTTATTTTGGGGCAAAAAGGAAGAAATTCCCCTTATTTTGGGGCAAAATTGCAGAAATTTTCCTTATTTTGGGGCAAAAGGGCTGAAATTCTTATTTTGAGGTAAAATGCTGAAATTCCCCATATTTTGGGGCAAAAGGCAAAACTTCTTCTTATTTTGGGGCAAAGAGGCACAAATTTCCCTTATTTTCGGGCAAAATTGCAGAAATTTCATTTATTTCAGGGCAAAAAGTCAGAAATTCCTTTTATTTTGGGGCAAAGAGCAGAAATTTCTTTTATTATGGTACAAAATTGAAGAAATTTTTCTTATTTTGAAACAAAAAGGCAGAAAATTCCCCTTATTTTGAGGCAAAAGGCAGAAATTATTCTCAATTTGAGGTAAAATGCAGAAATTCCCTTTATTTTGGGGCAAAAAGGCAGAAATTCCCCTCATTTGGGGGCAAAAAGGCCCAAATTTCCCTTATTTTCGGGCATAATTAAAGGAATTTCATTTATTTCAGGGCAAAAAGTCAGAAATTCCTTTTATTTTGGGGCAAAAACAGAAATTTCTTTTATTTTGATACAAAATTGTAGAAATTTTCCTTATTTTGGAACAAAAAGGCAAAAATTACCCATATTTTGGGGAAAAAGGCGGAAATTCCCCTTATTTTGAGGTAAAAAGGCTGAAATTCCCGTTATTTTCGGGCAAAAAGGCAGAAATTCCCTTTACTTTGTGGCAAAAAGGCAGAAATTCCCGTTAATTGGGGCAGAAAAGCAGAAATTTTCCTTATTTAAGGGCAATAGGGCAGAAATTCCCCTTATTTTGTGGCAAAAAGGCAGAAATTCCCCTTATTTGAAGGTAAAATGCTGAAATTCCCCTTATTTTCGGCAAAAAGGCAGAAATTCCTATTATTTTGGGGCAAAATTGCAGAAATTTCAATTATTTCTGGGCAAAAAGTCAGATATTTGCCTTATTTTGGGGCAAAAAGCAGAAATTCCCTTAATTTTGGGGCCAAAAACAGAAATTCCCCTTATTTTGGGGTAAAATTGCAGAAATTTCAAATATTTCAGGGCAAAAAGGCAGAAATTCCACTTTATTTCGGACAATAACGCAGAAATTCCCCGTATTTTAAAGCTAAATTTCAGAAATTCCCATTATATTGGTGCAAAAATGGAGAAATTCCCTTTATTTTTGTGCAATAAGGCAGATTTCCCCGTATTTTGAAGCAAAATTGCACATAATTCCCTAATTTTGAAGGAAAATGCAGAAATTCACATTATTTTGGAACAAAAAGACAGAAATTCTCCTTATTTCAGGGCAAAAAGTCAGAAATTCCCCTTCTTTTGGGGTAAAATTGCAGAAATTTTCTTTATTTTGGGGCAAAATTGCAGAAATTTCTCTTATTTTGGGGCAAAATTGCAGAAATTTCACTTATTTCAGGGAAAAAGTGCAGAAATTTCTCTTATTTTGGGGCAAAAAGGCAGAAATTTCTTTTATTTTGGTACAAAATTGCAGAAATTTTCTTTATTTTGGGGCAAAATTGCAGAAATTTCCCTTATTTTGGGGCAAAATTGCAGAAATTTCACTTATTTCAGGGAAAAAGTGCAGAAATTTCTCTTATTTTGGGGCAAAAAGGCAGAAATTTCTTTTATTTTGGTACAAAATTGCAGAAATTTTCTTTATTTTGGGGCAAAAATGAAGAAATTCCCCATATTTTGGGGCAAAAAGGCAGAGATTTGCCTTATTATGAGGTAAAAATCTGAAATTCCCCTTATTTTGAGGCAAAAAGACAGAAATTCCCTTTATTTTGTGGCAAAAAGGCAGAAATTTCCCTTATTTTGGGGCAAAATTGCAGAAATTTCACTTATTTCAGGGCAAAATTCAAAAATTCCTTTTATTTTGGGGCAAAAAGACAGAAATTCCGTTTATTTTGGGTAAAAAGGCAGAAATTTCACTTATTTTGAGGTAAGAAGGCAGAAATTCCTCTTATTTTGGGGCAAAAATGAAGAAATTTCTCTTTTTTGTGGCAAAAGGTATACATTCCCCTTATTTTCGGGCAAAAAAGCAGAAATTCCCCCTATTTTGGAGCAGAATTGAAGAAAATCCCCTAATTGTGGGGCAAAAAGGCAGAAATTCCCTATATGTTGGGGCAAAAAGACAGATATTCTCCTTATTTTGGGGCAAAACTCAGAAATTCCACTTATTTTGGGGCAAATTTCCAGAAATTTCCCTTATTTTGGGGCAAAATTGCAGAAATTTTACTTATTTTGGGGCAAAATTGCAGAAATTTCACTTATTTCAGGTAAAAATGGCAGAAATTTTTCTTATTTTGGGGCAAAAAGGCAGAAATTCCTAATATTTTGTGGCAAAAATGCAGAAATTCCCCTTATTTTGAGGTAAAAAGGCTGAAATTCCCCTTATTTGGGGGCAAAAAGGCAGAAATTTCCCTAATTTTGGGGCAAAAGTGCAAACATTTCACTTATTTCAGGGTAATAAGTCAGAAATTGTCCTTATTTTGGGGCAAAAAAGACAGAAATTCCCTTTGTTTTGGAAGGAAAATACAGAAATTCCAATTCTTTAGAGACAAAAAGGCAGAAATACCCCTTATTTTGAAGCAAAAATGAAGAAATTCCCCTAATTGTTGGGCCAAAAGGCAGAAATTCCCTATATGTTGGGGAAAAAAGACAGAAATTCTCCTTATTTTGGGACAAAACTCAGAAATTCCACTTATTTTGGGGCAAAATTGCAGGAATTTACCTTATTTTGAGGCAAAATTGCAGAAATTTCCCTTATTTGAGGGCAAAATTGCAGAAATTTCACTTATTTTCAGGTAAAAAGGCTGAAATATCCTTTATTTTGGGGCAAAAAGGAAGAAATTCCCCTTATTTTGGGGCAAAAGGCAGAAATTATTCTCAATTTGAGGTAAAATGCAGAAATTCCCTTTATTTTGGGGCAAAAAGGCAGAAATTCCCCTCATTTGGGGGCAAAAAGGCCCAAATTTCCCTTATTTTCGGGCATAATTAAAGGAATTTCATTTATTTCAGGGCAAAAAGTCAGAAATTCCTTTTATTTTGGGGCAAAAACAGAAATTTCTTTTATTTTGATACAAAATTGTAGAAATTTTCCTTATTTTGGAACAAAAAGGCAAAAATTACCCATATTTTGGGGAAAAAGGCGGAAATTCCCCTTATTTTGAGGTAAAAAGGCTGAAATTCCCGTTATTTTCGGGCAAAAAGGCAGAAATTCCCTTTACTTTGTGGCAAAAAGGCAGAAATTCCCGTTAATTGGGGCAGAAAAGCAGAAATTTTCCTTATTTAAGGGCAATAGTGCAGAAATTCCCCTTATTTTGTGGCAAAAAGGCAGAAATTCCCCTTATTTGAAGGTAAAATGCTGAAATTCCCCTTATTTTCGGCAAAAAGGCAGAAATTCCTATTATTTTGGGGCAAAATTGCAGAAATTTCAATTATTTCTGGGCAAAAAGTCAGATATTTGCCTTATTTTGGGGCAAAAAGCAGAAATTCCCTTAATTTTGGGGCCAAAAACAGAAATTCCCCTTATTTTGGGGTAAAATTGCAGAAATTTCAAATATTTCAGGGCAAAAAGGCAGAAATTCCACTTTATTTCGGACAATAACGCAGAAATTCCCCGTATTTTAAAGCTAAATTTCAGAAATTCCCCTTATATTGGTGCAAAAATGGAGAAATTCCCTTTATTTTTGTGCAATAAGGCAGATTTCCCCGTATTTTGAAGCAAAATTGCACATAATTCCCTAATTTTGAAGGAAAATGCAGAAATTCACATTATTTTGGAACAAAAAGACAGAAATTCTCCTTATTTCAGGGCAAAAAGTCAGAAATTCCCCTTCTTTTGGGGTAAAATTGCAGAAATTTTCTTTATTTTGGGGCAAAATTGCAGAAATTTCTCTTATTTTGGGGCAAAATTGCAGAAATTTCACTTATTTCAGGGAAAAAGTGCAGAAATTTCTCTTATTTTGGGGCAAAAAGGCAGAAATTTCTTTTATTTTGGTACAAAATTGCAGAAATTTTCTTTATTTTGGGGCAAAATTGCAGAAATTTCCCTTATTTTGGGGCAAAATTGCAGAAATTTCACTTATTTCAGGGAAAAAGTGCAGAAATTTCTCTTATTTTGGGGCAAAAAGGCAGAAATTTCTTTTATTTTGGTACAAAATTGCAGAAATTTTCTTTATTTTGGGGCAAAAATGAAGAAATTCCCCATATTTTGGGGCAAAAAGGCAGAGATTTGCCTTATTATGAGGTAAAAATCTGAAATTCCCCTTATTTTGAGGCAAAAAGACAGAAATTCCCTTTATTTTGTGGCAAAAAGGCAGAAATTTCCCTTATTTTGGGGCAAAATTGCAGAAATTTCACTTATTTCAGGGCAAAATTCAAAAATTCCTTTTATTTTAGGGCAAAAAGACAGAAATTCCGTTCATTTTTAGGTAAAAAGGCAGAAATTTCACTTATTTTGAGGTAAGAAGGCAGAAATTCCTCTTATTTTGGGGCAAAAATGAAGAAATTTCTCTTTTTTGTGGCAAAAGGTATACATTCCCCTTATTTTCGGGCAAAAAAAGCAGAAATTCCCCCTATTTTGGAGCAGAATTGAAGAAAATCCCCTAATTGTGGGGCAAAAAGGCAGAAATTCCCTATATGTTGGGGCAAAAAGACAGAAATTCTCCTTATTTTGGGGCAAAACTCAGAAATTCCACTTATTTTGGGGCAAAATTCCAGAAATTTCCCTTATTTTGGGGCAAAATTGCAGAAATTTTACTTATTTTGGGGCAAAATTGCAGAAATTTCACTTATTTCAGGTAAAAATGGCAGAAATTTTTCTTATTTTGGGGCAAAAAGGCAGAAATTCCTAATATTTTGTGGCAAAAATGCAGAAATTCTCCTTATTTTGAGGTAAAAAGGCTGAAATTTCCCTTATTTGGGGGCAAAAAGGCAGAAATTTCCCTTATTTTGGGGTAAAATTGCAAACATTTCACTTATTTCAGGGTAATAAGTCAGAAATTTTCCTTATTTTGGGGCAAAAAAGACAGAAATTCCCTTTGTTTTGGAAGGAAAATACAGAAATTCCACTTCTTTAGAGACAAAAAGGCAGAAATTCCCCTTATTTTGAAGCAAAAATGAAGAAATTCCCCTAATTGTTGGGCCAAAAGGCAGAAATTCCCTATATGTTGGGGAAAAAAGACAGAAATTCTCCTTATTTTGGGACAAAACTCAGAAATTCCACTTATTTTGGGGCAAAATTGCAGGAATTTACCTTATTTTGAGGCAAAATTGCAGAAATTTCCCTTATTTGAGGGCAAAATTGCAGAAATTTCACTTATTTTCAGGTAAAAAGGCTGAAATATCCTTTATTTTTGGGCAAAAAGGAAGAAATTCCCCTTATTTTGGGGCAAAATTGCAGAAATTTTCCTTATTTTGGGGCAAAAGGGCTGAAATTCTTATTTTGAGGTAAAATGCTGAAATTCCCCATATTTTGGGGCAAAAGGCAAAACTTCTTCTTATTTTGGGGCAAAGAGGCACAAATTTCCCTTATTTTCGGGCAAAATTGCAGAAATTTCATTTATTTCAGGGCAAAAAGTCAGAAATTCCTTTTATTTTGGGGCAAAGAGCAGAAATTTCTTTTATTATGGTACAAAATTGAAGAAATTTTTCTTATTTTGAAACAAAAAGGCAGAAAATTCCCCTTATTTTGAGGCAAAAAGCAGAAATTATTCTCAATTTGAGGTAAAATGCAGAAATTCCCTTTATTTTGGGGCTAAAAGGCAGAAATTCCCTGTATTTTGAAGCAAAATTGCAGAAATTCTCATAATTTCGGGCAAAAAGGCAGAAATTCTCCTTATTTTGGGGCAAAAAGACAGAAAATCTCCTTTTTCGGGAGCAAACAGTCAGAAATTCCCATTATTTTGGGGCAAAATTGCAGAAATTCCCCTTATTTTGGGGCAAAATTGCAGAAATTTCACGTATTTCAGGGGAAAAAGGCAGAATTTTTTTTTGGGGGGCAAAAAAAGAGAAATTTTTTTTATTTTGGTACAAAATTGCAGAAATTTTTCTTATTTTGGGGCAAAAAGTCAGAAATTCCCCATATTTTGGGGCAAAAAGGCAGAAATTCCCCTTATTTTGAGGTAATAAGGCTGAAATTCCCCTTATTTTGGGGCAAAAAGACAGAAATTTCGTTTATTTTGGGGAAAAGGCAGAAATTGCACTTATTTTGAGTCAAAAAGGTGGAAAATTCCCTTATTTTGGGGCAAAAATGAAGAAATATGCTTTTTTATGGCAAAAAGTTATACATTCCCTTTATTTTCGGGCAAAAAGGCAGAAATTCTTTGTATTTTGGAGCAAAATTGCAGAAATTCCCCTAATTTTTGGGCAAAAAGGCAGAAATTTTTTTTATTTTGGTACAAAATTGCAGAAATTTTCTTTATTTTGGGGCACAATTGCAGAAATTTCCCTTATTTTGGGGCAAAATTGCAGAAATTTCACTTATTTCAGGGAAAAAGTGCAGAAATTTCTCTTATTTTGGGGCAAAAATGCAGAAATTTCATTTATTTTGGTACAAAATTGCAGAAATTTTTTTTATTTTGGGGAAAAATGAAGAAATTCCCCATATTTTGAGGCAAAAAGGCAGAGATTTGCCTTTTATGAGGTAAAATGCTGAAATTCCCCTTAATTTGGGGCAAAAATACAGAAATTCCCTTTATTTTGTGGTAAAAAGGCAGAAATTTCCCTTATTTTGGGGCAAAATTGCAGAAATTTCACTTATTTCAGGGCAAAATTCAAAAATTCCTTTTATTTTTGGGCAAAAAGACAGAAATTTTGTTTATTTTTGGGTAAAAAGGCAGAAATTTTACTTATTGTGAGGTAAGAAGGCAGAAATTTTTCTTATTTTGGTGCAAAAATGAAGAAATTTCTCTTTTTTTGTGGCAAATGGTATATATTCTCCTTATTTTCGGGCAAAAAAGCAGAAATATCCCGTTTTTTGGAGCACAATTGCAGAAAATCCCCTAATTGTGGGGCAAAAAGGCAGAAATTCCCTATATGTTGGGGCAAAAAGACAGAAATTCTCCTTATTTTGGGGCAAAACTCAGAAATTCCACTTATTTTGGGGCAAAATTCCAGAAATTTCCCTTATTTTGGGGCAAATTTGCAGAAATTTCACTTATTTTGGGGCAAAATTGCAGAAATTTCACTTATTTCAGATTAAAAAAAGGCAGAAATTTTTCTTATTTTGGGGCAAAAAGGCAGAAATTCCTAATATTTTGTGGCAAAAATGCAGAAATTCCCCTTATTTTGAGGTAAAAAGGCAGAAATTCCCATTATTTGGGGGCAATAAGACAGAATTTTCCCTTATTTTAGGGCAAAATTGCAGAAATTTCACTTATTTCAGGGCAAAATTCAAAAATTCCTTTTATTTTGGGGCTAAAAGTCAGAAATTCCGTTTACTTTTGGGTAAAAAGGCAGAAATTTCACTTATTTTGAGGTAAGAAGGCAGAAATTCCTCTTATTTTGGGGCAAAAATGAAGAAATTTCCCTTTTTTGTGGCAAAAGGTATATATTCCCCTTATTTTCGGGCAAAAAAGCAGAAATATCCCGTTTTTTGGAGCACAATTGCAGAAAATCCCCTAATTGTGGGGCAAAAAGGCAGAAATTCCCTATATGTTGGGGCAAAAAGACAGAAATTCTCCTTATTTTGGGGCAAAACTCAGAAATTCCACTTATTTTGGGGCAAAATTCCAGAAATTTCCTTTATTTTGGGGCAAAATTGCAGAAATTTTACTTATTTTGGGGCACAATTGCAGAAATTTCACTTATTTCAGGTAAAAACGGCAGAAATTTTTCTTATTTTGGGGCAAAAAGGCAGAAATTCCTAATATTTTGTGGTAAAAATGCAGAAATTCCCCTTATTTTGAGGTAAAAAGGCTGAAATTCCCCTTATTTGGGGGCAAAAAGGCAGAAATTTCCCTTATTTTGGGGCAAAATTGCAAACATTTCACTTATTTCAGGGTAATAAGTCAGAAATTTTCCTTATTTTGGGGCAAAAAACACAGAAATTCCCTTTGTTTTGGAAGGAAAATACAGAAATTCCACTTCTTTAGAGGCAAAAAGGCAGAAATTCCCCTTATTTTGAAGCAAAAATGAAGAAATTCCCCTAATTGTTGGGCAAAAAGGCAGAAATTCCCTATATGTTGGGGCAAAAAGACAGAAATTCTCCTTATTTTTGGACAAAACTCAGAAATTCCACTTATTTTGGGGCAAAGTTGCAGGAATTTACCTTATTTTGAGGCAAAATTGCAGAAATTTCCCTTATTTGGGGCAAAATTGCAGAAATTTCACTTATTTTCAGGTAAAAAGGCTGAAATATCCTTTATTTTGGGGCAAAAAGGAAGAAATTCCCCTTATTTTGGGGCAAAATTGCAGAAATTTTCCTTATTTTGGGGCAAAAAGGCTGAAATTCTTATTTTGAGGTAAAATGCTGAAATTCCCCATATTTTGGGGCAAAAGGCAAAACTTCTTCTTATTTTGGGGCAAAGAGGCACAAATTTCTCTTATTTTCGGGCAAAATTGCAGAAATTTCATTTATTTCAGGGCAAAAAGTCAGAAATTCCTTTTATTTTGGGGCAAAGAGCAGAAATTTCTTTTATTATGGTACAAAATTGAAGAAATTTTTCTTATTTTGAAACAAAAAGGCAGAAAATTCCCCTTATTTTGAGGCAAAAGGCAGAAATTATTCTCAATTTGAGGTAAAATGCAGAAATTCCCTTTATTTTGGGGCTAAAAGGCATAAATTCCCTGTATTTTGAAGCAAAATTGCAGAAATTCTCTTAATTTTCGGGCAAAAAGGCAAAAATTCTCTTTATGCTGGGGCAAAAAGACAGAAAATCTCCTATTTCGGGAGCAAACAGTCAGAAATTCCCCTTATTTTGGGGCAAAATTGCAGAAATTTCCTTTACATTGGGGCAAAATTGCAGAATTTTCCCTTATTTTGGGGCAAAATTGCAGAAATTTCAGGTATTTGAGAAAAAAAAGGCAGAAATTTTTTTGGGGGGCAAAAAGGCAGAAATTTTTTTTATTTTGGTACAAAATTGCAGAAATTTTTCTTATTTTGGGGCAAAAAGTCAGAAATTCCCCATATTTTGGGGCAAAAAGGCAGAAATTCCCCTTATTTTAAGGTAATAAGGCTGAAATTCCCCTTATTTTGGGGCAAAAAGGCAGAAATTTCGTTTATTTTGGGGAAAAGGCAGAAATT
Organism: Micromys minutus; assembly: GCF_963924665.1. Taxonomy (NCBI): domain Eukaryota; kingdom Metazoa; phylum Chordata; class Mammalia; order Rodentia; family Muridae; genus Micromys; species Micromys minutus. The sequence continues at coordinate 1,364,736 of NW_027667250.1, read as the reverse complement.
GCACTTATTTTGAGTCAAAAAGGTGGAAAATCCCCTTATTTTGGGGCAAAAATGAAGAAATTTGCTTTTTTATGGCAAAAAGGTATACATTCCCTTTATTTTCGGGCAAAAAGGCAGAAATTCTTTGTATTTTGGAGCAAAATTGCAGAAATTCCCCTAATTTTTGGGCAAAAAGGCAGAAATTTTCCTTATTTTGGGGTAAAACTGCAGAAATTTCACTTATTTGGCGGCAAAATGTCAGAAATTCCCCTTATTTTTGGCAAAAAATGCAGAAAATCCCCTTATTTTAGGGCAAAATTGCAGAAATTTCCCTTATTTGGGGACAAAAACAGAAATTCCCCTTATTTTGGGGCAAAATTGCAGAAATTTCCCTTATTATGGGGAAAAATTGCAGAAATTTCCCTTATTTTAGGGCAAAATTGCAGAAATTTCACTTATTTCAGAGAAAAAAAGCAAAAATTTTTCTTATTTTGGGGCAAAAAGGCAGAAATTCCCATTATTTTGGGGCAAAAAGGCAGAAATTCACCTTATTTTGGGGTAAAATTGCAGAAATTTCACATATTTCAGGGCAAAACGGCAGAAATTCCCCTTATTTTGGGGCAAAAAGGAAGAAATTTCCCTTATTTTGGGATAAAATTGCAGAAATTTCCCTTATTTGGGGGCAAAAAGGCCGAAAATCCACTTAATTTCGGGTAAAAAGGCAGAAATTTCTTGTATTTTGGAGCAAAATTGCAGAAACTCCCCTAATTTTGGGGCTAAAAGGCAGAATTTCCCTTTATTTTGGGGCAAAAATAGAGAAATTCTTTTTATTTTGGGGCAAAAATCAGAAATTTCCTTTATTTTGGGGCAAAATTTTAGAAATTTCTTTTATATTGTTACAGACTTGCAGAAATTTTTCTTATTTTGTGGCAAAAAGGCAGAAATTCCCCATATTTTGGTGCAAAAAGTCTGAAATTCCCCTTATTTTGAGGTAAAATCCTGAAATTCCCCATATTTTGGGGCAAAAAGGCAGAAATTCCCCTCATTTGGGGGCAAAAAGGCACAAATTTCCCTTATTTTCGGGCATAATTGCAGGAATTTCATTTATTTCAGGGCAAAAAGTCAGAAATTCCTTTTATTTTCGGGCAAAAACAGAAATTTCTTTTCTTTTGATACAAAATTGTAGAAATTTTCCTTATTTTGGAACAAAAAGGCAAAAATTACCCATATTTTGGGGAAAAAGGCAGAAATTCCTTTTATTTTGAGGTAAAAAGGCTGAAATTCCCGTTATTTTGGGGCATAAAGGCAGAAATTCCCTTTACTTTCTGGCAAAAGGGCAGAAATTCCCGTTAATTGGGGCAGAAAAGCAGAAATTTTTCTTATTTAAGGGCAATAGGGCAGAAATTCCCCTTATTTTGTGGCAAAAAGGCAGAAATTCCCCTTATTTGAAGGTAAAATGCTGAAATTCCCCTTATTTTCGGCAAAAAGGCAGAAATTCCTATTATTTTGGGGCAAAAGTGCAGAAATTTCTCTTATTTTGGGGCAAAAAGGCAGAAATTTCTTTTATTTTGGTACAAAATTGCAGAAATTTTCTTTATTTTGGGGCAAAATTGCAGAAATTTCCCTTATTTTGGGGCAAAATTGCAGAAATTTCACTTATTTCAGGGAAAAAGTGCAGAAATTTCTCTTATTTTGGGGCAAAAAGGCAGAAATTTCTTTTATTTTGGTACAAAATTGCAGAAAATTTTTTAATTTGGGGCAAAAATGAAGAAATTCCCCATATTTTGGGGCAAAAAGGCAGAGATTTGCCTTACTATGAGGTAAAATGCTGAAATTCCCCTTATTTTGGGGCAAAAATACAGAAATTCCCTTCATTTTGTGGCAAAAAGGCAGAAATTTCCCTTATTTTGGGGAAAAATTGCAGAAATTTCACTTATTTCAGGGCAAAATTCAAAAATTCCTTTTATTTTGGGGCAAAAAGAAAGAAATTCCGTTCATTTTTAGGTAAAAAGGCAGAAATTTCACTTATTTTGAGGGAAGAAGGCAGAAATTCCTCTTATTTTGGGGCAAAAATGAAGAAATTTCTCTTTTTTGTGGCAAAAGTTATACATTCCCCTTATTTTCGGGCAAAAAAGCAGAAATTCCCCCTATTTTGGAGCAGAATTGAAGAAAATCCCCTAATTGTGGGGCAAAAAGGCAGAAATTCCCTATATGTTGGGGCAAAAAGACAGAAATTCTCCTTATTTTGGGGCAAAACTCAGAAATTCCACTTATTTTGGGGCAAAATTCCAGAAATTTCCCTTATTTTGGGGCAAAATTGCAGAAATTTTACTTATTTTGGGGCACAATTGCAGAAATTTCACTTATTTCAGGTAAAAATGGCAGAAATTTTTCTTATTTTGGGGCAAAAAGGCAGAAATTCCTAATATTTTGTGGCAAAAATGCAGAAATTCCCCTTATTTTGAGGTAAAAAGGCTGAAATTCCCCTTATTTGGGGGCAAAAAGGCAGAAATTTCCCTTATTTTGGGGCAAAATTGCAAACATTTCACTTATTTCAGGGTAATAAGTCAGAAATTTTCCTTATTTTGGGGCAAAAAACACAGAAATTCCTTTTGTTTTGGAAGGAAAATACAGAAATTCCACTTCTTTAGAGGCAAAAAGGCAGAAATTCCCCTTATTTTGAAGCAAAAATGAAGAAATTCCCCTAATTGTTGGGCAAAAAGGCAGAAATTCCCTATATGTTGGGGCAAAAAGACAGAAATTCTCCTTATTTTGGGACAAAACTCAGAAATTCCACTTATTTTGGGGCAAAATTGCAGGAATTTAGCTTATTTTGAGGCAAAATTGCAGAAATTTCCCTTATTTGGGGCAAAATTGCAGAAATTTCACTTATTTTCAGGTAAAAAGGCTGAAATATCCTTTATTTTGGGGCAAAAAGGAAGAAATTCCCCTTATTTTGGGGCAAAACTGCAGAAATTTTCCTTATTTTGGGGCAAAAAGGCTGAAATTCTTATTTTGAGGTAAAATGCTGAAATTCCCCATATTTTGGGGCAAAAGGCAAAACTTCTCCTTATTTTGTGGCAAAAAGGCACAAATTTCCCTTATTTTCGGGCATAATTGCAGGAATTTCATTTATTTCAGGGCAAAAAGTCAGAAATTCCTTTTATTTTCGGGCAAAAACAGAAATTTCTTTTCTTTTGATACAAAATTGTAGAAATTTTCCTTATTTTGGAACAAAAAGGCAAAAATTACCCATATTTTGGGGAAAAAGGCAGAAATTCCTTTTATTTTGAGGTAAAAAGGCTGAAATTCCCGTTATTTTGGGGCATAAAGGCAGAAATTCCCTTTACTTTCTGGCAAAAGGGCAGAAATTCCCGTTAATTGGGGCAGAAAAGCAGAAATTTTCCTTATTTAAGGGCAATAGGGCAGAAATTCCCCTTATTTTGTGGCAAAAAGGCAGAAATTCCCCTTATTTGAAGGTAAAATGCTGAAATTCCCCTTATTTTCGGCAAAAAGGCAGAAATTCCTATTATTTTGGGGCAAAAGTGCAGAAATTTCTCTTATTTTGGGGCAAAAAGGCAGAAATTTCTTTTATTTTGGTACAAAATTGCAGAAATTTTCTTTATTTTGGGGCAAAATTGCAGAAATTTCCCTTATTTTGGGGCAAAATTGCAGAAATTTCACTTATTTCAGGGAAAAAGTGCAGAAATTTCTCTTATTTTGGGGCAAAAAGGCAGAAATTTCTTTTATTTTGGTACAAAATTGCAGAAAATTTTTTAATTTGGGGCAAAAATGAAGAAATTCCCCATATTTTGGGGCAAAAAGGCAGAGATTTGCCTTACTATGAGGTAAAATGCTGAAATTCCCCTTATTTTGAAGCAAAAATACAGAAATTCCCTTCATTTTGTGGCAAAAAGGCAGAAATTTCCCTTATTTTGGGGAAAAATTGCAGAAATTTCACTTATTTCAGGGCAAAATTCAAAAATTCCTTTTATTTTGGGGCAAAAAGACAGAAATTCCGTTCATTTTTAGGTAAAAAGGCAGAAATTTCACTTATTTTGAGGGAAGAAGGCAGAAATTCCTCTTATTTTGGGGCAAAAATGAAGAAATTTTTCTTTTTTGTGGCAAAAGTTATACATTCCCCTTATTTTCGGGCAAAAAACAGAAATTCCCCCTATTTTGGAGCAGAATTGAAGAAAATCCCCTAATTGTGGGGCAAAAAGGCAGAAATTCCCTATATGTTGGGGCAAAAAGACAGAAATTCTCCTTATTTTGGGGCAAAACTCAGAAATTCCACTTATTTTGGGGCAAAATTCCAGAAATTTCCCTTATTTTGGGGCAAAATTGCAGAAATTTTACTTATTTTGGGGCACAATTGCAGAAATTTCACTTATTTCAGGTAAAAATGGCAGAAATTTTTCTTATTTTGGGGCAAAAAGGCAGAAATTCCTAATATTTTGTGGCAAAAATGCAGAAATTCCCCTTATTTTGAGGTAAAAAGGCTGAAATTCCCCTTATTTGGGGGCAAAAAGGCAGAAATTTCCCTTATTTTGGGGCAAAATTGCAAACATTTCACTTATTTCAGGGTAATAAGTCAGAAATTTTCCTTATTTTGGGGCAAAAAACACAGAAATTCCTTTTGTTTTGGAAGGAAAATACAGAAATTCCACTTCTTTAGAGGCAAAAAGGCAGAAATTCCCCTTATTTTGAAGCAAAAATGAAGAAATTCCCCTAATTGTTGGGCAAAAAGGCAGAAATTCCCTATATGTTGGGGCAAAAAGACAGAAATTCTCCTTATTTTGGGACAAAACTCAGAAATTCCACTTATTTTGGGGCAAAATTGCAGGAATTTAGCTTATTTTGAGGCAAAATTGCAGAAATTTCCCTTATTTGGGGCAAAATTGCAGAAATTTCACTTATTTTCAGGTAAAAAGGCTGAAATATCCTTTATTTTGGGGCAAAAAGGAAGAAATTCCCCTTATTTTGGGGCAAAATTGCAGAAATTTTCCTTATTTTGGGGCAAAAAGGCTGAAATTCTTATTTTGAGGTAAAATGCTGAAATTCCCCATATTTTGGGGCAAAAGGCAAAACTTCTTCTTATTTTGGGGCAAAGAGGCACAAATTTCTCTTATTTTCGGGCAAATTTGCAGAAATTTCATTTATTTCAGGGCAAAAAGTCAGAAATTGCTTTTATTTTGGGGCAAAGGGCAGAAATTTCTTTTATTATGGTACAAAATTGAAGAAATTTATCTTATTTTGAAACAAAAAGGCAGAAAATTCCCCTTATTTTGAGGCAAAAGGCAGAAATTATTCTCAATTTGAGGTAAAATGCAGAAATTCCCTTTATTTTGGGGCTAAAAGGCATAAATTCCCTGTATTTTGAAGCAAAATTGCAGAAATTCTCTTAATTTTCGGGCAAAAAGGCAGAAATTCTCCTTATTTTGGGGCAAAAAGACAGAAAATCTCCTTTTTTGGGAGCAAACAGTCAGAAATTCCCCTTATTTTGGGGCAAAATTGCAGAAATTTCCTTTACATTGGGGCAAAATTGCAGAAATTTCCCTTATTTTGGGGCAAAATTGCAGAAATTTCAGGTATTTGAGAAAAAAAAGGCAGAAATTTTTTTGGGGGGGCAAAAAGGCAGAAATTTTTTTTTATTTTGGTACAAAATTGCAGAAATTTTTCTTATTTTGGGGCAAAAAGTCAGAAATTCCCCATATTTTGGGGCAAAAATGCAGAAATTCCCCTTATTTTGAGGTAATAAGGCTGAAATTCCCCTTATTTGGGGGCAAAAAGGCAGAAATTTTGTTTATTTTGGGGAAAAGGCAGAAATTGCACTTATTTTGAGTCAAAAAGGTGGAAAATCCCCTTATTTTGGGGCAAAAATGAAGAAATTTGCTTTTTTATGGCAAAAAGTTATACATTCCCTTTATTTTCGGGCAAAAAGGCAGAAATTCTTTGTATTTTGGAGCAAAATTGCAGAAATTCCCCTAATTTTTGGGCAAAAAGGCAGAAATTTTCTTTTTTTGGGGTAAAACTGCAGAAATTTCACTTATTTGGCGGCAAAATGTCAGAAATTCCCCTTATTTTTGGCAAAAATGCAGAAAATCCCCTTATTTTAGGGCAAAATTGCAAAAATTTCCCTTATTTGGGGACAAAAACAGAAATTCCCCTTATTTTGGGGCAAAATTGCAGAAATTTCCCTTATTATGGGGAAAAATTACAGAAATTTCCCTTATTTTAGGGCAAAAATGCAGAAATTTCACTTATTTCAGAGAAAAAAAGCAAAAATTTTTCTTATTTTGGGGCAAAAAGGCAGAAATTCCCATTATTTTGGGGCGAAAAGGCAGAAATTCACCTTATTTTGGGGTAAAATTGCAGAAATTTCACATATTTCAGGGCAAAACGGCAGAAATTCCCCTTATTTTGGGGCAAAAAGGCAGAAATTTCCCTTATTTTGGGATAAAATTGCAGAAATTTCCCTTATTTGGGGGCAAAAAGGCAGAAAATCCACTTAATTTCGGGTAAAAAGGCAGAAATTTCTCGTATTTTGGAGCAAAATTGCAGAAACTCCCCTAATTTTGGGGCTAAGAGGCAGAATTTCCCTTTATTTTGTGGCAAAAATAGAGAAATTCTTTTTATTTTGGGGCAAAAATCAGAAATTTCCTTTATTTTGGGGCAAAATTTTAGAAATTTCTTTTATATTGTTACAGACTTGCAGAAATTTTTCTTATTTTGTGGCAAAAAGGCAGAAATTCCCCATATTTTGGTGCAAAAAGGCTGAAATTCCCCTTATTTTGAGGTAAAATCCTTAAATTCCCCATATTTTGGGGCAAAAAGGCAGAAATTCCCCTCATTTGGGGGCAAAAAAGCACAAATTTCCCTTATTTTCGGGCATAATTGCAGGAATTTCATTTATTTCAAGGCAAAAAGTAAGAAATTCCTTTTATTTTCGGGCAAAAACAGAAATTTCTTTTATTTTAATACAAAATTGTAGAAATTTTCCTTATTTTGGAACAAAAAGGCAAAAATTACCCATATTTTGGGGAAAAAGGCAGAAATTCCCCTTATTTTGAGGTAAAAAGGCTGAAATTCCCGTTATTTTTGGGCAAAAAGGCAGAAATTCCCTTTACTTTGTGGCAAAAAGGCAGAAATTCCGGCTAATTGGGGCAGAAAAGCAGAAATTTTCCTTATTTAAGGGCAATAGGGCAGAAATTCCCCTTATTTTGTGGCAAAAAGGCAGAAATTCCCCTTATTTGAAGGTAAAATGCTGAAATTCCCCTTATTTTCGGCAAAAAGGCAGAAATTCCTATTATTTTGGGGCAAAATTGCAGAAATTTCAATTATTTCTGGGCAAAAAGTCAGATATTTGCCTTATTTTGGGGCAAAAATCAGAAATTCCCTTAATTTTGGGGCCAAAAACAGAAATTCCCCTTATTTTGGGGTAAAATTGCAGAAATTTCAAATATTTCAGGGCAAAAAGGCAGAAATTCCACTTTATTTCGGACAATAACGCAGAAATTCCCCGTATTTTAAAGCTAAATTTCAGAAATTCCCCTTATATTGGTGCAAAAATGGAGAAATTCCCTTTATTTTTGTGCAATAAGGCAGATTTCCCCGTATTTTGAAGCAAAATTGCACATATTTCCCTAATTTTGAAGGAAAATGCAGAAATTCACATTATTTTGGAACAAAAAGACAGAAATTCTCCTTATTTCAGGGCAAAAAGTCAGAAATTCCTCTTATTTTGGGGCAAAATTGCAGAAATTTCCTTTATTTTGAGGCAAAATTGCAGAAATTTCTCTTATTTTGGGGCAAAATTGCAGAAATTTCACTTATTTCAGGGAAAAAGTGCAGAAATTTCTCTTATTTTGGGGCAAAAAGGCAGAAATTTCTTTTATTTTGGTACAAAATTGCAGAAAGTTTTTTTATTTTGGGGCAAAAATGAAGAAATTCCCCATATTTTGGGGAAAAAGGCAGAGATTTGCCTTATTATGAGGTAAAATGCTGAAATTCCCTTTATTTTCAGGCAAAAATACAGAAATTCCCTTCATTTTGTGGCAAAAAGGCAGAAATTTCCCTTATTTTTGGGAAAAATTGCAGAAATTTCACTTATTTCAGGGCAAAATTCAAAAATTCCTTTTATTTTGGGGCAAAAAGAAAGAAATTCCGTTCATTTTTAGGTAAAAAGGCAGAAATTTCACTTATTTTGAGGGAAGAAGGCAGAAATTCCTTTTATTTTGGGGCAAAAATGAAGAAATTTCTTTTTTTTTTTGTGGCAAAAGGTATACATTCCCCTTATTTTCGGGCAAAAAAGCAGAAATCCCCCCTATTTTGGAGCAGAATTGAAGAAAATCCCCTAATTGTGGGGCAAAAAGGCAGAAATTCCCTATATGTTGGGGCAAAAAGACAGAAATTCTCCTTATTTTGGGGCAAAACTCAGAAATTCCACTTATTTTGGGGCAAAATTCCAGAAATTTCCCTTATTTTGGGGCAAAATTGCAGAAATTTTACTTATTTTGGGGCACAATTGCAGAAATTTCACTTATTTCAGGTAAAATGGCAGAAATTTTTCTTATTTTGGGGCAAAAAGGCAGAAATTCCTAATATTTTGTGGCAAAAATGCAGAAATTCCCCTTATTTTGAGGTAAAAAGGCTGAAATTCCCCTTATTTGGGGGCAAAAAGGCAGAAATGTCCCTTATTTTGGGGCAAAATTGCAAACATTTCACTTATTTCAGGGTAATAAGTCAGAAATTTTCCTTATTTTGGGGCAAAAAACACAGAAATTCCCTTTGTTTTGGAAGGAAAATACAGAAATTCCACTTCTTTAGAGGCAAAAAGGCAGAAATTCCCCTTATTTTGAAGCAAAAATGAAGAAATTCCCCTAATTGTTGGGCAAAAAGGCAGAAATTCCCTATATGTTGGGGCAAAAAGACAGAAATTCTCCTTATTTTGGGACAAAACTCAGAAATTCCACTTATTTTGGGGCAAAGTTGCAGGAATTTACCTTATTTTGAGGCAAAATTGCAGAAATTTCCCTTATTTGGGGCAAAATTGCAGAAATTTCACTTATTTTCAGGTAAAAAGGCTGAAATATCCTTTATTTTGGGGCAAAAAGGAAGAAATTCCCCTTATTTTGGGGCAAAATTGCAGAAATTTTCCTTATTTTGGGGCAAAAAGGCTGAAATTCTTATTTTGAGGTAAAATGCTGAAATTCCCCATATTTTGGGGCAAAAGGCAAAACTTCTTCTTATTTTGGGGCAAAGAGGCACAAATTTCCCTTATTTTCGGGCAAAATTGCAGAAATTTCATTTATTTCAGGGCAAAAAGTCAGAAATTCCTTTTATTTTGGGGCAAAGAGCAGAAATTTCTTTTATTATGGTACAAAATTGAAGAAATTTATCTTATTTTGAAACAAAAAGGCAGAAAATTCCCCTTATTTTGAGGCAAAAGGCAGAAATTATTCTCAATTTGAGGTAAAATGCAGAAATTCCCTTTATTTTGGGGCTAAAAGGCAGAAATTCCCTGTATTTTGAAGCAAAATTGCAGAAATTCTTTTAATTTTCGGGCAAAAAGGCAGAAATTCTCCTTATTTTGGGGCAAAAAGACAGAAAATCTCCTTTTTTGGGAGCAAACAGTCAGAAATTCCCCTAATTTTGGGGCAAAATTTCAGAAATTTCCTTTACATTGGGGCAAAATTGCAGAAATTTCCCTTATTTTGGGGCAAAATTGCAGAAATTTCAGGTATTTGAGAAAAAAAAGGCAGAAATTTTTTGGGGGGGGCAAAAAGGCAGAAATTTTTTTTTATTTTGGTACAAAATTGCAGAAATTTTTTTTTATTTTGGGGCAAAAAGTCAGAAATTCCCCATATTTTGGGGCAAAAATGCAGAAATTCCCCTTATTTTGAGGTAATAAGGCTGAAATTCCCCTTATTTGGGGGCAAAAAGGCAGAAATTTTGTTTATTTTGGGGAAAAGGCAGAAATTGCACTTATTTTGAGTCAAAAAGTTGGAAAATCCCCTTATTTTGGGGCAAAAATGAAGAAATTTGCTTTTTTATGGCAAAAAGGTATACATTCCCTTTATTTTCGGGCAAAAAGGCAGAAATTCTTTGTATTTTGGAGCAAAATTGCAGAAATTCCCCTAATTTTTGGGCAAAAAGGCAGAAATTTTCCTTATTTTGGGGTAAAACTGCAGAAATTTCACTTATTTGGCGGCAAAATGTCAGAAATTCCCCTTATTTTTGGCAAAAAATGCAGAAAATCCCCTTATTTTAGGGCAAAATTGCAAAAATTTCCCTTATTTGGGGACAAAAACAGAAATTCCCCTTATTTTGGGGCAAAATTGCAGAAATTTCCCTTATTATGGGGAAAAATTGCAGAAATTTCCCTTATTTTAGGGCAAAAATGCAGAAATTTCACTTATTTCAGAGAAAAAAAGCAAAAATTTTTCTTATTTTGGGGCAAAAAGGCAGAAATTCCCATTATTTTGGGGCGAAAAGGCAGAAATTCACCTTATTTTGGGGTAAAATTGCAGAAATTTCACATATTTCAGGGCAAAACGGCAGAAATTCCCCTTATTTTGGGGCAAAAAGGCAGAAATTTCCCTTATTTTGGGATAAAATTGCAGAAATTTCCCTTATTTGGGGGCAAAAAGGCAGAAAATCCACTTAATTTCGGGTAAAAAGGCAGAAATTTCTCGTATTTTGGAGCAAAATTGCAGAAACTCCCCTAATTTTGGGGCTAAGAGGCAGAATTTCCCTTTATTTTGTGGCAAAAATAGAGAAATTCTTTTTATTTTGGGGCAAAAATCAGAAATTTCCTTTATTTTGGGGCAAAATTTTAGAAATTTCTTTTATATTGTTACAGACTTGCAGAAATTTTTCTTATTTTGTGGCAAAAAGGCAGAAATTCCCCATATTTTGGTGCAAAAAGGCTGAAATTCCCCTTATTTTGAGGTAAAATCCTTAAATTCCCCATATTTTGGGGCAAAAAGGCAGAAATTCCCCTCATTTGGGGGCAAAAAAGCACAAATTTCCCTTATTTTCGGGCATAATTGCAGGAATTTCATTTATTTCAGGGCAAAAAGTAAGAAATTCCTTTTATTTTCGGGCAAAAACAGAAATTTCTTTTCTTTTAATACAAAATTGTAGAAATTTTCCTTATTTTGGAACAAAAAGGCAAAAATTACCCATATTTTGGGGAAAAAGGCAGAAATTCCCCTTATTTTGAGGTAAAAAGGCTGAAATTCCGTTATTTTGGGGCAAAAAGGCAGAAATTCCCTTTACTTTGTGGCAAAAAGGCAGAAATTCCCGTTAATTGGGGCAGAAAAGCAGAAATTTTCCTTATTTAAGGGCAATAGGGCAGAAATTCCCCTTATTTTGTGGCAAAAAGGCAGAAATTCCCCTTATTTGAAGGTAAAATGCTGAAATTCCCCTTATTTTCGGCAAAAAGGCAGAAATTCCTATTATTTTGGGGCAAAATTGCAGAAATTTCAATTATTTTTGGGCAAAAAGTCAGATATTTGCCTTATTTTGGGGCAAAAAGCAGAAATTCCCTTAATTTTGGGGCCAAAAACAGAAATTCCCCTTATTTTGGGGTAAAATTGCAGAAATTTCAAATATTTCAGGGCAAAAAGGCAGAAATTCCACTTTATTTCGGACAATAACGCAGAAATTCCCCGTATTTTAAAGCTAAATTTCAGAAATTCCCCTTATATTGGTGCAAAAATGGAGAAATTCCCTTTATTTTTGTGCAATAAGGCAGATTTCCCCGTATTTTGAAGCAAAATTGCACATATTTCCCTAATTTTGAAGGAAAATGCAGAAATTCACATTATTTTGGAACAAAAAGACAGAAATTCTCCTTATTTCAGGGCAAAAAGTCAGAAATTCCTCTTATTTTGGGGCAAAATTGCAGAAATTTCCTTTATTTTGAGGCAAAATTGCAGAAATTTCTCTTATTTTGGGGCAAAATTGCAGAAATTTCACTTATTTCAGGGAAAAAGTGCAGAAATTTCTCTTATTTTGGGGCAAAAAGGCAGAAATTTCTTTTATTTTGGTACAAAATTGCAGAAATTTTCTTTATTTTGGAGCAAAATTGCAGAAATTTCCCTTATTTTGGGGCAAAATTGCAGAAATTTCACTTATTTCAGGGAAAAAGTGCAGAAATTTCTCTTATTTTGGGGCAAAAAGGCAGAAATTTCTTTTATTTTGGTACAAAATTGCAGAAATTTTTTTTATTTTGGGGCAAAAATGAAGAAATTCCCCATATTTTGGGGCAAAAAGGCAGAGATTTGCCTTATTATGAGGTAAAATGCTGAAATTCCCCTTATTTTGGGGCAAAAATACAGAAATTCTCTTTATTTTGTGGCAAAAAGGGAGAAATTTCCCTTATTTTGGGGCAAAATTGCAGAAATTTCACTTATTTCAGGGAAAATTAAAAAATTCCTTTTATTTTGGGGCAAAAAGACAGAAATTCCGTTCATTTTTAGGTAAAAAGGCAGAAATTTCACTTATTTTGAGGGAAGAAGGCAGAAATTACTCTTATTTTGGGGCAAAAATGAAGAAATTTCTCTTTTTTGTGGCAAAAGGTATACATTCCCCTTATTTTCGGGCAAAAAAGCAGAAATTCCCCCTATTTTGGAGCAGAATTGAAGAAAATCCCCTAATTGTGGGGCAAAAAGGCAGAAATTCCCTATATGTTGGGGCAAAAAGACAGAAATTCTCCTTATTTTGGGGCAAAACTCAGAAATTCCACATATTTTGGGGCAAAATTCCAGAAATTTCCCTTATTTTGGGGCAAAATTGCAGAAATTTTACTTATTTTGGGGCACAATTGCAGAAATTTCACTTATTTCAGGTAAAAATTGCAGAAATTTTTCTTATTTTGGGGCAAAAAGGCAGAAATTCCTAATATTTTGTGGCAAAAATGCAGAAATTCCACTTATTTTGAGGTAAAAAGGCTGAAATTCCCCTTATTTGGGGGCAAAAAGCCAGAAATTTCCCTTATTTTGGGGCAAAATTGCAAACATTTCACTTATTTCAGGGTAATAAGTCAGAAATTTTCCTTATTTTGGGGCAAAAAACACAGAAATTCCCTTTGTTTTGGAAGGAAAATACAGAAATTCCACTTCTTTAGAGCCAAAAAGGCAGAAATTCCCCTTATTTTGAAGCAAAAATGAAGAAATTCCCCTAATTGTTGGGCAAAAAGGCAGAAATTCCCTATATGTTGGGGCAAAAAGACAGAAATTCTCCTTATTTTGGGACAAAACTCAGAAATTCCACTTATTTTGTGGCAAAATTGCAGGAATTTACCTTATTTTGAGGCAAAATTGCAGAAATTTCCCTTATTTGGGGCAAAATTGCAGAAATTTCACTTATTTTCAGGTAAAAAGGCTGAAATATCCTTTATTTTGGGGCAAAAAAGAAGAAATTCCCCTTATTTTGGGGCAAAATTGCAGAAATTTTCCTTATTTTGGGGCAAAAATGCTGAAATTCTTATTTTGAGGTAAAATGCTGAAATTCCCCATATTTTGGGGCAAAAGGCAAATCTTCTTCTTATTTTGGGGCAAAGAGGCACAAATTTCTCTTATTTTCGGGCAAAATTGCAGAAATTTCATTTATTTCAGGGCAAAAAGTCAGAAATTCCTTTTATTTTGGGGCAAAGAGCAGAAATTTCTTTTATTATGGTACAAAATTGAAGAAATTTATCTTATTTTGAAACAAAAAGGCAGAAAATTCCCCTTATTTTGAGGCAAAAGGCAGAAATTATTCTCAATTTGAGGTAAAATGCAGAAATTCCCTTTATTTTGGGGCTAAAAGGCATAAATTCCCTGTATTTTGAAGCAAAATTGCAGAAATTCTCTTAATTTTCGGGCAAAAAGGCAGAAATTCTTCTTATTTTGGGGCAAAAAGACAGAAAATCTCCTTTTTCGGGAGCAAACAGTCAGAAATTCCCCTTATTTTGGGGCAAAATTGCAGAAATTTCCTTTACATTGGTGCAAAATTGCAGAAATTTCCCTTATTTTGGGGCAAAATTGCAGAAATTTCAGGTATTTGAGAAAAAAAAGGCAGAAATTTTTTGGGGGGGGCAAAAAGGCAGAAATTTTTTTTATTTTGTTACAAAATTGCAGAAATTTTTCTTATTTGGGGGCAAAAAGTCAGAAATTCCCCATATTTTGGGGCAAAAATGCAGAAATTCCCCTTATTTTGAGGTAATAAGGCTGAAATTCCCCTTATTTTGGGGCAAAAAGGCAGAAATTTCGTTTATTTTGGGGAAAAGGCAGAAATTGCACTTATTTTGAGTCAAAAAGGTGGAAAATCCCCTTATTTTGGGGCAAAAATGAAGAAATTTGCTTTTTTATGGCAAAAAGGTATACATTCCCTTTATTTTCGGGCAAAAAGGCAGAAATTCTTTGTATTTTGGAGCAAAATTGCAGAAATTCCCCTAATTTTTGGGCAAAAAGGCAGAAATTTTCCTTATTTTGGGGTAAAACTGCAGAAATTTCACTTATTTTGCGGCAAAATGTCAGAAATTCCACTTAGTTTTGGCAAAAAATGCAGAAAATCCCCTTATTTTAGGGCAAAATTGCAGAAATTTCCCTTATTTGGGGACAAAAACAGAAATTCCCCTTATTTTGGGGCAAAATTGCAGAAATTTCCCTTATTATGGGGAAAAATTGCAGAAATTTCCCTTATTTTAGGGCAAAATTGCAGAAATTTCACTTATTTCAGAGAAAAAAAGCAAAAATTTTTCTTATTTTGGGGCAAAAAGGCAGAATTTCCCATTATTTTGGGGTAAAATTGCAGAAATTTTACATATTCCAGGGCAAAACGGCAGAAATTCCCCTTATTTTGGGGCAAGAAGGCAGAAATTTAACTTATTTTGGGATAAAATTGCAGAAATTTCCCTTATTTGGGGGCAAAAATGCAGAAAATCCACTTAATTTCAGGTAAAAAGGCAGAAATTTCTCGTATTTTGGAGCAAAATTGCAGAAACTCCCCTAATTTTGGGGCAAAAAGGCAGAATTTCCCTTTATTTTGGGGCAAAAATAGAGAAATTCTTTTTATTTTGGGGCAAAAATCAGAAATTTCCTTTATTTTGGGGCAAAATTTTAGAAATTTCTTTTATATTGTTACAGACTTGCAGAAATTTTTCTTATTTTGTGGCAAAAAGGCAGAAATTCCCCATATTTTGGTGCAAAAAGGCTGAAATTCCCCTTATTTTGAGGTAAAATCCTGAAATTCCCCATATTTTGGGGCAAAAAGGCAGAAATTCCCCTCATTTGTGGGCAAAAAGGCACAAATTTCCCTTATTTTCGGGCATAATTGCAGGAATTTCATTTATTTCAGGGCAAAAAGTCAGAAATTCCTTTTATTTTCGGGCAAAAACAGAAATTTCTTTTATTTTGATACAAAATTGTAGAAATTTTCCTTATTTTAGAACAAAAAGGCAAAAATTACCCATATTTTGGGGAAAAAGGCAGAAATTCCTTTTATTTTGAGGTAAAAAGGCTGAAATTCTCGTTATTTTGGGGCATAAAGGCAGAAATTCCCTTTACTTTCTGGCAAAAGGGCAGAAATTCCCGTTAATTGGGGCAGAAAAGCAGAAATTTTCCTTATTTAAGGGCAATAGGGCAGAAATTCCCCTTATTTTGTGGCAAAAAGGCAGAAATTCCCCTTATTTGAAGGTAAAATGCTGAAATTCCCCTTATTTTCGGCAAAAAGGCAGAAATTCCTATTATTTTGGGGCAAAAGTGCAGAAATTTCTCTTATTTTGGGGCAAAAAGGCAGAAATTTCTTTTATTTTGGTACAAAATTGCAGAAATTTTCTTTATTTTGGGGCAAAATTGCAGAAATTTCCCTTATTTTGGGGCAAAATTGCAGAAATTTCACTTATTTCAGGGAAAAAGTGCAGAAATTTCTCTTATTTTGGGGCAAAAAGGCAGAAATTTCTTTTATTTTGGTACAAAATTGCAGAAAATTTTTTTAATTTGGGGCAAAAATGAAGAAATTCCCCATATTTTGGGGCAAAAAGTCAGAGATTTGCCTTATTATGAGGTAAAATGCTGAAATTCCCCTTATTTTGGGGCAAAAATACAGAAATTCCCTTCATTTTGTGGCAAAAAGGCAGAAATTTCCCTTATTTTGGGGAAAAATTGCAGAAATTTCACTTATTTCAGGGCAAAATTCAAAAATTCCTTTTATTTTGGGGCAAAAAGAAAGAAATTCCGTTCATTTTTAGGTAAAAAGGCAGAAATTTCACTTATTTTGAGGGAAGAAGGCAGAAATTCCTCTTATTTTGGGGCAAAAATGAAGAAATTTCTTTTTTTTTTTGTGGCAAAAGGTATACATTCCCCTTATTTTCGGGCAAAAAAGCAGAAATTCCCCCTATTTTGGAGCAGAATTGAAGAAAATCCCCTAATTGTGGGGCAAAAAGGCAGAAATTCCCTATATGTTGGGGCAAAAAGACAGAAATTCTCCTTATTTTGGGGCAAAACTCAGAAATTCCACTTATTTTGGGGCAAAATTCCAGAAATTTCCCTTATTTTGGGGCAAAATTGCAGAAATTTTACTTATTTTGGGGCAAAATTGCAGAAATTTCACTTATTTCAGGTAAAAATGGCAGAAATTTTTCTTATTTTGGGGCAAAAAGGCAGAAATTCCTAATATTTTGTGGCAAAAATGCAGAAATTCCCCTTATTTTGAGGTAAAAAGGCTGAAATTCCCCTTATTTGGGGGCAAAAAGGCAGAAATTTCCCTTATTTTGGGGCAAAATTGCAAACATTTCACTTATATCAGGGTAATAAGTCAGAAATTTTCCTTATTTTGGGGCAAAAAACACAGAAATTCCCTTTGTTTTGGAAGGAAATACAGAAATTCCACTTCTTTAGAGGCAAAAAGGCAGAAATTCCCCTTATTGTGAAGCAAAAATGAAGAAATTCCCCTAATTGTTGGGCAAAAAGGCAGAAATTCCCTATATGTTGGGGCAAAAAGACAGAAATTCTCCTTATTTTGGGACAAAACTCAGAAATTCCACTTATTTTGGGGCAAAATTGCAGGAATTTACCTTATTTTGAGGCAAAATTGCAGAAATTTCCCTTATTTGGGGCAAAATTGCAGAAATTTCACTTATTTTCAGGTAAAAAGGCTGAAATATCCTTTATTTTGGGGCAAAAAGGAAGAAATTCCCCTTATTTTGGGGCAAAATTGCAGAAATTTTCCTTATTTTGGGGCAAAAAGGCTGAAATTCTTATTTTGAGGTAAAATGCTGAAATTCCCCATATTTTGGGGCAAAAGGCAAAACTTCTTCTTATTTTGGGGTAAAGAGGCACAAATTTCTCTTATTTTCGGGCAAAATTGCAGAAATTTCATTTATTTCAGGGCAAAAAGTCAGAAATTGCTTTTATTTTGGGGCAAAGAGCAGAAATTTCTTTTATTATGGTACAAAATTGAAGAAATTTATCTTATTTTGAAACAAAAAGGCAGAAAATTCCCCTTATTTTGAGGCAAAAGGCAGAAATTATTCTCAATTTGAGGTAAAATGCAGAAATTCCCTTTATTTTGGGGCTAAAAGGCATAAATTCCCTGTATTTTGAAGCAAAATTGCAGAAATTCTCTTAATTTTCGGGCAAAAAGGCAGAAATTCTCCTTATTTTGGGGCAAAAAGACAGAAAATCTCCTTTTTTGGGAGCAAACAGTCAGAAATTCCCCTTATTTTGGGGCAAAATTGCAGAAATTTCCTTTACATTGGGGCAAAATTGCAGAAATTTCCCTTATTTTGGGGCAAAATTGCAGAAATTTCAGGTATTTGAGAAAAAAAAGGCAGAAATTTTTTTGGGGGGGCAAAAAGGCAGAAATTTTTTTTTATTTTGGTACAAAATTGCAGAAATTTTTCTTATTTTGGGGCAAAAAGTCAGAAATTCCCCATATTTTGGGGCAAAAATGCAGAAATTCCCCTTATTTTGAGGTAATAAGGCTGAAATTCCCCTTATTTTGGGGCAAAAAGGCAGAAATTTCGTTTATTTTGGGGAAAAGGCAGAAATTGCACTTATTTTGAGTCAAAAAGGTGGAAAATCCCCTTATTTTGGGGCAAAAATGAAGAAATTTGCTTTTTTATGGCAAAAAGGTATACATTCCCTTTATTTTCGGGCAAAAAGGCAGAAATTCTTTGTATTTTGGAGCAAAATTGCAGAAATTCCCCTAATTTTTGGGCAAAAAGGCAGAAATTTTCCTTATTTTGGGGTAAAACTGCAGAAATTTCACTTATTTTGTGGCAAAATGTCAGAAATTCCACTTATTTTTGGCAAAAAATGCAGAAAATCCCCTTATTTTAGGGCAAAATTGCAGAAATTTCCCTTATTTGGGGACAAAAACAGAAATTCCCCTTATTTTGGGGCAAAATTGCAGAAATTTCCCTTATTATGGGGAAAAATTGCAGAAATTTCCCTTATTTTAGGGCAAAATTGCAGAAATTTCACTTATTTCAGAGAAAAAAAGCAAAAATTTTTCTTATTTTGGGGCAAAAAGGCAGAAATTCCCATTATTTTGGGGCAAAAAGGCAGAAATTCACCTTGTTTTGGGGTAAAATTGCAGAAATTTCACATATTTCAGGGCAAAACGGCAGATATTCCCCTTATTTTGGGGCAAAAAGGCAGAAATTTCCCTTATTTTGGGATAAAATTGCAGAAATTTCCCTTATTTGGGGGCAAAAAGGCAAAAATCCACTTAATTTCGGGTAAAAAGGCAGAAATTTCTTGTATTTTGGAGCAAAATTGCAGAAACTCCCCTAATTTTGGGGCAAAAAGGCAGAATTTCCCTTTATTTTGGGGCAAAAATAGAGAAATTCTTTTTATTTTGGGGCAAAAATCAGAAATATCCTTTATTTTGGGGCAAAATTTTAGAAATTTCTTTTATATTGTTACAGACTTGCAGAAATTTTTCTTATTTTGTGGCAAAAAGGCAGAAATTCCCCATATTTTGGTGCAAAAAGGCTGAAATTCCCCTTATTTTGAGGTAAAATCCTGAAATTCCCCATATTTTGGGGCAAAAAGGCAGAAATTCCCCTCATTTGGGGGCAAAAAGGCACAAATTTCCCTTATTTTCGGGCATAATTGCAGGAATTTCATTTATTTCAGGGCAAAAAGTCAGAAATTCCTTTTATTTTCGGGCAAAAACAGAAATTTCTTTTATTTTGATACAAAATTGTAGAAATTTTCCTTATTTTGTAACAAAAAGGCAAAAATTACCCATATTTTGGGGAAAAAGGCAGAAATTCCTTTTATTTTGAGGTAAAAAGGCTGAAATTCCCGTTATTTTGGGGCATAAAGGCAGAAATTCCCTTTACTTTCTGGCAAAAGGGCAGAAATTCCCGTTAATTGGGGCAGAAAAGCAGAAATTTTCCTTATTTAAGGGCAATAGGGCAGAAATTCCCCTTATTTTGTGGCAAAAAGGCAGAAATTCCCCTTATTTGAAGGTAAAATGCTGAAATTCCCCTTATTTTCGGCAAAAAGGCAGAAATTCCTATTATTTTGGGGCAAAATTGCAGAAATTTCAATTATTTCTGGGCAAAAAGTCAGATATTTGCCTTATTTTGGGGCAAAAAGCAGAAATTCCCTTAATTTTGGGGCCAAAAACAGAAATTCCCCTTATTTTGGGGTAAAATTGCAGAAATTTCAAATATTTCAGGGCAAAAAGGCAGAAATTCCACTTTATTTCGGACAATAACGCAGAAATTCCCCGTATTTTAAAGCTAAATTTCAGAAATTCCCCTTATATTGGTGCAAAAATGGAGAAATTCCCTTTATTTTTGTGCAATAAGGCAGATTTCCCCGTATTTTGAAGCAAAATTGCACATATTTCCCTAATTTTGAAGGAAAATGCAGAAATTCACATTATTTTGGAACAAAAAGACAGAAATTCTCCTTATTTCAGGGCAAAAAGTCAGAAATTCCCCTTATTTTGGGGTAAAATTGCAGAAATTTTCTTTATTTTGGGGCAAAATTGCAGAAATTTCTCTTATTTTGGGGCAAAATTGCAGAAATTTCACTTATTTCAGGGAAAAAGTGCTGAAATTTCTTTTATTTTGGGGCAAAAAGGCAGAAATTTCTTTTATTTTGGTACAAAATTGCAGAAATTTTCTTTATTTTGGGGCAAAATTGCAGAAATTTCCCTTATTTTGGGGCAAAATTGCAGAAATTTCACTTATTTCAGGGAAAAAGTGCAGAAATTTCTCTTATTTTGGGGCAAAAAGGCAGAAATTTCTTTTATTTTGGTACAAAATTGCAGAAATTTTTTTTATTTTGGGGCAAAAATGAAGAAATTCCCCATATTTTGGGGCAAAAAGGCAGAGATTTGCCTTATTATGAGGTAAAATGCTGAAATTCCCCTTATTTTGGGGCAAAAATACAGAAATTCCCTTTATTTTGTGGCAAAAAGGCAGAAATTTCCCTTATTTTGGGGCAAAATTGTAGAAATTTCACTTATTTCAGGGCAAAATTCAAAAATTCCTTTTATTTTGGGGCAAAAAGACAGAAATTCCGTTCATTTTTAGGTAAAAAGGCAGAAATTTCACTTATTTTGAGGGAAGAAGGCAGAAATTCCTCTTATTTTGGGGCAAAAATGAAGAAAGTTCTCTTTTTTTGTGGCAAAAGGTATACATTCCCCTTATTTTCGGGCAAAAAAGAAGAAATTCCCCCTATTTTGGGGCAGAATTGAAGAAAATCCCCTAATTGTGGGGCAAAAAGGCAGAAATTCCCTATATGTTGGGGCAAAAAGACAGATATTCTCCTTATTTTGGGGCAAAACTCAGAAATTCCACTTATTTTGGGGCAAAATTCCAGAAATTTCCCTTATTTTGGGGCAAAATTGCAGAAATTTTACTTATTTTGGGGCACAATTGCAGAAATTTCACTTATTTCAGGTAAAAATGGCAGAAATTTTTCTTATTTTGGGGCAAAAAGGCAGAAATTCCTAATATTTTGTGGCAAAAATGCAGAAATTCCCCTTATTTTGAGGTAAAAAGGCTGAAATTCCCCTTATTTGGGGGCAAAAAGCCAGAAATTTCCCTTATTTTGGGGCAAAATTGCAAACATTTCACTTATTTCAGGGTAATATGTCAGAAATTTTCCTTATTTTGGGGCAAAAAACACAGAAATTCCTTTTGTTTTGAAAGGAAAATACAGAAATTCCACTTCTTTAGAGGCAAAAAGGCAGAAATTCCCCTTATTTTGAAGCAAAAATGAAGAAATTCCCCTAATTGTTGGGCAAAAAGGCAGAAATTCCCTATATGTTGGGGCAAAAAGACAGAAATTCTCCTTATTTTGGGACAAAACTCAGAAATTACACTTATTTTGGGGCAAAATTGCAGGAATTTACCTTATTTTGAGGCAAAAAGGCAGAAATTCCACTTTATTTCGGACAATAACGCAGAAATTCCCCGTATTTTAAAGCTAAATTTCAGAAATTCCCCTTATATTGGTGGAAAAATGGAGAAATTCCCTTTATTTTTGTGCAATAAGGCAGATTTCCCCGTATTTTGAAGCAAAATTGCACATATTTCCCTAATTTTGAAGGAAAATGCAGAAATTCACATTATTTTGGAACAAAAAGACAGAAATTCTCCTTATTTCAGGGCAAAAAGTCAGAAATTCCCCTTATTATGGGGTAAAATTGCAGAAATTTTCTTTATTTTGGGGCAAAATTGCAGAAATTTCTTTTATTTTGGGGCAAAATTGCAGAAATTTCACTTATTTCAGGGAAAAAGTGCAGAAATTTCTCTTATTTTGGGGCAAAAAGGCAGAAATTTCTTTTATTTTGGTACAAAATTGCAGAAATTTTCTTTATTTTGGGGCAAAATTGCAGAAATTTCCCTTATTTTGGGGCAAAATTGCAGAAATTTCACTCTTTTCAGGGAAAAAGTGCAGAAATTTCTCTTATTTTGGGGCAAAAAGGCAGAAATTTCTTTTATTTTGGTACAAAATTGCAGAAATTTTTTTTATTTTGGGGCAAAAATGAAGAAATTCCCCATATTTTGGGGCAAAAAGGCAGAGATTTGCCTTATTATGAGGTAAAATGCTGAAATTCCCCTTATTTTGGGGCAAAAATACAGAAATTCCCTTTATTTTGTGGCAAAAAGGCAGAAATTTCCCTTATTTTGGGGCAAAATTGCAGAAATTTCACTTATTTCAGGGCAAAATTCAAAAATTCCTTTAATTTTGGGGCAAAAAGACAGAAATTCCGTTCATTTTTAGGTAAAAAGGCAGAAATTTCACTTATTTTGAGGGAAGAAGGCAGAAATTCCTCTTATTTTGGGGCAAAAATGAAGAAATTTCTCTTTTTTGTGGCAAAAGGTATACATTGCCCTTATTTTCGGGCAAAAAAGCAGAAATTCCCCCTATTTTGGGGCAGAATTCAAGAAAATCCCCTAATTGTGGGGCAAAAAGGCAGAAATTCCCTATATGTTGGGGCAAAAAGACAGAAATTCTCTTTATTTTGGGGCAAAACTCAGAAATTCCACTTATTTGGGGGCAAAATTTCAGAAATTTCCCTTATTTTGGGGCAAAATTGCAGAAATTTTACTTATTTTGGGGCACAATTGCAGAAATTTCACTTATTTCAGGTAAAAATGGCAGAAATTTTTCTTATTTTGGGGCAAAAAGGCAGAAATTCCTAATATTTTGTGGCAAAAATGCAGAAATTCCCCTTATTTTGAGGTAAAAAGGCTGAAATTCCCCTTATTTGGGGGCAAAAAGGCAGAAATTTCCCTTATTTTGGGGCAAAATTGCAAACATTTCACTTATTTCAGGGTAATATGTCAGAAATTTTCCTTATTTTGGGGCCAAAAACACAGAAATTCCTTTTGTTTTGAAAGGAAAATACAGAAATTCCACTTCTTTAGAGGCAAAAAGGCAGAAATTCCCCTTATTTTGAAGCAAAAATGAAGAAATTCCCCTAATTGTTGGGCAAAAAGGCAGAAATTCCCTATATGTTGGGGCAAAAAGACAGAAATTCTCCTTATTTTGGGACAAAACTCAGAAATTACACTTATTTTGGGGCAAAATTGCAGGAATTTACCTTATTTTGAGGCAAAAAGGCAGAAATTCCACTTTATTTCGGACAATAACGCAGAAATTCCCCGTATTTTAAAGCTAAATTTCAGAAATTCCCCTTATATTGGTGGAAAAATGGAGAAATTCCCTTTATTTTTGTGCAATAAGGCAGATTTCCCCGTATTTTGAAGCAAAATTGCACATATTTCCCTAATTTTGAAGGAAAATGCAGAAATTCACATTATTTTGGAACAAAAAGACAGAAATTCTCCTTATTTCAGGGCAAAAAGTCAGAAATTCCCCTTATTATGGGGTAAAATTGCAGAAATTTTCTTTATTTTGGGGCAAAATTGCAGAAATTTCTTTTATTTTGGGGCAAAATTGCAGAAATTTCACTTATTTCAGGGAAAAAGTGCAGAAATTTCTCTTATTTTGGGGCAAAAAGGCAGAAATTTCTTTTATTTTGGTACAAAATTGCAGAAATTTTCTTTATTTTGGGGCAAAATTGCAGAAATTTCCCTTATTTTGGGGCAAAATTGCAGAAATTTCACTCTTTTCAGGGAAAAAGTGCAGAAATTTCTCTTATTTTGGGGCAAAAAGGCAGAAATTTCTTTTATTTTGGTACAAAATTGCAGAAATTTTTTTTATTTTGGGGCAAAAATGAAGAAATTCCCCATATTTTGGGGCAAAAAGGCAGAGATTTGCCTTATTATGAGGTAAAATGCTGAAATTCCCCTTATTTTGGGGCAAAAATACAGAAATTCCCTTTATTTTGTGGCAAAAAGGCAGAAATTTCCCTTATTTTGGGGCAAAATTGCAGAAATTTCACTTATTTCAGGGCAAAATTCAAAAATTCCTTTAATTTTGGGGCAAAAAGACAGAAATTCCGTTCATTTTTAGGTAAAAAGGCAGAAATTTCACTTATTTTGAGGGAAGAAGGCAGAAATTCCTCTTATTTTGGGGCAAAAATGAAGAAATTTCTCTTTTTTGTGGCAAAAGGTATACATTGCCCTTATTTTCGGGCAAAAAAGCAGAAATTCCCCCTATTTTGGGGCAGAATTCAAGAAAATCCCCTAATTGTGGGGCAAAAAGGCAGAAATTCCCTATATGTTGGGGCAAAAAGACAGAAATTCTCCTTATTTTGGGGCAAAACTCAGAAATTCCACTTATTTTGGGGCAAAATTTCAGAAATTTCCCTTATTTTGGGGCAAAATTGCAGAAATTTTACTTATTTTGGGGCACAATTGCAGAAATTTCACTTATTTCAGGTAAAAATGGCAGAAATTTTTCTTATTTTGGGGCAAAAAGGCAGAAATTCCTAATATTTTGTGGCAAAAATGCAGAAATTCCCCTTATTTTGAGGTAAAAAGGCTGAAATTCCCCTTATTTGGGGGCAAAAAGGCAGAAATTTCCCTTATTTTGGGGCAAAATTACAAACATTTCACTTATTTCAGGGTAATAAGTCAGAAATTTTCCTTATTTTGGGGCAAAAAACACAGAAATTCCCTTTGTTTTGAAAGGAAAATACAGAAATTCCACTTCTTTAGAGGCAAAAAGGCAGAAATTCCCCTTATTTTGAAGCAAAAATGAAGAAATTCCTCTAATTGTTGGGCAAAAAGGCAGAAATTCCCTATATGTTGGGGCAAAAAGACAGAAATTCTCCTTATTTTGGGACAAAACTCAGAAATTCCACTTATTTTGGGGCAAAATTGCAGGAATTTACCTTATTTTGAGGCAAAATTGCAGAAATTTCCCTTATTTGGGGCAAAATTGCAGAAATTTCACTTATTTTCAGGTAAAAAGGCTGAAATATCCTTTATTTTGGGGCAAAAAGGAAGAAATTCCCCTTATTTTGGGGCAAAATTGCAGAAATTTTCCTTATTTTGGGGCAAAAAGGCTGAAATTCTTATTTTGAGGTAAAATGCTGAAATTCCCCATATTTTGGGGCAAAAGGCAAAACTTCTTCTTATTTTGGGGCAAAGAGGCACAAATTTCCCTTATTTTCGGGCAAAATTGCAGAAATTTCATTTATTTCAGGGCAAAAAGTCAGAAATTCCTTTTATTTTGGGGCAAAGAGCAGAAATTTCTTTTATTATGGTACAAAATTGAAGAAATTTATCTTATTTTGAAACAAAAAGGCAGAAAATTCCCCTTATTTTGAGGCAAAAGGCAGAAATTTTTCTCAATTTGAGGTAAAATGCAGAAATTCCCTTTATTTTGGGGCTAAAAGGCAGAAATTCCCTGTATTTTGAAGCAAAATTGCAGAAATTCTTTTAATTTTCGGGCAAAAAGGCAGAAATTCTCCTTATTTTGGGGCAAAAAGACAGAAAATCTCCTTTTTTGGGAGCAAACAGTCAGAAATTCCCCTAATTTTGGGGCAAAATTTCAGAAATTTCCTTTACATTGGGGCAAAATTGCAGAAATTTCCCTTATTTTGGGGCAAAATTGCAGAAATTTCAGGTATTTGAGAAAAAAAAGGCAGAAATTTTTTTGGGGGGGCAAAAAGGCAGAAATTTTTTTATTTTGGTACAAAATTGCAGAAATTCCCCATATTTTGGGGCAAAAATCCAGAAATTCCCCTTATTTTGAGGTAATAAGGCTGAAATTCCCCTTATTTTGGGGCAAAAAGGCAGAAATTTCGTTTATATTGGGAAAAGGCAGAAATTGCAATTATTTTGAGTCAAAAAGGTGGAAAATCCCCTTATTTTGGGGCAAAAATGAAGAAATTTGCTTTTTTATGGCAAAAAGGTATACATTCCCTTTATTTTCGGGCAAAAAGGCAGAAATTCTTTGTATTTTGGAGCAAAATTGCAGAAATTCCCCTAATTTTTGGGCAAAAAGGCAGAAATTTTCCTTATTTTGGGGTAAAACTGCAGAAATTTCACTTATTTTGCGGCAAAATGTCAGAAATTCTTCTTATTTTTGGCAAAAAATGCAGAAAATCCCCATATTTTAGGGCAAAATTGCAGAAATTTCCCTTATTTGGGGACAAAAACAGAAATTCCCCTTATTTTGGGGCAAAATTGCAGAAATTTCCCTTATTATGGGGAAAAATTGCAGAAATTTCCCTTATTTTAGGGCAAAATTGCAGAAATTTCACTTATTTCAGAGAAAAAAAGCAAAAATTTTTCTTATTTTGGGGCAAAAAGGCAGAAATTTCCATTATTTTGGGGCAAAAAGGCAGAAATTCACCTTATTTTTGGGGTAAAATTGCAGAAATTTCACATATTTCAGGGCAAAACGGCAGAAATTCCTTTTATTTTGGGGCAAAAAGGCAGAAATTTCCCTTATTTTGGGATAAAATTGCAGAAATTTTCCTTATTTGGGGGCAAAAAGGCAGAAAATCCACTTAATTTCGAGTAAAAAGGCAGAAATTTCTCGTATTTTGGAGCAAAATTGCAGAAACTCCCCTAATTTTGGGGCTAAAAGGCAGAATTTCCCTTTATTTTGGGGCAAAAATAGAGAAATTCTTTTTATTTTGGGGCAAAAATCAGAAATTTCCTTTATTTTGGGGCAAAATTTTAGAAATTTCTTTTATATTGTTACAGACTTGCAGAAATTTTTCTTATTTTGTGGCAAAAAGGCAGAAATTCCCCATATTTTGGTGCAAAAAGGCTGAAATTCCCCTTATTTTGAGGTAAAATCCTGAAATTCCCCATATTTTGGGGCAAAAAGGAAGAAATTCCTCTCATTTGGGGGCAAAAAGGCACAAATTTCCCTTATTTTCAGGCATAATTGCAGGAATTTCATTTATTTCAGGGCAAAAAGTCAGAAATTCCTTTTATTTTCGGGCAAAAACAGAAATTTCTTTTATTTTGATACAAAATTGTAGAAATTTTCCTTATTTTGGAACAAAAAGGCAAAAATTACCCATATTTTAGGGAAAAAGGCAGAAATTCCCCTTATTTTGAGGTAAAAAGGCTGAAATTCCCGTTATTTTTGGGCAAAAAGGCAGAAATTCCCTTTACTTTGTGGCAAAAAGGCAGAAATTACCGTTAATTGGGGCAGAAAAGCGAAATTTTCCTTATTTAAGGGCAATAGGGCAGAAATTCCCCTTATTTTGTGGCAAAAAGGCAGAAATTCCCCTTATTTGAAGGTAAAATGCTGAAATTCCCCTTATTTTCGGCAAAAAGGCAGAAATTCCTATTATTTTGGGGCAAAATTGCAGAAATTTCAATTATGTCTGGGCAAAAAGTCAGATATTTGCCTTATTTTGGGGCAAGAAGCAGAAATTCCCTTAATTTTGGGGCCAAAAACAGAAATTCCCCTTATTTTGGGGTAAAATTGCAGAAATTTCAAATATTTCAGGGCAAAAAGGCAGAAATTCCACTTTATTTCGGACAATAACGCAGAAATTCCCCGTATTTTAAAGCTAAATTTCAGAAATTCCCCTTATATTGGTGCAAAAATGGAGAAATTCCCTTTATTTTTGTGCAATAAGGCAGATTTCCCCGTATTTTGAAGCAAAATTGCACATATTTCCCTAATTTTGAAGGAAAATGCAGAAATTCACATTATTTTGGAACAAAAAGACAGAAATTCTCCTTATTTCAGGGCAAAAAGTCAGAAATTCCCCTTATTTTGGGGTAAAATTGCAGAAATTTTCTTTATTTTGGGGCAAAATTGCAGAAATTTCCCTTATTTTGGGGCAAAATTGCAGAAATTTCACTTATTTCAGGGAAAAAGTGCAGAAATTTCTCTTATTTTGGGGCAAAAAGGCAGAAATTTCTCTTATTTTGGGGCAAAAAGGCAGAAATTTCTTTTATTTTGGTACAAAATTGCAGAAATTTCTCTTATTTTGGGGCAAAAATGAAGAAATTCCCCATATCTTGGGGCAAAAAGGCAGAGATTCGCCTTATTATGAGGTAAAATGCTGAAATTCCCCTTATTTTGGGGCAAAATTGCAGAAATTTCCTTTACATTGGGGCAAAATTGCAGAAATTTCCCTTATTTTGGGGCAAAATTGCAGAAATTTCAGGTATTTGAGAAAAAAAAGGCAGAAATTTTCTTGGGGGGGCAAAAAGGCAGAAATTTTTTTTATTTTGGTACAAAATTGCAGAAATTTTTCTTATTTTGGGGCAAAAAGTCAGAAATTCCCCATATTTTGGGGCAAAAAGGCAGAAATTCCCCTTATTTTGAGGTAATAAGGCTGAAATTCCCCTTATTTGGGGGCAAAAAGGCAGAAATTTCGTTTATTTTGGGGAAAAGGCAGAAATTGCACTTATTTTGAGTCAAAAAGGTGGAAAATCCCCTTATTTTGGGGCAAAAATGAAGAAATTTGCTTTTTTATGGCAAAAAGGTATACATTCCCTTTATTTTCGGGCAAAAAGGAAGAAATTCTTTGTATTTTGGAGCAAAATTGCAGAAATTCCCCTAATTTTTGGGCAAAAAGGCAGAAATTTTCCTTATTTTGGGGTAAAACTGCAGAAATTTCACTTATTTTGCGGCAAAATGTCAGAAATTCCCCTTATTTTTGGCAAAAAATGCAGAAAATCCCCTTATTTTAGGGCAAAATTGCAAAAATTTCCCTTATTTGGGGACAAAAACAGAAATTCCCCTTATTTTGGGGCAAAATTGCAGAAATTTCCCTTATTATGGGGAAAAATTGCAGAAATTTCCCTTATTTTAGGGCAAAATTGCAGAAATTTCACTTATTTCAGAGAAAAAAAGCAAAAATTTTTCTTATTTTGGGGCAAAAAGGCAGAATTTCCCATTATTTTGGGGTAAAATTGCAGAAATTTTACATATTCCAGGGCAAAACGGCAGAAATTCCCCTTATTTTGGGGCAAAAAGGCAGAAATTTAACTTATTTTGGGATAAAATTGCAGAAATTTCCCTTATTTGGGGGCAAAAATGCAGAAAATCCACTTAATTTCAGGTAAAAAGGCAGAAATTTCTCGTATTTTGGAGCAAAATTGCAGAAACTCCCCTAATTTTGGGGCAAAAAGGCAGAATTTCCCTTTATTTTGGGGCAAAAATAGAGAAATTCTTTTTATTTTGGGGCAAAAATCAGAAATTTCCTTTATTTTGGGGCAAAATTTTAGAAATTTCTTTTATATTGTTACAGACTTGCAGAAATTTTTCTTATTTTGTGGCAAAAAGGCAGAAATTCCCCATATTTTGGTGCAAAAAGGCTGAAATTCCCCTTATTTTGAGGTAAAATCCTGAAATTCCCCATATTTTGGGGCAAAAAGGCAGAAATTCCCCTCATTTGTGGGCAAAAAGGCACAAATTTCCCTTATTTTCGGGCATAATTGCAGGAATTTCATTTATTTCAGGGCAAAAAGTCAGAAATTCCTTTTATTTTCGGGCAAAAACAGAAATTTCTTTTATTTTGATACAAAATTGTAGAAATTTTCCTTATTTTGGAACAAAAAGGCAAAAATTACCCATATTTTGGGGAAAAAGGCAGAAATTCCTTTTATTTTGAGGTAAAAAGGCTGAAATTCTCGTTATTTTGGGGCATAAAGGCAGAAATTCCCTTTACTTTCTGGCAAAAGGGCAGAAATTCCCGTTAATTGGGGCAGAAAAGCAGAAATTTTCCTTATTTAAGGGCAATAGGGCAGAAATTCCCCTTATTTTGTGGCAAAAAGGCAGAAATTCCCCTTATTTGAAGGTAAAATGCTGAAATTCCCCTTATTTTCGGCAAAAAGGCAGAAATTCCTATTATTTTGGGGCAAAAGTGCAGAAATTTCTCTTATTTTGGGGCAAAAAGGCAGAAATTTCTTTTATTTTGGTACAAAATTGCAGAAATTTCCCTTATTTTGGGGCAAAATTGCAGAAATTTCACTTATTTCAGGGCAAAATTCAAAAATTCCTTCTATTTTTGGGCAAAAAGACAGAAATTTTGTTTATTTTTGGGTAAAAAGGCAGAAATTTCACTTATTGTGAGGGAAGAAGGCAGAAATTCCTCTTATTTTGGGGCAAAAATGAAGAAATTTCCCTTTTTTTGTGGCAAAAGGTATATATTCTCCTTATTTTCGGGCAAAAAAGCAGAAATATCCCGTTTTTTGGAGGACAATTGCAGAAAATCCCCTAATTGTGGGGCAAAAAGGCAGAATTTCCCTATATGTTGGGGCAAAAAGACAGAAATTCTCCTTATTTTGGGGCAAAACTCAGAAATTCCACTTATTTTGGGGCAAAATTCCAGAAATTTCCCTTATTTTGGGGCAAATTTGAAGAAATTTCACTTATTTTGGGGCAAAATTGCAGAAATTTCACTTATTTCAGATAAAAAAAAAGCAGAAATTTTTCTTATTTTGGGGCAAAAAGGCAGAAATTCCTAATATTTTGTGGAAAAATGCAGAAATTCCCTTTATTTTGAGGTAAAAAGGCTGAAATTCCCCTTATTTGGGGGCAAAAAGGCAGAAATTTCCCTTATTTTGGGGCAAAATTGCAGAAATTTCACTTATTTCAGGGCAAAATTCAAAAATTCCTTTTATTTTGGGGCTAAAAGTCAGAAATTCCGTTTATTTTTGGGTAAAAAGGCAGAAATTTCACTTATTTTGAGGGAAGAAGGCAGAAATTCCTCTTATTTTGGGGCAAAAATGAAGAAATTTCTCTTTTTTGGGGCAAAAGGTATACATTCCCCTTATTTTCGGGCAAAAAAGCAGAAATTCCCCGTATTTTGGAGCAGAATTGAAGAAAATCCCCTAATTGTGGGGCAAAAAGGCAGAAATTCCCTATATGTTGGGGCAAAAGTGCAAACATTTCACTTATTTCAGGGTAATAAGTCAGAAATTTTCCTTATTTTGGGGCAAAAAACACAGAAATTCCCTTTGTTTTGGAAGGAAAATACAGAAATTCCACTTCTTTAGAGGCAAAAAGGCAGAAATTCCCCTTATTGTGAAGCAAAAATGAAGAAATTCCCCTAATTGTTGGGCAAAAAGGCAGAAATTCCCTATATGTTGGGGCAAAAAGACAGAAATTCTCCTTATTTTGGGACAAAACTCAGAAATTCCACTTATTTTGGGGCAAAATTGCAGGAATTTACCTTATTTTGAGGCAAAATTGCAGAAATTTCCCTTATTTGGGGCAAAATTGCAGAAATTTCACTTATTTTCAGGTAAAAAGGCTGAAATATCCTTTATTTTGGGGCAAAAAGGAAGAAATTCCCCTTATTTTGGGGCAAAATTGCAGAAATTTTCCTTATTTTGGGGCAAAAAGGCTGAAATTCTTATTTTGAGGTAAAATGCTGAAATTCCCCATATTTTGGGGCAAAAGGCAAAACTTCTTCTTATTTTGGGGCAAAGAGGCACAAATTTCTCTTATTTTCGGGCAAAATTGCAGAAATTTCATTTATTTCAGGGCAAAAAGTCAGAAATTCCTTTTATTTTGGGGCAAAGAGCAGAAATTTCTTTTATTATGGTACAAAATTGAAGAAATTTTTCTTATTTTGAAACAAAAAGGCAGAAAATTCCCCTTATTTTGAGGCAAAAGGCAGAAATTATTCTCAATTTGAGGTAAAATGCAGAAATTCCCTTTATTTTGGGGCTAAAAGGCAGAAATTCCCTGTATTTTGAAGCAAAATTGCAGAAATTCTCATAATTTTTGGGCAAAAAGGCAGAAATTCTCCTTATTATGGGGCAAAAAGACAGAAAATCTCCTTTTTCGGGAGCAAACAGTCAGAAATTCCCCTTATTTTGGGGCAAAATTGCAGAAATTTCCTTTACATTGGTGCAAAATTGCAGAAATTTCCCTTATTTTGGGGCAAAATTGCAGAAATTTCAGGTATTTGAGAAAAAAAAGGCAGAAATTTTTTGGGGGGGGCAAAAAGGCAGAAATTTTTTTTATTTTGGTACAAAATTGCAGAAATTTTTCTTATTTGGGGGCAAAAAGTCAGAAATTCCCCATATTTTGGGGCAAAAATGCAGAAATTCCCCTTATTTTGAGGTAATAAGGCTGAAATTCCCCTTATTTTGGGGCAAAAAGGCAGAAATTTCGTTTATTTTGGGGAAAAGGCAGAAATTGCACTTATTTTGAGTCAAAAAGGTGGAAAATCCCCTTATTTTGGGGCAAGAATGAAGAAATTTGCTTTTTTATGGCAAAAAGGTATACATTCCCTTTATTTTCGGGCAAAAAGGCAGAAATTCTTTGTATTTTGGAGCAAAATTGCAGAAATTCCCCTAATTTTTGGGCAAAAAGGCAGAAATTTTCCTTATTTTGGGGTAAAACTGCAGAAATTTCACTTATTTTGCGGCAAAATGTCAGAAATTCCACTTAGTTTTGGCAAAAAATGCAGAAAATCCCCTTATTTTAGGGCAAAATTGCAGAAATTTCCCTTATTTGGGGACAAAAACAGAAATTCCCCTTATTTTGGGGCAAAATTGCAGAAATTTCCCTTATTATGGGGAAAAATTGCAGAAATTTCCCTTATTTTAGGGCAAAATTGCAGAAATTTCACTTATTTCAGAGAAAAAAAGCAAAAATTTTTCTTATTTTGGGGCAAAAAGGCAGAATTTCCCATTATTTTGGGGTAAAATTGCAGAAATTTTACATATTCCAGGGCAAAACGGCAGAAATTCCCCTTATTTTGGGGCAAAAAGGCAGAAATTTAACTTATTTTGGGATAAAATTGCAGAAATTTCCCTTATTTGGGGGCAAAAATGCAGAAAATCCACTTAATTTCAGGTAAAAAGGCAGAAATTTCTCGTATTTTGGAGCAAAATTGCAGAAACTCCCCTAATTTTGGGGCAAAAAGGCAGAATTTCCCTTTATTTTGGGGCAAAAATAGAGAAATTCTTTTTATTTTGGGGCAAAAATCAGAAATTTCCTTTATTTTGGGGCAAAATTTTAGAAATTTCTTTTATATTGTTACAGACTTGCAGAAATTTTTCTTATTTTGTGGCAAAAAGGCAGAAATTCCCCATATTTTGGTGCAAAAAGGCTGAAATTCCCCTTATTTTGAGGTAAAATCCTGAAATTCCCCATATTTTGGGGCAAAAAGGCAGAAATTCCCCTCATTTGTGGGCAAAAAGGCACAAATTTCCCTTATTTTCGGGCATAATTGCAGGAATTTCATTTATTTCAGGGCAAAAAGTCAGAAATTCCTTTTATTTTCGGGCAAAAACAGAAATTTCTTTTATTTTGATACAAAATTGTAGAAATTTTCCTTATTTTGGAACAAAAAGGCAAAAATTACCCATATTTTGGGGAAAAAGGCAGAAATTCCTTTTATTTTGAGGTAAAAAGGCTGAAATTCTCGTTATTTTGGGGCATAAAGGCAGAAATTCCCTTTACTTTCTGGCAAAAGGGCAGAAATTCCCGTTAATTGGGGCAGAAAAGCAGAAATTTTCCTTATTTAAGGGCAATAGGGCAGAAATTCCCCTTATTTTGTGGCAAAAAGGCAGAAATTCCCCTTATTTGAAGGTAAAATGCTGAAATTCCCCTTATTTTCGGCAAAAAGGCAGAAATTCCTATTATTTTGGGGCAAAAGTGCAGAAATTTCTCTTATTTTGGGGCAAAAAGGCAGAAATTTCTTTTATTTTGGTACAAAATTGCAGAAATTTTCTTTATTTTGGGGCAAAATCGCAGAAATTTCCCTTATTTTGGGGCAAAATTGCAGAAATTTCACTTATTTCAGGGAAAAAGTGCAGAAATTTCTCTTATTTTGGGGCAAAAAGGCAGAAATTTCTTTTATTTTGGTACAAAATTGCAGAAAATTTTTTTAATTTGGGGCAAAAATGAAGAAATTCCCCATATTTTGGGGCAAAAAGTCAGAGATTTGCCTTATTATGAGGTAAAATGCTGAAATTCCCCTTATTTTGGGGCAAAAATACAGAAATTCCCTTCATTTTGTGGCAAAAAGGCAGAAATTTCCCTTATTTTGGGGAAAAATTGCAGAAATTTCACTTATTTCAGGGCAAAATTCAAAAATTCCTTTTATTTTGGGGCAAAAAGAAAGAAATTCCGTTCATTTTTAGGTAAAAAGGCAGAAATTTCACTTATTTTGAGGGAAGAAGGCAGAAATTCCTCTTATTTTGGGGCAAAAATGAAGAAATTTCTTTTTTTTTTTGTGGCAAAAGGTATACATTCCCCTTATTTTCGGGCAAAAAAGCAGAAATTCCCCCTATTTTGGAGCAGAATTGAAGAAAATCCCCTAATTGTGGGGCAAAAAGGCAGAAATTCCCTATATGTTGGGGCAAAAAGACAGAAATTCTCCTTATTTTGGGGCAAAACTCAGAAATTCCACTTATTTTGGGGCAAAATTCCAGAAATTTCCCTTATTTTGGGGCAAAATTGCAGAAATTTTACTTATTTTGGGGCAAAATTGCAGAAATTTCACTTATTTCAGGTAAAAATGGCAGAAATTTTTCTTATTTTGGGGCAAAAAGGCAGAAATTCCTAATATTTTGTGGCAAAAATGCAGAAATTCCCCTTATTTTGAGGTAAAAAGGCTGAAATTCCCCTTATTTGGGGGCAAAAAGGCAGAAATTTCCCTTATTTTGGGGCAAAATTGCAAACATTTCACTTATATCAGGGTAATAAGTCAGAAATTTTCCTTATTTTGGGGCAAAAAACACAGAAATTCCCTTTGTTTTGGAAGGAAATACAGAAATTCCACTTCTTTAGAGGCAAAAAGGCAGAAATTCCCCTTATTGTGAAGCAAAAATGAAGAAATTCCCCTAATTGTTGGGCAAAAAGGCAGAAATTCCCTATATGTTGGGGCAAAAAGACAGAAATTCTCCTTATTTTGGGACAAAACTCAGAAATTCCACTTATTTTGGGGCAAAATTGCAGGAATTTACCTTATTTTGAGGCAAAATTGCAGAAATTTCCCTTATTTGGGGCAAAATTGCAGAAATTTCACTTATTTTCAGGTAAAAAGGCTGAAATATCCTTTATTTTGGGGCAAAAAGGAAGAAATTCCCCTTATTTTGGGGCAAAATTGCAGAAATTTTCCTTATTTTGGGGCAAAAAGGCTGAAATTCTTATTTTGAGGTAAAATGCTGAAATTCCCCATATTTTGGGGCAAAAGGCAAAACTTCTTCT
Source organism: Micromys minutus (assembly GCF_963924665.1). Taxonomy (NCBI): domain Eukaryota; kingdom Metazoa; phylum Chordata; class Mammalia; order Rodentia; family Muridae; genus Micromys; species Micromys minutus. Next base: position 1,329,721 of record NW_027667250.1, on the reverse strand, counting down.
TATTTTGGGGTAAAGAGGCACAAATTTCTCTTATTTTCGGGCAAAATTGCAGAAATTTCATTTATTTCAGGGCAAAAAGTCAGAAATTGCTTTTATTTTGGGGCAAAGAGCAGAAATTTCTTTTATTATGGTACAAAATTGAAGAAATTTATCTTATTTTGAAACAAAAAGGCAGAAAATTCCCCTTATTTTGAGGCAAAAGGCAGAAATTATTCTCAATTTGAGGTAAAATGCAGAAATTCCCTTTATTTTGGGGCTAAAAGGCATAAATTCCCTGTATTTTGAAGCAAAATTGCAGAAATTCTCTTAATTTTCGGGCAAAAAGGCAGAAATTCTCCTTATTTTGGGGCAAAAAGACAGAAAATCTCCTTTTTTGGGAGCAAACAGTCAGAAATTCCCCTTATTTTGGGGCAAAATTGCAGAAATTTCCTTTACATTGGGGCAAAATTGCAGAAATTTCCCTTATTTTGGGGCAAAATTGCAGAAATTTCAGGTATTTGAGAAAAAAAAGGCAGAAATTTTTTTGGGGGGGCAAAAAGGCAGAAATTTTTTTTTATTTTGGTACAAAATTGCAGAAATTTTTCTTATTTTGGGGCAAAAAGTCAGAAATTCCCCATATTTTGGGGCAAAAATGCAGAAATTCCCCTTATTTTGAGGTAATAAGGCTGAAATTCCCCTTATTTTGGGGCAAAAAGGCAGAAATTTCGTTTATTTTGGGGAAAAGGCAGAAATTGCACTTATTTTGAGTCAAAAAGGTGGAAAATCCCCTTATTTTGGGGCAAAAATGAAGAAATTTGCTTTTTTATGGCAAAAAGGTATACATTCCCTTTATTTTCGGGCAAAAAGGCAGAAATTCTTTGTATTTTGGAGCAAAATTGCAGAAATTCCCCTAATTTTTGGGCAAAAAGGCAGAAATTTTCCTTATTTTGGGGTAAAACTGCAGAAATTTCACTTATTTTGTGGCAAAATGTCAGAAATTCCACTTATTTTTGGCAAAAAATGCAGAAAATCCCCTTATTTTAGGGCAAAATTGCAGAAATTTCCCTTATTTGGGGACAAAAACAGAAATTCCCCTTATTTTGGGGCAAAATTGCAGAAATTTCCCTTATTATGGGGAAAAATTGCAGAAATTTCCCTTATTTTAGGGCAAAATTGCAGAAATTTCACTTATTTCAGAGAAAAAAAGCAAAAATTTTTCTTATTTTGGGGCAAAAAGGCAGAAATTCCCATTATTTTGGGGCAAAAAGGCAGAAATTCACCTTGTTTTGGGGTAAAATTGCAGAAATTTCACATATTTCAGGGCAAAACGGCAGAAATTCCCCTTATTTTGGGGCAAAAAGGCAGAAATTTCCCTTATTTTGGGATAAAATTGCAGAAATTTCCCTTATTTGGGGGCAAAAAGGCAAAAATCCACTTAATTTCGGGTAAAAAGGCAGAAATTTCTTGTATTTTGGAGCAAAATTGCAGAAACTCCCCTAATTTTGGGGCAAAAAGGCAGAATTTCCCTTTATTTTGGGGCAAAAATAGAGAAATTCTTTTTATTTTGGGGCAAAAATCAGAAATATCCTTTATTTTGGGGCAAAATTTTAGAAATTTCTTTTATATTGTTACAGACTTGCAGAAATTTTTCTTATTTTGTGGCAAAAAGGCAGAAATTCCCCATATTTTGGTGCAAAAAGGCTGAAATTCCCCTTATTTTGAGGTAAAATCCTGAAATTCCCCATATTTTGGGGCAAAAAGGCAGAAATTCCCCTCATTTGGGGGCAAAAAGGCACAAATTTCCCTTATTTTCGGGCATAATTGCAGGAATTTCATTTATTTCAGGGCAAAAAGTCAGAAATTCCTTTTATTTTCGGGCAAAAACAGAAATTTCTTTTATTTTGATACAAAATTGTAGAAATTTTCCTTATTTTGTAACAAAAAGGCAAAAATTACCCATATTTTGGGGAAAAAGGCAGAAATTCCTTTTATTTTGAGGTAAAAAGGCTGAAATTCCCGTTATTTTGGGGCATAAAGGCAGAAATTCCCTTTACTTTCTGGCAAAAGGGCAGAAATTCCCGTTAATTGGGGCAGAAAAGCAGAAATTTTCCTTATTTAAGGGCAATAGGGCAGAAATTCCCCTTATTTTGTGGCAAAAAGGCAGAAATTCCCCTTATTTGAAGGTAAAATGCTGAAATTCCCCTTATTTTCGGCAAAAAGGCAGAAATTCCTATTATTTTGGGGCAAAATTGCAGAAATTTCAATTATTTCTGGGCAAAAAGTCAGATATTTGCCTTATTTTGGGGCAAAAAGCAGAAATTCCCTTAATTTTGGGGCCAAAAACAGAAATTCCCCTTATTTTGGGGTAAAATTGCAGAAATTTCAAATATTTCAGGGCAAAAAGGCAGAAATTCCACTTTATTTCGGACAATAACGCAGAAATTCCCCGTATTTTAAAGCTAAATTTCAGAAATTCCCCTTATATTGGTGCAAAAATGGAGAAATTCCCTTTATTTTTGTGCAATAAGGCAGATTTCCCCGTATTTTGAAGCAAAATTGCACATATTTCCCTAATTTTGAAGGAAAATGCAGAAATTCACATTATTTTGGAACAAAAAGACAGAAATTCTCCTTATTTCAGGGCAAAAAGTCAGAAATTCCCCTTATTTTGGGGTAAAATTGCAGAAATTTTCTTTATTTTGGGGCAAAATTGCAGAAATTTCTCTTATTTTGGGGCAAAATTGCAGAAATTTCACTTATTTCAGGGAAAAAGTGCTGAAATTTCTTTTATTTTGGGGCAAAAAGGCAGAAATTTCTTTTATTTTGGTACAAAATTGCAGAAATTTTCTTTATTTTGGGGCAAAATTGCAGAAATTTCCCTTATTTTGGGGCAAAATTGCAGAAATTTCACTTATTTCAGGGAAAAAGTGCAGAAATTTCTCTTATTTTGGGGCAAAAAGGCAGAAATTTCTTTTATTTTGGTACAAAATTGCAGAAATTTTTTTTATTTTGGGGCAAAAATGAAGAAATTCCCCATATTTTGGGGCAAAAGCAGAGATTTGCCTTATTATGAGGTAAAATGCTGAAATTCCCCTTATTTTGGGGCAAAAATACAGAAATTCCCTTTATTTTGTGGCAAAAAGGCAGAAATTTCCCTTATTTTGGGGCAAAATTGTAGAAATTTCACTTATTTCAGGACAAAATTCAAAAATTCCTTTTATTTTGGGGCAAAAAGACAGAAATTCCGTTCATTTTTAGGTAAAAAGGCAGAAATTTCACTTATTTTGAGGGAAGAAGGCAGAAATTCCTCTTATTTTGGGGCAAAAATAAAGAAAGTTCTCTTTTTTTGTGGCAAAAGGTATACATTCCCCTTATTTTCGGGCAAAAAAGAAGAAATTCCCCCTATTTTGGGGCAGAATTGAAGAAAATCCCCTAATTGTGGGGCAAAAAGGCAGAAATTCCCTATATGTTGGGGCAAAAAGACAGATATTCTCCTTATTTTGGGGCAAAACTCAGAAATTCCACTTATTTTGGGGCAAAATTCCAGAAATTTCCCTTATTTTGGGGCAAAATTGCAGAAATTTTACTTATTTTGGGGCACAATTGCAGAAATTTCACTTATTTCAGGTAAAAATGGCAGAAATTTTTCTTATTTTGGGGCAAAAAGGCAGAAATTCCTAATATTTTGTGGCAAAAATGCAGAAATTCCCCTTATTTTGAGGTAAAAAGGCTGAAATTCCCCTTATTTGGGGGCAAAAAGCCAGAAATTTCCCTTATTTTGGGGCAAAATTGCAAACATTTCACTTATTTCAGGGTAATATGTCAGAAATTTTCCTTATTTTGGGGCAAAAAACACAGAAATTCCTTTTGTTTTGAAAGGAAAATACAGAAATTCCACTTCTTTAGAGGCAAAAAGGCAGAAATTCCCCTTATTTTGAAGCAAAAATGAAGAAATTCCCCTAATTGTTGGGCAAAAAGGCAGAAATTCCCTATATGTTGGGGCAAAAAGACAGAAATTCTCCTTATTTTGGGACAAAACTCAGAAATTACACTTATTTTGGGGCAAAATTGCAGGAATTTACCTTATTTTGAGGCAAAAAGGCAGAAATTCCACTTTATTTCGGACAATAACGCAGAAATTCCCCGTATTTTAAAGCTAAATTTCAGAAATTCCCCTTATATTGGTGGAAAAATGGAGAAATTCCCTTTATTTTTGTGCAATAAGGCAGATTTCCCCGTATTTTGAAGCAAAATTGCACATATTTCCCTAATTTTGAAGGAAAATGCAGAAATTCACATTATTTTGGAACAAAAAGACAGAAATTCTCCTTATTTCAGGGCAAAAAGTCAGAAATTCCCCTTATTATGGGGTAAAATTGCAGAAATTTTCTTTATTTTGGGGCAAAATTGCAGAAATTTCTTTTATTTTGGGGCAAAATTGCAGAAATTTCACTTATTTCAGGGAAAAAGTGCAGAAATTTCTCTTATTTTGGGGCAAAAAGGCAGAAATTTCTTTTATTTTGGTACAAAATTGCAGAAATTTTCTTTATTTTGGGGCAAAATTGCAGAAATTTCCCTTATTTTGGGGCAAAATTGCAGAAATTTCACTCTTTTCAGGGAAAAAGTGCAGAAATTTCTCTTATTTTGGGGCAAAAAGGCAGAAATTTCTTTTATTTTGGTACAAAATTGCAGAAATTTTTTTTATTTTGGGGCAAAAATGAAGAAATTCCCCATATTTTGGGGCAAAAAGGCAGAGATTTGCCTTATTATGAGGTAAAATGCTGAAATTCCCCTTATTTTGGGGCAAAAATACAGAAATTCCCTTTATTTTGTGGCAAAAAGGCAGAAATTTCCCTTATTTTGGGGCAAAATTGCAGAAATTTCACTTATTTCAGGGCAAAATTCAAAAATTCCTTTAATTTTGGGGCAAAAAGACAGAAATTCCGTTCATTTTTAGGTAAAAAGGCAGAAATTTCACTTATTTTGAGGGAAGAAGGCAGAAATTCCTCTTATTTTGGGGCAAAAATGAAGAAATTTCTCTTTTTTGTGGCAAAAGGTATACATTGCCCTTATTTTCGGGCAAAAAAGCAGAAATTCCCCCTATTTTGGGGCAGAATTCAAGAAAATCCCCTAATTGTGGGGCAAAAAGGCAGAAATTCCCTATATGTTGGGGCAAAAAGACAGAAATTCTCTTTATTTTGGGGCAAAACTCAGAAATTCCACTTATTTGGGGGCAAAATTTCAGAAATTTCCCTTATTTTGGGGCAAAATTGCAGAAATTTTACTTATTTTGGGGCACAATTGCAGAAATTTCACTCTTTTCAGGGAAAAAGTGCAGAAATTTTTCTTATTTTGGGGCAAAAAGGCAGAAATTCCTAATATTTTGTGGCAAAAATGCAGAAATTCCCCTTATTTTGAGGTAAAAAGGCTGAAATTCCCCTTATTTGGGGGCAAAAAGGCAGAAATTTCCCTTATTTTGGGGCAAAATTGCAAACATTTCACTTATTTCAGGGTAATATGTCAGAAATTTTCCTTATTTTGGGGCCAAAAACACAGAAATTCCTTTTGTTTTGAAAGGAAAATACAGAAATTCCACTTCTTTAGAGGCAAAAAGGCAGAAATTCCCCTTATTTTGAAGCAAAAATGAAGAAATTCCCCTAATTGTTGGGCAAAAAGGCAGAAATTCCCTATATGTTGGGGCAAAAAGACAGAAATTCTCCTTATTTTGGGACAAAACTCAGAAATTACACTTATTTTGGGGCAAAATTGCAGGAATTTACCTTATTTTGAGGCAAAAAAGCAGAAATTCCACTTTATTTCGGACAATAACGCAGAAATTCCCCGTATTTTAAAGCTAAATTTCAGAAATTCCCCTTATATTGGTGGAAAAATGGAGAAATTCCCTTTATTTTTGTGCAATAAGGCAGATTTCCCCGTATTTTGAAGCAAAATTGCACATATTTCCCTAATTTTGAAGGAAAATGCAGAAATTCACATTATTTTGGAACAAAAAGACAGAAATTCTCCTTATTTCAGGGCAAAAAGTCAGAAATTCCCCTTATTATGGGGTAAAATTGCAGAAATTTTCTTTATTTTGGGGCAAAATTGCAGAAATTTCTTTTATTTTGGGGCAAAATTGCAGAAATTTCACTTATTTCAGGGAAAAAGTGCAGAAATTTCTCTTATTTTGGGGCAAAAAGGCAGAAATTTCTTTTATTTTGGTACAAAATTGCAGAAATTTTCTTTATTTTGGGGCAAAATTGCAGAAATTTCCCTTATTTTGGAGCAAAATTGCAGAAATTTCACTCTTTTCAGGGAAAAAGTGCAGAAATTTTTCTTATTTTGGGGCAAAAAGGCAGAAATTCCTAATATTTTGTGGCAAAAATGCAGAAATTCCCCTTATTTTGAGGTAAAAAGGCTGAAATTCCCCTTATTTGGGGGCAAAAAGCCAGAAATTTCCCTTATTTTGGGGCAAAATTGCAAACATTTCACTTATTTCAGGGTAATATGTCAGAAATTTTCCTTATTTTGGGGCAAAAAACACAGAAATTCCTTTTGTTTTGAAAGGAAAATACAGAAATTCCACTTCTTTAGAGGCAAAAAGGCAGAAATTCCCCTTATTTTGAAGCAAAAATGAAGAAATTCCCCTAATTGTTGGGCAAAAAGGCAGAAATTCCCTATATGTTGGGGCAAAAAGACAGAAATTCTCCTTATTTTGGGACAAAACTCAGAAATTACACTTATTTTGGGGCAAAATTGCAGGAATTTACCTTATTTTGAGGCAAAAAGGCAGAAATTCCACTTTATTTCGGACAATAACGCAGAAATTCCCCGTATTTTAAAGCTAAATTTCAGAAATTCCCCTTATATTGGTGGAAAAATGGAGAAATTCCCTTTATTTTTGTGCAATAAGGCAGATTTCCCCGTATTTTGAAGCAAAATTGCACATATTTCCCTAATTTTGAAGGAAAATGCAGAAATTCACATTATTTTGGAACAAAAAGACAGAAATTCTCCTTATTTCAGGGCAAAAAGTCAGAAATTCCCCTTATTATGGGGTAAAATTGCAGAAATTTTCTTTATTTTGGGGCAAAATTGCAGAAATTTCTTTTATTTTGGGGCAAAATTGCAGAAATTTCACTTATTTCAGGGAAAAAGTGCAGAAATTTCTCTTATTTTGGGGCAAAAAGGCAGAAATTTCTTTTATTTTGGTACAAAATTGCAGAAATTTTCTTTATTTTGGGGCAAAATTGCAGAAATTTCCCTTATTTTGGGGCAAAATTGCAGAAATTTCACTCTTTTCAGGGAAAAAGTGCAGAAATTTCTCTTATTTTGGGGCAAAAAGGCAGAAATTTCTTTTATTTTGGTACAAAATTGCAGAAATTTTTTTTATTTTGGGGCAAAAATGAAGAAATTCCCCATATTTTGGGGCAAAAAGGCAGAGATTTGCCTTATTATGAGGTAAAATGCTGAAATTCCCCTTATTTTGGGGCAAAAATACAGAAATTCCCTTTATTTTGTGGCAAAAAGGCAGAAATTTCCCTTATTTTGGGGCAAAATTGCAGAAATTTCACTTATTTCAGGGCAAAATTCAAAAATTCCTTTAATTTTGGGGCAAAAAGACAGAAATTCCGTTCATTTTTAGGTAAAAAGGCAGAAATTTCACTTATTTTGAGGGAAGAAGGCAGAAATTCCTCTTATTTTGGGGCAAAAATGAAGAAATTTCTCTTTTTTGTGGCAAAAGGTATACATTGCCCTTATTTTCGGGCAAAAAAGCAGAAATTCCCCCTATTTTGGGGCAGAATTCAAGAAAATCCCCTAATTGTGGGGCAAAAAGGCAGAAATTCCCTATATGTTGGGGCAAAAAGACAGAAATTCTCTTTATTTTGGGGCAAAACTCAGAAATTCCACTTATTTGGGGGCAAAATTTCAGAAATTTCCCTTATTTTGGGGCAAAATTGCAGAAATTTTACTTATTTTGGGGCACAATTGCAGAAATTTCACTTATTTCAGGTAAAAATGGCAGAAATTTTTCTTATTTTGGGGCAAAAAGGCAGAAATTCCTAATATTTTGTGGCAAAAATGCAGAAATTCCCCTTATTTTGAGGTAAAAAGGCTGAAATTCCCCTTATTTGGGGGCAAAAAGGCAGAAATTTCCCTTATTTTGGGGCAAAATTGCAAACATTTCACTTATTTCAGGGTAATATGTCAGAAATTTTCCTTATTTTGGGGCCAAAAACACAGAAATTCCTTTTGTTTTGAAAGGAAAATACAGAAATTCCACTTCTTTAGAGGCAAAAAGGCAGAAATTCCCCTTATTTTGAAGCAAAAATGAAGAAATTCCCCTAATTGTTGGGCAAAAAGGCAGAAATTCCCTATATGTTGGGGCAAAAAGACAGAAATTCTCCTTATTTTGGGACAAAACTCAGAAATTACACTTATTTTGGGGCAAAATTGCAGGAATTTACCTTATTTTGAGGCAAAAAAGCAGAAATTCCACTTTATTTCGGACAATAACGCAGAAATTCCCCGTATTTTAAAGCTAAATTTCAGAAATTCCCCTTATATTGGTGGAAAAATGGAGAAATTCCCTTTATTTTTGTGCAATAAGGCAGATTTCCCCGTATTTTGAAGCAAAATTGCACATATTTCCCTAATTTTGAAGGAAAATGCAGAAATTCACATTATTTTGGAACAAAAAGACAGAAATTCTCCTTATTTCAGGGCAAAAAGTCAGAAATTCCCCTTATTATGGGGTAAAATTGCAGAAATTTTCTTTATTTTGGGGCAAAATTGCAGAAATTTCTTTTATTTTGGGGCAAAATTGCAGAAATTTCACTTATTTCAGGGAAAAAGTGCAGAAATTTCTCTTATTTTGGGGCAAAAAGGCAGAAATTTCTTTTATTTTGGTACAAAATTGCAGAAATTTTCTTTATTTTGGGGCAAAATTGCAGAAATTTCCCTTATTTTGGGGCAAAATTGCAGAAATTTCACTCTTTTCAGGGAAAAAGTGCAGAAATTTCTCTTATTTTGGGGCAAAAAGGCAGAAATTTCTTTTATTTTGGTACAAAATTGCAGAAATTTTTTTTATTTTGGGGCAAAAATGAAGAAATTCCCCATATTTTGGGGCAAAAAGGCAGAGATTTGCCTTATTATGAGGTAAAATGCTGAAATTCCCCTTATTTTGGGGCAAAAATACAGAAATTCCCTTTATTTTGTGGCAAAAAGGCAGAAATTTCCCTTATTTTGGGGCAAAATTGCAGAAATTTCACTTATTTCAGGGCAAAATTCAAAAATTCCTTTTATTTTGGGGCAAAAAGACAGAAATTCCGTTCATTTTTAGGTAAAAAGGCAGAAATTTCACTTATTTTGAGGGAAGAAGGCAGAAATTCCTCTTATTTTGGGGCAAAAATGAAGAAATTTCTCTTTTTTGTGGCAAAAGGTATACATTGCCCTTATTTTCGGGCAAAAAAGCAGAAATTCCCCCTATTTTGGGGCAGAATTCAAGAAAATCCCCTAATTGTGGGGCAAAAAGGCAGAAATTCCCTATATGTTGGGGCAAAAAGACAGAAATTCTCCTTATTTTGGGGCAAAACTCAGAAATTCCACTTATTTTGGGGCAAAATTTCAGAAATTTCCCTTATTTTGGGGCAAAATTGCAGAAATTTTACTTATTTTGGGGCACAATTGCAGAAATTTCACTTATTTCAGGTAAAAATGGCAGAAATTTTTCTTATTTTGGGGCAAAAAGGCAGAAATTCCTAATATTTTGTGGCAAAAATGCAGAAATTCCCCTTATTTTGAGGTAAAAAGGCTGAAATTCCCCTTATTTGGGGGCAAAAAGGCAGAAATTTCCCTTATTTTGGGGCAAAATTACAAACATTTCACTTATTTCAGGCTAATAAGTCAGAAATTTTCTTTATTTTGGGGCAAAAAACACAGAAATTCCCTTTGTTTTGGAAGGAAAATACAGAAATTCCACTTCTTTAGAGGCAAAAAGGCAGAAATTCCCCTTATTGTGAAGCAAAAATGAAGAAATTCCCCTAATTGTTGGGCAAAAAGGCAGAAATTCCCTATATGTTGGGGCAAAAAGACAGAAATTCTCCTTATTTTGGGACAAAACTCAGAAATTCCACTTATTTTGGGGCAAAATTGCAGGAATTTACCTTATTTTGAGGCAAAATTGCAGAAATTTCCCTTATTTGGGGCAAAATTGCAGAAATTTCACTTATTTTCAGGTAAAAAGGCTGAAATATCCTTTATTTTGGGGCAAAAAGGAAGAAATTCCCCTTATTTTGGGGCAAAATTGCAGAAATTTTCCTTATTTTGGGGCAAAAAGGCTGAAATTCTTATTTTGAGGTAAAATGCTGAAATTCCCCATATTTTGGGGCAAAAGGCAAAACTTCTTCTTATTTTGGGGCAAAGAGGCACAAATTTCCCTTATTTTCGGGCAAAATTGCAGAAATTTCATTTATTTCAGGGCAAAAAGTCAGAAATTCCTTTTATTTTGGGGCAAAGAGCAGAAATTTCTTTTATTATGGTACAAAATTGAAGAAATTTATCTTATTTTGAAACAAAAAGGCAGAAAATTCCCCTTATTTTGAGGCAAAAGGCAGAAATTTTTCTCAATTTGAGGTAAAATGCAGAAATTCCCTTTATTTTGGGGCTAAAAGGCAGAAATTCCCTGTATTTTGAAGCAAAATTGCAGAAATTCTTTTAATTTTCGGGCAAAAAGGCAGAAATTCTCCTTATTTTGGGGCAAAAAGACAGAAAATCTCCTTTTTTGGGAGCAAACAGTCAGAAATTCCCCTAATTTTGGGGCAAAATTTCAGAAATTTCCTTTACATTGGGGCAAAATTGCAGAAATTTCCCTTATTTTGGGGCAAAATTGCAGAAATTTCAGGTATTTGAGAAAAAAAAGGCAGAAATTTTTTTGGGGGGGCAAAAAGGCAGAAATTTTTTTATTTTGGTACAAAATTGCAGAAATTCCCCATATTTTGGGGCAAAAATCCAGAAATTCCCCTTATTTTGAGGTAATAAGGCTGAAATTCCCCTTATTTTGGGGCAAAAAGGCAGAAATTTCGTTTATATTGGGAAAAGGCAGAAATTGCAATTATTTTGAGTCAAAAAGGTGGAAAATCCCCTTATTTTGGGGCAAAAATGAAGAAATTTGCTTTTTTATGGCAAAAAGGTATACATTCCCTTTATTTTCGGGCAAAAAGGCAGAAATTCTTTGTATTTTGGAGCAAAATTGCAGAAATTCCCCTAATTTTTGGGCAAAAAGGCAGAAATTTTCCTTATTTTGGGGTAAAACTGCAGAAATTTCACTTATTTTGCGGCAAAATGTCAGAAATTCTTCTTATTTTTGGCAAAAAATGCAGAAAATCCCCATATTTTAGGGCAAAATTGCAGAAATTTCCCTTATTTGGGGACAAAAACAGAAATTCCCCTTATTTTGGGGCAAAATTGCAGAAATTTCCCTTATTATGGGGAAAAATTGCAGAAATTTCCCTTATTTTAGGGCAAAATTGCAGAAATTTCACTTATTTCAGAGAAAAAAAGCAAAAATTTTTCTTATTTTGGGGCAAAAAGGCAGAAATTTCCATTATTTTGGGGCAAAAAGGCAGAAATTCACCTTATTTTTGGGGTAAAATTGCAGAAATTTCACATATTTCAGGGCAAAACGGCAGAAATTCCTTTTATTTTGGGGCAAAAAGGCAGAAATTTCCCTTATTTTGGGATAAAATTGCAGAAATTTTCCTTATTTGGGGGCAAAAAGGCAGAAAATCCACTTAATTTCGAGTAAAAAGGCAGAAATTTCTCGTATTTTGGAGCAAAATTGCAGAAACTCCCCTAATTTTGGGGCTAAAAGGCAGAATTTCCCTTTATTTTGGGGCAAAAATAGAGAAATTCTTTTTATTTTGGGGCAAAAATCAGAAATTTCCTTTATTTTGGGGCAAAATTTTAGAAATTTCTTTTATATTGTTACAGACTTGCAGAAATTTTTCTTATTTTGTGGCAAAAAGGCAGAAATTCCCCATATTTTGGTGCAAAAAGGCTGAAATTCCCCTTATTTTGAGGTAAAATCCTGAAATTCCCCATATTTTGGGGCAAAAAGGCAGAAATTCCTCTCATTTGGGGGCAAAAAGGCACAAATTTCCCTTATTTTCGGGCATAATTGCAGGAATTTCATTTATTTCAGGGCAAAAAGTCAGAAATTCCTTTTATTTTCGGGCAAAAACAGAAATTTCTTTTATTTTGATACAAAATTGTAGAAATTTTCCTTATTTTGGAACAAAAAGGCAAAAATTACCCATATTTTAGGGAAAAAGGCAGAAATTCCCCTTATTTTGAGGTAAAAAGGCTGAAATTCCCGTTATTTTGGGGCAAAAAGGCAGAAATTCCCTTTACTTTGTGGCAAAAAGGCAGAAATTCCCGTTAATTGGGGCAGAAAAGCGAAATTTTCCTTATTTAAGGGCAATAGGGCAGAAATTCCCCTTATTTTGTGGCAAAAAGGCAGAAATTCCCCTTTTTTGAAGGTAAAATGCTGAAATTCCCCTTATTTTCGGCAAAAAGGCAGAAATTCCTATTATTTTGGGGCAAAATTGCAGAAATTTCAATTATGTCTGGGCAAAAAGTCAGATATTTGCCTTATTTTGGGGCAAGAAGCAGAAATTCCCTTAATTTTGGGGCCAAAAACAGAAATTCCCCTTATTTTGGGGTAAAATTGCAGAAATTTCAAATATTTCAGGGCAAAAAGGCAGAAATTCCACTTTATTTCGGACAATAACGCAGAAATTCCCCGTATTTTAAAGCTAAATTTCAGAAATTCCCCTTATATTGGTGCAAAAATGGAGAAATTCCCTTTATTTTTGTGCAATAAGGCAGATTTCCCCGTATGTTGAAGCAAAATTGCACATATTTCCCTAATTTTGAAGGAAAATGCAGAAATTCACATTATTTTGGAACAAAAAGACAGAAATTCTCCTTATTTCAGGGCAAAAAGTCAGAAATTCCCCTTATTTTGGGGTAAAATTGCAGAAATTTTCTTTATTTTGGGGCAAAATTGCAGAAATTTCCCTTATTTTGGGGCAAAATTGCAGAAATTTCACTTATTTCAGGGAAAAAGTGCAGAAATTTCTCTTATTTTGGGGCAAAAAGGCAGAAATTTCTCTTATTTTGGGGCAAAAAGGCAGAAATTTCTTTTATTTTGGTACAAAATTGCAGAAATTTCTCTTATTTTGGGGCAAAAATGAAGAAATTCCCCATATCTTGGGGCAAAAAGGCAGAGATTCGCCTTATTATGAGGTAAAATGCTGAAATTCCCCTTATTTTGGGGCAAAAATACAGAAATTCCCTTTATTTTGTGGCAAAAAGGCAGAAATTTCCCTTATTTTGGGGCAAAATTGCAGAAATTTCACTTATTTCAGGGCAAAATTCAAAAATTCCTTCTATTTTTGGGCAAAAAGACAGAAATTTTGTTTATTTTTGGGTAAAAAGGCAGAAATTTCACTTATTGTGAGGGAAGAAGGCAGAAATTCCTCTTATTTTGGGGCAAAAATGAAGAAATTTCCCTTTTTTTGTGGCAAAAGGTATATATTCTCCTTATTTTCGGGCAAAAAAGCAGAAATATCCCGTTTTTTGGAGGACAATTGCAGAAAATCCCCTAATTGTGGGGCAAAAAGGCAGAATTTCCCTATATGTTGGGGCAAAAAGACAGAAATTCTCCTTATTTTGGGGCAAAACTCAGAAATTCCACTTATTTTGGGGCAAAATTCCAGAAATTTCCCTTATTTTGGGGCAAATTTGAAGAAATTTCACTTATTTTGGGGCAAAATTGCAGAAATTTCACTTATTTCAGATAAAAAAAAGCAGAAATTTTTCTTATTTTGGGGCAAAAAGGCAGAAATTCCTAATATTTTGTGGAAAAATGCAGAAATTCCCTTTATTTTGAGGTAAAAAGGCTGAAATTCCCCTTATTTGGGGGCAAAAAGGCAGAAATTTCCCTTATTTTGGGGCAAAATTGCAGAAATTTCACTTATTTCAGGGCAAAATTCAAAAATTCCTTTTATTTTGGGGCTAAAAGTCAGAAATTCCGTTTATTTTTGGGTAAAAAGGCAGAAATTTCACTTATTTTGAGGGAAGAAGGCAGAAATTCCTCTTATTTTGGGGCAAAAATGAAGAAATTTCTCTTTTTTGGGGCAAAAGGTATACATTCCCCTTATTTTCGGGCAAAAAAGCAGAAATTCCCCGTATTTTGGAGCAGAATTGAAGAAAATCCCCTAATTGTGGGGCAAAAAGGCAGAAATTCCCTATATGTTGGGGCAAAAAGACAGAAATTCTCCTTATTTTGGGGCAAAACTCAGAAATTCCACTTATTTTGGGGCAAAATTCCAGAAATTTCCCTTAATTTTGGGGCAAAATTGCAGAAATTTTACTTATTTTGGGGCAAAATTGCAGAAATTTCACTTATTTCAGGTAAAAATGGCAGAAATTTTTCTTATTTTGGGGCAAAAAGGCAGAAATTCCTAATATTTTGTGGCAAAAATGCAGAAATTCCCCTTATTTTGAGGTAAAAAGGCTGAAATTCCCCTTATTTGGGGGCAAAAAGGCAGAAATTTCCCTTATTTTGGGGCAAAATTGCAAACATTTCACTTATTTCAGGCTAATAAGTCAGAAATTTTCCTTATTTTGGGGCAAAAAACACAGAAATTCCCTTTGTTTTGGAAGGAAAATACAGAAATTCCACTTCTTTAGAGGCAAAAAGGCAGAAATTCCCCTTATTGTGAAGCAAAAATGAAGAAATTCCCCTAATTGTTGGGCAAAAAGGCAGAAATTCCCTATATGTTGGGGCAAAAAGACAGAAATTCTCCTTATTTTGGGACAAAACTCAGAAATTCCACTTATTTTGGGGCAAAATTGCAGGAATTTAGCTTATTTTGAGGCAAAATTGCAGAAATTTCCCTTATTTGGGGCAAAATTGCAGAAATTTCACTTATTTTCAGGTAAAAAGGCTGAAATATCCTTTATTTTGGGGCAAAAAGGAAGAAATTCCCCTTATTTTGGGGCAAAATTGCAGAAATTTTCCTTATTTTGGGGCAAAAAGGCTGAAATTCTTATTTTGAGGTAAAATGCTGAAATTCCCCATATTTTGGGGCAAAAGGCAAAACTTCTTCTTATTTTGGGGCAAAGAGGCACAAATTTCTCTTATTTTCGGGCAAAATTGCAGAAATTTCATTTATTTCAGGGCAAAAAGTCAGAAATTCCTTTTATTTTGGGGCAAAGAGCAGAAATTTCTTTTATTATGGTACAAAATTGAAGAAATTTTTCTTATTTTGAAACAAAAAGGCAGAAAATTCCCCTTATTTTGAGGCAAAAGGCAGAAATTATTCTCAATTTGAGGTAAAATGCAGAAATTCCCTTTATTTTGGGGCTAAAAGGCAGAAATTCCCTGTATTTTGAAGCAAAATTGCAGAAATTCTCATAATTTTTGGGCAAAAAGGCAGAAATTCTCCTTATTATGGGGCAAAAAGACAGAAAATCTCCTTTTTCGGGAGCAAACAGTCAGAAATTCCCCTTATTTTGGGGCAAAATTGCAGAAATTTCCTTTACATTGGGGCAAAATTGTAGAAATTTCCCTTATTTTGGGGCAAAATTGCAGAAATTTCACGTATTTCAGGGAAAAAAGGCAGAAATTTTTTTGGGGGGGCAAAAAGGCAGAAATTTTTTTTATTTTGGTACAAAATTGCAGAAATTTTTCTTATTTTGGGGCAAAAAGTCAGAAATTATCCATATTTTGGGGCAAAAAGGCAGAAATTCCCCTTATTTTGAGGTAAAAAGGCTGAAATTCCCCTTATTTTGGGGCAAAAAGACAGAAATTTCGTTTATTTTGGGGAAAAGGCAGAAATTGCACTTATTTTGAGTCAAAAAGGTGGAAATTCCCCTTATTTTGGGGCAAAAATGAAGAAATTTGCTTTTTTATGGCAAAAAGGTATACATTCCCTTTATTTTCGGGCAAAAAGGCAGAAATTCTTTTTATTTTGGAGCAAAATTGCAGAAATTCTCTTAATTTTCGGGCAAAAAGGCAGAAATTCTCCTTATTTTGGGGCAAAAAGACAGAAAATCTCCTTTTTCGGGAGCAAACAGTCAGAAATTCCCCTTATTTTGGGGCAAAATTGCAGAAATTTCCTTTACATTGGGGCAAAATTGCAGAAATTTCCCTTATTTTGGGGCAAAATTGCAGAAATTTCAGGTATTTGAGAAAAAAAAGGCAGAAATTTTCTTGGGGGGGCAAAAAGGCAGAAATTTTTTTTATTTTGGTACAAAATTGCAGAAATTTTTCTTATTTTGGGGCAAAAAGTCAGAAATTCCCCATATTTTGGGGCAAAAAGGCAGAAATTCCCCTTATTTTGAGGTAATAAGGCTGAAATTCCCCTTATTTGGGGGCAAAAAGGCAGAAATTTCGTTTATTTTGGGGAAAAGGCAGAAATTGCACTTATTTTGAGTCAAAAAGGTGGAAAATCCCCTTATTTTGGGGCAAAAATGAAGAAATTTGCTTTTTTATGGCAAAAAGGTATACATTCCCTTTATTTTCGGGCAAAAAGGAAGAAATTCTTTGTATTTTGGAGCAAAATTGCAGAAATTCCCCTAATTTTTGGGCAAAAAGGCAGAAATTTTCCTTATTTTGGGGTAAAACTGCAGAAATTTCACTTATTTTGCGGCAAAATGTCAGAAATTCCCCTTATTTTTGGCAAAAAATGCAGAAAATCCCCTTATTTTAGGGCAAAATTGCAAAAATTTCCCTTATTTGGGGACAAAAACAGAAATTCCCCTTATTTTGGGGCAAAATTGCAGAAATTTCCCTTATTATGGGGAAAATTGCAGAAATTTCCCTTATTTTAGGGCAAAATTGCAGAAATTTCACTTATTTCAGAGAAAAAAAGCAAAAATTTTTCTTATTTTGGGGCAAAAAGGCAGAAATTCCCATGATTTTGGGGCAAAAAGGCAGAAATTCACCTTATTTTGGGGTAAAATTGCAGAAATTTAAATATTTCAGGGCAAAACGGCAGAAATTCCCCTTATTTTGGGGCAAAAAGGCAGAAATTTCCCTTATTTTGGGATAAAATTGCAGAAATTTCCCTTATTTGGGGGCAAAAAGGCAGAAAATCCACTTAATTTCGGGTAAAAAGGCAGAAATTTCTCGTATTTTGGAGCAAAATTGCAGAAACTCCCCTAATTTTGGGGCTAAAAGGCAGAATTTCCCTTTATTTTGGGGCAAAAATAGAGAAATTCTTTTTATTTTGGGGCAAAAATCAGAAATTTCCTTTATTTTGGGGCAAAATTTTAGAAATTTCTTTTATATTGTTACAGACTTGCAGAAATTTTTCTTATTTTGTGGCAAAAAGGCAGAAATTCCCCATATTTTGGTGCAAAAAGGCTGAAATTCCCCTTATTTTGAGGTAAAATCCTGAAATTCCCCATATTTTGGGGCAAAAAGGCAGAAATTCCCCTCATTTGGGGGCAAAAAGGCACAAATTTCCCTTATTTTCGGGCATAATTGCAGGAATTTCATTTATTTCAGGGCAAAAAGTCAGAAATTCCTTTTATTTTCAGGCAAAAACAGAAATTTCTTTTATTTTGATACAAAATTGTAGAAATTTTCCTTATTTTGGAACAAAAAGGCAAAAATTACCCATATTTTGGGGAAAAAGGCAGAAATTCCTTTTATTTTTAGGTAAAAAGGCTGAAATTCCCATTATTTTGGGGCATAAAGGCAAAAATTCCCTTTAGTTTCTGGCAAAAGGGCAGAAATTCCCGTTAATTGGGGCAGAAAAGCAGAAATTTTCCTTATTTAAGGACAATAGGGCAGAAATTCCCCTTATTTTGTGGCAAAAAGGCAGAAATTCCCCTTATTTGAAGGTAAAATGCTGAAATTCCCCTTATTTTCGGCAAAAAGGCAGAAATTCCTATTATTTTGGGGCAAAATTGCAGAAATTTCAATTATTTCTGGGCAAAAAGTCAGATATTTGCCTTATTTTGGGGCAAAAAGCAGAAATTCCCTTAATTTTGGGGCCAAAAACAGAAATTCCCCTTATTTTGGGGTAAAATTGCAGAAATTTCAAATATTTCAGGGCAAAAAGGCAGAAATTCCACTTTATTTCGGACAATAACGCAGAAATTCCCCGTATTTTAAAGCTAAATTTCAGAAATTCCCCTTATATTGGTGCAAAAATGGAGAAATTCCCTTTATTTTTGTGCAATAAGGCAGATTTCCCCGTATTTTGAAGCAAAATTGCACATATTTCCCTAATTTTGAAGGAAAATGCAGAAATTCACATTATTTTGGAACAAAAAGACAGAAATTCTCCTTATTTCAGGGCAAAAAGTCAAAAATTCCCCTTCTTTTGGGGTAAAATTGCAAAAATTTTCTTTATTTTGGGGCAAAATTGCAGAAATTTCTCTTATTTTGGGACAAAATTGCAGAAATTTCACTTATTTCAGGGAAAAAGTGCAGAAATTTCTCTTATTTTGGGGCAAAAAGGCAGAAATTTCTTTTATTTTGGTACAAAATTGCAGAAATTTTCTTTATTTTGGGGCAAAATTGCAGAAATTTCCCTTATTTTGGGGCAAAATTGCAGAAATTTCACTTATTTCAGGGAAAAAGTGCAGAAATTTCTCTTATTTTGGGGCAAAAAGGCAGAAATTTCTTTTATTTTGGTACAAAATTGCAGAAATTTTCTTTATTTTGGGGCAAAAATGAAGAAATTCCTCATATTTTGGGGCAAAAAGGCAGAGATTTGCCTTATTATGAGGTAAAATGCTGAAATTCCCCTTATTTTGGGGCAAAAATACAGAAATTCCCTTCATTTTGTGGCAAAAAGGCAGAAATTTCCCTTATTTTGGGGCAAAATTGCAGAAATTTCACTTATTTCAGGGCAAAATTCAAAAATTCCTTTTATTTTGGGGCTAAAAGTCAGAAATTCCGTTTATTTTTGGGTAAAAAGGCAGAAATTTCACTTATTTTGAGGTAAGAAGGCAGAAATTCCTCTTATTTTGGGGCAAAAATGAAGAAATTTCCCTTTTTTGTGGCAAAAGGTATATATTCCCCTTATTTTCGGGCAAAAAAGCAGAAATTCCCCCTATTTTGGAGCAGAATTGCAGAAAATCTTCTAATTGTGGGGCAAAGAGGCAGAAATTCCCTATATGTTGGGGCAAAAAGACAGAAATTCTCCTTATTTTGGGGCAAAACTCAGAAATTCCACTTATTTTGGGGCAAAATTCCAGAAATTTCCCTTATTTTGGGGCAAAATTGCAGAAATTTCACTTATTTTGGGGCAAAATTGCAGAAATTTCACTTATTTCAGATAAAAAAAAGGCAGAAATTTTTCTTATTTTGGGGCAAAAAGGAAGAAATTCCTAATATTTTGTGGCAAAAATGCAGAAATTCCCCTTATTTTGAGGTAAAAAGGCTGAAATTCCCCTTATTTTGGGGCAAAAAGGCAGAAATTTCCCTTATTTTGGGGCAAAATTGCAAACATTTAACTTATTTCAGGGTAATAAGTCAGAAATTTTCCTTATTTTGGGGCAAAAAACACAGAAATTCCCTTTGTTTTGGAAGGAAAATACAGAAATTCCACTTCTTTAGAGGCAAAAAGGCAGAAATTCCCCTTATTTTGAAGCAAAAATGAAGAAATTCCCCTAATTGTTGGGCAAAAAGGCAGAAATTCCCTATATGTTGGGGAAAAAAGACAGAAATTCTCCTTATTTTGGGACAAAACTCAGAAATTCCACTTATTTTGGGGCAAAATTGCAGGAATTTACCTTATTTTGAGGCAAAATTGCAGAAATTTCCCTTATTTGGGGCAAAATTGCAGAAATTTCACTTATTTTCAGGTAAAAAGGCTGAAATATCCTTTATTTTGGGGCAAAAAGGAAGAAATTCCCCTTATTTTGGGGCAAAATTGCAGAAATTTTCCTTATTTTGGGGCAAAAAGGCTGAAATTCTTATTTTGAGGTAAAATGCTGAAATTCCCCATATTTTGGGGCAAAAGGCAAAACTTCTTCTTATTTTGGGGCAAAGAGGCACAAATTTCCCTTATTTTCGGGCAAAATTGCAGAAATTTCATTTATTTCAGGGCAAAAAGTCAGAAATTCCTTTTATTTTGGGGCAAAGAGCAGAAATTTCTTTTATTATGGTACAAAATTGAAGAAATTTATCTTATTTTGAAACAAAAAGGCAGAAAATTCCCCTTATTTTGAGGCAAAAGGCAGAAATTATTCTCAATTTGAGGTAAAATGCAGAAATTCCCTTTATTTTGGGGCTAAAAGGCAGAAATTCCCTGCATTTTGAAGCAAAATTGCAGAAATTCTCTTAATTTTCGGGCAAAAAGGCAGAAATTCTCCTTATTTTGGGGCAAAAAGACAGAAAATCTCCTTTTTCGGGAGCAAACAGTCAGAAATTCCCCTTATTTTGGGGCAAAATTGCAGAAATTTCCTTTACATTGGGGCAAAATTGCAGAAATTTCCCATATTTTGGGGCAAAATTGCAGAAATTTCAGGTATTTGAGAAAAAAAGGCAGAAATTTTTTTGGGGGGGCAAAAAGGCAGAAATTTTTTTTAATTTTGTACAAAATTGCAGAAATTTTTCTTATTTTGGGGCAAAAAGTCAGAAATTCCCCATATTTTGGGGCAAAAAGGCAGAAATTCCCCTTATTTTGAGGTAATAAGGCTGAAATTCCCCTTATTTTGGGGCAAAAAGGCAGAAATTTCGTTTATTTTGGGGAAAAGGCAGAAATTGCACTTATTTTGAGTCAAAAAGGTGGAAAATTCCCTTATTTTGGGGCAAAAATGAAGAAATTTGCTTTTTTATGGCAAAAAGGTATACATTCCCTTTATTTTCGGGCAAAAAGGGAGAAATTCTTTGTATTTTGGAGCAAAATTGCAGAAATTCCCCTAATTTTTGGGTAAAAAGGCAGAAATTCCCCTTATTTTGGGGTAAAACTGCAGAAATTTCACTTATTTTGCGGCAAAATGTCAGAAATTCCCCTTATTTTCGGCAAAAAATGCAGAAAATCCCCTTATTTTAGGGTAAAATTGCAGAAATCTCCCTTATTTGGGGTCAAAAACAGAAATTCCCTTTATTTTGGGGCAAAATTGCAGAAATTTCCCTTATTTTGGGGAAAAATTGCAGAAATTTCCCTTATTTGGGGGCAAAAAGGCAGAAAATCCACTTAATTTCGGGTAAAAAGGCAGAAATTTCTCGTATTTTGGAGCAAAATTGCAGAAACTCCCCTAATTTTCGGGCAAAAAGGCAGAATTTCCTTTTATTGTGGGGCAAAAATAGAGAAATTCTTTTTTTTGGGGGCAAAAATCAGAAATTTCCCTTATTTTGGGGCAAAATTTTAGAAATTTCTTTTATATTGTTACAGACTTGCAGAAATTTTTCTTATTTTGTGGCAAAAAGGCAGAAATTCCCCATTCTTTGGTGCAAAAAGGCTGAAATTCCCCATATTTTGGGGAAAAAAGGCAGAAATTCCTCTCATTTGGGGGCAAAAAGGCACAAATTTCCCTTATTTTCGGGCATAATTGCAGGAATTTCATTTATTTCAGGGCAAAAAGTCAGAAATTCCATTTATTTTGGGAAAAAAAGGCAGAAATTTCTTTTATTTTGATACAAAATTGTAGAAATTTTCCTTATTTTGGAACAAAAAGCAAAAATTACCCATATTTTGGGCAAAAAGGCAGAAATTCCCCTTATTTTGAGGTAAAAAGGCTGAAATTCCTGTAATTTGGGGGAAAAAAAGGCAGAAATTCCCTTTACTTTGTGGCAAAAAGGCAGAAATTCCTGTTAATTGGGGCAGAAAATCAGAAATTTTCCTTATTTAAAGGCAATAGGGCAGAAATTCCCCATATTTTGTGGCAAAAAGGCAGAAATTCCCCTTATTTGGAGGTAAAATGCTGAATTTCCCCTTATTTTCGGCAAAAAGGCAGAAATTCCTATTATTTTGGGGCAAAATTGCAGAAATTTCGATTATTTCAGGGCAAAAAGTCAGAAATTAGCCTTATTTTGGGGCGAAAAACAGAAATTCCCTAATTTTGGGGCCAAAAACAGAAATTTCCCTTATTTTGGGGTAAAATTGCAGAAATTTCAAATATTTCAGGGCAAAAAGGCAGAAATTCCACTTTATTTCGGACAATAACGCAGAAATTCCCCGTATTTTAAAGCTAAATTTCAGAAATTCCCCTTATATTGGTGCAAAAATGCAGAAATTCCCTCTATTTTTGTGCAATAAGGCAGATTTCCCCGTATTTTGAAGCAAAATTGCACATTATCCCCTAATTTTGAGGGAAAATGCAGAAATTCACATTATTTTGGAACAAAAAGACAGAAATTCTCCTTATTTCAGGGCAAAAAGTCATAAATTCCCCTTATTTTGGGGCAAAATTGCAGAAATTTCCTTTATTTTGGGGCAAAATTGCAGAAATTTCCCTTATTTTGGGGCAAAATTGCAGAAATTTCACTTATTTCAGGGAAAAAGCACAGAAATTTCTCTTATTTTGGGGAAAAAAGGCAGAAATTTCTTTTATTTTGGTACAAAATTGCAGAAATTTTCTTTATTTTGGGGAAAATGCAGAAATTCCCCATATTTTGGGGCAAAAAAGCAGAGATTCCCCTTATTATGAGGTAAAATGCTGAAATTCCCCTTATTTTGAGGCAAAAAGACAGAAATTCCCTTTATTTTGTGGCAAAAAGGCAGAAATTTCCCTTATTTTGGGGCAAAATTGCAGAAATTTCACTTATTTCAGGGCAAAATTTAAAAATTCCTTTTATTTTGGGGCAAAAAGACAGAAATTCCGTTTATTTTGGGTAAAAAGGCAGAAATTTCACTTATTTTGAGGTAAGAAGGCAGAAATTCCTCTTATTTTGGGGCAAAAATGAAGAAATTTCTCTTTTTTGTGGCAAAAGGTATACATTCCCCTTATTTTCGGGCAAAAAAGCAGAAATTCCCCCTATTTTGGAGCAGAATTGAAGAAAATCCCCTAATTGTGGGGCAAAAAGGCAGAAATTCCCTATATGTTGGGGCAAAAAGACAGAAATTCTCCTTATTTTGGGGCAAAACTCAGAAATTCCACTTATTTTGGGGCAAAATTCCAGAAATTTCCCTTATTTTGGGGCAAAATTGCAGAAATTTTACTTATTTTGGGGCAAAATTGCAGAAATTTCACTTATTTCAGGTAAAAATGGCAGAAATTTTTCTTATTTTGGGGCAAAAAGGCAGAAATTCCTAATATTTTGTGGCAAAAATGCAGAAATTCTCCTTATTTTGAGGTAAAAAGGCTGAAATTTCCCTTATTTGGGGGCAAAAAGGCAGAAATTTCCCTAATTTTGGGGCAAAAGTGCAAACATTTCACTTATTTCAGGGTAATAAGTCAGAAATTTTCCTTATTTTGGGGCAAAAAAGACAGAAATTCCCTTTGTTTTGGAAGGAAAATACAGAAATTCCACTTCTTTAGAGACAAAAAGGCAGAAATTCCCCTTATTTTGAAGCAAAAATGAAGAAATTCCCCTAATTGTTGGGCCAAAAGGCAGAAATTCCCTATATGTTGGGGAAAAAAGACAGAAATTCTCCTTATTTTGGGACAAAACTCAGAAATTCCACTTATTTTGGGGCAAAATTGCAGGAATTTACCTTATTTTGAGGCAAAATTGCAGAAATTTCCCTTATTTGAGGGCAAAATTGCAGAAATTTCACTTATTTTCAGGTAAAAAGGCTGAAATATCCTTTATTTTGGGGCAAAAAGGAAGAAATTCCCCTTATTTTGGGGCAAAATTGCAGAAATTTTCCTTATTTTGGGGCAAAAGGGCTGAAATTCTTATTTTGAGGTAAAATGCTGAAATTCCCCATATTTTGGGGCAAAAGGCAAAACTTCTTCTTATTTTGGAGCAAAGAGGCACAAATTTCCCTTATTTTCGGGCAAAATTGCAGAAATTTCATTTATTTCAGGGCAAAAAGTCAGAAATTCCTTTTATTTTGGGGCAAAGAGCAGAAATTTCTTTTATTATGGTACAAAATTGAAGAAATTTTTCTTATTTTGAAACAAAAAGGCAGAAAATTCCCCTTATTTTGAGACAAAAAGCAGAAATTATTCTCAATTTGAGGTAAAATGCAGAAATTCCCTTTATTTTGGGGCTAAAAGGCAGAAATTCCCTGTATTTTGAAGCAAAATTGCAGAAATTCTCATAATTTTCGGGCAAAAAGGCAGAAATTCTCCTTATTTTGGGGCAAAAAGACAGAAAATCTCCTTTTTCGGGAGCAAACAGTCAGAAATTCCCCTTATTTTGGGGCAAAATTGCAGAAATTTCCTTTACATTGGGGCAAAATTGCAGAAATTTCCCTTATTTTGGGGAAAAATTGCAGAAATTTCAGGTATTTGAGAAAAAAAAGGCAGAAATTTTTTTTGGGGGTGCAAAAAGGCAGAAATTTTTTTTTATTTTGGGGCAAAAAGTCAGAAATTCCCCATATTTTGGGGCAAAAATGCAGAAATTCCCCTTATTTTGAGGTAATAAGGCTGAAATTCCCCTTATTTTGGGGCAAAAAGGCAGAAATTTCGTTTATTTTGGGGAAAAGGCAGAAATTGCACTTATTTTGAGTCAAAAAGGTGGAAAATCCCCTTATTTTGGGGCAAAAATGAAGAAATTTTCTTTTTTATGGCATAAAGGTATACATTCCCTTTATTTTCGGGCAAAAAGGCAGAAATTCTTTGTATTTTGGAGCAAAATTGCAGAAATTCCCCTAATTTTTGGGCAAAAAGGCAGAAATTTTCCTTATTTTGGGGTAAAACTGCAGAAATTTCACTTATTTTGCGGCAAAATGTCAGAAATTCCCCTTATTTTTGGCAAAAAATGCAGAAAATCCCCTTATTTTAGGGCAAAATTGCAGAAATTTCCCTTATTTGGGGACAAAAACAGAAATTCCCCTTATTTTGGGGCAAAATTGCAGAAATTTCCCTTATTATGGGGAAAAATTGCAGAAATTTCCCTTATTTTAGGGCAAAATTGCAGAAATTTCACTTATTTCAGAGAAAAAAAGCAAAAATTTTTCTTATTTTGGGGCAAAAAGGCAGAAATTCCCATTATATTGAAGCAAAAAGGCAGAAATTCACCTTATTTTGGGGTAAAATTGCAGAAATTTCACATATTTCAGGGCAAAACGGCAGAAATTCCCCTTATTTTGGGGCAAAAAGGCAGAAATTTCCCTTATTTTGGGATAAAATTGCAGAAATTTCCCTTATTTGGGGGCAAAAAGGCAGAAAATCCACTTAATTTCAGGTAAAAAGGCAGAAATTTCTCGTATTTTGGAGCAAAATTGCAGAAACTCCCCTAATTTTGGGGCAAAAAGGCAGAATTTCCCTTTATTTTGGGGCAAAAATAGAGAAATTCTTTTTATTTTGGGGCAAAAATCAGAAATTTCCTTTATTTTGGGGCAAAATTTTAGAAATTTCTTTTATATTGTTACAGACTTGCAGAAATTTTTCTTATTTTGTGGCAAAAAGGCAGAAATTCCCCATATTTTGGTGCAAAAAGGCTGAAATTCCCCTTATTTTGAGGTAAAATCCTGAAATTCCCCATATTTTGGGGCAAAAAGGCAGAAATTCCCCTCATTTGGGGGCAAAAAGGCACAAATTTCCCTTATTTTCGGGCATAATTGCAGGAATTTTATTTATTTCAGGGCAAAAAGTCAGAAATTCCTTTTATTTTGGGGCAAAAACAGAAATTTCTTTTATTTTGATACAAAATTGTAGAAATTTTCCTTATTTTGGAACAAAAAGGCAAAAATTACCCATATTTTGAGGAAAAAGGCAGAATTTCTTTTTATTTTGAGGTAAAAAGGCTGAAATTCCCGTTATTTTGGGGCATAAAGGCAGAAATTCCCTTTACTTTGTGGCAAAAGGGCAGAAATTCCCGTTAATTGGGGCAGAAAAGCAGAAATTTTCATTATTTAAGGGCAATAGGGCAGAAATTCCCCTTATTTGAAGGTAAAATGCTGAAATTCCCCTTATTTTCGGCAAAAAGGCAGAAATTCCTATTATTTTGGGGCAAAATTGCAGAAATTTCAATTATTTCTGGGCAAAAAGTCAGATATTTGCCTTATTTTGGGGCAAAAAGCAGAAATTCCCTTAATTTTGGGGCCAAAAACAGAAATTCCCCTTATTTTGGGGTAAAATTGCAGAAATTTCAAATATTTCAGGGCAAAAAGGCAGAAATTCCACTTTATTTCGGACAATAACGCAGAAATTCCCCGTATTTTAAAGCTAAATTTCAGAAATCCCCCTTATATTGGTGCAAAAATGGAGAAATTCCCTTTATTTTTGTGCAATAAGGCAGATTTCCCCGTATTTTGAAGCAAAATTGCACATATTTCCCTAATTTTGAAGGAAAATGCAGAAATTCACATTATTTTGGAACAAAAAGACAGAAATTCTCCTTATTTCAGGGCAAAAAGTCAGAAATTCCCCTTCTTTTGGGGTAAAATTGCAGAAATTTTCTTTATTTTGGGGCAAAATTGCAGAAATTTCTCTTATTTTGGGGCAAAATTGCCGAAATTTCACTTATTTCAGGGAAAAAGTGCAGAAATTTCTCTTATTTTGGGGCAAAAAGGCAGAAATTTCTTTTATTTTGGTACAAAATTGCAGAAATTTTCTTTATTTTGAGGCAAAATTGCAGAAATTTCCCTGATTTTGGGGCAAAATTGCAGAAATTTCACTTATTTCAGGGAAAAAGTGCAGAAATTTCTCTTATTTTGGGGCAAAAAGGCAGAAATTTCTTTTATTTTGGTACAAAATTGCAGAAATTTTCTTTATTTTGGGGCAAAAATGAAGAAATTCCCCATATTTTGGGGCAAAAAGGCAGAGATTTGCCTTATTATGAGGTAAAATGCTGAAATTCCCCTTATTTTGGGGCAAAAATACAGAAATTCCCTTTATTTTGTGGCAAAAAGGCAGAAATTTCCCTTATTTTGGGGCAAAATTGCAGAAATTTCACTTATTTCAGGGCAAAATTCAAAAATTCCTTTTATTTTAGGGCAAAAAGACAGAAATTCCGTTCATTTTTAGGTAAAAAGGCAGAAATTTCACTTATTTTGAGGTAAGAAGGCAGAAATTCCTCTTATTTTGGGGCAAAAATGAAGAAATTTCTCTTTTTTGTGGCAAAAGGTATACATTCCCCTTATTTTCGGGCAAAAAAAGCAGAAATTCCCCGTATTTTGGAGCAGAATTGAAGAAAATCCCCTAATTGTGGGGCAAAAAGGCAGAAATTCCCTATATTTTGGGGCAAAAAGACAGAAATTCTCCTTATTTTGGGGCAAAACTCAGAAATTCCACTTATTTTGGGGCAAAATTCCAGAAATTTCCCTTATTTTGGGGCAAAATTGCAGAAATTTTACTTATTTTGGGGCAAAATTGCAGAAATTTCACTTATTTCAGGTAAAAATGGCAGAAATTTTTCTTATTTTGGGGCAAAAAGGCAGAAATTCCTAATATTTTGTGGCAAAAATGCAGAAATTCCCCTTATTTTGAGGTAAAAAGGCTGAAATTCCCCTTATTTGGGGGCAAAAAGGCAGAAATTTCCCTAATTTTGGGGCAAAAGTGCAAACATTTCACTTATTTCAGGGTAATAAGTCAGAAATTTTCCTTATTTTGGGGCAAAAAAGACAGAAATTCCCTTTGTTTTGGAAGGAAAATACAGAAATTCCACTTCATTAGAGACAAAAAGGCAGAAATTCCCCTTATTTTGAAGCAAAAATGAAGAAATTCCCCTAATTGTTGGGCCAAAAGGCAGAAATTCCCTATATGTTGGGGAAAAAAGACAGAAATTCTCCTTATTTTGGGACAAAACTCAGAAATTCCACTTATTTTGGGGCAAAATTGCAGGAATTTACCTTATTTTGAGGCAAAATTGCAGAAATTTCCCTTATTTGAGGGCAAAATTGCAGAAATTTCACTTATTTTCAGGTAAAAAGGCTGAAATATCCTTTATTTTGGGGCAAAAAGGAAGAAATTCCCCTTATTTTGGGGCAAAATTGCAGAAATTTTCCTTATTTTGGGGCAAAAGGGCTGAAATTCTTATTTTGAAGTAAAATGCTGAAATTCCCCATATTTTGGGGCAAAAGGCAAAACTTCTTCTTATTTTGGGGCAAAGAGGCACAAATTTCCCTTATTTTCGGGCAAAATTGCAGAAATTTCATTTATTTCAGGGCAAAAAGTCAGAAATTCCTTTTATTTTGGGGCAAAGAGCAGAAATTTCTTTTATTATGGTACAAAATTGAAGAAATTTTTCTTATTTTGAAACAAAAAGGCAGAAAATTCCCCTTATTTTGAGGCAAAAGGCAGAAATTTTTCTCAATTTGAGGTAAAATGCAGAAATTCCCTTTATTTTGGGGCAAAAAGGCAGAAATTCCCCTCATTTGGGGGCAAAAAGGCCCAAATTTCCCTTATTTTCGGGCATAATTGCAGGAATTTAATTTATTTCAGGGCAAAAAGTCAGAAATTCCTTTTATTTTGGGGCAAAAAAAGAAATTTCTTTTATTTTGATACAAAATTGTAGAAATTTTCCTTATTTTGGAACAAAAAGGCAAAAATTACCCATATTTTGGGGAAAAAGGCGGAAATTTCCCTTATTTTGAGGTAAAAAGGCTGAAATTCCCGTTATTTTGGGGCAAAAAGGCAGAAATTCCCTTTACTTTGTGGCAAAAAGGCAGAAATTCCCGTTAATTGGGGCAGAAAAGCAGAAATTTTCCTTATTTAAGGGCAATAGGGCAGAAATTCCCCTTATTTTGTGGCAAAAAGGCAGAAATTCCCCTTATTTGAAGGTAAAATGCTGAAATTCCCCTTATTTTCGGCAAAAAGGCAGAAATTCCTATTATTTTGGGGCAAAATTGCAGAAATTTCAATTATTTCTGGGCAAAAAGTCAGATATTTGCCTTATTTTGGGGCAAAAAGCAGAAATTCCCTTAATTTTGGGGCCAAAAACAGAAATTCCCCTTATTTTGGGGTAAAATTGCAGAAATTTCAAATATTTCAGGGCAAAAAGGCAGAAATTCCACTTTATTTCGGACAATAACGCAGAAATTCCCCGTATTTTAAAGCTAAATTTCAGAAATTCCCCTTATATTGGTGCAAAAATGGAGAAATTCCCTTTATTTTTGTGCAATAAGGCAGATTTCCCCGTATTTTGAAGCAAAATTGCACATATTTCCCTAATTTTGAAGGAAAATGCAGAAATTCACATTATTTTGGAACAAAAAGACAGAAATTCTCCTTATTTCAGGGCAAAAAGTCAGAAATTCCCCTTCTTTTGGGGTAAAATTGCAGAAATTTTCTTTATTTTGGGGCAAAATTGCAGAAATTTCTCTTATTTTGGGGCAAAATTGCAGAAATTTCACTTATTTCAGGGAAAAAGTGCAGAAATTTCTCTTATTTTGGGGCAAAAAGGCAGAAATTTCTTTTATTTTGGTACAAAATTGCAGAAATTTTCTTTATTTTGGGGAAAATTGCAGAAATTTCCCTTATTTTGGGGCAAAATTGCAGAAATTTCACTTATTTCAGGGAAAAAGTGCAGAAACTTCTCTTATTTTGGGGCAAGAAGGCAGAAATTTCTTTTATTTTGGTACAAAATTGCAGAAATTTTCTTTATTTTGGGGCAAAAATGAAGAAATTCCCCATATTTTGGGGCAAAAAGGCAGAGATTTGCCTTATTATGAGGTAAAATGCTGAAATTCCCCTTATTTTGGGGCAAAAATACAGAAATTCCCTTTATTTTGTGGCAAAAAGGCAAAAATTTCCCTTATTTTGGGGCAAAATTGCAGAAATTTCACTTATTTCAGGGCAAAATTCAAAAATTCCTTTTATTTTAGGGCAAAAAGACAGAAATTCCGTTCATTTTTAGGTAAAAAGGCAGAAATCTCACTTATTTTGAGGTAAGAAGGCAGAAATTCCTCTTATTTTGGGGCAAAAATGAAGAAATTTCTCTTTTTTGTGGCAAAAGGTATACATTCCCCTTATTTTCGGGCAAAAAAAGCAGAAATTCCCCGTATTTTGGAGCAGAATTGAAGAAAATCCCCTAATTGTGGGGCAAAAAGGCAGAAATTCCCTATATGTTGGGGCAAAAAGACAGAAATTCTCCTTATTTTGGGGCAAAACTCAGAAATTCCACTTATTTTGGGGCAAATTTCCAGAAATTTCCCTTATTTTGGGGCAAAATTGCAGAAATTTTACTTATTTTGGGGCACAATTGCAGAAATTTCACTTATTTCAGGTAAAAATGGCAGAAATTTTTCTTATTTTGGGGCAAAAAGGCAGAAATTCCTAATATTTTGTGGCAAAAATGCAGAAATTCCCCTTATTTTGAGGTAAAAAGGCTGAAATTCCCCTTATTTGGGGGCAAAAAGGCAGAAATTTCCCTAATTTTGGGGCAAAAGTGCAAACATTTCACTTATTTCAGGGTAATAAGTCAGAAATTTTCCTTATTTTGGGGCAAAAAAGACAGAAATTCCCTTTGTTTTGGAAGGAAAATACAGAAATTCCACTTCTTTAGAGACAAAAAGGCAGAAATTCCCCTTATTTTGAAGCAAAAATGAAGAAATTCCCCTAATTGTTGGGCCAAAAGGCAGAAATTCCCTATATGTTGGGGAAAAAAGACAGAAATTCTCCTTATTTTGGGACAAAACTCAGAAATTCCACTTATTTTGGGGCAAAATTGCAGGAATTTACCTTATTTTGAGGCAAAATTGCAGAAATTTCCCTTATTTGAGGGCAAAATTGCAGAAATTTCACTTATTTTCAGGTAAAAAGGCTGAAATATCCTTTATTTTGGGGCAAAAAGGAAGAAATTCCCCTTATTTTGGGGCAAAATTGCAGAAATTTTCCTTATTTTGGGGCAAAAGGGCTGAAATTCTTATTTTGAGGTAAAATGCTGAAATTCCCCATATTTTGGGGCAAAAGGCAAAACTTCTTCTTATTTTGGGGCAAAGAGGCACAAATTTCCCTTATTTTCGGGCAAAATTGCAGAAATTTCATTTATTTCAGGGCAAAAAGTCAGAAATTCCTTTTATTTTGGGGCAAAGAGCAGAAATTTCTTTTATTATGGTACAAAATTGAAGAAATTTTTCTTATTTTGAAACAAAAAGGCAGAAAATTCCCCTTATTTTGAGGCAAAAGGCAGAAATTATTCTCAATTTGAGGTAAAATGCAGAAATTCCCTTTATTTTGGGGCAAAAAGGCAGAAATTCCCCTCATTTGGGGGCAAAAAGGCCCAAATTTCCCTTATTTTCGGGCATAATTGCAGGAATTTAATTTATTTCAGGGCAAAAAGTCAGAAATTCCTTTTATTTTGGGGCAAAAACAGAAATTTCTTTTATTTTGATACAAAATTGTAGAAATTTTCCTTATTTTGGAACAAAAAGGCAAAAATTACCCATATTTTGGGGAAAAAGGCGGAAATTCCCCTTATTTTGAGGTAAAAAGGCTGAAATTCCCGTTATTTTGGGGCAAAAAGGCAGAAATTCCCTTTACTTTGTGGCAAAAAGGCAGAAATTCCCGTTAATTGGGGCAGAAAAGCAGAAATTTTCCTTATTTAAGGGCAATAGGGCAGAAATTCCCCTTATTTTGTGGCAAAAAGGCAGAAATTCCCCTTATTTGAAGGTAAAATGCTGAAATTCCCCTTATTTTCGGCAAAAAGGCAGAAATTCCTATTATTTTGGGGCAAAATTGCAGAAATTTCAATTATTTCTGGGCAAAAAGTCAGATATTTGCCTTATTTTGGGGCAAAAAGCAGAAATTCCCTTAATTTTGGGGCCAAAAACAGAAATTCCCCTTATTTTGGGGTAAAATTGCAGAAATTTCAAATATTTCAGGGCAAAAAGGCAGAAATTCCACTTTATTTCGGACAATAACGCAGAAATTCCCCGTATTTTAAAGCTAAATTTCAGAAATTCCCCTTATATTGGTGCAAAAATGGAGAAATTCCCTTTATTTTTGTGCAATAAGGCAGATTTCCCCGTATTTTGAAGCAAAATTGCACATAATTCCCTAATTTTGAAGGAAAATGCAGAAATTCACGTTATTTTGGAACAAAAAGACAGAAATTCTCCTTATTTCAGGGCAAAAAGTCAGAAATTCCCCTTCTTTTGGGGTAAAATTGCAGAAATTTTCTTTATTTTGGGGCAAAATTGCAGAAATTTCTCTTATTTTGGGGCAAAATTGCAGAAATTTCACTTATTTCAGGGAAAAAGTGCAGAAATTTCTCTTATTTTGGGGCAAAAAGGCAGAAATTTCTTTTATTTTGGTACAAAATTGCAGAAATTTTCTTTATTTTGGGGCAAAATTGCAGAAATTTCCCTTATTTTGGGGCAAAATTGCAGAAATTTCACTTATTTCAGGGAAAAAGTGCAGAAATTTCTCTTATTTTGGGGCAAAAAGGCAGAAATTTCTTTTATTTTGGTACAAAATTGCAGAAATTTTCTTTATTTTGGGGCAAAAATGAAGAAATTCCCCATATTTTGGGGAAAAAAGGCAGAGATTTGCCTTATTATGAGGTAAAAATCTGAAATTCCCCTTATTTTGAGGCAAAAAGACAGAAATTCCCTTTATTTTGTGGCAAAAAGGCAGAAATTTCCCTTATTTTGGGGCAAAATTGCAGAAATTTCACTTATTTCAGGGCAAAATTCAAAAATTCCTTTTATTTTGGGGCAAAAAGACAGAAATTCCGTTTATTTTGGGTAAAAAGGCAGAAATTTCACTTATTTTGAGGTAAGAAGGCAGAAATTCCTCTTATTTTGGGGCAAAAATGAAGAAATTTCTCTTTTTTGTGGCAAAAGGTATACATTCCCCTTATTTTCGGGCAAAAAAGCAGAAATTCCCCCTATTTTGGAGCAGAATTGAAGAAAATACCCTAATTGTGGGGCAAAAAGGCAGAAATTCCCTATATGTTGGGGCAAAAAGACAGATATTCTCCTTATTTTGGGGCAAAACTCAGAAATTCCACTTATTTTGGGGCAAATTTCCAGAAATTTCCCTTATTTTGGGGCAAAATTGCAGAAATTTTACTTATTTTGGGGCAAAATTGCAGAAATTTCACTTATTTCAGGTAAAAATGGCAGAAATTTTTCTTATTTTGGGGCAAAAAGGCAGAAATTCCTAATATTTTGTGGCAAAAATGCAGAAATTCTCCTTATTTTGAGGTAAAAAGGCTGAAATTTCCCTTATTTGGGGGCAAAAAGGCAGAAATTTCCCTTATTTTGGGGTAAAATTGCAAACATTTCACTTATTTCAGGGTAATAAGTCAGAAATTTTCCTTATTTTGGGGCAAAAAAGACAGAAATTCCCTTTGTTTTGGAAGGAAAATACAGAAATTCCACTTCTTTAGAGACAAAAAGGCAGAAATTCCCCTTATTTTGAAGCAAAAATGAAGAAATTCCCCTAATTGTTGGGCCAAAAGGCAGAAATTCCCCTTATTTTGAGGTAAAAAGGCTGAAATTCCCGTTATTTTGGGGCAAAAAGGCAGAAATTCCCTTTACTTTGTGGCAAAAAGGCAGAAATTCCCGTTAATTGGGGCAGAAAAGCGAAATTTTCCTTATTTAAGGGCAATAGGGCAGAAATTCCCCTTTTTTTGTGACAAAAAGGCAGAAATTCCCCTTATTTGAAGGTAAAATGCTGAAATTCCCCTTATTTTCGGCAAAAAGGCAGAAATTCCTATTATTTTGGGGCAAAATTGCAGAAATTTCAATTATTTCTGGGCAAAAAGTCAGATATTTGCCTTATTTTGGGGCAAAAAGCAGAAATTCCCTTAATTTTGGGGCCAAAAACAGAAATTCCTCTTATTTTGGGGTAAAATTGCAGAAATTTCAAATATTTCAGGGCAAAAAGGCAGAAATTCCACTTTATTTCGGACAATAACGCAGAAATTCCCCGTATTTTAAAGCTAAATTTCAGAAATTCCCCTTATATTGGTGCAAAAATGGAGAAATTCCCTTTATTTTTGTGCAATAAGGCAGATTTCCCCGTATTTTGAAGCAAAATTGCACATAATTCCCTAATTTTGAAGGAAAATGCAGAAATTCACATTATTTTGGAACAAAAAGACAGAAATTCTCCTTATTTCAGGGCAAAAAGTCAGAAATTCCCCTTCTTTTGGGGTAAAATTGCAGAAATTTTCTTTATTTTGGGGCAAAATTGCAGAAATTTCTCTTATTTTGGGGCAAAATTGCAGAAATTTCACTTATTTCAGGGAAAAAGTGCAGAAATTTCTCTTATTTTGGGGCAAAAAGGCAGAAATTTCTTTTATTTTGGTACAAAATTGCAGAAATTTTCTTTATTTTGGGGCAAAATTGCAGAAATTTCCCTTATTTTGGGGCAAAATTGCAGAAATTTCACTTATTTCAGGGAAAAAGTGCAGAAATTTCTCTTATTTTGGGGCAAAAAGGCAGAAATTTCTTTTATTTTGGTACAAAATTGCAGAAATTTTCTTTATTTTGGGGCAAAAATGAAGAAATTCCCCATATTTTGGGGAAAAAAGGCAGAGATTTGCCTTATTATGAGGTAAAAATCTGAAATTCCCCTTATTTTGAGGCAAAAAGACAGAAATTCCCTTTATTTTGTGGCAAAAAGGCAGAAATTTCCCTTATTTTGGGGCAAAATTGCAGAAATTTCACTTATTTCAGGGCAAAATTCAAAAATTCCTTTTATTTTGGGGCAAAAAGACAGAAATTCCGTTTATTTTGGGTAAAAAGGCAGAAATTTCACTTATTTTGAGGTAAGAAGGCAGAAATTCCTCTTATTTTGGGGCAAAAATGAAGAAATTTCTCTTTTTTGTGGCAAAAGGTATACATTCCCCTTATTTTCGGGCAAAAAAGCAGAAATTCCCCCTATTTTGGAGCAGAATTGAAGAAAATCCCCTAATTGTGGGGCAAAAAGGCAGAAATTCCCTATATGTTGGGGCAAAAAGACAGAAATTCTCCTTATTTTGGGGCAAAACTCAGAAATTCCACTTATTTTGGGGCAAATTTCCAGAAATTTCCCTTATTTTGGGGCAAAATTGCAGAAATTTTACTTATTTTGGGGCACAATTGCAGAAATTTCACTTATTTCAGGTAAAAATGGCAGAAATTTTTCTTATTTTGGGGCAAAAAGGCAGAAATTCCTAATATTTTGTGGCAAAAATAAAGAAATTCCCCTTATTTTGAGGTAAAAAGGCTGAAATTCCCCTTATTTGGGGGCAAAAAGGCAGAAATTTCCCTAATTTTGGGGCAAAAGTGCAAACATTTCACTTATTTCAGGGTAATAAGTCAGAAATTTTCCTTATTTTGGGGCAAAAAAGACAGAAATTCCCTTTGTTTTGGAAGGAAAATACAGAAATTCCACTTCTTTAGAGACAAAAAGGCAGAAATTCCCCTTATTTTGAAGCAAAAATGAAGAAATTCCCCTAATTGTTGGGCCAAAAGGCAGAAATTCCCTATATGTTGGGGAAAAAAGACAGAAATTCTCCTTATTTTGGGACAAAACTCAGAAATTCCACTTATTTTGGGGCAAAATTGCAGGAATTTACCTTATTTTGAGGCAAAATTGCAGAAATTTCCCTTATTTGAGGGCAAAATTGCAGAAATTTCACTTATTTTCAGGTAAAAAGGCTGAAATATCCTTTATTTTGGGGCAAAAAGGAAGAAATTCCCCTTATTTTGGGGCAAAATTGCAGAAATTTTCCTTATTTTGGGGCAAAAGGGCTGAAATTCTTATTTTGAGGTAAAATGCTGAAATTCCCCATATTTTGGGGCAAAAGGCAAAACTTCTTCTTATTTTGGGGCAAAGAGGCACAAATTTCCCTTATTTTCGGGCAAAATTGCAGAAATTTCATTTATTTCAGGGCAAAAAGTCAGAAATTCCTTTTATTTTGGGGCAAAGAGCAGAAATTTCTTTTATTATGGTACAAAATTGAAGAAATTTTTCTTATTTTGAAACAAAAAGGCAGAAAATTCCCCTTATTTTGAGGCAAAAGGCAGAAATTATTCTCAATTTGAGGTAAAATGCAGAAATTCCCTTTATTTTGGGGCAAAAAGGCAGAAATTCCCCTCATTTGGGGGCAAAAAGGCCCAAATTTCCCTTATTTTCGGGCATAATTAAAGGAATTTCATTTATTTCAGGGCAAAAAGTCAGAAATTCCTTTTATTTTGGGGCAAAAACAGAAATTTCTTTTATTTTGATACAAAATTGTAGAAATTTTCCTTATTTTGGAACAAAAAGGCAAAAATTACCCATATTTTGGGGAAAAAGGCGGAAATTCCCCTTATTTTGAGGTAAAAAGGCTGAAATTCCCGTTATTTTCGGGCAAAAAGGCAGAAATTCCCTTTACTTTGTGGCAAAAAGGCAGAAATTCCCGTTAATTGGGGCAGAAAAGCAGAAATTTTCCTTATTTAAGGGCAATAGGGCAGAAATTCCCCTTATTTTGTGGCAAAAAGGCAGAAATTCCCCTTATTTGAAGGTAAAATGCTGAAATTCCCCTTATTTTCGGCAAAAAGGCAGAAATTCCTATTATTTTGGGGAAAAATTGCAGAAATTTCAATTATTTCTGGGCAAAAAGTCAGATATTTGCCTTATTTTGGGGCAAAAAGCAGAAATTCCCTTAATTTTGGGGCCAAAAACAGAAATTCCCCTTATTTTGGGGTAAAATTGCAGAAATTTCAAATATTTCAGGGCAAAAAGGCAGAAATTCCACTTTATTTCGGACAATAACGCAGAAATTCCCCGTATTTTAAAGCTAAATTTCAGAAATTCCCCTTATATTGGTGCAAAAATGGAGAAATTCCCTTTATTTTTGTGCAATAAGGCAGATTTCCCCGTATTTTGAAGCAAAATTGCACATAATTCCCTAATTTTGAAGGAAAATGCAGAAATTCACATTATTTTGGAACAAAAAGACAGAAATTCTCCTTATTTCAGGGCAAAAAGTCAGAAATTCCCCTTCTTTTGGGGTAAAATTGCAGAAATTTTCTTTATTTTGGGGCAAAATTGCAGAAATTTCTCTTATTTTGGGGCAAAATTGCAGAAATTTCACTTATTTCAGGGAAAAAGTGCAGAAATTTCTCTTATTTTGGGGCAAAAAGGCAGAAATTTCTTTTATTTTGGTACAAAATTGCAGAAATTTTCTTTATTTTGGGGCAAAATTGCAGAAATTTCCCTTATTTTGGGGCAAAATTGCAGAAATTTCACTTATTTCAGGGAAAAAGTGCAGAAATTTCTCTTATTTTGGGGCAAAAAGGCAGAAATTTCTTTTATTTTGGTACAAAATTGCAGAAATTTTCTTTATTTTGGGGCAAAAATGAAGAAATTCCCCATATTTTGGGGCAAAAAGGCAGAGATTTGCCTTATTATGAGGTAAAAATCTGAAATTCCCCTTATTTTGAGGCAAAAAGACAGAAATTCCCTTTATTTTGTGGCAAAAAGGCAGAAATTTCCCTTATTTTGGGGCAAAATTGCAGAAATTTCACTTATTTCAGGGCAAAATTCAAAAATTCCTTTTATTTTGGGGCAAAAAGACAGAAATTCCGTTTATTTTGGGTAAAAAGGCAGAAATTTCACTTATTTTGAGGTAAGAAGGCAGAAATTCCTCTTATTTTGGGGCAAAAATGAAGAAATTTCTCTTTTTTGTGGCAAAAGGTATACATTCCCCTTATTTTCGGGCAAAAAAGCAGAAATTCCCCCTATTTTGGAGCAGAATTGAAGAAAATCCCCTAATTGTGGGGCAAAAAGGCAGAAATTCCCTATATGTTGGGGCAAAAAGACAGAAATTCTCCTTATTTTGGGGCAAAACTCAGAAATTCCACTTATTTTGGGGCAAAATTCCAGAAATTTCCCTTATTTTGAAGCAAAATTGCAGAAATTTTACTTATTTTGGGGCAAAATTGCAGAAATATCACTTTTTCAGGTAAAAATGGCAGAAATTTTTCTTATTTTGGGGCAAAAAGGCAGAAATTCCTAATATTTTGTGGCAAAAATGCAGAAATTCTCCTTATTTTGAGGTAAAAAGGCTGAAATTTCCCTTATTTGGGGGCAAAAAGGCAGAAATTTCCCTTATTTTGGGGTAAAATTGCAAACATTTCACTTATTTCAGGGTAATAAGTCAGAAATTTTCCTTATTTTGGGGCAAAAAAGACAGAAATTCCCTTTGTTTTGGAAGGAAAATACAGAAATTCCACTTCTTTAGAGACAAAAAGGCAGAAATTCCCCTTATTTTGAAGCAAAAATGAAGAAATTCCCCTAATTGTTGGGCCAAAAGGCAGAAATTCCCTATATGTTGGGGAAAAAAGACAGAAATTCTCCTTATTTTGGGACAAAACTCAAATTCCACTTATTTTGGGGCAAAATTGCAGGAATTTACCTTATTTTGAGGCAAAATTGCAGAAATTTCCCTTATTTGAGGGCAAAATTGCAGAAATTTCACTTATTTTCAGGTAAAAAGGCTGAAATATCCTTTATTTTTGGGCAAAAAGGAAGAAATTCCCCTTATTTTGGGGCAAAATTGCAGAAATTTTCCTTATTTTGGGGCAAAAGGGCTGAAATTCTTATTTTGAGGTAAAATGCTGAAATTCCCCATATTTTGGGGCAAAAGGCAAAACTTCTTCTTATTTTGGGGCAAAGAGGCACAAATTTCCCTTATTTTCGGGCAAAATTGCAGAAATTTCATTTATTTCAGGGCAAAAAGTCAGAAATTCCTTTTATTTTGGGGCAAAGAGCAGAAATTTCTTTTATTATGGTACAAAATTGAAGAAATTTTTCTTATTTTGAAACAAAAAGGCAGAAAATTCCCCTTATTTTGAGGCAAAAAGCAGAAATTATTCTCAATTTGAGGTAAAATGCAGAAATTCCCTTTATTTTGGGGCTAAAAGGCAGAAATTCCCTGTATTTTGAAGCAAAATTGCAGAAATTCTCATAATTTCGGGCAAAAAGGCAGAAATTCTCCTTATTTTGGGGCAAAAAGACAGAAAATCTCCTTTTTCGGGAGCAAACAGTCAGAAATTCCCATTATTTTGGGGCAAAATTGCAGAAATTTCCCTTATTTTGGGGCAAAATTGCAGAAATTTCACGTATTTCAGGGGAAAAAGGCAGAATTTTTTTTGGGGGGGCAAAAAAAGAGAAATTTTTTTTATTTTGGTACAAAATTGCAGAAATTTTTCTTATTTTGGGGCAAAAAGTCAGAAATTCCCCATATTTTGGGGCAAAAAGGCAGAAATTCCCCTTATTTTGAGGTAATAAGGCTGAAATTCCCCTTATTTTGGGGCAAAAAGACAGAAATTTCGTTTATTTTGGGGAAAAGGCAGAAATTGCACTTATTTTGAGTCAAAAAGGTGGAAAATTCCCTTATTTTGGGGCAAAAATGAAGAAATATGCTTTTTTATGGCAAAAAGTTATACATTCCCTTTATTTTCGGGCAAAAAGGCAGAAATTCTTTGTATTTTGGAGCAAAATTGCAGAAATTCCCCTAATTTTTGGGCAAAAAGGCAGAAATTTTTTTTATTTTGGGGTAAAACTGCAGAAATTTCACTTATTTTGCGGCAAAATGTCAGAAATTCCCCTTATTTTTGGCAAAAAATGCAGAAAATCCCCTTATTTTAGGGCAAAATTGCAGAAATTTCTTTTATTTGGGGGCAAAAACAGAAATTCCCCTTATTTTGGGGCAAAATTGCAGAAATTTCCCTTATTATGGGGAAAAATTGCAGAAATTTCCCTTATTTTAGGGCAAAATTGCAGAAATTTCACTTATTTCAGAGAAAAAAACAAAAATTTTTCTTATTTTGGGGCAAAAAGGCAGAAATTCCCATTATTTTGGGGC
This sequence comes from Micromys minutus, assembly GCF_963924665.1. Lineage (NCBI taxonomy): Eukaryota > Metazoa > Chordata > Mammalia > Rodentia > Muridae > Micromys > Micromys minutus. The sequence goes on along the minus strand of NW_027667250.1, from coordinate 1,289,865 downwards.
AAAAAAACAGAAATTCACCTTATTTTGGGGTAAAATTGCAGAAATTTCACATATTTCAGGGCAAAACGGCAGAAATTCCCCTTATTTTGGGGCAAAAAGGCAGAAATTTCCCTTATTTTGGGATAAAATTGCAGAAATTTCCCTTATTTGGGGGCAAAAAGGCAGAAAATCCACTTAATTTCGGGTAAAAAGGCAGAAATTTCTCGTATTTTGGAGCAAAATTGCAGAAACTCCCCTAATTTTGGGGCAAAAAGGCAGAATTTCCCTTTATTTTGGGGCAAAAATAGAGAAATTCTTTTTATTTTGGGGCAAAAATCAGAAATTTCCTTTATTTTGGGGCAAAATTTTAGAAATTTCTTTTATATTGTTACAGACTTGCAGAAATTTTTCTTATTTTGTGGCAAAAAGGCAGAAATTCCCCATATTTTGGTGCAAAATGCTGAAATTCCCCATATTTTGAGGTAAAATCCTGAAATTCCCCATATTTTGGGGCAAAAAGACAGAAATTCCTAATATTTTGTGGCAAAAATGCCGAAATTCCCTTATTTTGAGGTAAAAAGGCCAAAATTCCCCTTATTTGGGGGCAAGAAGGCAGAAATTTTTTTATTTTGGTACAAAATTGCAGAAATTTTTTTTATTTTGGGGCAAAAAGTCAGAAATTCCCCATATTTTGGGGCAAAAAGGCAGAAATTCCCCTTATTTTGAGGTAATAAGGCTGAAATTCCCCTTATTTTGGGGCAAAAAGGCAGAAATTTCGTTTATTTTGGGGAAAAGGCAGAAATTGCACTTATTTTGAGTCAAAAAGGTGGAAAATTCCCTTATTTTGGGGCAAAAATGAAGAAATTTGCTTTTTTATGGCAAAAAGGTATACATTCCCTTTATTTTCGGGCAAAAAGGCAGAAATTCTTTGTATTTTGGAGCAAAATTGCAGAAATTTCCCTAATTTTTGGGTAAAAAGGCAGAAATTCCCCTTATTTTGGGGTAAAACTGCAGAAATTTCACTTATTTTGCGGCAAAATGTCAGAAATTCCCCTTATTTTCGGCAAAAAATGCAGAAAATCCCCTTATTTTAGGGCAAAATTGCAGAAATCTCCCTTATTTGGGGGCAAAAACAGAAATTTTCTTTATTTTGGGGCTTAATTGCAGAAATTTCCCTTATTATGGGGAAAAATTGCAGAAATTTCCCTTATTTGGGGGCAAAAAGGCAGAAAATCCACTTAATTTCGGGTAAAAAGGCAGAAATTTCTCGTATTTTGGAGCAAAATTGCAGAAACTCCCCTAATTTTCGGGCAAAAAGGCAGAATTTCCCTTTATTGTGGGGCAAAAATAGAGAAATTCTTTTTATTTTGGGGCAAAAATCAGAAATTTCCCTTATTTTGGGGCAAAATTTTAGAAATTTTTTTTATATTGTTACAGACTTGCAGAAATTTTTCTTATTTTATGGCAAAAAGGCAGAAATTCCCCATACTTTGGTGCAAAAAGGCTGAAATTCCCCATATTTTGGGGAAAAAAGGCAGAAATTCCTCTCATTTGTGGGCAAAAAGGCACAAATTTCCCTTATTTTCGGGCATAATTGCAGGAATTTCATTTATTTCAGGGAAAAAAGTCAGAAATTCCATTTATTTTGGAGAAAAAAGGCAGAAATTTCTTTTATTTTGATACAAAATTGTAGAAATTTTCCTTATTTTGGAACAAAAAGCAAAAATTACCCATATTTTGGGCAAAAAGGCAGAAATTCCCCTTATTTTGAGGTAAAAAGGCTGAAATTCCTGTAATTTTGGGGAAAAAAAGGCAGAAATTCCCTTTACTTTGTGGCAAAAAGGCAGAAATTCCCGTTAATTGGGGCAGAAAAGCAGAAATTTTCCTTATTTAAAGGCAATAGGGCAGAAATTCCCCATATTTTGTGGCAAAAAGGCAGAAATTCCCCTTATTTGGAGGTAAAATGCTGAATTTCCCCTTATTTTCGGCAAAAAGGCAGAAATTCCTATTATTTTGGGGCAAAATTGCAGAAATTTCAATTATTTCTGGGCAAAAAGTCAGATATTTGCCTTATTTTGGGGCAAAAAGCAGAAATTCCCTTAATTTTGGGGCCAAAAACAGAAATTCCCCTTATTTTGGGGTAAAATTGCAGAAATTTCAAATATTTCAGGGCAAAAAGGCAGAAATTCCACTTTATTTCGGACAATAACGCAGAAATTGCCCGTATTTTAAAGCTAAATTTCAGAAATTCCCCTTATATTGGTGCAAAAATGGAGAAATTCCCTTTATTTTTGTGCAATAAGGCAGATTTCCCCGTATTTTGAAGCAAAATTGCACATATTTCCCTAATTTTGAAGGAAAATGCAGAAATTCACATTATTTTGGAACAAAAAGACAGAAATTCTCCTTATTTCAGGGCAAAAAGTCAGAAATTCCCCTTCTTTTGGGGTAAAATTGCAGAAATTTTCTTTATTTTGGGGCAAAATTGCAGAAATTTCTCTTATTTTGGGGCAAAATTGCAGAAATTTCACTTATTTCAGGGAAAAAGTGCAGAAATTTCTCTTATTTTGGGGCAAAAAGGCAGAAATTTCTTTTATTTTGGTACAAAATTGCAGAAATTTTCTTTATTTTGGGGCAAAATTGCAGAAATTTCCCTTATTTTGGGGCAAAATTGCAGAAATTTCACTTATTTCAGGGAAAAAGTGCAGAAATTTCTCTTATTTTGGGGCAAAAAGGCAGAAATTTCTTTTATTTTGGTACAAAATTGCAGAAATTTTCTTTATTTTGGGGCAAAAATGAAGAAATTCCCCATATTTTGGGGCAAAAAGGCAGAGATTTGCCTTATTATGAGGTAAAATGCTGAAATTCCCCTTATTTTGGGGCAAAAATACAGAAATTCCCTTTATTTTGTGGCAAAAAGGCAGAAATTTCCCTTATTTTGGGGCAAAATTGCAGAAATTTCACTTATTTCAGGGCAAAATTCAAAAATTCCTTTTATTTTAGGGCAAAAAGACAGAAATTCCGTTCATTTTTAGGTAAAAAGGCAGAAATTTCACTTATTTTGAGGTAAGAAGGCAGAAATTCCTCTTATTTTGGGGCAAAAATGAAGAAATTTCTCTTTTTTGTGGCAAAAGGTATACATTCCCATTATTTTCGTGCAAAAAAAGCAGAAATTCCCCGTATTTTGGAGCAGAATTGAAGAAAATCCCCTAATTGTGGGGCAAAAAGGCAGAAATTCCCTATATGTTGGGGCAAAAAGACAGAAATTCTCCTTATTTTGGGGCAAAACTCAGAAATTCCACTTATTTTGGGGCAAATTTCCAGAAATTTCCCTTATTTTGGGGCAAAATTGCAGAAATTTTACTTATTTTGGGGCACAATTGCAGAAATTTCACTTATTTCAGGTAAAAATGGCAGAAATTTTTCTTATTTTGGGGCAAAAAGGCAGAAATTCCTAATATTTTGTGGCAAAAATGCAGAAATTCCCCTTATTTTGAGGTAAAAAGGCTGAAATTCCCCTTATTTGGGGGCAAAAAGGCAGAAATTTCCCTAATTTTGGGGCAAAAGTGCTAGCATTTAACTTATTTCAGGGTAATAAGTCAGAAATTTTCCTTATTTTGGGGCAAAAAAGACAGAAATTCCCTTTGTTTTGGAAGGAAAATACAGAAATTCCACTTCTTTAGAGACAAAAAGGCAGAAATTCCCCTTATTTTGAAGCAAAAATGAAGAAATTCCCCTAATTGTTGGGCCAAAAGGCAGAAATTCCCTATATGTTGGGGAAAAAAGACAGAAATTCTCCTTATTTTGGGACAAAACTCAGAAATTCCACTTATTTTGGGGCAAAATTGCAGGAATTTACCTTATTTTGAGGCAAAATTGCAGAAATTTCCCTTATTTGAGGGCAAAATTGCAGAAATTTCACTTATTTTCAGGTAAAAAGGCTGAAATATCCTTTATTTTGGGGCAAAAAGGAAGAAATTCCCCTTATTTTGGGGCAAAATTGCAGAAATTTTCCTTATTTTGGGGCAAAAGGGCTGAAATTCTTATTTTGAGGTAAAATGCTGAAATTCCCCATATTTTGGGGCAAAAGGCAAAACTTCTTATTTTGGGGCAAAGAGGCACAAATTTCCCTTATTTTCGGGCAAAATTGCAGAAATTTCATTTATTTCAGGGCAAAAAGTCAGAAATTCCTTTTATTTTGGGGCAAAGAGCAGAAATTTCTTTTATTATGGTACAAAATTGAAGAAATTTTTCTTATTTTGAAACAAAAAGGCAGAAAATTCCCCTTATTTTGAGGCAAAAAGCAGAAATTATTCTCAATTTGAGGAAAAATGCAGAAATTCCCTTTATTTTGGGGCTAAAAGGCAGAAATTCCCTGTATTTTGAAGCAAAATTGCAGAAATTCTCATAATTTTCGGGCAAAAAGGCAGAAATTCTCCTTATTTTGGGGCAAAAAGACAGAAAATCTTTTTTTTCGGGAGCAAACAGTCAGAAATTCTTATTTTGGGGCAAAATTGCAGAAATTTCCTTTACATTGGGGCAAAATTGCAGAAATTTCCCTTATTTTGGGGCAAAATTGCAGAAATTTCAGGTATTTGAGAAAAAAAAGGCAGAAATTTTTTTGGGGGGGCAAAAAGGCAGAAATTTTTTTTATTTTGGGGCAAAAAGTCAGAAATTCCCCATATTTTGGGGCAAAAAGGTAGAAATTCCCCTTATTTTGAGGTAATAAAGCTGAAATTCCCCTTATTTTGGGGCAAAAAGGCAGAAATTTCGTTTATTTTGGGGAAAAGGAAGAAATTGCACTTATTTTGAGTCAAAAAGGTGGAAAATCCCCTTATTTTGGGGCAAAAATGAAGAAATTTGCTTTTTTATGGCATAAAGGTATACATTCCCTTTATTTTCGGGCAAAAAGGCAGAAATTCTTTGTATTTTGGAGCAAAATTGCAGAAATTCCCCTAATTTTTGGGCAAAAAGGCAGAAATTTTTCTTATTTTGGGGTAAAACTGCAGAAATTTCACTTATTTTGCGGCAAAATGTCAGAAATTCCCCTTATTTTTGGCAAAAAATGCAGAAAATCCCCTTATTTTAGGGCAAAATTGCAGAAATTTCCCTTATTTGGGGACAAAAACAGAAATTCCCCTTATTTTGGGGCAAAATTGCAGAAATTTCCCTTATTATGAGGAAAAATTTCAGAATTTTCCCTTATTTTAGGGCAAAATTGCAGAAATTTCACTTATTTCAGAGAAAAAAAGCAAAAATTTTTCTTATTTTGAAGCAAAAAGGCAGAAATTCCCATTATATTGAGGCAAAAAGGCAGAAATTCACCTTATTTTGGGGTAAAATTGCAGAAATTTCACATATTTCAGGGCAAAACGGCAGAAATTCCCCTTATTTTGGGGCAAAAGGGCAGAAATTTCCCTTATTTTGGGATAAAATTGCAGAAATTTCCCTTATTTGGGGGCAAAAAGGCAGAAAATCCACTTAATTTCAGGTAAAAAGGCAGAAATTTCTCGTATTTTGGAGCAAAATTGCAGAAACTCCCCTAATTTTGGGGCAAAAAGGCAGAATTTCCCTTTATTTTGGGGCAAAAATAGAGAAATTCTTTTTATTTTGGGGCAAAAATCAGAAATTTCCTTTATTTTGGGGCAAAATTTTAGAAATTTCTTTTATATTGTTACAGACTTGCAGAAATTTTTCTTATTTTGTGGCAAAAAGGCAGAAATTCCCCATATTTTGGTGCAAAAAGGCTGAAATTCCCCTTATTTTGAGGTAAAATCCTGAAATTCCCCATATTTTGGGGCAAAAAGGCAGAAATTCCCCTCATTTGGGGGCAAAAAGGCCCAAATTTCCCTTATTTTCGGGCATAATTGCAGGAATTTTATTTATTTCAGGGCAAAAAGTCAGAAATTCCTTTTATTTTGGCGCAAAAACAGAAATTTCTTTTATTTTGATACAAAATTGTAGAAATTTTCCTTATTTTGGAACAAAAAGGCAAAAATTACCCATATTTTGGGGAAAAAGGCAGAAATTCCTTTTATTTTGAGGTAAAAAGGCTGAAATTCCCGTTATTTTGGGGCATAAAGGCAGAAATTCTCTTTACTTTGTGGCAAAAGGGCAGAAATTCCCGTTAATTGGGGCAGAAAAGCAGAAATTTTCCTTATTTAAGGGCAATAGGGCAGAAATTCCCCTTATTTTGTGGCAAAAAGGCAGAAATTCCCCTTATTTGAAGGTAAAATGCTGAAATTCCCCTTATTTTCGGCAAAAAGGCAGAAATTCCTATTATTTTGGGGCAAAATTGCAGAAATTTCAATTATTTCTGGGCAAAAAGTCAGATATTTGCCTTATTTTGGGGCAAAAAGCAGAAATTCCCTTAATTTTGGGGCCAAAAACAGAAATTCCCCTTATTTTGGGGTAAAATTGCAGAAATTTCAAATATTTCAGGGCAAAAAGGCAGAAATTCCACTTTATTTCGGACAATAACGCAGAAATTCCCCGTATTTTAAAGCTAAATTTCAGAAATCCCCCTTATATTGGTGCAAAAATGGAGAAATTCCCTTTATTTTTGTGCAATAAGGCAGATTTCCCCGTATTTTGAAGCAAAATTGCACATATTTCCCTAATTTTGAAGGAAAATGCAGAAATTCACATTATTTTGGAACAAAGAGACAGAAATTCTCCTTATTTCAGGGCAAAAAGTCAGAAATTCCCCTTCTTTTGGGGTAAAATTGCAGAAATTTTCTTTATTTTGGGGCAAAATTGCAGAAATTTCCCTTATTTGAGGGCAAAATTGCAGAAATTTCACTTATTTTCAGGTAAAAAGGCTGAAATATCCTTTATTTTGGGGCAAAAAGGAAGAAATTCCCCTTATTTTGGGGCAAAATTGCAGAAATTTTCCTTATTTTGGGGCAAAAGGGCTGAAATTCTTATTTTGAGGTAAAATGCTGAAATTCCCCATATTTTGGGGCAAAAGGCAAAACTTCTTCTTATTTTGGGGCAAAGAGGCACAAATTTCCCTTATTTTCGGGCAAAATTGCAGAAATTTCATTTATTTCAGGGCAAAAAGTCAGAAATTCCTTTTATTTTGGGGCAAAGAGCAGAAATTTCTTTTATTATGGTACAAAATTGAAGAAATTTTTCTTATTTTGAAACAAAAAGGCAGAAAATTCCCCTTATTTTGAGGCAAAAAGCAGAAATTATTCTCAATTTGAGGTAAAATGCAGAAATTCCCTTTATTTTGGGGCTAAAAGGCAGAAATTCCCTGTATTTTGAAGCAAAATTGCAGAAATTCTCATAATTTCGGGCAAAAAGGCAGAAATTCTCCTTATTTTGGGGCAAAAAGACAGAAAATCTCCTTTTTCGGGAGCAAACAGTCAGAAATTCCCATTATTTTGGGGCAAAATTGCAGAAATTTCCCTTATTTTGGGGCAAAATTGCAGAAATTTCACGTATTTCAGGGGAAAAAGGCAGAATTTTTTTTTGGGGGGCAAAAAAAAGAGAAATTTTTTTTATTTTGGTACAAAATTGCAGAAATTTTTCTTATTTTGGGGCAAAAAGTCAGAAATTCCCCATATTTTGGGGCAAAAAGGCAGAAATTCCCCTTATTTTGAGGTAATAAGGCTGAAATTCCCCTTATTTTGGGGCAAAAAGACAGAAATTTCGTTTATTTTGGGGAAAAGGCAGAAATTGCACTTATTTTGAGTCAAAAAGGTGGAAAATCCCCTTATTTTGGGGCAAAAATGAAGAAATTTGCTTTTTTATGGCAAAAAGGTATACATTCCCTTTATTTTCGGGCAAAAAGGCAGAAATTCTTTGTATTTTGGAGCAAAATTGCAGAAATTCCCCTAATTTTTGGGCAAAAAGGCAGAAATTTTTTTTATTTTGGGGTAAAACTGCAGAAATTTCACTTATTTTGCGGCAAAATGTCAGAAATTCCCCTTATTTTTGGCAAAAAATGCAGAAAATCCCCTTATTTTAGGGCAAAATTGCAGAAATTTCTTTTATTTGGGGGCAAAAACAGAAATTCCCCTTATTTTGGGGCAAAATTGCAGAAATTTCCCTTATTATGGGGAAAAATTGCAGAAATTTCCCTTATTTTAGGGCAAAATTGCAGAAATTTCACTTATTTCAGAGAAAAAAACAAAAATTTTTCTTATTTTGGGGCAAAAAGGCAGAAATTCCCATTATTTTGGGGCAAAAAAACAGAAATTCACCTTATTTTGGGGTAAAATTGCAGAAATTTCACATATTTCAGGGCAAAACGGCAGAAATTCCCCTTATTTTGGGGCAAAAAGGCAGAAATTTCCCTTATTTTGGGATAAAATTGCAGAAATTTCCCTTATTTGGGGGCAAAAAGGCAGAAAATCCACTTAATTTCGGGTAAAAAGGCAGAAATTTCTCGTATTTTGGAGCAAAATTGCAGAAACTCCCCTAATTTTGGGGCAAAAAGGCAGAATTTCCCTTTATTTTGGGGCAAAAATAGAGAAATTCTTTTTATTTTGGGGCAAAAATCAGAAATTTCCTTTATTTTGGGGCAAAATTTTAGAAATTTCTTTTATATTGTTACAGACTTGCAGAAATTTTTCTTATTTTGTGGCAAAAAGGCAGAAATTCCCCATATTTTGGTGCAAAATGCTGAAATTCCCCATATTTTGAGGTAAAATCCTGAAATTCCCCATATTTTGGGGCAAAAAGACAGAAATTCCTAATATTTTGTGGCAAAAATGCCGAAATTCCCTTATTTTGAGGTAAAAAGGCCAAAATTCCCCTTATTTGGGGGCAAGAAGGCAGAAATTTTTTTATTTTGGTACAAAATTGCAGAAATTTTTTTTATTTTGGGGCAAAAAGTCAGAAATTCCCCATATTTTGGGGCAAAAAGGCAGAAATTCCCCTTATTTTGAGGTAATAAGGCTGAAATTCCCCTTATTTTGGGGCAAAAAGGCAGAAATTTCGTTTATTTTGGGGAAAAGGCAGAAATTGCACTTATTTTGAGTCAAAAAGGTGGAAAATTCCCTTATTTTGGGGCAAAAATGAAGAAATTTGCTTTTTTATGGCAAAAAGGTATACATTCCCTTTATTTTCGGGCAAAAAGGCAGAAATTCTTTGTATTTTGGAGCAAAATTGCAGAAATTTCCCTAATTTTTGGGTAAAAAGGCAGAAATTCCCCTTATTTTGGGGTAAAACTGCAGAAATTTCACTTATTTTGCGGCAAAATTTCAGAAATTCCCCTTATTTTCGGCAAAAAATGCAGAAAATCCCCTTATTTTAGGGCAAAATTGCAGAAATCTCCCTTATTTGGGGGCAAAAACAGAAATTTTCTTTATTTTGGGGCTTAATTGCAGAAATTTCCCTTATTATGGGGAAAAATTGCAGAAATTTCCCTTATTTGGGGGCAAAAAGGCAGAAAATCCACTTAATTTCGGGTAAAAAGGCAGAAATTTCTCGTATTTTGGAGCAAAATTGCAGAAACTCCCCTAATTTTCGGGCAAAAAGGCAGAATTTCCCTTTATTGTGGGGCAAAAATAGAGAAATTCTTTTTATTTTGGGGCAAAAATCAGAAATTTCCCTTATTTTGGGGCAAAATTTTAGAAATTTTTTTTATATTGTTACAGACTTGCAGAAATTTTTCTTATTTTATGGCAAAAAGGCAGAAATTCCCCATACTTTGGTGCAAAAAGGCTGAAATTCCCCATATTTTGGGGAAAAAAGGCAGAAATTCCTCTCATTTGTGGGCAAAAAGGCACAAATTTCCCTTATTTTCGGGCATAATTGCAGGAATTTCATTTATTTCAGGGCAAAAAGTCAGAAATTCCATTTATTTTGGAGAAAAAAGGCAGAAATTTCTTTTATTTTGATACAAAATTGTAGAAATTTTCCTTATTTTGGAACAAAAAGCAAAAATTACCCATATTTTGGGCAAAAAGGCAGAAATTCCCCTTATTTTGAGGTAAAAAGGCTGAAATTCCTGTAATTTTGGGGAAAAAAAGGCAGAAATTCCCTTTACTTTGTGGCAAAAAGGCAGAAATTCCCGTTAATTGGGGCAGAAAAGCAGAAATTTTCCTTATTTAAAGGCAATAGGGCAGAAATTCCCCATATTTTGTGGCAAAAAGGCAGAAATTCCCCTTATTTGGAGGTAAAATGCTGAATTTCCCCTTATTTTCGGCAAAAAGGCAGAAATTCCTATTATTTTGGGGCAAAATTGCAGAAATTTCAATTATTTCTGGGCAAAAAGTCAGATATTTGCCTTATTTTGGGGCAAAAAGCAGAAATTCCCTTAATTTTGGGGCCAAAAACAGAAATTCCCCTTATTTTGGGGTAAAATTGCAGAAATTTCAAATATTTCAGGGCAAAAAGGCAGAAATTCCACTTTATTTCGGACAATAACGCAGAAATTCCCCGTATTTTAAAGCTAAATTTCAGAAATTCCCCTTATATTGGTGCAAAAATGGAGAAATTCCCTTTATTTTTGTGCAATAAGGCAGATTTCCCCGTATTTTGAAGCAAAATTGCACATATTTCCCTAATTTTGAAGGAAAATGCAGAAATTCACATTATTTTGGAACAAAAAGACAGAAATTCTCCTTATTTCAGGGCAAAAAGTCAGAAATTCCCCTTCTTTTGGGGTAAAATTGCAGAAATTTTCTTTATTTTGGGGCAAAATTGCAGAAATTTCTCTTATTTTGGAGCAAAATTGCAGAAATTTCACTTATTTCAGGGAAAAAGTGCAGAAATTTCTCTTATTTTGGGGCAAAAAGGCAGAAATTTCTTTTATTTTGGTACAAAATTGCAGAAATTTTCTTTATTTTGGGGCAAAATTGCAGAAATTTCCCTTATTTTGGGGCAAAATTGCAGAAATTTCACTTATTTCAGGGAAAAAGTGCAGAAATTTCTCTTATTTTGGGGCAAAAAGGCAGAAATTTCTTTTATTTTGGTACAAAATTGCAGAAATTTTCTTTATTTTGGGGCAAAAATGAAGAAATTCCCCATATTTTGGGGCAAAAAGGCAGAGATTTGCCTTATTATGAGGTAAAATGCTGAAATTCCCCTTATTTTGGGGCAAAAATACAGAAATTCCCTTTATTTTGTGGCAAAAAGGCAGAAATTTCCCTTATTTTGGGGCAAAATTGCAGAAATTTCACTTATTTCAGGGCAAAATTCAAAAATTCCTTTTATTTTAGGGCAAAAAGACAGAAATTCCGTTCATTTTTAGGTAAAAAGGCAGAAATTTCACTTATTTTGAGGTAAGAAGGCAGAAATTCCTCTTATTTTGGGGCAAAAATGAAGAAATTTCTCTTTTTTGTGGCAAAAGGTATACATTCCCCTTATTTTCGTGCAAAAAAAGCAGAAATTCCCCGTATTTTGGAGCAGAATTGAAGAAAATCCCCTAATTGTGGGGCAAAAAGGCAGAAATTCCCTATATGTTGGGGCAAAAAGACAGAAATTCTCCTTATTTTGGGGCAAAACTCAGAAATTCCACTTATTTTGGGGCAAATTTCCAGAAATTTCCCTTATTTTGGGGCAAAATTGCAGAAATTTTACTTATTTTGGGGCACAATTGCAGAAATTTCACTTATTTCAGGTAAAAATGGCAGAAATTTTTCTTATTTTGGGGCAAAAAGGCAGAAATTCCTAATATTTTGTGGCAAAAATGCAGAAATTCCCCTTATTTTGAGGTAAAAAGGCTGAAATTCCCCTTATTTGGGGGCAAAAAGGCAGAAATTTCCCTAATTTTGGGGCAAAAGTGCAAACATTTCACTTATTTCAGGGTAATAAGTCAGAAATTTTCCTTATTTTGGGGCAAAAAAGACAGAAATTCCCTTTGTTTTGGAAGGAAAATACAGAAATTCCACTTCTTTAGAGACAAAAAGGCAGAAATTCCCCTTATTTTGAAGCAAAAATGAAGAAATTCCCCTAATTGTTGGGCCAAAAGGCAGAAATTCCCTATATGTTGGGGAAAAAAGACAGAAATTCTCCTTATTTTGGGACAAAACTCAGAAATTCCACTTATTTTGGGGCAAAATTGCAGGAATTTACCTTATTTTGAGGCAAAATTGCAGAAATTTCCCTTATTTGAGGGCAAAATTGCAGAAATTTCACTTATTTTCAGGTAAAAAGGCTGAAATATCCTTTATTTTGGGGCAAAAAGGAAGAAATTCCCCTTATTTTGGGGCAAAATTGCAGAAATTTTCCTTATTTTGTGGCAAAAGGGCTGAAATTCTTATTTTGAGGTAAAATGCTGAAATTCCCCATATTTTGGGGCAAAAGGCAAAACTTCTTCTTATTTTGGGGCAAAGAGGCACAAATTTCCCTTATTTTCGGGCAAAATTGCAGAAATTTCATTTATTTCAGGGCAAAAAGTCAGAAATTCCTTTTATTTTGGGGCAAAGAGCAGAAATTTCTTTTATTATGGTACAAAATTGAAGAAATTTTTCTTATTTTGAAACAAAAAGGCAGAAAATTCCCCTTATTTTGAGGCAAAAAGCAGAAATTATTCTCAATTTGAGGTAAAATGCAGAAATTCCCTTTATTTTGGGGCTAAAAGGCAGAAATTCCCTGTATTTTGAAGCAAAATTGCAGAAATTCTCATAATTTTCGGGCAAAAAGGCAGAAATTCTCCTTATTTTGGGGCAAAAAGACAGAAAATCTTTTTTTTCGGGAGCAAACAGTCAGAAATTCTTATTTTGGGGCAAAATTGCAGAAATTTCCTTTACATTGGGGCAAAATTGCAGAAATTTCCCTTATTTTGGGGCAAAATTGCAGAAATTTCAGGTATTTGAGAAAAAAAAGGCAGAAATTTTTTTGGGGGGGCAAAAAGGCAGAAATTTTTTTTATTTTGGGGCAAAAAGTCAGAAATTCCCCATATTTTGGGGCAAAAAGGTAGAAATTCCCCTTATTTTGAGGTAATAAGGCTGAAATTCCCCTTATTTTGGGGAAAAGGCAGAAATTGCACTTATTTTGAGTCAAAAAGGTGGAAAATCCCCTTATTTTGGGGCAAAAATGAAGAAATTTGCTTTTTTATGGCATAAAGGTATACATTCCCTTTATTTTCGGGTAAAAAGGCAGAAATTCTTTGTATTTTGGAGCAAAATTGCAGAAATTCCCCTAATTTTTGGGCAAAAAGGAAGAAATTTTTCTTATTTTGGGGTAAAACTGCAGAAATTTCACTTATTTTGTGGCAAAATGTCAGAAATTCCCCTTATTTTTGGCAAAAAATGCAGAAAATCCCCTTATTTTAGGGCAAAATTGCAGAAATTTCCCTTATTTGGGGACAAAAACAGAAATTCCCCTTATTTTGGGGCAAAATTGCAGAAATTTCCCTTATTATGGGGAAAAATTTCAGAATTTTCCCTTATTTTAGGGCAAAATTGCAGAAATTTCACTTATTTCAGAGAAAAAAAGCAAAAATTTTTCTTATTTTGAAGCAAAAAGGCAGAAATTCCCATTATATTGAGGCAAAAAGGCAGAAATTCACCTTATTTTGGGGTAAAATTGCAGAAATTTCACATATTTCAGGGCAAAACGGCAGAAATTCCCCTTATTTTGGGGCAAAAGGGCAGAAATTTCCCTTATTTTGGGATAAAATTGCAGAAATTTCCCTTATTTGGGGGCAAAAAGGCAGAAAATCCACTTAATTTCAGGTAAAAAGGCAGAAATTTCTCGTATTTTGGAGCAAAATTGCAGAAACTCCCCTAATTTTGGGGCAAAAAGGCAGAATTTCCCTTTATTTTGGGGCAAAAATAGAGAAATTCTTTTTATTTTGGGGCAAAAATCAGAAATTTCCTTTATTTTGGGGCAAAATTTTAGAAATTTCTTTTATATTGTTACAGACTTGCAGAAATTTTTCTTATTTTGTGGCAAAAAGGAAGAAATTCCCCATATTTTGGTGCAAAAAGGCTGAAATTCCCCTTATTTTGAGGTAAAATCCTGAAATTCCCCATATTTTGGGGCAAAAAGGCAGAAATTCCCCTCATTTGGGGGCAAAAAGGCCCAAATTTCCCTTATTTTCGGGCATAATTGCAGGAATTTTATTTATTTCAGGGCAAAAAGTCAGAAATTCCTTTTATTTTGGCGCAAAAACAGAAATTTCTTTTATTTTGATACAAAATTGTAGAAATTTTCCTTATTTTGGAACAAAAAGGCAAAAATTACCCATATTTTGGGGAAAAAGGCAGAAATTCCTTTTATTTTGAGGTAAAAAGGCTGAAATTCCCGTTATTTTGGGGCATAAAGGCAGAAATTCCCTTTACTTTGTGGCAAAAGGGCAGAAATTCCCGTTAATTGGGGCAGAAAAGCAGAAATTTTCCTTATTTAAGGGCAATAGGGCAGAAATTCCCCTTATTTTGTGGCAAAAAGGCAGAAATTCCCCTTATTTGAAGGTAAAATGCTGAAATTCCCCTTATTTTCGGCAAAAAGGCAGAAATTCCTATTATTTTGGGGCAAAATTGCAGAAATTTCAATTATTTCTGGGCAAAAAGTCAGATATTTGCCTTATTTTGGGGCAAAAAGCAGAAATTCCCTTAATTTTGGGGCCAAAAACAGAAATTCCCCTTATTTTGGGGTAAAATTGCAGAAATTTCAAATATTTCAGGGCAAAAAGGCAGAAATTCCACTTTATTTCGGACAATAACGCAGAAATTCCCCGTACTTTAAAGCTAAATTTCAGAAATTCCCCTTATATTGGTGCAAAAATGGAGAAATTCCCTTTATTTTTGTGCAATAAGGCAGATTTCCCCGTATTTTGAAGCAAAATTGCACATATTTCCCTAATTTTGAAGGAAAATGCAGAAATTCACATTATTTTGGAACAAAAAGACAGAAATTCTCCTTATTTCAGGGTAAAAAGTCAGAAATTCCCCTTCTTTTGGGGTAAAATTGCAAAAATTTTCTTTATTTTGGGGCAAAATTGCAGAAATTTTACTTATTTTGGGGCAAAATTGCAGAAATTTCACTTATTTCAGGTAAAAATGTCAGAAATTTTTCTTATTTTGGGGCAAAAAGGCAGAAATTCCTAATATTTTGTGGCAAAAATGCAGAAATTCTCCTTATTTTGAGGTAAAAAGGCTGAAATTTCCCTTATTTGGGGGCAAAAAGGCAGAAATTTCCCTTATTTTGGGGTAAAATTGCAAACATTTCACTTATTTCAGGGTAATAAGTCAGAAATTTTCCTTATTTTGGGGCATAAAGACAGAAATTCCCTTTGTTTTGGAAGGAAAATACAGAAATTCCACTTCTTTAGAGACAAAAAGGCAGAAATTCCCCTTATTTTGAAGCAAAAATGAAGAAATTCCCCTAATTGTTGGGCCAAAAGGCAGAAATTCCCTATATGTTGGGGAAAAAAGACAGAAATTCTCCTTATTTTGGGACAAAACTCAGAAATTCCACTTATTTTGGGGCAAAATTGCAGGAATTTACCTTATTTTGAGGCAAAATTGCAGAAATTTCCCTTATTTGAGGGCAAAATTGCAGAAATTTCACTTATTTTCAGGTAAAAAGGCTGAAATATCCTTTATTTTGGGGCAAAAAGGAAGAAATTCCCCTTATTTTGGGGCAAAATTGCAGAAATTTTCCTTATTTTGGGGCAAAAGGGCTGAAATTCTTATTTTGAGGTAAAATGCTGAAATTCCCCATATTTTGGGGCAAAAGGCAAAACTTCTTCTTATTTTGGGGCAAAGAGGCACAAATTTCCCTTATTTTCGGGCAAAATTGCAGAAATTTCATTTATTTCAGGGCAAAAAGTCAGAAATTCCTTTTATTTTGGGGCAAAGAGCAGAAATTTCTTTTATTATGGTACAAAATTGAAGAAATTTTTCTTATTTTGAAACAAAAAGGCAGAAAATTCCCCTTATTTTGAGGCAAAAAGCAGAAATTATTCTCAATTTGAGGTAAAATGCAGAAATTCCCTTTATTTTGGGGCTAAAAGGCAGAAATTCCCTGTATTTTGAAGCAAAATTGCAGAAATTCTCATAATTTCGGGCAAAAAGGCAGAAATTCTCCTTATTTTGGGGCAAAAAGACAGAAAATCTCCTTTTTCGGGAGCAAACAGTCAGAAATTCCCATTATTTTGGGGCAAAATTGCAGAAATTTCCCTTATTTTGGGGCAAAATTGCAGAAATTTCACGTATTTCAGGGGAAAAAGGCAGAATTTTTTTTGGGGGGGCAAAAAAAGAGAAATTTTTTTTATTTTGGTACAAAATTGCAGAAATTTTTCTTATTTTGGGGCAAAAAGTCAGAAATTCCCCATATTTTGGGGCAAAAAGGCAGAAATTCCCCTTATTTTGAGGTAATAAGGCTGAAATTCCCCTTATTTTGGGGCAAAAAGACAGAAATTTCGTTTATTTTGGGGAAAAGGCAGAAATTGCACTTATTTTGAGTCAAAAAGGTGGAAAATTCCCTTATTTTGGGGCAAAAATGAAGAAATATGCTTTTTTATGGCAAAAAGTTATACATTCCCTTTATTTTCGGGCAAAAAGGCAGAAATTCTTTGTATTTTGGAGCAAAATTGCAGAAATTCCCCTAATTTTTGGGCAAAAAGGCAGAAATTTTTTTTATTTTGGGGTAAAACTGCAGAAATTTCACTTATTTTGCGGCAAAATGTCAGAAATTCCCCTTATTTTTGGCAAAAAATGCAGAAAATCCCCTTATTTTAGGGCAAAATTGCAGAAATTTCTTTTATTTGGGGGCAAAAACAGAAATTCCCCTTATTTTGGGGCAAAATTGCAGAAATTTCCCTTATTATGGGGAAAAATTGCAGAAATTTCCCTTATTTTAGGGCAAAATTGCAGAAATTTCACTTATTTCAGAGAAAAAAACAAAAATTTTTCTTATTTTGGGGCAAAAAGGCAGAAATTCCCATTATTTTGGGGCAAAAAAACAGAAATTCACCTTATTTTGGGGTAAAATTGCAGAAATTTCACATATTTCAGGGCAAAACGGCAGAAATTCCCCTTATTTTGGGGCAAAAAGGCAGAAATTTCCCTTATTTTGGGATAAAATTGCAGAAATTTCCCTTATTTGGGGTCAAAAAGGCAGAAAATCCACTTAAATTCGGGTAAAAAGGCAGAAATTTCTCGTATTTTGGAGCAAAATTGCAGAAACTCCACTAATTTTGGGGCAAAAAGGCAGAATTTCCCTTTATTTTGGGGCAAAAATAGAGAAATTCTTTTTATTTTGGGGCAAAAATCAGAAATTTCCTTTATTTTGGGGCAAAATTTTAGAAATTTCTTTTATATTGTTACAGACTTGCAGAAATTTTTCTTATTTTGTGGCAAAAAGGCAGAAATTCCCCATATTTTGGTGCAAAATGCTGAAATTCCCCATATTTTGAGGTAAAATCCTGAAATTCCCCATATTTTGGGGCAAAAAGACAGAAATTCCTAATATTTTGTGGCAAAAATGCCGAAATTCCCTTATTTTGAGGTAAAAAGGCCAAAATTCCCCTTATTTGGGGGCAAGAAGGCAGAAATTTTTTTATTTTGGTACAAAATTGCAGAAATTTTTTTTATTTTGGGGCAAAAAGTCAGAAATTCCCCATATTTTGGGGCAAAAAGGCAGAAATTCCCCTTATTTTGAGGTAATAAGGCTGAAATTCCCCTTATTTTGGGGCAAAAAGGCAGAAATTTCGTTTATTTTGGGGAAAAGGCAGAAATTGCACTTATTTTGAGTCAAAAAGGTGGAAAATTCCCTTATTTTGGGGCAAAAATGAAGAAATTTGCTTTTTTATGGCAAAAAGGTATACATTCCCTTTATTTTCGGGCAAAAAGGCAGAAATTCTTTGTATTTTGGAGCAAAATTGCAGAAATTTCCCTAATTTTTGGGTAAAAAGGCAGAAATTCCCCTTATTTTGGGGTAAAACTGCAGAAATTTCACTTATTTTGCGGCAAAATGTCAGAAATTCCCCTTATTTTCGGCAAAAAATGCAGAAAATCCCCTTATTTTAGGGCAAAATTGCAGAAATCTCCCTTATTTGGGGGCAAAAACAGAAATTTTCTTTATTTTGGGGCTTAATTGCAGAAATTTCCCTTATTATGGGGAAAAATTGCAGAAATTTCCCTTATTTGGGGGCAAAAAGGCAGAAAATCCACTTAATTTCGGGTAAAAAGGCAGAAATTTCTCGTATTTTGGAGCAAAATTGCAGAAACTCCCCTAATTTTCGGGCAAAAAGGCAGAATTTCCCTTTATTGTGGGGCAAAAATAGAGAAATTCTTTTTATTTTGGGGCAAAAATCAGAAATTTCCCTTATTTTGGGGCAAAATTTTAGAAATTTTTTTTATATTGTTACAGACTTGCAGAAATTTTTCTTATTTTATGGCAAAAAGGCAGAAATTCCCCATACTTTGGTGCAAAAAGGCTGAAATTCCCCATATTTTGGGGAAAAAAGGCAGAAATTCCTCTCATTTGTGGGCAAAAAGGCACAAATTTCCCTTATTTTCGGGCATAATTGCAGGAATTTCATTTATTTCAGGGCAAAAAGTCAGAAATTCCATTTATTTTGGAGAAAAAAGGCAGAAATTTCTTTTATTTTGATACAAAATTGTAGAAATTTTCCTTATTTTGGAACAAAAAGCAAAAATTACCCATATTTTGGGCAAAAAGGCAGAAATTCCCCTTATTTTGAGGTAAAAAGGCTGAAATTCCTGTAATTTTGGGGAAAAAAAGGCAGAAATTCCCTTTACTTTGTGGCAAAAAGGCAGAAATTCCCGTTAATTGGGGCAGAAAAGCAGAAATTTTCCTTATTTAAAGGCAATAGGGCAGAAATTCCCCATATTTTGTGGCAAAAAGGCAGAAATTCCCCTTATTTGGAGGTAAAATGCTGAATTTCCCCTTATTTTCGGCAAAAAGGCAGAAATTCCTATTATTTTGGGGCAAAATTGCAGAAATTTCAATTATTTCTGGGCAAAAAGTCAGATATTTGCCTTATTTTGGGGCAAAAAGCAGAAATTCCCTTAATTTTGGGGCCAAAAACAGAAATTCCCCTTATTTTGGGGTAAAATTGCAGAAATTTCAAATATTTCAGGGCAAAAAGGCAGAAATTCCACTTTATTTCGGACAATAACGCAGAAATTGCCCGTATTTTAAAGCTAAATTTCAGAAATTCCCCTTATATTGGTGCAAAAATGGAGAAATTCCCTTTATTTTTGTGCAATAAGGCAGATTTCCCCGTATTTTGAAGCAAAATTGCACATATTTCCCTAATTTTGAAGGAAAATGCAGAAATTCACATTATTTTGGAACAAAAAGACAGAAATTCTCCTTATTTCAGGGCAAAAAGTCAGAAATTCCCCTTCTTTTGGGGTAAAATTGCAGAAATTTTCTTTATTTTGGGGCAAAATTGCAGAAATTTCTCTTATTTTGGGGCAAAATTGCAGAAATTTCACTTATTTCAGGGAAAAAGTGCAGAAATTTCTCTTATTTTGGGGCAAAAAGGCAGAAATTTCTTTTATTTTGGTACAAAATTGCAGAAATTTTCTTTATTTTGGGGCAAAATTGCAGAAATTTCCCTTATTTTGGGGCAAAATTGCAGAAATTTCACTTATTTCAGGGAAAAAGTGCAGAAATTTCTCTTATTTTGGGGCAAAAAGGCAGAAATTTCTTTTATTTTGGTACAAAATTGCAGAAATTTTCTTTATTTTGGGGCAAAAATGAAGAAATTCCCCATATTTTGGGGCAAAAAGGCAGAGATTTGCCTTATTATGAGGTAAAATGCTGAAATTCCCCTTATTTTGGGGCAAAAATACAGAAATTCCCTTTATTTTGTGGCAAAAAGGCAGAAATTTCCCTTATTTTGGGGCAAAATTGCAGAAATTTCACTTATTTCAGGGCAAAATTCAAAAATTCCTTTTATTTTAGGGCAAAAAGACAGAAATTCCGTTCATTTTTAGGTAAAAAGGCAGAAATTTCACTTATTTTGAGGTAAGAAGGCAGAAATTCCTCTTATTTTGGGGCAAAAATGAAGAAATTTCTCTTTTTTGTGGCAAAAGGTATACATTCCCCTTATTTTCGGGCAAAAAAAGCAGAAATTCCCCGTATTTTGGAGCAGAATTGAAGAAAATCCCCTAATTGTGGGGCAAAAAGGCAGAAATTCCCTATATGTTGGGGCAAAAAGACAGAAATTCTCCTTATTTTGGGGCAAAACTCAGAAATTCCACTTATTTTGGGGCAAATTTCCAGAAATTTCCCTTATTTTGGGGCAAAATTGCAGAAATTTTACTTATTTTGGGGCACAATTGCAGAAATTTCACTTATTTCAGGTAAAAATGGCAGAAATTTTTCTTATTTTGGGGCAAAAAGGCAGAAATTCCTAATATTTTGTGGCAAAAATGCAGAAATTCCCCTTATTTTGAGGTAAAAAGGCTGAAATTCCCCTTATTTGGGGGCAAAAAGGCAGAAATTTCCCTAATTTTGGGGCAAAAGTGCAAACATTTCACTTATTTCAGGGTAATAAGTCAGAAATTTTCCTTATTTTGGGGCAAAAAAGACAGAAATTCCCTTTGTTTTGGAAGGAAAATACAGAAATTCCAGTTCTTTAGAGACAAAAAGGCAGAAATTCCCCTTATTTTGAAGCAAAAATGAAGAAATTCCCCTAATTGTTGGGCCAAAAGGCAGAAATTCCCTATATGTTGGGGAAAAAAGACAGAAATTCTCCTTATTTTGGGACAAAACTCAGAAATTCCACTTATTTTGGGGCAAAATTGCAGGAATTTACCTTATTTTGAGGCAAAATTGCAGAAATTTCCCTTATTTGAGGGCAAAATTGCAGAAATTTCACTTATTTTCAGGTAAAAAGGCTGAAATATCCTTTATTTTGGGGCAAAAAGGAAGAAATTCCCCTTATTTTGGGGCAAAATTGCAGAAATTTTACTTATTTTGGGTCAAAAGGGCTGAAATTCTTATTTTGAGGTAAAATGCTGAAATTCCCCATATTTTGGGGCAAAAGGCAAAACTTCTTCTTATTTTGGGGCAAAGAGGCACAAATTTCCCTTATTTTCGGGCAAAATTGCAGAAATTTCATTTATTTCAGGGCAAAAAGTCAGAAATTCCTTTTATTTTGGGGCAAAGAGCAGAAATTTCTTTTATTATGGTACAAAATTGAAGAAATTTTTCTTATTTTGAAACAAAAAGGCAGAAAATTCCCCTTATTTTGAGGCAAAAAGCAGAAATTATTCTCAATTTGAGGTAAAATGCAGAAATTCCCTTTATTTTGGGGCTAAAAGGCAGAAATTCCCTGTATTTTGAAGCAAAATTGCAGAAATTCTCATAATTTTCGGGCAAAAAGGCAGAAATTCTCCTTATTTTGGGGCAAAAAGACAGAAAATCTTTTTTTTCGGGAGCAAACAGTCAGAAATTCTTATTTTGGGGCAAAATTGCAGAAATTTCCTTTACATTGGGGCAAAATTGCAGAAATTTCCCTTATTTTGGGGCAAAATTGCAGAAATTTCAGGTATTTGAGAAAAAAAAGGCAGAAATTTTTTTGGGGGGGCAAAAAGGCAGAAATTTTTTTTATTTTGGGGCAAAAAGTCAGAAATTCCCCATATTTTGGGGCAAAAAGGTAGAAATTCCCCTTATTTTGAGGTAATAAGGCTGAAATTCCCCTTATTTTGGGGCAAAAAGGCAGAAATTTCGTTTATTTTGGGGAAAAGGCAGAAATTGCACTTATTTTGAGTCAAAAAGGTGGAAAATCCCCTTATTTTGGGGCAAAAATGAAGAAATTTGCTTTTTTATGGCATAAAGGTATACATTCCCTTTATTTTCGGGCAAAAAGGCAGAAATTCTTTGTATTTTGGAGCAAAATTGCAGAAATTCCCCTAATTTTTGGGCAAAAAGGCAGAAATTTTTCTTATTTTGGGGTAAAACTGCAGAAATTTCACTTATTTTGCGGCAAAATGTCAGAAATTCCCCTTATTTTTGGCAAAAAATGCAGAAAATCCCCTTATTTTAGGGCAAAATTGCAGAAATTTCCCTTATTTGGGGACAAAAACAGAAATTCCCCTTATTTTGGGGCAAAATTGCAGAAATTTCCCTTATTATGGGGAAAAATTTCAGAATTTTCCCTTATTTTAGGGCAAAATTGCAGAAATTTCACTTATTTCAGAGAAAAAAAGCAAAAATTTTTCTTATTTTGAAGCAAAAAGGCAGAAATTCCCATTATATTGAGGCAAAAAGGCAGAAATTCACCTTATTTTGGGGTAAAATTGCAGAAATTTCACATATTTCAGGGCAAAACGGCAGAAATTCCCCTTATTTTGGGGCAAAAGGGCAGAAATTTCCCTTATTTTGGGATAAAATTGCAGAAATTTCCCTTATTTGGGGGCAAAAAGGCAGAAAATCCACTTAATTTCTGGTAAAAAGGCAGAAATTTCTCGTATTTTGGAGCAAAATTGCAGAAACTCCCCTAATTTTGGAGCAAAAAGGCAGAATTTCCCTTTATTTTGGGGCAAAAATAGAGAAATTCTTTTTATTTTGGGGCAAAAATCAGAAATTTCCTTTATTTTGGGGCAAAATTTTAGAAATTTCTTTTATATTGTTACAGACTTGCAGAAATTTTTCTTATTTTGTGGCAAAAAGGCAGAAATTCCCCATATTTTGGTGCAAAAAGGCTGAAATTCCCCTTATTTTGAGGTAAAATCCTGAAATTCCCCATATTTTGGGGCAAAAAGGCAGAAATTCCCCTCATTTGGGGGCAAAAAGGCCCAAATTTCCCTTATTTTCGGGCATAATTGCAGGAATTTTATTTATTTCAGGGCAAAAAGTCAGAAATTCCTTTTATTTTGGCGCAAAAACAGAAATTTCTTTTATTTTGATACAAAATTGTAGAAATTTTCCTTATTTTGGAACAAAAAGGCAAAAATTACCCATATTTTGGGGAAAAAGGCAGAAATTCCTTTTATTTTGAGGTAAAAAGGCTGAAATTCCCGTTATTTTGGGGCATAAAGGCAGAAATTCCCTTTACTTTGTGGCAAAAGGGCAGAAATTCCCGTTAATTGGGGCAGAAAAGCAGAAATTTTCCTTATTTAAGGGCAATAGGGCAGAAATTCCCCTTATTTTGTGGCAAAAAGGTAGAAATTCCCCTTATTTGAAGGTAAAATGCTGAAATTCCCCTTATTTTCGGCAAAAAGGCAGAAATTCCTATTATTTTGGGGCAAAATTGCAGAAATTTCAATTATTTCTGGGCAAAAAGTCAGATATTTGCCTTATTTTGGGGCAAAAAGCAGAAATTCCCTTAATTTTGGGGCCAAAAACAGAAATTCCCCTTATTTTGGGGTAAAATTGCAGAAATTTCAAATATTTCAGGGCAAAAAGGCAGAAATTCCACTTTATTTCGGACAATAACGCAGAAATTCCCCGTATTTTAAAGCTAAATTTCAGAAATCCCCCTTATATTGGTGCAAAAATGGAGAAATTCCCTTTATTTTTGTGCAATAAGGCAGATTTCCCCGTATTTTGAAGCAAAATTGCACATATTTCCCTAATTTTGAAGGAAAATGCAGAAATTCACATTATTTTGGAACAAAAAGACAGAAATTCTCCTTATTTCAGGGTAAAAAGTCAGAAATTCCCCTTCTTTTGGGGTAAAATTGCAAAAATTTTCTTTATTTTGGGGCAAAATTGCAGAAATTTCTCTTATTTTGGGACAAAATTGCAGAAATTTCACTTATTTCAGGGAAAAAGTGCAGAAATTTCTCTTATTTTGGGGCAAAAAGGCAGAAATTTCTTTTATTTTGGTACAAAATTGCAGAAATTTTCTTTATTTTGGGGCAAAATTGCAGAAATTTTCTTTATTTTGGGGCAAAATTGCAGAAATTTCACTTATTTCAGGGAAAAAGTGCAGAAATTTCTCTTATTTTGGGGCAAAAAGGCAGAAATTTCTTTTATTATGGTACAAAATTGCAGAAATTTTCTTTATTTTGGGGCAAAAATGAAGAAATTCCCCATATTTTGGGGCAAAAAGGCAGAGATTTACCTTATTATGAGGTAAAATGCTGAAATTCCCCTTATTTTGGGGCAAAAATACAGAAATTCCCTTTATTTTGTGGCAAAAAGGCAGAAATTTCCCTTATTTTAGGGCAAAATTGCAGAAATTTCACTTATTTCAGGGCAAAATTCAAAAATTCCTTTTATTTTAGGGCAAAAAGACAGAAATTCCGTTCATTTTTAGGTAAAAAGGCAGAAATTTCACTTATTTTGAGGTAAGAAGGCAGAAATTCCTCTTATTTTGGGGCAAAAATGAAGAAATTTCTCTTTTTTGTGGCAAAAGGTATACATTCCCCTTATTTTCGGGCAAAAAAAGCAGAAATTCCCCGTATTTTGGAGCAGAATTGAAGAAAATCCCCTAATTGTGGGGCAAAAAGGCAGAAATTCCCTATATGTTGGGGCAAAAAGACAGAAATTCTCCTTATTTTGGGGCAAAACTCAGAAATTCCACTTATTTTGGGGCAAATTTCCAGAAATTTCCCTTATTTTGGGGCAAAATTGCAGAAATTTTACTTATTTTGGGGCAAAATTGCAGAAATTTCACTTATTTCAGGTAAAAATGGCAGAAATTTTTCTTATTTTGGGGCAAAAAGGCAGAAATTCCTAATATTTTGTGGCAAAAATGCAGAAATTCCCCTTATTTTGAGGTAAAAAGGCTGAAATTCCCCTTATTTGGGGGCAAAAAGGCAGAAATTTCCCTAATTTTGGGGCAAAAGTGCAAACATTTCACTTATTTCAGGGTAATAAGTCAGAAATTTTCCTTATTTTGGGGCAAAAAAGACAGAAATTCCCTTTGTTTTGGAAGGAAAATACAGAAATTCCACTTCTTTAGAGACAAAAAGGCAGAAATTCCCCTTATTTTGAAGCAAAAATGAAGAAATTCCCCTAATTGTTGGGCCAAAAGGCAGAAATTCCCTATATGTTGGGGAAAAAAGACAGAAATTCTCCTTATTTTGGGACAAAACTCAGAAATTCCACTTATTTTGGGGCAAAATTGCAGGAATTTACCTTATTTTGAGGCAAAATTGCAGAAATTTCCCTTATTTGAGGGCAAAATTGCAGAAATTTCACTTATTTTCAGGTAAAAAGGCTGAAATATCCTTTATTTTGGGGCAAAAAAAAAGAAATTCCCCTTATTTTGGGGCAAAATTGCAGAAATTTTCCTTATTTTGGGGCAAAAGGGCTGAAATTCTTATTTTGAGGTAAAATGCTGAAATTCCCCATATTTTGGGGCAAAAGGCAAAACTTCTTCTTATTTTGGGGCAAAGAGGCACAAATTTCCCTTATTTTCGGGCAAAATTGCAGAAATTTCATTTATTTCAGGGCAAAAAGTCAGAAATTCCTTTTATTTTGGGGCAAAGAGCAGAAATTTCTTTTATTATGGTACAAAATTGAAGAAATTTTTCTTATTTTGAAACAAAAAGGCAGAAAATTCCCCTTATTTTGAGGCAAAAGGCAGAAATTATTCTCAATTTGAGGTAAAATGCAGAAATTCCCTTTATTTTGGGGCAAAAAGGCAGAAATTCCCCTCATTTGGGGGCAAAAAGGCCCAAATTTCCCTTATTTTCGGGCATAATTGCAGGAATTTCATTTATTTCAGGGCAAAAAGTCAGAAATTCCTTTTATTTTGGGGCAAAAACAGAAATTTCTTTTATTTTGATACAAAATTGTAGAAATTTTCCTTATTTTGGAACAAAAAGGGAAAAATTACCCATATTTTGGGGAAAAAGGCGGAAATTCCCCTTATTTTGAGGTAAAAAGGGTGAAATTCCCGTTATTTTGGGGCAAAAAGGCAGAAATTCCCTTTACTTTGTGGCAAAAAGGCAGAAATTCCCGTTAATTGGGGCAGAAAAGCAGAAATTTTTCTTATTTAAGGGCAATAGGGCAGAAATTCCCCTCATTTTGTGGCAAAAAGGCAGAAATTCCCCTTATTTGAAGGTAAAATGCTGAAATTCCCCTTATTTTCGGCAAAAAGGCAGAAATTCCTATTATTTTGGGGCAAAATTGCAGAAATTTCAATTATTTCTGGGCAAAAAGTCAGATATTTGCCTTATTTTGGGGCAAAAAGCAGAAATTCCCTTAATTTTGGGGCCAAAAACAGAAATTCCCCTTATTTTGGGGTAAAATTGCAGAAATTTCAAATATTTCAGGGCAAAAAGGCAGAAATTCCACTTTATTTCGGACAATAACGCAGAAATTCCCCGTATTTTAAAGCTAAATTTCAGAAATTCCCCTTATATTGGTGCAAAAATGGAGAAATTCCCTTTATTTTTGTGCAATAAGGCAGATTTCCCCGTATTTTGAAGCAAAATTGCACATATTTCCCTAATTTTGAAGGAAAATGCAGAAATTCACATTATTTTGGAACAAAAAGACAGAAATTCTCCTTATTTCAGGGCAAAAAGTCAGAAATTCCCCTTCTTTTGGGGTAAAATTGCAGAAATTTTCTTTATTTTGGGGCAAAATTGCAGAAATTTCTCTTATTTTGGGGCAAAATTGCAGAAATTTCACTTATTTCAGGGAAAAAGTGCAGAAATTTCTCTTATTTTGGGGCAAAAAGGCAGAAATTTCTTTTATTTTGGTACAAAATTGCAGAAATTTTCTTTATTTTGGGGCAAAATTGCAGAAATTTCCCTTATTTTGGGGCAAAATTGCAGAAATTTCACTTATTTCAGGGAAAAAGTGCAGAAATTTCTCTTATTTTGGGGCAAAAAGGCAGAAATTTCTTTTATTTTGGTACAAAATTGCAGAAATTTTCTTTATTTTGGGGCAAAAATGAAGAAATTCCCCATATTTTGGGGCAAAAAGGCAGAGATTTGCCTTATTATGAGGTAAAATGCTGAAATTCCCCTTATTTTGAGGCAAAAAGACAGAAATTCCCTTTATTTTGTGGCAAAAAGGCAGAAATTTCCCTTATTTTGGGGCAAAATTGCAGAAATTTCACTTATTTCAGGGCAAAATTCAAAAATTCCTTTTATTTTGGGGCAAAAAGACAGAAATTCCGTTTATTTTGGGTAAAAAGGCAGAAATTTCACTTATTTTGAGGTAAGAAGGCAGAAATTCCTCTTATTTTGGGGCAAAAATGAAGAAATTTCTCTTTTTTGTGGCAAAAGGTATACATTCCCCTTATTTTCGGGCAAAAAAGCAGAAATTCCCCCTATTTTGGAGCAGAATTGAAGAAAATCCCCTAATTGTGGGGCAAAAAGGCAGAAATTCCCTATATGTTGGGGCAAAAAGACAGAAATTCTCCTTATTTTGGGGCAAAACTCAGAAATTCCACTTATTTTGGGGCAAAATTCCAGAAATTTCCCTTATTTTGAAGCAAAATTGCTGAAATTTTACTTATTTTGGGGCAAAATTGCAGAAATTTCACTTATTTCAGGTAAAAACGGCAGAAATTTTTCTTATTTTGGGGCAAAAAGGCAGAAATTCCTAATATTTTGTGGCAAAAATGCAGAAATTCTCCTTATTTTGAGGTAAAAAGGCTGAAATTCCCCTTATTTGGGGGCAAAAAGGCAGAAATTTCCCTAATTTTGGGGCAAAAGTGCAAACATTTCACTTATTTCAGGGTAATAAGTCAGAAATTTTCCTTATTTTGGGGCAAAAAAGACAGAAATTCCCTTTGTTTTGGAAGGAAAATACAGAAATTCCACTTCTTTAGAGACAAAAAGGCAGAAATTCCCCTTATTTTGAAGCAAAAATGAAGAAATTCCCCTAATTGTTGGGCCAAAAGGCAGAAATTCCCTATATGTTGGGGCAAAAAGACAGAAATTCTCCTTATTTTGGGACAAAACTCAGAAATTCCACTTATTTTGGGGCAAAATTGCAGGAATTTACCTTATTTTGAGGCAAAATTGCAGAAATTTCCCTTATTTGAGGGCAAAATTGCAGAAATTTCACTTATTTTCAGGTAAAAAGGCTGAAATATCCTTTATTTTGGGGCAAAAAGGAAGAAATTCCCCTTATTTTGGGGCAAAATTGCAGAAATTTTCCTTATTTTGGGGCAAAAGGGCTGAAATTCTTATTTTGAGGTAAAATGCTGAAATTCCCTATATTTTGGGGCAAAAGGCAAAACTTCTTCTTATTTTGGGGCAAAGAGGCACAAATTTCCCTTATTTTCGGGCAAAATTGCAGAAATTTCATTTATTTCAGGGCAAAAAGTCAGAAATTCTTTTTATTTTCGGGCAAAGAGCAGAAATTTCTTTTATTATGTTACAAAATTGAAGAAATTTTTCTTATTTTGAAACAAAAAGGCAGAAAATTCCCCTTATTTTGAGGCAAAAAGCAGAAATTATTCTCAATTTGTGGTAAAATTCAGAAATTCCCTTTATTTTGGGGCTAAAAGGCAGAAATTCCCTGTATTTTGAAGCAAAATTGCAGAAATTCTCATAATTTTCGGGCAAAAAGGCAGAAATTCTCCTTATTTTGGGGCAAAAAGACAGAAAATCTCCTTTTTCGGGAGCAAACATTCAGAAATTCCCATTATTTTGGGGCAAAATTGCAGAAATTTCCCTTATTTTGGGGCAAAATTGCAGAAATTTCCCTTATTTTGGGGCAAAATTGCAGAAATTTCACGTATTTCAGGGGAAAAAGGCAGAAATTTTTTTTGGGGGGCAAAAAAGGAGAAATTTTTTTTATTTTGGTACAAAATTGCAGAAATTTTTCTTATTTTGGGGCAAAAAGTCAGAAATTCCCCATATTTTGGGGCAAAAAGGCAGAAATTCCCCTTATTTTGAGGTAATAAGGCTGAAATTCCCCTTATTTTGGGGCAAAAAGACAGAAATTTCGTTTATTTTGGGGAAAAGGCAGAAATTGCACTTATTTTGAGTCAAAAAGGTGGAAAATCCCCTTATTTTGGGGCAAAAATGAAGAAATTTGCTTTTTTATGGCAAAAAGGTATACATTCCCTTTATTTTCGGGCAAAAAGGCAGAAATTCTTTGTATTTTGGAGCAAAATTGCAGAAATTCCCCTAATTTTTGGGCAAAAAGGCAGAAATTTTTTTTATTTTGGGGTAAAACTGCAGAAATTTCACTTATTTTGCGGCAAAATGTCAGAAATTCCCCTTATTTTTGGCAAAAAATGCAGAAAATCCCCTTATTTTAGGGCAAAATTGCAGAAATTTCTTTTATTTGGGGGCAAAAACAGAAATTCCCCTTATTTTGGGGCAAAATTGCAGAAATTTCCCTTATTATGGGGAAAAATTTCAGAATTTTCCCTTATTTTAGGGCAAAATTGCAGAAATTTCACTTATTTCAGAGAAAAAAACAAAAATTTTTCTTATTTTGGGGCAAAAAGGCAGAAATTCCCATTATTTTGGGGCAAAAAGGCAGAAATTCACCTTATTTTGGGGTAAAATTGCAGAAATTTCACATATTTCAGGGCAAAACGGCAGAAATTCCCCTTATTTTGGGGCAAAAAGGCAGAAATTTCCCTTATTTTGGGATAAAATTGCAGAAATTTCCCTTATTTGGGGGCAAAAAGGCAGAAAATCCACTTAATTTCGGGTAAAAAGGCAGAAATTTCTCGTATTTTGGAGCAAAATTGCAGAAACTCCCCTAATTGTGGGGCAAAAAGGCAGAATTTCCCTTTATTTTGGGGCAAAAATAGAGAAATTCTTTTTATTTTGGGGCAAAAATCAGAAATTTTCTTTATTTTGGGGCAAAATTTTAGAAATTTCTTTTATATTGTTACAGACTTGCAGAAATTTTTCTTATTTTGTGGCAAAAAGGCAGAAATTCCCCATATTTTGGTGCAAAATGCTGAAATTCCCCTTATTTTGAGGTAAAATCCTGAAATTCCTTATATTTTGGGGCAAAAAGGCAGAAATTCCTAATATTTTGTGGCAAAAATGCAGAAATTCCCCTTTTTTTGAGGTAAAAAGGCCAAAATTCCCCTTATTTGGGGGCAAGAAGGCAGAATTTTTTTTATTTTGGTACAAAATTGCAGAAATTTTTCTTATTTTGGGGCAAAAAGTCAGAAATTCCCCATATTTTGGGGCAAAAAGGCAGAAATTCCCCTTATTTTGAGGTAATAAGGCTGAAATTCCCCTTATTTTGGGGCAAAAAGGCAGAAATTTCGTTTATTTTGGGGAAAAGGCAGAAATTGCACTTATTTTGAGTCAAAAAGGTGGAAAATTCCCTTATTTTGGGGCAAAAATGAAGAAATTTGCTTTTTTATGGCAAAAAGGTATACATTCCCTTTATTTTCGGGCAAAAAGGCAGAAATTCTTTGTATTTTGGAGCAAAATTGCAGAAATTCCCCTAATTTTTGGATAAAAAGGCAGAAATTCCCCTTATGTTGGGGTAAAACTGCAGAAATTTCACTTATTTTGCGGCAAAATGTCAGAAATTCCCCTTATTTTCAGCAAAAAATGCAGAAAATCCCCTTATTTTAGGGCAAAATTGCAGAAATCTCCCTTATTTGGGGTCAAAAACAGAAATTCCCTTTATTTTGGGGCAAAATTGCAGAAATTTCCCTTATTTTGGGAAAAAATTGCAGAAATTTCCCTTATTTGGGGGCAAAAAGGCAGAAAATCCACTTAATTTCGGGTAAAAAGGCAGAAATTTCTCGTATTTTGGAGCAAAATTGCAGAAACTCCCCTAATTTTCGGGCAAAAAGGCAGAATTTCCCTTTATTGTGGGGCAAAAATAGAGAAATTCTTTTTATTTTGGGGCAAAAATCAGAAATTTCCCTTATTTTGGGGCAAAATTTTAGAAATTTTTTTTATATTGTTACAGACTTGCAGAAATTTTTCTTATTTTGTGGCAAAAAGGCAGAAATTTCCCATACTTTGGTGCAAAAAGGCTGAAATTCCCCATATTTTGGGGAAAAAAGGCAGAAATTCCTCTCATTTGTGGGCAAAAAGGCACAAATTTCCCTTATTTACGGGCATAATTGCAGGAATTTCATTTATTTCAGGGCAAAAAGTCAGAAATTCCATTTATTTTGGGGAAAAAAGGCAGAAATTTCTTTTATTTTGATACAAAATTGTAGAAATTTTCCTTATTTTGGAACAAAAAGCAAAAATTACCCATATTTTGGGCAAAAAGGCAGAAATTCCCCTTATTTTGAGGTAAAAAGGCTGAAATTCCTGTAATTTTGGGGAAAAAAAGGCAGAAATTCCCTTTACTTTGTGGCAAAAAGGCAGAAATTCCCGTTAATTGGGGCAGAAAAGCAGAAATTTTCCTTATTTAAAGGCAATAGGGCAGAAATTCCCCATATTTTGTGGCAAAAAGGCAGAAATTCCCCTTATTTGAAGGTAAAATGCTGAATTTCCCCTTATTTTCGGCAAAAAGGCAGAAATTCCTATTATTTTGGGGCAAAATTGCAGAAATTTCAATTATTTCTGGGCAAAAAGTCAGATATTTGCCTTATTTTGGGGCAAAAAGCAGAAATTCCCTTAATTTTGGGGCCAAAAACAGAAATTCCCCTTATTTTGGGGTAAAATTGCAGAAATTTCAAATATTTCAGGGCAAAAAGGCAGAAATTCCACTTTATTTCGGACAATAACGCAGAAATTCCCATTATTTTAAAACTAAATTTCAGAAATCCCCCTTATATTGGTGCAAAAATGGAGAAATTCCCTTTATTTTTGTGCAATAAGGCAGATTTCCCCGTATTTTGAAGCAAAATTGCACATATTTCCCTAATTTTGAAGGAAAATGCAGAAATTCACATTATTTTGGAACAAAAAGACAGAAATTCTCCTTATTTCAGGGCAAAAAGTCAGAAATTCCCCTTCTTTTGGGGTAAAATTGCAGAAATTTTCTTTATTTTGGGGCAAAATTGCAGAAATTTCTCTTATTTTGGGGCAAAATTGCAGAAATTTCACTTATTTCAGGGAAAAAGTGCAGAAATTTCTCTTATTTTGGGGCAAAAAGGCAGAAATTTCTTTTATTTTGGTACAAAATTGCAGAAATTTTCTTTATTTTGGGGCAAAATTGCAGAAATTTCCCTTATTTTGGGGCAAAATTGCAGAAATTTCACTTATTTCAGGGAAAAAGTGCAGAAATTTCTCTTATTTTGGGGCAAAAAGGCAGAAATTTCTTTTATTTTGGTACAAAATTGCAGAAATTTTCTTTATTTTGGGGCAAAAATGAAGAAATTCCCCATATTTTGGGGCAAAAAGGCAGAGATTTGCCTTATTATGAGGTAAAATGCTGAAATTCCCCTTATTTTGGGGCAAAAATACAGAAATTCCCTTTATTTTGTGGCAAAAAGGCAGAAATTTCCCTTATTTTGGGGCAAAATTGCAGAAATTTCACTTATTTCAGGGCAAAATTCAAAAATTCCTTTTATTTTAGGGCAAAAAGACAGAAATTCCGTTCATTTTTAGGTAAAAAGGCAGAAATTTCACTTATTTTGAGGTAAGAAGGCAGAAATTCCTCTTATTTTGGGGCAAAAATGAAGAAAGTTCTCTTTTTTGTGGCAAAAGGTATACATTCCCCTTATTTTCGGGCAAAAAAAGCAGAAATTCCCCGTATTTTGGAGCAGAATTGAAAAAAATCCCCTAATTGTGGGGCAAAAAGGCAGAAATTCCCTATATGTTGGGGCAAAAAGACAGAAATTCTCCTTATTTTGGGGCAAAACTCAGAAATTCCACTTATTTTGGGGCAAATTTCCAGAAATTTCCCTTATTTTGGGGCAAAATTGCAGAAATTTTACTTATTTTGGGGCAAAATTGCAGAAATTTCACTTATTTCAGGTAAAAATGGCAGAAATTTTTCTTATTTTGGGGCAAAAAGGCAGAAATTCCTAATATTTTGTGGCAAAAATGCAGAAATTCCCCTTATTTTGAGGTAAAAAGGCTGAAATTCCCCTTATTTGGGGGCAAAAAGGCAGAAATTTCCCTAATTTTGAGGCAAAAGTGCAAACATTTCACTTATTTCAGGGTAATAAGTCAGAAATTTTCCTTATTTTGGGGCAAAAAAGACAGAAATTCCCTTTGTTTTGGAAGGAAAATACAGAAATTCCACTTCTTTAGAGACAAAAAGGCAGAAATTCCCCTTATTTTGAAGCAAAAATGAAGAAATTCCCCTAATTGTTGGGCCAAAAGGCAGAAATTCCCTATATGTTGGGGAAAAAAGACAGAAATTCTCCTTATTTTGGGACAAAACTCAGAAATTCCACTTATTTTGGGGCAAAATTGCAGGAATTTACCTTATTTTGAGGCAAAATTGCAGAAATTTCCCTTATTTGAGGGCAAAATTGCAGAAATTTCACTTATTTTCAGGTAAAAAGGCTGAAATATCCTTTATTTTGGGGCAAAAAGGAAGAAATTCCCCTTATTTTGGGGCAAAATTGCAGAAATTTTCCTTATTTTGGGGCAAAAGGGCTGAAATTCTTATTTTGAGGTAAAATGCTGAAATTCCCCATATTTTGGGGCAAAAGGCAAAACTTCTTCTTATTTTGGGGCAAAGAGGCACAAATTTCCCTTATTTTTGGGCAAAATTGCAGAAATTTCATTTATTTCAGGGCAAAAAGTCAGAAATTCTTTTTATTTTGGGGCAAAGAGCAGAAATTTCTTTTATTATGGTACAAAATTGAAGAAATTTTTCTTATTTTGAAACAAAAAGGCAGAAAATTCCCCTTATTTTGAGGCAAAAAGCAGAAATTATTCTCAATTTGAGGTAAAATGCAGAAATTCCCTTTATTTTGGGGCTATAGGCAGAAATTCCCTGTATTTTGAAGCAAAATTGCAGAAATTCTCATAATTTTCGGGCAAAAAGGCAGAAATTCTCCTTATTTTGGGGCAAAAAGACAGAAAATCTCCTTTTTCGGGAGCAAACAGTCAGAAATTCCCCTTATTTTGGGGCAAAATTGCAGAAATTTCCTTTACATTGGGGCAAAATTGCAGAAATTTCCCTTATTTTGGGGCAAAATTGCAGAAATTTCAGGTATTTGAGAAAAAAAAGGCAGAAATTTTTTTGGGGGGGGCAAAAAGGCAGAAATTTTTTTTATTTTGGGGCAAAAAGTCAGAAATTCCCCATATTTTGGGGCAAAAAGGCAGAAATTCCCCTTATTTTGAGGTAATAAGGCTGAAATTCCCCTTATTTTGGGGCAAAAAGGCAGAAATTTCGTTTATTTTGGGGAAAAGGCAGAAATTGCACTTATTTTGAGTCAAAAAGGTGGAAAATCCCCTTATTTTGGGGCAAAAATGAAGAAATTTGCTTTTTTATGGCATAAAGGTATACATTCCCTTTATTTTCGGGCAAAAAGGCAGAAATTCTTTGTATTTTGGAGCAAAATTGCAGAAATTCCCCTAATTTTTGGGCAAAAAGGCAGAAATTTTCCTTATTTTGGGGTAAAACTGCAGAAATTTCACTTATTTTGCGGCAAAATGTCAGAAATTCCTCTTATTTTTGGCAAAAAATGCAGAAAATCCCCTTATTTTAGGGCAAAATTGCAGAAATTTCCCTTATTTGGGGACAAAAACAGAAATTCCCCTTATTTTGGGGCAAAATTGCAGAAATTTCCCTTATTATGGGGAAAAATTGCAGAAATTTCCCTAATTTTAGGGCAAAATTGCAGAAATTTCACTTATTTCAGAGAAAAAAAGCAAAAATTTTTCTTATTTTGAAGCAAAAAGGCAGAAATTCCCATTATTTTGGGGCAAAAAGGCAGAAATTCACCTTATTTTGGGGTAAAATTGCAGAAGTTTCACATATTTCAGGGCAAAACGGCAGAAATTCCCCTTATTTTGGGGCAAAAAGGCAGAAATTTCCCTTATTTTGGGATAAAATTGCAGAAATTTCCCTTATTTGGGGGCAAAAAGGCAGAAAATCCACTTAATTTCGGGTAAAAAGGCAGAAATTTCTCGTATTTTGGAGCAAAATTGCAGAAACTCCCCTAATTTTGGGGCAAAAAGGCAGAATTTCCCTTTATTTTGGGGCAAAAATAGAGAAATTCTTTTTATTTTGGGGCAAAAATCAGAAATTTCCTTTATTTTGGGGCAAAATTTTAGAAATTTCTTTTATATTGTTACAGACTTGCAGAAATTTTTCTTATTTTGTGGCAAAAAGGCAGAAATTCCCCATATTTTGGTGTAAAAAGGCTGAAATTCCCCTTATTTTGAGGTAAAATCCTGAAATTCCCTATATTTTGGGGCAAAAAGGCAGAAATTCCCCTCATTTGGGGGCAAAAAGGCACAAATTTCCCTTATTTTCGGGCATAATTGCAGGAATTTCATTTATTTCAGGGCAAAAAGTCAGAAATTCCTTTTATTTTGGGGCAAAAACAGAAATTTCTTTTATTTTGATACAAAATTGTAGAAATTTTCCTTATTTTGGAACAAAAAGGCAAAAATTACCTATATTTTGGGGAAAAAGGCAGAAATTTTTTTTATTTTGAGGTAAAAAGGCTGAAATTCCCGTTATTTTGGGGCATAAAGGCAGAAATTCCCTTTACTTTGTGGCAAAAGGGCAGAAATTCCCGTTAATTGGGGCAGAAAAGCAGAAATTTTCCTTATTTAAGGGCAATAGGGCAGAAATTCCCCTTATTTGAAGGTAAAATGCTGAAATTCCCCTTATTTTCGGCAAAAAGGCAGAAATTCCTATTA
The DNA here is from genome assembly GCF_963924665.1 of Micromys minutus. Taxonomy (NCBI): domain Eukaryota; kingdom Metazoa; phylum Chordata; class Mammalia; order Rodentia; family Muridae; genus Micromys; species Micromys minutus. The sequence goes on along the minus strand of NW_027667250.1, from coordinate 1,254,364 downwards.
TTTTGGGGCAAAATTGCAGAAATTTCAATTATTTCTGGGCAAAAAGTCAGATATTTGCCTTATTTTGGGGCAAAAAGCAGAAATTCCCTTAATTTGGGGGCCAAAAACAGAAATTCCCTTTATTTTGGGGTAAAATTGCAGAAATTTCAAATATTTCAGGGCAAAAAGGCAGAAATTCCACTTTTTTTCGGACAATAACGCAAAAATTCCCCGTATTTTAAAACTAAATTTCAGAAATCCCCCTTATATTGGTGCAAAAATGGAGAAATTCCCTTTATTTTTGTGCAATAAGGCAGATTTCCCCGTATTTTGAAGCAAAATTGCACATATTTCCCTAATTTTGAAGGAAAATGCAGAAATTCACATTATTTTGGAACAAAAAGACAGAAATTCTCCTTATTTCAGGGCAAAAAGTCAGAAATTCCCCTTCTTTTGGGGTAAAATTGCAGAAATTTTCTTTATTTTGGGGCAAAATTGCAGAAATTTCTTATTTTGGGGCAAAATTGCAGAAATTTCACTTATTTCAGGGAAAAAGTGCAGAAATTTCTCTTATTTTGGGGCAAAAAGGCAGAAATTTCTTTTATTTTGGTACAAAATTGCAGAAATTTTCTTTATTTTGGGGCAAAATTGCAGAAATTTCCCTTATTTTGGGGCAAAATTGCAGAAATTTCACTTATTTCAGGGAAAAAGTGCAGAAATTTCTCTTATTTTGGGGCAAAAAGGCAGAAATTTCTTTTATTTTGGTACAAAATTGCAGAAATTTTCTTTATTTTGGGGCAAAAATGAAGAAATTCCCCATATTTTGGGGCAAAAAGGCAGAGATTTGCCTTATTATGAGGTAAAATGCTGAAATTCCCCTTATTTTGGGGCAAAAATACAGAAATTCCCTTTATTTTGTGGCAAAAAGGCAGAAATTTCCCTTATTTTGGGGCAAAATTGCAGAAATTTCACTTATTTCAGGGCAAAATTCAAAAATTCCTTTTATTTTAGGGCAAAAAGACAGAAATTCCGTTCATTTTTAGGTAAAAAGGCAGAAATTTCACTTATTTTGAGGTAAGAAGGCAGAAATTCCTCTTATTTTGGGGCAAAAATGAAGAAATTTCTCTTTTTTGTGGCAAAAGGTATACATTCCCCTTATTTTCGGGCAAAAAAAGCAGAAATTCCCCGTATTTTGGAGCAGAATTGAAAAAAATCCCCGAATTGTGGGGCAAAAAGGAAGAAATTCCCTATATGTTGGGGCAAAAAGACAGAAATTCTCCTTATTTTGGGGCAAAACTCAGAAATTCCACTTATTTTGGGGCAAAATTCCAGAAATTTCCCTTATTTTGGGGCAAAATTGCAGAAATTTTACTTATTTTGGGGCAAAATTGCAGAAATTTCACTTATTTCAGGTAAAAATGGCAGAAATTTTTCTTATTTTGGGGCAAAAAGGCAGAAATTCCTAATATTTTGTGGCAAAAATGCAGAAATTCCTCTTATTTTGAGGTAAAAAGGCTGAAATTCCCCTTATTTGGGGGCAAAAAGGCAGAAATTTCCCTAATTTTGGGGCAAAAGTGCAAACATTTCACTTATTTCAGGGTAATAAGTCAGAAATTTTCCTTATTTTGGGGCAAAAAAGACAGAAATTCCCTTTGTTTTGGAAGGAAAATACAGAAATTCCACTTCTTTAGAGACAAAAAGGCAGAAATTCCCCTTATTTTGAAGCAAAAATGAAGAAATTCCCCTAATTGTTGGGCCAAAAGGCAGAAATTCCCTATATGTTGGGGAAAAAAGACAGAAATTCTCCTTATTTTGGGACAAAACTCAGAAATTCCACTTATTTTGGGGCAAAATTGCAGGAATTTACCTTATTTTGAGGCAAAATTGCAGAAATTTCCCTTATTTGAGGGCAAAATTGCAGAAATTTCACTTATTTTCAGGTAAAAAGGCTGAAATATCCTTTATTTTGGGGCAAAAAGGAAGAAATTCCCCTTATTTTGGGGCAAAATTGCAGAAATTTTCCTTATTTTGGGGCAAAAGGGCTGAAATTCTTATTTTGAGGTAAAATGCTGAAATTCCCCATATTTTGGGGCAAAAGGCAAAACTTCTTCTTATTTTGGGGCAAAGAGGCACAAATTTCCCTTATTTTCGGGCAAAATTGCAGAAATTTCATTTATTTCAGGGCAAAAAGTCAGAAATTCCTTTTATTTTGGGGCAAAGAGCAGAAATTTCTTTTATTATGGTACAAAATTGAAGAAATTTTTCTTATTTTGAAACAAAAAGGCAGAAAATTCCCCTTATTTTGAGGCAAAAAGCAGAAATTATTCTCAATTTGAGGTAAAATGCAGAAATTCCCTTTATTTTGGGGCTAAAAGGCAGAAATTCCCTGTATTTTGAAGCAAAATTGCAGAAATTCTCATAATTTTCGGGCAAAAAGGCAGAAATTCTCCTTATTTTGGGGCAAAAAGACAGAAAATCTCATTTTTCGGGAGCAAACAGTCAGAAATTCCCCTTATTTTGGGGCAAAATTGCAGAAATTTCCTTTACATTGGGGCAAAATTGCAGAAATTTCCCTTATTTTGGGGCAAAATTGCAGAAATTTCAGGTATTTGAGAAAAAAAAGGCAGACATTTTTTTGGGGGGGGCAAAAAGGCAGAAATTTTTTTTATTTTGGGGCAAAAAGTCAGAAATTCCCCATATTTTGGGGCAAAAAGGCAGAAATTCCCCTTATTTTGAGGTAATAAGGCTGAAATTCCCCTTATTTTGGGGCAAAAAGGCAGAAATTTCGTTTATTTTGGGGAAAAGGCAGAAATTGCACTTATTTTGAGTCAAAAAGGTGGAAAATCCCCTTATTTTGGGGCAAAAATGAAGAAATTTGCTTTTTTATGGAATAAAGGTATACATTCCCTTTATTTTCGGGCAAAAAGGCAGAAATTCTTTGTATTTTGGAGCAAAATTGCAGAAATTCCCCTAATTTTTGGGCAAAAAGGCAGAAATTTTCCTTATTTTGGGGTAAAACTGCAGAAATTTCACTTATTTTGCGGCAAAATGTCAGAAATTCCTCTTATTTTTGGCAAAAAATGCAGAAAATCCCCTTATTTTAGGGCAAAATTGCAGAAATTTCCCTTATTTGGGGACAAAAACAGAAATTCCCCTTATTTTGGGGCAAAATTGCAGAAATTTCCCTTATTATGGGGAAAAATTGCAGAAATTTCCCTTATTTTAGGGCAAAATTGCAGAAATTTCACTTATTTCAGAGAAAAAAAGCAAAAATTTTTCTTATTTTGAAGCAAAAAGGCAGAAATTCCCATTATTTTGGGGCAAAAAGGCAGAAATTCACCTTATTTTGGGGTAAAATTGCAGAAGTTTCACATATTTCAGGGCAAAACGGCAGAAATTCCCCTTATTTTGGGGCAAAAAGGCAGAAATTTCCCTTATTTTGGGATAAAATTGCAGAAATTTCCCTTATTTGGGGGCAAAAAGGCAGAAAATCCACTTAATTTCAGGTAAAAAGGCAGAAATTTCTCGTATTTTGGAGCAAAATTGCAGAAACTCCCCTAATTTTGGGGCAAAAAGGCAGAATTTCCCTTTATTTTGGGGCAAAAATAGAGAAATTCTTTTTATTTTGGGGCAAAAATCAGAAATTTCCTTTATTTTGGGGCAAAATTTTAGAAATTTCTTTTATATTGTTACTGACTTGCAGAAATTTTTCTTATTTTGTGGCAAAAAGGCAGAAATTCCCCATATTTTGGTGCAAAAAGGCTGAAATTCCCCTTATTTTGAGGTAAAATCCTGAAATTCCCCATATTTTGGGGCAAAAAGGCAGAAATTCCCCTCATTTGGGGGCAAAAAGGCACAAATTTCCCTTATTTTCGGGCATAATTGCAGGAATTCCATTTATTTCAGGGCAAAAAGTCAGAAATTCCTTTTATTTTGGGGCAAAAACAGAAATTTCTTTTATTTTGATACAAAATTGTAGAAATTTTCCTTATTTTGGAACAAAAAGGCAAAAATTACCCATATTTTGGGAAAAAAGGCAGAAATTTTTTTTATTTTGAGGTAAAAAGGCTGAAATTCCCGTTATTTTGGGGCATAAAGGCAGAAATTCCCTTTACTTTGTGGCAAAAGGGCAGAAATTCCCGTTAATTGGGGCAGAAAAGCAGAAATTTTCCTTATTTTAGGGCAATAGGGCAGAAATTCCCCTTATTTGAAGGTAAAATGCTGAAATTCCCCTTATTTTCGGCAAAAAGGCAGAAATTCCTATTATTTTGGGGCAAAATTGCAGAAATTTCAATTATTTCTGGGCAAAAAGTCAGATATTTGCCTTATTTTGGGGCAAAAAGCAGAAATTCCCTTAATTTGGGGGCCAAAAACAGAAATTCCCTTTATTTTGGGGTAAAATTGCAGAAATTTCAAATATTTCAGGGCAAAAAGGCAGAAATTCCACTTTATTTCGGACAATAACGCAGAAATTCCCCGTATTTTAAAACTAAATTTCAGAAATCCCCCTTATATTGGTGCAAAAATGGAGAAATTCCCTTTATTTTTGTGCAATAAGGCAGATTTCCCCGTATTTTGAAGCAAAATTGCACATATTTTTCTAATTTTGAAGGAAAATGCAGAAATTCACATTATTTTGGAACAAAAAGACAGAAATTCTCCTTATTTCAGGGCAAAAAGTCAGAAATTCCCCTTCTTTTGGGGTAAAATTGCAGAAATTTTCTTTATTTTGGGGCAAAATTGCAGAAATTTCTCTTATTTTGGGGCAAAATTGCAGAAATTTCACTTATTTCAGGGAAAAAGTGCAGAAATTTCTCTTATTTTGGGGCAAAAAGGCAGAAATTTCTTTTATTTTGGTACAAAATTGCAGAAATTTTCTTTATTTTGGGGCAAAATTGCAGAAATTTCCCTTATTTTGGGGCAAAATTGCAGAAATTTCACTTATTTCAGGGAAAAAGTGCAGAAATTTCTCTTATTTTGGGGCAAAAAGGCAGAAATTTCTTTTATTTTGGTACAAAATTGCAGAAATTTTCTTTATTTTGGTGCAAAAATGAAGAAATTCCCCATATTTTGGGGCAAAAAGGCAGAGATTTGCCTTATTATGAGGTAAAATTCTGAAATTCCCCTTATTTTGGGGCAAAAATACAGAAATTCCCTTTATTTTGTGGCAAAAAGGCAGAAATTTCCCTTATTTTGGGGCAAAATTGCAGAAATTTCACTTATTTCAGGGCAAAATTCAAAAATTCCTTTTATTTTAGGGCAAAAAGACAGAAATTCCGTTCATTTTTAGGTAAAAAGGCAGAAATTTCACTTATTTTGAGGGAAGAAGGCAGAAATTCCTCTTATTTTGGGGCAAAAATGAAGAAAGTTCTCTTTTTTGTGGCAAAAGGTATACATTCCTTTTATTTTCGGGCAAAAAAAGCAGAAATTCCCCGTATTTTGGAGCAGAATTGAAGAAAATCCCCTAATTGTGGGGCAAAAAGGCAGAAATTCCCTATATGTTGGGGCAAAAAGACAGAAATTCTCCTTATTTTGGGGCAAAACTCAGAAATTCCACTTATTTTGGGGCAAATTTCCAGAAATTTTACTTATTTTGGGGCAAAATTGCAGAAATTTTACTTATTTTGGGGCAAAATTGCAGAAATTTCACTTATTTCAGGTAAAAATGGCAGAAATTTTTCTTATTTTGGGGCAAAAAGGCAGAAATTCCTAATATTTTGTGGCAAAAATGCAGAAATTCCCCTTATTTTGAGGTAAAAAGGCTGAAATTCCCCTTATTTGGGGGCAAAAAGGCAGAAATTTCCCTAATTTTGGGGCAAAAGTGCAAACATTTCACTTATTTCAGGGTAATAAGTCAGAAATTTTCCTTATTTTGGGGCAAAAAAGACAGAAATTCCCTTTGTTTTGGAAGGAAAATACAGAAATTCCACTTCTTTAGAGACAAAAAGGCAGAAATTCCCCTTATTTTGAAGCAAAAATGAAGAAATTCCCCTAATTGTTGGGCCAAAAGGCAGAAATTCCCTATATGTTGGGGCAAAAAGACAGAAATTCTCCTTATTTTGGGACAAAACTCAGAAATTCCACTTATTTTGGGGCAAAATTGCAGGAATTTACCTTATTTTGAGGCAAAATTGCAGAAATTTCCCTTATTTGAGGGCAAAATTGCAGAAATTTCACTTATTTTCAGGTAAAAAGGCTGAAATATCCTTTATTTTGGGGCAAAAAGGAAGAAATTCCCCTTATTTTGGGGCAAAATTGCAGAAATTTTCCTTATTTTGGGGCAAAAGGGCTGAAATTTTTATTTTGAGGTAAAATGCTGAAATTCCCCATATTTTGGGGCAAAAGGCAAAACTTCTTCTTATTTTGGGGCAAAGAGGCACAAATTTCCCTTATTTTCGGGCAAAATTGCAGAAATTTCATTTATTTCAGGGCAAAAAGTCAGAAATTCCTTTTATTTTGGGGCAAAGAGCAGAAATTTCTTTTATTATGGTACAAAATTGAAGAAATTTTTCTTATTTTGAAACAAAAAGGCAGAAAATTCCCCTTATTTTGAGGCAAAAGGCAGAAATTATTCTCAATTTGAGGTAAAATGCAGAAATTCCCTTTATTTTGGGGCAAAAAGGCAGAAATTCCCCTCATTTGGGGGCAAAAAGGCCCAAATTTCCCTTATTTTCGGGCATAATTGCAGGAATTTCATTTATTTCAGGGCAAAAAGTCAGAAATTCCTTTTATTTTGGGGCAAAAACAGAAATTTCTTTTATTTTGATACAAAATTGTAGAAATTTTCCTTATTTTGGAACAAAAAGGCAAAAATTACCCATATTTTGGGGAAAAAGGCGGAAATTCCCCTTATTTTGAGGTAAAAAGGCTGAAATTCCCGTTATTTTGGGGCAAAAAGGCAGAAATTCAATTTACTTTGTGGCAAAAAGGCAGAAATTCCCGTTAATTGGGGCAGAAAAGCAGAAATTTTCCTTATTTAAGGGCAATAGGGCAGAAATTCCCCTTATTTGAAGGTAAAATGCTAAAATTCCCCTTATTTTCGGCAAAAAGGCAGAAATTCCTATTATTTTGGGGCAAAATTGCAGAAATTTCAATTATTTCTGGGCAAAAAGTCAGATATTTGCCTTATTTTGGGGCAAAAAGCAGAAATTCCATTAATTTGGGGGCCAAAAACAGAAATTCCCTTTATTTTGGGGTAAAATTGCAGAAATTTCAAATATTTCAGGGCAAAAAGGCAGAAATTCCACTTTATTTCGGACAATAACGCAGAAATTCCCCGTATTTTAAAACTAAATTTCAGAAATCCCCCTTATATTGGTGCAAAAATGGAGAAATTCCCTTTATTTTTGTGCAATAAGGCAGATTTCCCCGTATTTTGAAGCAAAATTGCACATATTTCCCTAATTTTGAAGGAAAATGCAGAAATTCACATTATTTTGGAACAAAAAGACAGAAATTCTCCTTATTTCAGGGCAAAAAGTCAGAAATTCCCCTTATTTTGGGGTAAAATTGCAGAAATTTTCTTTATTTTGGGGCAAAATTGCAGAAATTTCCCTTATTTTGGGGCAAAATTGCAGAAATTTCACTTATTTCAGGGGAAAAGTGCAGAAATTTCTCTTATTTTGGGGCAAAAAGGCAGAAATTTCTTTTATTTTGGTACAAAATTGCAGAAATTTTCTTTATTTTGGGGCAAAATTGCAGAAATTTCCCTTATTTTGGGGCAAAATTGCAGAAATTTCACTTATTTTAGGGAAAAAGTGCAGAAATTTCTCTTATTTTGGGGCAAAAAGGCAGAAATTTCTTTTATTTTGGTACAAAATTGCAGAAATTTTCTTTATTTTGGGGCAAAAATGAAGAAATTCCCCATATTTTGGGGCAAAAAGGCAGAGATTTGCCTTATTATGAGGTAAAATGCTGAAATTCCCCTTATTTTGGGGCAAAAATACAGAAATTCCCTTTATTTTGTGGCAAAAAGGCAGAAATTTCCCTTATTTTGGGGCAAAATTGCAGAAATTTCACTTATTTCAGGGCAAAATTCAAAAATTCCTTTTATTTTGGGGCAAAAAGACAGAAATTCCGTTCATTTTTAGGTAAAAAGGCAGAAATTTAACTTATTTTGAGGTAAGGAGGCAGAAATTCCTCTTATTTTGGGGCAAAAATGAAGAAATTTCTCTTTTTTGTGGCAAAAGGTATACATTCCCCTTATTTTCGGGCAAAAAAAGCAGAAATTCCCCTTATTTTGGAGCAGAATTGAAGAAAATCCCCTAATTGTGGGGCAAAAAGGCAGAAATTCCCTATATGTTGGGGCAAAAAGACAGAAATTCTCCTTATTTTGGGGCAAAACTCAGAAATTCCACTTATTTTGGGGCAAAATTCCAGAAATTTTACTTATTTTGGGGCAAAATTGCAGAAATTTTACTTATTTTGGGGCAAAATTGCAGAAATTTCACTTATTTCAGGTAAAAATGGCAGAAATTTTTCTTATTTTGGGGCAAAAAGGCAGAAATTCCTAATATTTTGTGGCAAAAATGCAGAAATTCCCCTTATTTTGAGGTAAAAAGGCTGAAATTCCCCTTATTTGGGGGCAAAAAGGCAGAAATTTCCCTAATTTTGGGGCAAAAGTGCAAACATTTCACTTATTTCAGGGTAATAAGTCAGAAATTTTCCTTATTTTGGGGCAAAAAAGACAGAAATTCCCTTTGTTTTGGAAGGAAAATACAGAAATTCCACTTCTTTAGAGACAAAAAGGCAGAAATTCCCCTTATTTTGAAGCAAAAATGAAGAAATTCCTCTAATTGTTGGGCCAAAAGGCAGAAATTCCCTATATGTTGGGGCAAAAAGACAGAAATTCTCCTTATTTTGGGACAAAACTCAGAAATTCCACTTATTTTGGGGCAAAATTGCAGGAATTTACCTTATTTTGAGGCAAAATTGCAGAAATTTCCCTTATTTGGGGCAAAATTGCAGAAATTTCACTTATTTTCAGGTAAAAAGGCTGAAATATCCTTTATTTTGGGGCAAAAAGGAAGAAATTCCCCTTATTTTGGGGCAAAATTGCAGAAATTTTCCTTATTTTGGGGCAAAAGGGCTGAAATTCTTATTTTGAGGTAAAATGCTGAAATTCCCCATATTTTGGGGCAAAAGGCAAAACTTCTTCTTATTTTGGGGCAAAGAGGCACAAATTTCCCTTATTTTCGGGCAAAATTGCAGAAATTTCATTTATTTCAGGGCAAAAAGTCAGAAATTACTTTTATTTTGGGGCAAAGAGCAGAAATTTCTTTTATTATGGTACAAAATTGAAGAAATTTTTCTTATTTTGAAACAAAAAGGCAGAAAATTCCCCTTATTTTGAGGCAAAAGGCAGAAATTATTCTCAATTTGAGGTAAAATGCAGAAATTCCCTTTATTTTGGGGCTAAAAAACAGAAATTCCCTGTATTTTGAAGCAAAATTGCAGAAATTCTCATAATTTTCGGGCAAAAAGGCAGAAATTCTCCTTATTATGGGGCAAAAAGACAGAAAATCTCCTTTTTCGGGAGCAAACAGTCACAAATTCCCCTAATTTTGGGGCAAAATTGCTGAAATTTCCTTTACATTGGTGCAAAATTGTAGAAATTTTTCTTATTTTGGGGCAAAATTGCAGAAATTTCACGTATTTCAGGGAAAATAGGCAGAAATTTTTTGGGGGGGCAAAAAGGCAGAAATTTTTTTTATTTTGGTACAAAATTGCAGAAATTTTTCTTATTTTGGGGCAAAAAGTCAGAAATTCCCTATATTTTGGGGCAAAAAGGCAGAAATTCCCCTTATTTTGAGGTAAAAAGGCTGAAATTCCCCTTATTTTGGGGCAAAAAGACAGAAATTTTGTTTATTTTGGGGAAAAGGCAGAAATTGCACTTATTTTGAGTCAAAAAGGTGGAAATTCCCCTTATTTTGGGGCAAAAATGAAGAAATTTGCTTTTTTATGTCAAAAAGATATACATTCCCTTTATTTTCGGGCAAAAAGGCAGAAATTCTTTGTATTTTGGAGCAAAATTGCAGAAATTCCCCTAATTTTTGCGCAAAAAGGCAGAAATTTTGTTATTTTGGGGTAAAACTGCAGAAATTTCACTTATTTTGCGGCAAAATGTCAGAAATTCCTTTTATTTTTGGCAAAAATGCAGAAAATCCCCTTATTTTAGGGCAAAATTGCAGAAATTTCCCTTATTTGGGGGCAAAAACAGAAATTTCCCTTATTTGGGGGCAAAAACAGAAATTCCCCTTATTTTGGGGCAAAATTGCAGAAATTTCCCTTATTATGGGAAAAAATTGCAGAAATTTCCTTTATTTTAGGGCAAAATTGCAGAAATTTCACTTATTTCAGAAAAAAAAAAGCAAAAATTTTTCTTATTTTGGGGCAAAAAGGCAGAAATTCCCATTATTTTGGGGCAAAAAGGCAGAAATTCACCTTATTTTGGGGTAAAATTGCAGAAATTTCACATATTTCGGGGCAAAACGGCAGAAATTCCCTTTATTTTGGGGCAAAAGGGCAGAAATTTCCCTTATTTTGGGATAAAATTGCAGAAATTTTTTCTTATTTGGGGGGAAAAAGGCAGAAAATCCACTTAATTTCGGGTAAAAAGGCAGAAATTTCTCGTATTTTGGAGCAAAATTGCAGAAACTCCCCTAATTTTGGGGCAAAAAGGCAGAATTTCCCTTTATTTTGGGGCAAAAATAGAGAAATTCTTTTTATTTTGGGGCAAAAATCAGAAATTTCCTTTATTTTGGGGCAAAATTTTAGAAATTTCTTTTATATTGTTACAGACTTGCAGAAATTTTTCTTATTTTGTGGCAAAAAGGCAGAAATTCCCCATATTTTGGTGCAAAAAGGCTGAAATTCCCCTTATTTTGAGGTAAAATCCTGAAATTCCCCATATTTTGGGGCAAAAAGGCAGAAATTCCCCTCATTTGGGGGCAAAAAAAACCAAATTTCCCTTATTTTCGGGCATAATTGCAGGAATTTCATTTATTTCAGGGCAAAAAGTCAGAAATTCCTTTTATTTTGGGGCAAAAACAGAAATTTCCTTTATTTTGATACAAAATTGTAGAAATTTTCCTTATTTTGGAACAAAAAGGCAAAAATTACCCATATTTTGGGGAAAAAGGCAGAAATTCCCCTTATTTTGAGGTAAAAAGGCTGAAATTCCCGTTATTTTGGGGCAAAAAGGCATAAATTCCCTTTACTTTGTGGCAAAAAGGCAGAAATTCCCGTTAATTGGGGCAGAAAAGCAGAAATTTTCCTTATTTAAGGGCAATAGGGCAGAAATTCCCCTTATTTTGTGGCAAAAAGGCAGAAATTCCCCTTATTTGAAGGTAAAATGCTGAAATTCCCCTTATTTTCGGCAAAAAGGCAGAAATTCCTATTATTTTGGGGCAAAATTGCAGAAATTTCAATTATTTCTGGGCAAAAAGTCAGATATTTGCCTTATTTTGGGGCAAAAAGCAGAAATTCCCTTAATTTTGGGGCCAAAAACAGAAATTCCCCTTATTTTGGGGTAAAATTGCAGAAATTTCAAATATTTCAGGGCAAAAAGGCAGAAATTCCACTTTATTTCGGACAATAATGCAGAAATTCCCCGTATTTTAAAGCTAAATTTCAGAAATTCCCCTTATATTGGTGCAAAAATGGAGAAATTCCCTTTATTTTTGTGCAATAAGGCAGATTTCCCCGTATTTTGAAGCAAAATTGCACATATTTCCCTAATTTTGAAGGAAAATGCAGAAATTCACATTATTTTGGAACAAAAAGACAGAAATTCTCCTTATTTCAGGGCAAAAAGTCAGAAATTCCCCTTCTTTTGGGGTAAAATTGCAGAAATTTTCTTTATTTTGGGGCAAAATTGCAGAAATTTCTCTTATTTTGGGGCAAAATTGCAGAAATTTCACTTATTTCAGGGAAAAAGTGCAGAAATTTCTCTTATTTTGGGGCAAAAAGGCAGAAATTTCTTTTATTTTGGTACAAAATTGCAGAAATTTTCTTTATTTTGGGGCAAAATTGCAGAAATTTCCCTTATTTTGGGGCAAAATTGCAGAAATTTCACTTATTTCAGGGAAAAAGTGCAGAAATTTCTCTTATTTCGGGGCAAAAAGGCAGAAATTTCTTTTATTTTGGTACAAAATTGCAGAAATTTTCTTTATTTTGGGGCAAAAATGAAGAAATTCCCCATATTTTGGGGCAAAAAGGCAGAGATTTGCCTTATTATGAGGTAAAATGCTGAAATTCCCCTTATTTTGGGGAAAAAATACAGAAATTCCCTTTATTTTGTGGCAAAAAGGCAGAAATTTCCCTTATTTTGGGGCAAAATTGCAGAAATTTCACTTATTTCAGGGCAAAATTCAAAAATTCCTTTTATTTTGGGGCAAAAAGACAGAAATTCCGTTCATTTTTAGGTAAAAAGGCAGAAATTTCACTTATTTTGAGGTAAGAAGGCAGAAATTCCTCTTATTTTGGGGCAAAAATGAAGAAATTTCTTTTTTTTGTGGCAAAAGGTATACATTCCCCTTATTTTCGGGCAAAAAAAGCAGAAATTCCCCGTATTTTGGAGCAGAATTGAAGAAAATCCCCTAATTGTGGGGCAAAAAGGCAGAAATTCCCTATATGTTGGGGCAAAAAGACAGAAATTCTCCTTATTTTGGGGCAAAACTCAGAAATTCCACTTATTTTGGGGCAAAATTGCAGAAATTTCCCTTATTTTGGGGCAAAATTGCAGAAATTTTACTTATTTTGGGGCAAAATTGCAGAAATTTCACTTATTTCAGATAAAATGGCAGAAATTTTTCTTATTTTGGGGCAAAAAGGCAGAAATTCCTAATATTTTGTGGCAAAAATGCAGAAATTCCCCTTATTTTGAGGTAAAAAGGTTAAATTCCCCTTATTTGGGGGCAAAAAGGCAGAAATTTCCCTAATTTTGGGGCAAAATTGCAAACATTTCACTTATTTCAGGGTAATAAGTCAGAAATTTTCCTTATTTTGGGGCAAAAAAGACAGAAATTCCCTTTGTTTTGGAAGGAAAATACAGAAATTCCACTTCTTTAGAGACAAAAAGGCAGAAATTCCCCTTATTTTGAAGCAAAAATGAAGAAAATCCCCTAATTGTTGGGCCAAAAGGCAGAAATTCCCTATATGTTGGGGCAAAAAGACAGAAATTCTCCTTATTTTGGGACAAAACTCAGAAATTCCACTTATTTTGGGGCAAAATTGCAGGAATTTACCTTATTTTGAGGCAAAATTGCAGAAATTTCCCTTATTTGAGGGCAAAATTGCAGAAATTTCACTTATTTTCAGGTAAAAAGGCTGAAATATCCTTTATTTTGGGGCAAAAAAAAAGAAATTCCCCTTATTTTGGAGCAAAATTGCAGAAATTTTCCTTATTTTGGGGCAAAAGGGCTGAAATTCTTATTTTGAGGTAAAATGCTGAAATTCCCCATATTTTGGGGCAAAAGGCAAAACTTCTTCTTATTTTGGGGCAAAGAGGCACAAATTTCCCTTATTTTCGGGCAAAATTGCAGAAATTTCATTTATTTCAGGGCAAAAAGTCAGAAATTTTTTTTATTTTGGGGCAAAGAGCAGAAATTTCTTTTATTATGGTACAAAATTGAAGAAATTTTTCTTATTTTGAAACAAAAATGCAGAAAATTCCCCTTATTTTGAGGCAAAAGGCAGAAATTATTCTCAATTTGAGGTAAAATGCAATGCAGAAATTCCCTTTATTTTGGGGCAAAAGGCAGAAATTCTCTGTATTTTGAAGCAAAATTGCAGAAATTCTCATAATTTTCGGGCAAAAAGGCAGAAATTCTCATTATTTTGGGGCAAAAAGACAGAAAATCTCCTTTTTCGGGAGCAAACAGTCAGAAATTCCCCTTATTTTGGGGCAAAATTGCAGAAATTTCCCTTATTTTGGGGCAAAATTGCAGAAATTTCAGGTATTTGAGAAAAAAATGCAGAAATTTTTTTTGGGGGGGCAAAAAGGCAGAAATTTTTTTTATTTTGGTACAAAATGGCAGAAATTTTTCTTATTTTGGGGCAAAAAGTCAGAAATTCCCCATATTTTGGGGCAAAAATGCAGAAATTCCCCTTATTTTGAGGTAATAAGGCTGAAATTCCCCTTATTTTGGGGCAAAAAGGCAGAAATTTTGTTTATTTAGGGAAAAGGCAGAAATTACACTTATTTTGAGTCAAAAAGGTGGAAAATCCCCTTATTTTGGGGCAAAAATGAAGAAATTTGCTTTTTTATGGCAAAAAGGTATACATTCCCTTTATTTTCGGGCAAAAAGGCAGAAATTCTTTGTATTTTGGAGCAAAATTGCAGAAATTCCCCTAATTTTTGGGCAAAAAGGCAGAAATTTTCCTTATTTTGGGGTAAAACTGCAGAAATTTCACTTATTTTGCGGCAAAATGTCAGAAATTCCCCTTATTTTTGGCAAAAAATGCAGAAAATCCCCTTATTTTAGGGCAAAATTGCAGAAATTTTCCTTATTTGGGGACAAAAACAGAAATTCCCCTTATTTTGGGGCAAAATTGCAGAAATTTCCCTTATTATGGGGAAAAATTGCAGAAATTTCCCTAATTTTAGGGCAAAATTGCAGAAATTTCACTTATTTCAGAGAAAAAAAGCAAAAATTTTTCTTATTTTGGGGCAAAAAGGCAGAAATTCCCATTATTTTGGGGCAAAAAGGCAGAAATTCACCTTATTTTGGGGTAAAATTGCAGAAATTTCACATATTTCAGGGCAAAACGGCAGAAATTCCCCTTATTTTGGGGCAAAATGCAGAAATTCCTCTTATTTTGGGATAAATTTGCAGAAATTTCCCTTATTTTGGGGCAAAAAGGCAGAAAATCCACTTCATTTCGGGTAAAAAGGCAGAAATTTCTCGTATTTTGGAGCAAAATTGCAGAAACTCCCCTAATTTTGGGGCAAAAAGGCAGAATTTCCCTTTATTGTGAAGCAAAAATAGAGAAATTCTTTTTATTTTGGGGCAAAAATCAGAAATTTCCCTTATTTTTGGGCAAAATTTTAGAAATTTCTTTTATATTGTTACAGACTTGCAGAAATTTTTCTTATTTTGTGGCAAAAAGGCAAAAATTCCCCATACATTGGTGCAAAAAGGCTGAAATTCCCCATATTTTGAGAAAAAAAGGCAGAAATTCCTCTCATTTGGAGGCAAAAAGGCACAAATTTCCCTTATTTTCGGGCATAATTGCAGGAATTTCATTTATTTCAGGGCAAAAAG
Source organism: Micromys minutus (assembly GCF_963924665.1). NCBI lineage: Eukaryota > Metazoa > Chordata > Mammalia > Rodentia > Muridae > Micromys > Micromys minutus. The sequence goes on along the minus strand of NW_027667250.1, from coordinate 1,239,119 downwards.
TCAGAAATTCCATTTATTTTGGGGCAAAAAGGCAGAAATTTATTTTATTTTGATACAAAATTGTAAAAATTTTCCTTATTTTGGAACAAAAAACAAAAATTACCCATATATTGGGGAAAAAGGCAAAAATTACCCTCTTTTTGAGGTAAAAAGGCTGAAATTCCCCTTATTTGGGGGCAAAAAGGCAGAAATTCCCCTAATTGTGGGGCAAAAAGGCAGAAATTCCCTATATGTTAGGGCAAAAAGACAGAAATTCTCCTTATTTTGGGGCAAAACTCAGAAATTCCACTTATTTTGGGGCAAAATTCCAGAAATTTCCCTTATTTTGAAGCAAAATTGCAGAAATTTTACTTATTTTGGGGCAAAATTGCAGAAATTTCACTTATTTCAGGTAAAAATGGCAGAAATTTTTCTTATTTTGGGGCAAAAATGCAGAAATTCCTAATATTTTGTGGCAAAAATGCAGAAATTCCCCTTATTTTGAGGTAAAAAGGCTGAAATTCCCCTTATTTGGGGGCAAAAAGGCAGAAATTTCCCTAATTTTGGGGCAAAAGTGCAAACATTTCACTTATTTCAGGGTAATAAGTCAGAAATTTTCCTTATTTTGGGGCAAAAAAGACAGAAATTCCCTTTGTTTTGGAAGGAAAATACAGAAATTCCACTTCTTTAGAGACAAAAAGGCAGAAATTCCCCTTATTTTGAAGCAAAAATGAAGAAATTCCCCTAATTGTTGGGCCAAAAGGCAGAAATTCCCTATATGTTGGGGAAAAAAAACAGAAATTCTCCTTATTTTGGGACAAAACTCAGAAATTCCACTTATTTTTGGGGCAAAATTGCAGGAATTTAGCTTATTTTGAGGCAAAATTGCAGAAATTTCCCTTATTTCGGGCAAAATTGCAGAAATTTCACTTATTTTCAGGTAAAAAGGCTGAAATATCCTTTATTTTGGGGCAAAAAAAAAGAAATTCCCCTTATTTTGGAGCAAAATTGCAGAAATTTTCCTTATTTTGGGGCAAAAGGGCTGAAATTCTTATTTTGAGGTAAAATGCTGAAATTCCCCATATTTTGGGGCAAAAGGCAAAACTTCTTCTTATTTTGGGGCAAAGAGGCACAAATTTCCCTTATTTTCGGGCAAAATTGCAGAAATTTCATTTATTTCAGGGCAAAAAGTCAGAAATTTTTTTTATTTTGGGGCAAAGAGCAGAAATTTCTTTTATTATGGTACAAAATTGAAGAAATTTTTCTTATTTTGAAACAAAAAGGCAGAAAATTCCCCTTATTTTGAGGCAAAAGGCAGAAATTATTCTCAATTTGAGGTAAAATGCAGAAATTCCCTTTATTTTGGGGCTAAAAGGCAGAAATTACCTGTATTTTGAAGCAAAATTGCAGAAATTCTCATAATTTTCGGGCAAAAAGGCAGAAATTCTCCTTATTTTGGGGCAAAAAGACAGAAAATCTCCTTTTTCGGGAGCAAACAGTCAGAAATTTCCCTTATTTTGGGGCAAAATTGCAGAAATTTCCTTTACATTGGGGCAAAATTGCAGAAATTTCCCTTATTTTGGGGCAAAATTGCAGAAATTTCACGTTTTTCAGGGAAAAAAGGCAGAAATTTTTTTTTTGGGGGGGGGGAAGGCAGAAATTTTTTTTTATTTTGGGGCAAAAAGTCAGAAATTCCCCATATTTTGGGGCAAAAAGTCAGAAATTCCCCATATTTTGGGGCAAAACGGCAGAAATTCCCCTTATTTTGAGGTAATAAGGCTGAAATTCCCCTTATTTTGGGGCAAAAAGACAGAAATTTCATTTATATTGGGGAAAAGGCGAAAATTGCACTTATTTTGAGTCAAAAAGGTGGAAAATCTCCTTATTTTGGGGCAAAAATGAAGAAATTTGCTTTTTTATGGCAAAAAAATATACATTCCCTTTATTTTCGGGCAAAAAGGCAAAATCCTTTGTATTTTGGAGCAAAATTGCAGAAATTCCCCTTATTTGGGGGCAAAAACAGAAATTCCCCTTATTTTGGAGCAAAATTGCAGAAATTTCCCTTATTATGGGGAAAAATTGCAGAAATTTCCCTTATTTTAGGGCAAAATTGCAGAAATTTCACTTATTTCAGAGAAAAAAACAAAAATTTTTCTTATTTTGGGGCAAAAAGGCAGAAATTCCCATTATTTTGGGGCTAAAAGGCAGAAATTCACCTTATTTTGGGGTAAAATTGCAGAAATTTCACATATTTCAGGGCAAAACGGCAGAAATTCTTCTTATTTTGGGGCAAAAAGGCAGAAATTTCCCTTATTTTGGGATAAAATTGCAGAAATTTCCCTTATTTGGGGGCAAAAAGGCAGAAAATCCACTTAATTTCGGGTAAAAAGGCAGAAATTTCTCGTATTTTTGAGCAAAATTGCAGAAATTCCCCTAATTTTGGGGCAAAAAGGCAGAATTTCCCTTTATTTTGGGGCAAAAATAGAGAAATTCTTTTTATTTTGGGGCAAAAATCAGAAATTTCCTTTATTTTGGGGCAAAATTTTAGAAATTTCTTTTATATTGTTACAGACTTGCAGAAATTTTTCTTATTTTGTGGCAAAAAGGCAGAAATTCCCCATATTTTGGTGCAAAAAGGCTGAAATTCCCCTTATTTTGAGGTAAAATCCTGAAATTCCCCATATTTTGGGGCAAAAAGGCAGAAATTCCCCTCATTTGGGGGCAAAAAGGCACAAATTTCCCTTATTTTCAGGCATAATTGCAGGAATTTCATTTATTTCAGGGCAAAAAGTCAGAAATTCCTTTTATTTTGGGGCAAAAACAGAAATTTCCTTTATTTTGATACAAAATTGTAGAAATTTTCCTTATTTTGGAACAAAAAGGCAAAAATTACCCATATTTTGGGGAAAAAGGCAGAAATTCCCCTTATTTTGAGGTAAAAAGGCTGAAATTCCCGTTATTTTGGGGCAAAAAGGCAGAAATTCCCTTTACTTTGTGGCAAAAAGGCAGAAATTCCCGTTAATTGGGGCAGAAAAGCAGAAATTTTCCTTATTTAAGGGCAATAGGGCAGAAATTCCCCTTATTTTGTGGCAAAAAGGCAGAAATTCCCCTTATTTGAAGGTAAAATGCTGAAATTCCCCTTATTTTCGGCAAAAAGGCAGAAATTCCTATTATTTTGGGGCAAAATTGCAGAAATTTCAATTATTTCTGGGCAAAAAGTCAGATATTTGCCTTATTTTGGGGCAAAAAGCAGAAATTCCCTTAATTTTGGGGCCAAAAACAGAAATTCCCCTTATTTTGGGGTAAAATTGCAGAAATTTCAAATATTTCAGGGCAAAAAGGCAGAAATTCCACTTTATTTCGGACAATAACGCAGAAATTCCCCGTATTTTAAAGCTAAATTTCAGAAATTCCCCTTATATTGGTGCAAAAATGGAGAAATTCCCTTTATTTTTGTGCAATAAGGCAGATTTCCCCGTATTTTGAAGCAAAATTGCACATATTTCCCTAATTTTGAAGGAAAATGCAGAAATTCACATTATTTTGGAACAAAAAGACAGAAATTCTCCTTATTTCAGGGCAAAAAGTAAGAAATTCCCCTTCTTTTGGGGTAAAATTGCAGAAATTTTCTTTATTTTGGGGCAAAATTGCAGAAATTTCTCTTATTTTGGGGCAAAATTGCAGAAATTTCACTTATTTCAGGGAAAAAGTGCAGAAATTTCTCTTATTTTGGGGCAAAAAGGCAGAAATTTCTTTTATTTTGGTACAAAATTGCAGAAATTTTCTTTATTTTGGGGCAAAATTGCAGAAATTTCCCTTATTTTGGGGCAAAATTGCAGAAATTTCACTTATTTCAGGGAAAAAGTGCAGAAATTTCTCTTATTTTGGGGCAAAAAGGCAGAAATTTCTTTTATTTTGGTACAAAATTGCAGAAATTTTCTTTATTTTGTGGCAAAAATGAAGAAATTCCCCATATTTTGGGGCAAAAAGGCAGAGATTTTCCTTATTATGAGGTAAAATGCTGAAATTCCCCTTATTTTGGGGCAAAAATACAGAAATTCCCTTTATTTTGTGGCAAAAAAGGCAGAAATTTCCCTTATTTTGGGGCAAAATTGCAGAAATTTCACTTATTTCAGGGCAAAATTCAAAAATTCCTTTTATTTTGGGGCAAAAAGACAGAAATTCCGTTCATTTTTAGGTAAAAAAGCAGAAATTTCACTTATTTTGAGGGAAGAAGGCAGAAATTCCTCTTATTTTGGGGCAAAAATGAAGAAATTTCTCTTTTTTGTGGCAAAAGGTATACATTCCCCTTATTTTCGGGCAAAAAAAGCAGAAATTCCCCGTATTTTGGAGCAGAATTGAAGAAAATCCCCTAATTGTGGGGCAAAAAGGCAGAAATTCCCTATATGTTGGGGCAAAAAGACAGAAATTCTCCTTATTTTGGGGCAAAACTCAAAATTCCATTTATTTTGGGGCAAAATTCCAGAAATTTCTCTTATTTTGGGGCAAAATTGCAGAAATTTTACTTATTTTGGGGCAAAATTGCAGAAATTTCACTTATTTCAGGTAAAAATGGCAGAAATTTTTCTTATTTTGGGGCAAAAAGGCAGAAATTCCTAATATTTTGTGGCAAAAATGCAGAAATTCCCCTTATTTTGAGGTAAAAAGGCTGAAATTCCCATTATTTGGGGGCAAAAAGGCAGAAATTTCCCTAATTTTGGGGCAAAAGTGCAAACATTTCACTTATTTCAGGGTAATAAGTCAGAAATTTTCCTTATTTTGGGGCAAAAAAAGACAGAAATTCCCTTTGTTTTGGAAGGAAAATACAGAAATTCAACTTCTTTAGAGACAAAAAGGCAGAAATTCCCCTTATTTTGAAGCAAAAATGAAGAAATTCCCCTAATTGTTGGGCCAAAAGGCAGAAATTCCCTATATGTTGGGGCAAAAAGACAGAAATTCTCCTTATTTTGGGACAAAACTCAGAAATTTTACTTATTTTGGGGCAAAATTGCAGGAATTTACCTTATTTTGAGGCAAAATTGCAGAAATTTCCCTTATTTGGGGCAAAATTGCAGAAATTTCACTTATTTTCAGGTAAAAAGGCTGAAATATCCTTTATTTTGGGGCAAAAAAGAAGAAATTCCCCTTATTTTGGGGCAAAATTGCAGAAATTTTCCTTATTTTGGGGCAAAAGGGCTGAAATTCTTATTTTGAGGTAAAATGCTGAAATTCCCCATATTTTGGGGCAAAAGGCAAAACTTCTTCTTATTTTGGGGCAAAGAGGCACAAATTTCCCTTATTATCGGGCAAAATTGCAGAAATTTCATTTATTTCAGGGCAAAAAGTCAGAAATTCCTTTTATTTTGGGGCAAAGAGCAGAAATTTCTTTTATTATGGTACAAAATTGAAGAAATTTATCTTATTTTGAAACAAAAAGGCAGAAAATTCCCCTTATTTTGAGGCAAAAGGCAGAAATTATTCTCAATTTGAGGTAAAATGCAGAAATTCCCTTTATTTTGGGGCTAAAAGGCAGAAATTCCCTGTATTTTGAAGCAAAATTGCAAAAATTCTCTTAATTTTCGGGCAAAAAGGCAGAAATTCTCCTGATTTTGGGGCAAAAAGACAGAAAATCTCCTTTTTCGGGAGCAAACACTCAGAAATTCCCCTTATTTTGGGGCAAAATTGCAGAAATTTCCTTTACATTGGGGCAAAATTGCAGAAATTTCCCTTATTTTGGGGCAAAATTGCAGAAATTTCAAGTATTTGAGAAAAAAAAGGCAGAAATTTTTTTGCGGGGGCAAAAAGGCAGAAATTTTTTTTATTTTGGTACAAAATTGCAGAAATTTTTCTTATTTTGGGGCAAAAAGTCAGAAATTCCCCATATTTTGGGGCAAAAAGGCAGAAATTCCCCTTATTTTGAGGTAATAAGGCTGAAATTCCCCTTATTTTGGGGCAAAAAGGCAGAAATTTCGTTTATTTTGGGGAAAAGGCAGAAATTGCACTTATTTTGAGTCAAAAAGGTGGAAAATCCCCTTATTTTGGGGCAAAAATGAAGAAATTTGCTTTTTTATGGCAAAAAGGTATACATTCCCTTTATTTTCGGGCAAAAAGGCAGAAATTCTTTGTATTTTGGAGCAAAATTGCAGAGATTCCCCTAATTTTTGGGCAAAAAGCAGAAATTTTCCTTATTTTGGGGTAAAACTGCAGAAATTTCACTTATTTTGCGGCAAAATGTCAGAAATTCCCCTTATTTTTGGCAAAAAATGCAGAAAATCCCCTTATTTTAGGGCAAAATTGCAGAAATTTCCCTTATTTGGGGACAAAAACAGAAATTCCCCTTATTTTGGGGCAAAATTGCAGAAATTTCCCTTATTATGGGGAAAAATTGCAGAAATTTCCCTTATTTTAGGGCAAAATTGCAGAAATTTCACTTATTTCAGAGAAAAAAAGCAAAAATTTTTCTTATTTTGGGGCAAAAAGGCAGAAATTCCCATTATTTTGGGGCAAAAAGGCAGAAATTCACCTTATTTTGGGGTAAAATTGCAGAAATTTCACATATTTCAGGGCAAAACGGCAGAAATTCCCCTTATTTTGGGGCAAAAAGGCAGAAATTTCCCTTATTTTGGGATAAAATTGCAGAAATTTCCCTTATTTGGAGGCAAAAAGGCAGAAAATCCACTTAATTTCGGGTAAAAAGGCAGAAATTTCTCGTATTTTGGAGCAAAATTGCAGAAACTCCCCTACTTTTGGGGCTAAAAGGCAGAATTTCCCTTTATTTTGGGGCAAAAATAGAGAAATTCTTTTTATTTTGGGGCAAAAATCAGAAATTTCCTTTATTTTGGGGCAAAATTTTAGAAATTTCTTTTATATTGTTACAGACTTGCAGAAATTTTTCTTATTTTGTGGCAAAAAGGCAGAAATTCCCCATATTTTGGTGCAAAAAGGCTGAAATTCCCCTTATTTTGAGGTAAAATCCAGAAATTCCCCATATTTTGGGGCAAAAAGGCAGAAATTCCCCTCATTTGGGGGCAAAAAGGCACAAATTTCCCTTATTTTCGGGCATAATTGCAGGAATTTCATTTATTTCAGGGCAAAAAGTCAGAAATTCCTTTTATTTTCGGGCAAAAACAGAAATTTCTTTTATTTTGATACAAAATTGTAGAAATTTTCCTTATTTTGGAACAAAAAGGCAAAAATTACCCATATTTTGGGGAAAAAGGCAGAAATTCCCCTTATTTTGAGGTAAAAAGGCTGAAATTCCCGTTATTTTGGGGCAAAAAGGCAGAAATTCCCTTTACTTTGTGGAAAAAGGCAGAAATTCCCGTTAATTGGGGCAGAAAAGCGAAATTTTCCTTATTTAAGGGCAATAGGGCAGAAATTCCCCTTATTTTGTGGCAAAAAGGCAGAAATTCCCCTTATTTGAAGGTAAAATGCTGAAATTCCCCTTATTTTCGGCAAAAAGGCAGAAATTCCTATTATTTTGGGGCAAAATTGCAGAAATTTCAATTATTTCTGGGCAAAAAGTCAGATATTTGCCTTATTTTGGGGCAAAAAGCAGAAATTCCCTTAATTTTGGGGCCAAAAACAGAAATTCCCCTTATTTTGGGGTAAAATTGCAGAAATTTCAAATATTTCAGGGCAAAAAGGCAGAAATTCCACTTTATTTCGGACAATAACGCAGAAATTCCCCATATTTTAAAGCTAAATTTCAGAAATTCCCCTTATATTGGTGCAAAAATGGAGAAATTCCCTTTATTTTTGTGCAATAAGGCAGATTTCCCCGTATTTTGAAGCAAAATTGCACATATTTCCCTAATTTTGAAGGAAAATGCAGAAATTCACATTATTTTGGAACAAAAAGACAGAAATTCTCCTTATTTCAGGGCAAAAAGTCAGAAATTCCCCTTATTTTGGGGTAAAATTGCAGAAATTTTCTTTATTTTGGGGCAAAATTGCAGAAATTTCCCTTATTTTGGGGCAAAATTGCAGAAATTTCACTTATTTCAGGGAAAAAGTGCAGAAATTTCTCTTATTTTGGGGCAAAAAGGCAGAAATTTCTTTTATTTTGGTACAAAATTGCAGAAATTTTCTTTATTTTGGGGCAAAAATGAAGAAATCCCCCATATTTTGGGGCAAAAAGGCAGAGATTCGCCTTATTATGAGGTAAAATGCTGAAATTCCTCTTATTTTGGGGCAAAAATACAGAAATTCCCTTTATTTTGTGGCAAAAAGGCAGAAATTTCCCTTATTTTGAGGCAAAATTGCAGAAATTTCACTTATTTCAGGGCAAAATTCAAAAATTCCTCTTATTTTTGGGCAAAAAGACAGAAATTTTGTTTATTTTTGGGTAAAAAGGCAGAAATTTCACTTATTTTGAGGTAAGAAGGCAGAAATTCCTCTTATTTTGGGGCAAAAATGAAGAAATTTCTCTTTTTTGTGGCAAAAGGTATACATTCCCCTTATTTCGGGCAAAAAAGCAGAAATTCCCCCTATTTTGGAGCAGAATTGAAGAAAATCCCCTAATTGTGGGGCAAAAAGGCAGAAATTCCCTATATGTTGGGGCAAAAAGACAGAAATTCTCCTTATTTTGGGGCAAAACTCAGAAATTCCACTTATTTTGGGGCAAAATTCCAGAAATTTCCCTTATTTTGAAGCAAAATTGCTGAAATTTTACTTATTTTGGGGCAAAATTGCAGAAATTTCACTTATTTCAGGTAAAAATGGCAGAAATTTTTCTTATTTTGGGGCAAAAAGGCAGAAATTCCTAATATTTTGTGGCAAAAATGCAGAAATTCTCCTTATTTTGAGGTAAAAAGGCTGAAATTCCCCTTATTTGGGGGCAAAAAGGCAGAAATTTCCCTAATTTTGGGGCAAAAGTGCAAACATTTCACTTATTTCAGGGTAATAAGTCAGAAATTTTCCTTATTTTGGGGCAAAAAAGACAGAAATTCCCTTTGTTTTGGAAGGAAAATACAGAAATTCCACTTCTTTAGAGACAAAAAGGCAGAAATTCCCCTTATTTTGAAGCAAAAATGAAGAAATTCCCCTAATTGTTGGGCCAAAAGGCAGAAATTCCCTATATGTTGGGGAAAAAAGACAGAAATTCTCCTTATTTTGGGACAAAACTCAGAAATTCCACTTATTTTGGGGCAAAATTGCAGGAATTTACCTTATTTTGAGGCAAAATTGCAGAAATTTCCCTTATTTGAGGGCAAAATTGCAGAAATTTCACTTATTTTCAGGTAAAAAGGCTGAAATATCCTTTATTTTGGGGCAAAAAGGAAGAAATTCCCCTTATTTTGGGGCAAAATTGCAGAAATTTTCCTTATTTTGGGGCAAAAGGGCTGAAATTCTTATTTTGAGGTAAAATGCTGAAATTCCCTATATTTTGGGGCAAAAGGCAAAACTTCTTCTTATTTTGGGGCAAAGAGGCACAAATTTCCCTTATTTTCGGGCAAAATTGCAGAAATTTCATTTATTTCAGGGCAAAAAGTCAGAAATTTTTTTTATTTTGGGGCAAAGAGCAGAAATTTCTTTTATTATGGTACAAAATTGAAGAAATTTTTCTTATTTTGAAACAAAAAGGCAGAAAATTCCCCTTATTTTGAGGCAAAAGGCAGAAATTATTCTCAATTTGAGGTAAAATGCAGAAATTCCCTTTATTTTGGGGCTAAAAGGCAGAAATTCCCTGTATTTTGAAGCAAAATTGCAGAAATTCTCATAATTTTCGGGCAAAAAGGCAGAAATTCTCCTTATTTTGGGGCAAAAAGACAGAAAATCTCCTTTTTCGGGAGCAAACAGTCAGAAATTCCCATTATTTTGGGGCAAAATTGCAGAAATTTCCCTTATTTTGGGGCAAAATTTCAGAAATTTCCCTTATTTTGGGGCAAAATTGCAGAAATTTCACGTATTTCAGGGGAAAAAGGCAGAAATTTTTTTTGGGGGGCAAAAAAGGAGAAATTTTTTTTATTTTGGTACAAAATTGCAGAAATTTTTCTTATTTTGGGGCAAAAAGTCAGAAATTCCCCATATTTTGGGGCAAAAAGGCAGAAATTCCCCTTATTTTGAGGTAATAAGGCTGAAATTCCCCTTATTTTGGGGCAAAAAGACAGAAATTTCGTTTATTTTGGGGAAAAGGCAGAAATTGCACTTATTTTGAGTCAAAAAGGTGGAAAATCCCCTTATTTTGGGGCAAAAATGAAGAAATTTGCTTTTTTATGGCAAAAAGGTATACATTCCCTTTATTTTCGGGCAAAAAGGCAGAAATTCTTTGTATTTTGGAGCAAAATTGCAGAAATTCCCCTAATTTTTGGGCAAAAACGCAGAAATTTTTTTTATTTTGGGGTAAAACTGCAGAAATTTCACTTATTTTGCGGCAAAATGTCAGAAATTCCCCTTATTTTTGGCAAAAAATGCAGAAAATCCCCTTATTTTAGGGCAAAATTGCACAAATTTCTTTTATTTGGGGGCAAAAACAGAAATTCCCCTTATTTTGGGGCAAAATTGCAGAAATTTCCCTTATTATGGGGAAAAATTGCAGAAATTTCCCTTATTTTAGGGCAAAATTGCAGAAATTTCACTTATTTCAGAGAAAAAAACAAAAATTTTTCTTATTTTGGGGCAAAAAGGCAGAAATTCCCATTATTTTGGGGCAAAAAGGCAGAAATTCACCTTATTTTGGGGTAAAATTGCAGAAATTTCACATACTTCAGGGCAAAACGGCAGAAATTCCCCTTATTTTGGGGCAAAAAGGCAGAAATTTCCCTTATTTTGGGATAAAATTGCAGAAATTTCCCTTATTTGGGGGCAAAAAGGCAGAAAATCCACTTAATTTCGGGTAAAAAGGCAGAAATTTCTCGTATTTTGGAGCAAAATTGCAGAAACTCCCCTAATTGTGGGGCAAAAAGGCAGAATTTCCCTTTATTTTGGGGCAAAAATAGAGAAATTCTTTTTATTTTGGGGCAAAAATCAGAAATTTTCTTTATTTTGGGGCAAAATTTTAGAAATTTCTTTTATATTGTTACAGACTTGCAGAAATTTTTCTTATTTTGTGGCAAAAAGGCAGAAATTCCCCATATTTTGGTGCAAAATGCTGAAATTCCCCTTATTTTGAGGTAAAATCCTGAAATTCCCTATATTTTGGGGCAAAAAGGCAGAAATTCCTAATATTTTGTGGCAAAAATGCAGAAATTCCCCTTTTTTTGAGGTAAAAAGGCCAAAATTCCCCTTATTTGGGGGCAAGAAGGCAGAAATTTTTTTATTTTGGTACAAAATTGCAGAAATTTTTCTTATTTTGGGGCAAAAAGTAAGAAATTCTCCATATTTTGGGGCAAAAAGGCAGAAATTCCCCTTATTTTGAGGTAATAAGGCTGAAATTCCCCTTATTTTGGGGCAAAAAGGCAGAAATTTCGTTTATTTTGGGGAAAAGGCAGAAATTGCACTTATTTTGAGTCAAAAAGGTGGAAAATTCCCTTATTTTGGGGCAAAAATGAAGAAATTTGCTTTTTTATGGCAAAAAGGTATACATTCCCTTTATTTTCGGGCAAAAAGGCAGAAATTCTTTGTATTTTGGAGCAAAATTGCAGAAATTCCCCTAATTTTTGGATAAAAAGGCAGAAATTCCCCTTATGTTGGGGTAAAACTGCAGAAATTTCACTTATTTTGCGGCAAAATGTCAGAAATTCCCCTTATTTTCAGCAAAAAATGCAGAAAATCCCCTTATTTTAGGGCAAAATTGCAGAAATCTCCCTTATTTGGGGTCAAAAACAGAAATTCCCTTTATTTTGGGGCAAAATTGCAGAAATTTCCCTTATTTTGGGAAAAAATTGCAGAAATTTCCCTTATTTGGGGGCAAAAAGGCAGAAAATCCACTTAATTTCGGGTAAAAAGGCAGAAATTTCTCGTGTTTTGGAGCAAAATTGCAGAAACTCCCCTAATTTTCGGGCAAAAAGGCAGAATTTCCCTTTATTGTGGGGCAAAAATAGAGAAATTCTTTTTATTTTGGGGCAAAAATCAGAAATTTCCCTTATTTTGGGGCAAAATTTTAGAAATTTTTTTTTATATTGTTACAGACTTGCAGAAATTTTTCTTATTTTGTGGCAAAAAGGCAGAAATTTCCCATACTTTGGTGCAAAAAGGCTGAAATTCCCCATATTTTGGGGAAAAAAAGGCAGAAATTCCTCTCATTTGTGGGCAAAAAGGCACAAATTTCCCTTATTTACGGGCATAATTGCAGGAATTTCATTTATTTCAGGGCAAAAAGTCAGAAATTCCATTTATTTTGGGGAAAAAAGGCAGAAATTTCTTTTATTTTGATACAAAATTGTAGAAATTTTCCTTATTTTGGAACAAAAAGCAAAAATTACCCATATTTTGGGCAAAAAGGCAGAAATTCCCCTTATTTTGAGGTAAAAAGGCTGAAATTCCTGTAATTTTGGGGAAAAAAAGGCAGAAATTCCCTTTACTTTGTGGCAAAAAGGCAGAAATTCCCGTTAATTGGGGCAGAAAAGCAGAAATTTTCCTTATTTAAAGGCAATAGGGCAGAAATTCCCCATATTTTGTGGCAAAAAGGCAGAAATTCCCCTTATTTGAAGGTAAAATGCTGAATTTCCCCTTATTTTCGGCAAAAAGGCAGAAATTCCTATTATTTTGGGGCAAAATTGCAGAAATTTCAATTATTTCTGGGCAAAAAGTCAGATATTTGCCTTATTTTGGGGCAAAAAGCAGAAATTCCCTTAATTTTGGGGCCAAAAACAGAAATTCCCCTTATTTTGGGGTAAAATTGCAGAAATTTCAAATATTTCAGGGCAAAAAGGCAGAAATTCCACTTTATTTCGGACAATAACGCAGAAATTCCCATTATTTTAAAACTAAATTTCAGAAATCCCCCTTATATTGGTGCAAAAATGGAGAAATTCCCTTTATTTTTGTGCAATAAGGCAGATTTCCCCGTATTTTGAAGCAAAATTGCACATATTTCCCTAATTTTGAAGGAAAATGCAGAAATTCACATTATTTTGGAACAAAAAGACAGAAATTCTCCTTATTTCAGGGCAAAAAGTCAGAAATTCCCCTTCTTTTGGGGTAAAATTGCAGAAATTTTCTTTATTTTGGGGCAAAATTGCAGAAATTTCTCTTATTTTGGGGCAAAATTGCAGAAATTTCACTTATTTCAGGGAAAAAGTGCAGAAATTTCTCTTATTTTGGGGCAAAAAGGCAGAAATTTCTTTTATTTTGGTACAAAATTGCAGAAATTTTCTTTATTTTGGGGCAAAATTGCAGAAATTTCCCTTATTTTGGGGCAAAATTGCAGAAATTTCACTTATTTCAGGGAAAAAGTGCAGAAATTTCTCTTATTTTGGGGCAAAAAGGCAGAAATTTCTTTTATTTTGGTACAAAATTGCAGAAATTTTCTTTATTTTGGGGCAAAAATGAAGAAATTCCCCATATTTTGGGGCAAAAAGGCAGAGATTTGCCTTATTATGAGGTAAAATGCTGAAATTCCCCTTATTTTGGGGCAAAAATACAGAAATTCCCTTTATTTTGTGGCAAAAAGGCAGAAATTTCCCTTATTTTGGGGCAAAATTGCAGAAATTTCACTTATTTCAGGGCAAAATTCAAAAATTCCTTTTATTTTAGGGCAAAAATACAGAAATTCCGTTCATTTTTAGGTAAAAAGGCAGAAATTTCACTTATTTTGAGGTAAGAAGGCAGAAATTCCTCTTATTTTGGGGCAAAAATGAAGAAATTTCTCTTTTTTGTGGCAAAAGGTATACATTCCCCTTATTTTCGGGCAAAAAAAGCAGAAATTCCCCGTATTTTGGAGCAGAATTGAAAAAAATCCCCTAATTGTGGGGCAAAAAGGCAGAAATTCCCTATATGTTGGGGCAAAAAGACAGAAATTCTCCTTATTTTGGGGCAAAAATCAGAAATTCCACTTATTTTGGGGCAAATTTCCAGAAATTTCCCTTATTTTGGGGCAAAATTGCAGAAATTTTACTTATTTTGGGGCAAAATTGCAGAAATTTCACTTATTTCAGGTAAAAATGGCAGAAATTTTTCTTATTTTGGGGCAAAAAGGCAGAAATTCCTAATATTTTGTGGCAAAAATGCAGAAATTCCCCTTATTTTGAGGTAAAAAGGCTGAAATTCCCCTTATTTGGGGGCAAAAAGGCAGAAATTTCCCTAATTTTGGGGCAAAAGTGCAAACATTTCACTTATTTCAGGGTAATAAGTCAGAAATTTTCCTTATTTTGGGGCAAAAAAGACAGAAATTCCCTTTGTTTTGGAAGGAAAATACAGAAATTCCACTTCTTTAGAGACAAAAAGGCAGAAATTCCCCTTATTTTGAAGCAAAAATGAAGAAATTCCCCTAATTGTTGGGCCAAAAGGCAGAAATTCCCTATATGTTGGGGAAAAAAGACAGAAATTCTTCTTATTTTGGGACAAAACTCAGAAATTCCACTTATTTTGGGGCAAAATTGCAGGAATTTACCTTATTTTGAGGCAAAATTGCAGAAATTTCCCTTATTTGAGGGCAAAATTGCAGAAATTTCACTTATTTTCAGGTAAAAAGGCTGAAATATCCTTTATTTTGGGGCAAAAAGGAAGAAATTCCCCTTATTTTGGGGCAAAATTGCAGAAATTTTCCTTATTTTGGGGCAAAAGGGCTGAAATTCTTATTTTGAGGTAAAATGCTGAAATTCCCCATATTTTGGGGCAAAAGGCAAAACTTCTTCTTATTTTGGGGCAAAGAGGCACAAATTTCCCTTATTTTCGGGCAAAATTGCATAAATTTCATTTATTTCAGGGCAAAAAGTCAGAAATTCCTTTTATTTTGGGGCAAAGAGCAGAAATTTCTTTTATTATGGTACAAAATTGAAGAAATTTTTCTTATTTTGAAACAAAAAGGCAGAAAATTCCCCTTATTTTGAGGCAAAAAGCAGAAATTATTCTCAATTTGAGGTAAAATGCAGAAATTCCCTTTATTTTGGGGCTATAGGCAGAAATTCCCTGTATTTTGAAGCAAAATTGCAGAAATTCTCATAATTTTCGGGCAAAAAGGCAGAAATTCTCCATATTTTGGGGCAAAAAGACAGAAAATCTCCTTTTTCGGGAGCAAACAGTCAGAAATTCCCCTTATTTTGGGGCAAAATTGCAGAAATTTCCTTTACATTGGGGCAAAATTGCAGAAATTTCCCTTATTTTGGGGCAAAATTGCAGAAATTTCAGGTATTTGAGAAAAAAAATGCAGAAATTTTTTTTGGGGGGGCAAAAAGGCAGAAATTTTTTTTATTTTGGGGCAAAAAGTCAGAAATTCCCCATATTTTGGGGCAAAAAGGCAGAAATTCCCCTTATTTTGAGGTAATAAGGCTGAAATTCCCCTTATTTTGGGGCAAAAAGGCAGAAATTTCGTTTATTTTGGGGAAAAGGCAGAAATTGCACTTATTTTGAGGCAAAAAGGTGGAAAATCCCCTTATTTTGGGGCAAAAATGAAGAAATTTGCTTTTTTATGGCATAAAGGTATACATTCCCTTTATTTTCGGGCAAAAAGGCAGAAATTCTTTGTATTTTGGAGCAAAATTGCAGAAATTCCCCTAATTTTTGGGCAAAAAGGCAGAAATTTTCCTTATTTTGGGGTAAAACTGCAGAAATTTCACTTATTTTGCGGCAAAATGTCAGAAATTCCCCTTATTTTTGGCAAAAAATGCAGAAAATCCCCTTATTTTAGGGCAAAATTGCAGAAATTTCCCTTATTTGGGGACAAAAACAGAAATTCCCCTTATTTTGGGGCAAAATTGCAGAAATTTCCCTTATTATGGGGAAAAATTGCAGAAATTTCCCTTATTATAGGGCAAAATTGCAGAAATTTCACTTATTTCAGAGAAAAAAAGCAAAAATTTTTCTTATTTTGGGGCAAAAAGGCAGAAATTCCCATTATTTTGGGGCAAAAAGGCAGAAATTCACCTTATTTTGGGGTAAAATTGCAGAAGTTTCACATATTTCAGGGCAAAACGGCAGAAATTCCCCTTATTTTGGGGCAAAAAGGCAGAAATTTCCCTTATTTTGGGATAAAATTGCAGAAATTTCCCTTATTTGGGGGCAAAAAGGCAGAAAATCCACTTAATTTCAGGTAAAAAGGCAGAAATTTCTCGTATTTTGGAGCAAAATTGCAGAAACTCCCCTAATTTTGGGGCAAAAAGGCAGAATTTCCCTTTATTTTGGGGCAAAAATAGAGAAATTCTTTTTATTTTGGGGCAAAAATCAGAAATTTCCTTTATTTTGGGGCAAAATTTTAGAAATTTCTTTTATATTGTTACAGACTTGCAGAAATTTTTCTTATTTTGTGGCAAAAAGGCAAAATTCCCCATATTTTGGTGTAAAAAGGCTGAAATTCCCCTTATTTTGAGGTAAAATCCTGAAATTCCCCATATTTTGGGGCAAAAAGGCAGAAATTCCCCTCATTTGGGGGCAAAAAGGCACAAATTTCCCTTATTTTCGGGCATAATTGCAGGAATTTCATTTATTTCAGGGCAAAAAGTCAGAAATTCCTTTTATTTTGGGGCAAAAACAGAAATTTCTTTTATTTTGATACAAAATTGTAGAAATTTTCCTTATTTTGGAACAAAAAGGCAAAAATTACCCATATTTTGGGGAAAAAGGCAGAAATTTTTTTTATTTTGAGGTAAAAAGGCTGAAATTCCCGTTATTTTGGGGCATAAAGGCAGAAATTCCCTTTACTTTGTGGCAAAAGGGCAGAAATTCCCGTTAATTGGGGCAGAAAAGCAGAAATTTTCCTTATTTAAGGGCAATAGGGCAGAAATTCCCCTTATTTGAAGGTAAAATGCTGAAATTCCCCTTATTTTCGGCAAAAAGGCAGAAATTCCTATTATTTTGGAGCAAAATTGCAGAAATTTCAATTATTTCTGGGCAAAAAGTCAGATATTTGCCTTATTTTGGGGCAAAAAGCAGAAATTCCCTTAATTTGGGGGCCAAAAACAGAAATTCCCTTTATTTTGGGGTAAAATTGCAGAAATTTCAAATATTTCAGGGCAAAAAGGCAGAAATTCCACTTTATTTCGGACAATAACGCAAAAATTCCCCGTATTTTAAAACTAAATTTCAGAAATCCCCCTTATATTGGTGCAAAAATGGAGAAATTCCCTTTATTTTTGTGCAATAAGGCAGATTTCCCCGTATTTTGAAGCAAAATTGCACATATTTCCCTAATTTTGAAGGAAAATGCAGAAATTCACATTATTTTGGAACAAAAAGACAGAAATTCTCCTTATTTCAGGGCAAAAAGTCAGAAATTCCCCTTCTTTTGGGGTAAAATTGCAGAAATTTTCTTTATTTTGGGGCAAAATTGCAGAAATTTCTCTTATTTTGGGGCAAAATTGCAGAAATTTCACTTATTTCAGGGAAAAAGTGCAGAAATTTCTCTTATTTTGGGGCAAAAAGGCAGAAATTTCTTTTATTTTGGTACAAAATTGCAGAAATTTTCTTTATTTTGGGGCAAAATTGCAGAAATTTCCCTTATTTTGGGGCAAAATTGCAGAAATTTCACTTATTTCAGGGAAAAAGTGCAGAAATTTCTCTTATTTTGGGGCAAAAAGGCAGAAATTTCTTTTATTTTGGTACAAAATTGCAGAAATTTTCTTTATTTTGGGGCAAAAATGAAGAAATTCCCCATATTTTGGGGCAAAAAGGCAGAGATTTGCCTTATTATGAGGTAAAATGCTGAAATTCCCCTTATTTTGGGGCAAAAATACAGAAATTCCCTTTATTTTGTGGCAAAAAGGCAGAAATTTCCCTTATTTTGGGGCAAAATTGCAGAAATTTCACTTATTTCAGGGCAAAATTCAAAAATTCCTTTTATTTTAGGGCAAAAAGACAAAAATTCCATTCATTTTTAGGTAAAAAGGCAGAAATTTCACTTATTTTGAGGTAAGAAGGCAGAAATTCCTCTTATTTTGGGGCAAAAATGAAGAAATTTCTCTTTTTTGTGGCAAAAGGTATACATTCCCCTTATTTTCGGGCAAAAAAAGCAGAAATTCCCCGTATTTTGGAGCAGAATTGAAAAAAATCCCCGAATTGTGGGGCAAAAAGGCAGAAATTCCCTATATGTTGGGGCAAAAAGACAGAAATTCTCCTTATTTTGGGGCAAAACTCAGAAATTCCACTTATTTTGGGGCAAAATTCCAGAAATTTCCCTTATTTTGGGGCAAAATTGCAGAAATTTTACTTATTTTGGGGCAAAATTGCAGAAATTTCACTTATTTCAGGTAAAAATGGCAGAAATTTTTCTTATTTTGGGGCAAAAAGGCAGAAATTCCTAATATTTTGTGGCAAAAATGCAGAAATTCCTCTTATTTTGAGGTAAAAAGGCTGAAATTCCCCTTATTTGGGGGCAAAAAGGCAGAAATTTCCCTAATTTTGGGGCAAAAGTGCAAACATTTCACTTATTTCAGGGTAATAAGTCAGAAATTTTCCTTATTTTGGGGCAAAAAAGACAGAAATTCCCTTTGTTTTGGAAGGAAAATACAGAAATTCCACTTCTTTAGAGACAAAAAGGCAGAAATTCCCCTTATTTTGAAGCAAAAATGAAGAAATTCCCCTAATTGTTGGGCCAAAAGGCAGAAATTCCCTATATGTTGGGGAAAAAAGACAGAAATTCTCCTTATTTTGGGACAAAACTCAGAAATTCCACTTATTTTGGGGCAAAATTGCAGGAATTTACCTTATTTTGAGGCAAAATTGCAGAAATTTCCCTTATTTGAGGGCAAAATTGCAGAAATTTCACTTATTTTCAGGTAAAAAGGCTGAAATATCCTTTATTTTGGGGCAAAAAGGAAGAAATTCCCCTTATTTTGGGGCAAAATTGCAGAAATTTTCCTTATTTTGGGGCAAAAGGGCTGAAATTCTTATTTTGAGGTAAAATGCTGAAATTCCCCATATTTTGGGGCAAAAGGCAAAACTTCTTCTTATTTTGGGGCAAAGAGGCACAAATTTCCCTTATTTTCGGGCAAAATTGCATAAATTTCATTTATTTCAGGGCAAAAAGTCAGAAATTCCTTTTATTTTGGGGCAAAGAGCAGAAATTTCTTTTATTATGGTACAAAATTGAAGAAATTTTTCTTATTTTGAAACAAAAAGGCAGAAAATTCCCCTTATTTTGAGGCAAAAAGCAGAAATTATTCTCAATTTGAGGTAAAATGCAGAAATTCCCTTTATTTTGGGGCTAAAAGGCAGAAATTCCCTGTATTTTGAAGCAAAATTGCAGAAATTCTCATAATTTTCGGGCAAAAAGCAGAAATTCTCCTTATTTTGGGGCAAAAAGACAGAAAATCTCCTTTTTCGGGAGCAAACAGTCAGAAATTCCCCTTATTTTGGGGCAAAATTGCAGAAATTTCCTTTACATTGGGGCAAAATTGCAGAAATTTCCCTTATTTTGGGGCAAAATTGCAGAAATTTCAGGTATTTGAGAAAAAAAAGGCAGAAATTTTTTTGGGGGGGGCAAAAAGGCAGAAATTTTTTTTATTTTGGGGCAAAAAGTCAGAAATTCCCCATATTTTGGGGCAAAAAGGCAGAAATTCCCCTTATTTTGAGGTAATAAGGCTGAAATTCCCCTTATTTTGGGGCAAAAAGGCAGAAATTTCGTTTATTTTGGGGAAAAGGCAGAAATTGCACTTATTTTGAGTCAAAAAGGTGGAAAATCCCCTTATTTTGGGGCAAAAATGAAGAAATTTGCTTTTTTATGGCATAAAGGTATACATTCCCTTTATTTTCGGGCAAAAAGGCAGAAATTCTTTGTATTTTGGAGCAAAATTGCAGAAATTCCCCTAATTTTTGGGCAAAAAGGCAGAAATTTTCCTTATTTTGGGGTAAAACTGCAGAGATTTCACTTATTTTGCGGCAAAATGTCAGAAATTCCTCTTATTTTTGGCAAAAAATGCAGAAAATCCCCTTATTTTAGGGCAAAATTGCAGAAATTTCCCTTATTTGGGGACAAAAACAGAAATTCCCCTTATTTTGGGGCAAAATTGCAGAAATTTCCCTTATTATGGGGAAAAATTGCAGAAATTTCCCTTATTTTAGGGCAAAATTGCAGAAATTTCACTTATTTCAGAGAAAAAAAGCAAAAATTTTTCTTATTTTGAAGCAAAAAGGCAGAAATTCCCATTATTTTGGGGCAAAAAGGCAGAAATTCACCTTATTTTGGGGTAAAATTGCAGAAGTTTCACATATTTCAGGGCAAAACGGCAGAAATTCCCCTTATTTTGGGGCAAAAAGGCAGAAATTTCCCTTATTTTGGGATAAAATTGCAGAAATTTCCCTTATTTGGGGGCAAAAAGGCAGAAAATCCACTTAATTTCAGGTAAAAAGGCAGAAATTTCTCGTATTTTGGAGCAAAATTGCAGAAACTCCCCTAATTTTGGGGCAAAAAGGCAGAATTTCCCTTTATTTTGGGGCAAAAATAGAGAAATTCTTTTTATTTTGGGGCAAAAATCAGAAATTTCCTTTATTTTGGGGCAAAATTTTAGAAATTTCTTTTATATTGTTACTGACTTGCAGAAATTTTTCTTATTTTGTGGCAAAAAGGCAGAAATTCCCCATATTTTGGTGCAAAAAGGCTGAAATTCCCCTTATTTTGAGGTAAAATCCTGAAATTCCCCATATTTTGGGGCAAAAAGGCAGAAATTCCCCTCATTTGGGGGCAAAAAGGCACAAATTTCCCTTATTTTCGGGCATAATTGCAGGAATTCCATTTATTTCAGGGCAAAAAGTCAGAAATTCCTTTTATTTTGGGGCAAAAACAGAAATTTCTTTTATTTTGATACAAAATTGTAGAAATTTTCCTTATTTTGGAACAAAAAGGCAAAAATTACCCATATTTTGGGAAAAAAGGCAGAAATTTTTTTTATTTTGAGGTAATAAGGCTGAAATTCCCGTTATTTTGGGGCATAAAGGCAGAAATTCCCTTTACTTAGTGGCAAAAGGGCAGAAATTCCCGTTAATTGGGGCAGAAAAGCAGAAATTTTCCTTATTTTAGGGCAATAGGGCAGTAATTCCCCTTATTTGAAGGTAAAATGCTGAAATTCCCCTTATTTTCGGCAAAAAGGCAGAAATTCCTATTATTTTGGGGCAAAATTGCAGAAATTTCAATTATTTCTGGGCAAAAAGTCAGATATTTGCCTTATTTTGGGGCAAAAAGCAGAAATTCCCTTAATTTGGGGGCCAAAAACAGAAATTCCCTTTATTTTGGGGTAAAATTGCAGAAATTTCAAATATTTCAGGGCAAAAAGGCAGAAATTCCACTTTATTTCGGACAATAACGCAGAAATTCCCCGTATTTTAAAACTAAATTTCAGAAATCCCCCTTATATTGGTGCAAAAATGGAGAAATTCCCTTTATTTTTGTGCAATAAGGCAGATTTCCCCGTATTTTGAAGCAAAATTGCACATATTTTTCTAATTTTGAAGGAAAATGCAGAAATTCACATTATTTTGGAACAAAAAGACAGAAATTCTCCTTATTTCAGGGCAAAAAGTCAGAAATTCCCCTTCTTTTGGGGTAAAATTGCAGAAATTTTCTTTATTTTGGGGCAAAATTGCAGAAATTTCTCTTATTTTGGGGCAAAATTGCAGAAATTTCACTTATTTCAGGGAAAAAGTGTAGAAATTTCTCTTATTTTGGGGCAAAAAGGCAGAAATTTCTTTTATTTTGGTACAAAATTGCAGAAATTTTCTTTATTTTGGGGCAAAATTGCAGAAATTTCCCTTATTTTGGGGCAAAATTGCAGAAATTTCACTTATTTCAGGGAAAAAGTGCAGAAATTTCTCTTATTTTGGGGCAAAAAGGCAGAAATTTCTTTTATTTTGGTACAAAATTGCAGAAATTTTCTTTATTTTGGGGCAAAAATGAAGAAATTCCCCATATTTTGGGGCAAAAAGGCAGAGATTTGCCTTATTATGAGGTAAAATTCTGAAATTCCCCTTATTTTGGGGCAAAAAATACAGAAATTCCCTTTATTTTGTGGCAAAAAGGCAGAAATTTCCCTTATTTTGGGGCAAAATTGCAGAAATTTCACTTATTTCAGGGCAAAATTCAAAAATTCCTTTTATTTTAGGGCAAAAAGACAGAAATTCCGTTCATTTTTAGGTAAAAAGGCAGAAATTTCACTTATTTTGAGGGAAGAAGGCAGAAATTCCTCTTATTTTGGGGCAAAAATGAAGAAAGTTCTCTTTTTTGTGGCAAAAGGTATACATTCCTTTTATTTTCGGGCAAAAAAAGCAGAAATTCCCCGTATTTTGGAGCAGAATTGAAGAAAATCCCCTAATTGTGGGGCAAAAAGGCAGAAATTCCCTATATGTTGGGGCAAAAAGACAGAAATTCTCCTTATTTTGGGGCAAAACTCAGAAATTCCACTTATTTTGGGGCAAATTTCCAGAAATTTTACTTATTTTGGGGCAAAATTGCAGAAATTTTACTTATTTTGGGGCAAAATTGCAGAAATTTCACTTATTTCAGGTAAAAATGGCAGAAATTTTTCTTATTTTGGGGCAAAAATGCAGAAATTCCTAATATTTTGTGGCAAAAATGCAGAAATTCCCCTTATTTTGAGGTAAAAAGGCTGAAATTCCCCTTATTTGGGGGCAAAAAGGCAGAAATTTCCCTAATTTTGGGGCAAAAGTGCAAACATTTCACTTATTTCAGGGTAATAAGTCAGAAATTTTCCTTATTTTGGGGCAAAAAAGACAGAAATTCCCTTTGTTTTGGAAGGAAAATACAGAAATTCCACTTCTTTAGAGACAAAAAGGCAGAAATTCCCCTTATTTTGAAGCAAAAATGAAGAAATTCCCCTAATTGTTGGACCAAAAGGCAGAAATTCCCTATATGTTGGGGAAAAAAAACAGAAATTCTCCTTATTTTGGGACAAAACTCAGAAATTCCACTTATTTTGGGGCAAAATTGCAGGAATTTACCTTATTTTGAGGCAAAATTGCAGAAATTTCCCTTATTTGAGGGCAAAATTGCAGAAATTTCACTTATTTTCAGGTAAAAAGGCTGAAATATCCTTTATTTTGGGGCAAAAAGGAAGAAATTCCCCTTATTTTGGGGCAAAATTGCAGAAATTTTCCTTATTTTGGGGCAAAAGGGCTGAAATTTTTATTTTGAGGTAAAATGCTGAAATTCCCCATATTTTGGGGCAAAAGGCAAAACTTCTTCTTATTTTGGGGCAAAGAGGCACAAATTTCCCTTATTTTTGGGCAAAATTGCAGAAATTTCATTTATTTCAGGGCAAAAAGTCAGAAATTCCTTTTATTTTGGGGCAAAGAGCAGAAATTTCTTTTATTATGGTACAAAATTGAAGAAATTTTTCTTATTTTGAAACAAAAAGGCAGAAAATTCCCCTTATTTTGAGGCAAAAGGCAGAAATTATTCTCAATTTGAGGTAAAATGCAGAAATTCCCTTTATTTTTGGGCAAAAAGGCAGAAATTCCCCTCATTTGGGGGCAAAAAGGCCCAAATTTCCTTTATTTTCGGGCATAATTGCAGGAATTTAATTTATTTCAGGGCAAAAAGTCAGAAATTCCTTTTATTTTGGGGCAAAAACAGAAATTTCTTTTATTTTGATACAAAATTGTAGAAATTTTCCTTATTTTAGAACAAAAAGGCAAAAATTACCCATATTTTGGGGAAAAAGGCGGAAATTCCCCTTATTTTGAGGTAAAAAGGCTGAAATTCCCGTTATTTTGGGGCAAAAAGGCAGAAATTCCCTTTACTTTGTGGCAAAAAGGCAGAAATTCCCGTTAATTGGGGCAGAAAAGCAGAAATTTTCCTTATTTAAGGGCAATAGGGCAGAAATTCCCCTTATTTTGTGGCAAAAAGGCAGAAATTCCCCTTATTTGAAGGTAAAATGCTGAAATTCCCCTTATTTTCGGCAAAAAGGCAGAAATTCCTATTATTTTGGGGCAAAATTGCAGAAATTTCAATTATTTCTGGGCAAAAAGTCAGATATTTGCCTTATTTTGGGGCAAAAAGCAGAAATTCCCTTAATTTTGGGGCCAAAAACAGAAATTCCCCTTATTTTGGGGTAAAATTGCAGAAATTTCAAATATTTCAGGGCAAAAAGGCAGAAATTCCACTTTATTTCGGACAATAATGCAGAAATTCCCCGTATTTTAAAGCTAAATTTCAGAAATTCCCCTTATATTGGTGCAAAAATGGAGAAATTCCCTTTATTTTTGTGCAATAAGGCAGATTTCCCCGTATTTTGAAGCAAAATTGCACATATTTCCCTAATTTTGAAGGAAAATGCAGAAATTCACATTATTTTGGAACAAAAAGACAGAAATTCTCCTTATTTCAGGGCAAAAAGTCAGAAATTCCCCTTCTTTTGGGGTAAAATTGCAGAAATTTTCTTTATTTTGGGGCAAAATTGCAGAAATTTCTCTTATTTTGGGGCAAAATTGCAGAAATTTCACTTATTTCAGGGAAAAAGTGCAGAAATTTCTCTTATTTTGGGGCAAAAAGGCAGAAATTTCTTTTATTTTGGTACAAAATTGCAGAAATTTTCTTTATTTTGGGGCAAAATTGCAGAAATTTCCCTTATTTTGGGGCAAAATTGCAGAAATTTCACTTATTTCAGGGAAAAAGTGCAGAAATTTCAATTATTTTGGGGCAAAAAGGCAGAAATTTCTTTTATTTTGGTACAAAATTGCAGAAATTTTCTTTATTTTGGGGCAAAAATGAAGAAATTCCCCATATTTTGGGGCAAAAAGGCAGAGATTTGCCTTATTATGAGGTAAAATGCTGAAATTCCCCTTATTTTGGGGCAAAAATACAGAAATTCCCTTTATTTTGTGGCAAAAAGGCAGAAATTTCCCTTATTTTGGGGCAAAATTGCAGAAATTTCACTTATTTCAGGGCAAAATTCAAAAATTCCTTTTATTTTGGGGCAAAAAGACAGAAATTCCGTTCATTTTTAGGTAAAAAGGCAGAAATTTCACTTATTTTGAGGGAAGAAGGCAGAAATTCCTCTTATTTTGGGGCAAAAATGAAGAAATTTCTTTTTTTTGTGGCAAAAGGTATACATTCCCCTTATTTTCGGGCAAAAAAAGCAGAAATTCCCCGTATTTTGGAGCAGAATTGAAGAAAATCCCCTAATTGTGGGGCAAAAAGGCAGAAATTCCCTATATGTTGGGGCAAAAAGACAGAAATTCTCCTTATTTTGGGACAAAACTCAGAAATTCCACTTATTTTGGGGCAAAATTCAAGAAATTTCCCTTATTTTGGGGCAAAATTGCAGAAATTTTACTTATTTGGGGCAAAATTGCAGAAATTTCACTTATTTCAGATAAAATGGCAGAAATTTTTCTTATTTTGGGGCAAAAAGGCAGAAATTCCTAATATTTTGTGGCAAAAATGCAGAAATTCCCCTTATTTTGAGGTAAAAAGGTTGAAATTCCCCTTATTTGGGGGCAAAAAGGCAGAAATTTCCCTAATTTTGGGGCAAAATTGCAAACATTTCACTTATTTCAGGGTAATAAGTCAGAAATTTTCCTTATTTTGGGGCAAAAAAGACAGAAATTCCCTTTGTTTTGGAAGGAAAATACAGAAATTCCACTTCTTTAGAGACAAAAAGGCAGAAATTCCCCTTATTTTGAAGCAAAAATGAAGAAAATCCCCTAATTGTTGGGCCAAAAGGCAGAAATTCCCTATATGTTGGGGCAAAAAGACAGAAATTCTCCTTATTTTGGGACAAAACTCAGAAATTCCACTTATTTTGGGGCAAAATTGCAGGAATTTACCTTATTTTGAGGCAAAATTGCAGAAATTTTCCTTATTTGGGGCAAAATTGCAGAAATTTCACTTATTTTCAGGTAAAAAGGCTGAAATATCCTTTATTTTGGGGCAAAAAAGAAGAAATTCCCCTTATTTTGGGGCAAAATTGCAGAAATTTTCCTTATTTTGGGGCAAAAGGGCTGAAATTCTTATTTTGAGGTAAAATGCTGAAATTCCCCATATTTTGGGGCAAAAGGCAAAACTTCTTCTTATTTTGGGGCAAAGAGGCACAAATTTCCCTTATTTTCGGGCAAAATTGCAGAAATTTCATTTATTTCAGGGCAAAAAGTCAGAAATTTTTTTTATTTTGGGGCAAAGAGCAGAAATTTCTTTTATTATGGTACAAAATTGAAGAAATTTTTCTTATTTTGAAACAAAAAGGCAGAAAATTCCCCTTATTTTGAGGCAAAAGGCAGAAATTATTCTCAATTTGAGGTAAAATGAAATGCAGAAATTCCCTTTATTTTGGGGCTAAAAGGCAGAAATTCTCTGTATTTTGAAGCAAAATTGCAGAAATTCTCATAATTTTCGGGCAAAAAGGCAGAAATTCTCCTTATTTTGGGGCAAAAAGACAGAAAATCTCCTTTTTCGGGAGCAAACAGTCAGAAATTCCCCTTATTTTGGGGCAAAATTGCAGAAATTTCCCTTATTTTGGGGCAAAATTGCAGAAATTTCAGGTATTTGAGAAAAAAATGCAGAAATTTTTTTTGGGGGGGCAAAAAGGCAGAAATTTTTTTTATTTTGGTACAAAATGGCAGAAATTTTTCTTATTTTGGGGCAAAAAGTCAGAAATTCCCCATATTTTGGGGCAAAAAGGCAGAAATTCCCCTTATTTTGAGGTAATAAGGCTGAAATTCCCCTTATTTTGGGGCAAAAAGGCAGAAATTTTGTTTATTTAGGGAAAAGGCAGAAATTACACTTATTTTGAGTCAAAAAGGTGGAAAATCCCCTTATTTTGGGGCAAAAATGAAGAAATTTGCTTTTTTATGGCAAAAAGGTATACATTCCCTTTATTTTCGGGCAAAAAGGCAGAAATTCTTTGTATTTTGGAGCAAAATTGCAGAAATTCCCCTAATTTTTGGGCAAAAAGGCAGAAATTTTCCTTCTTTTGGGGTAAAACTGCAGAAATTTCACTTATTTTGCGGCAAAATGTCAGAAATTCCCCTTATTTTTGGCAAAAAATGCAGAAAATCCCCTTATTTTAGGGCAAAATTGCAGAAATTTCCCTTATTTGGGGACAAAAACAGAAATTCCCCTTATTTTGGGGCAAAATTGCAGAAATTTCCCTTATTATGGGGAAAAATTGCAGAAATTTCCCTTATTTTAGGGCAAAATTGCAGAAATTCCCCTAATTTTTGGGCAAAAAGCAGAAATTTTCCTTATTTTGGGGTAAAACTGCAGAAATTTCACTTATTTTGCGGCAAAATGTCAGAAATTCCCCTTATTTTTGGCAAAAAATGCAGAAAATCCCCTTATTTTAGGGCAAAATTGCAGAAATTTCCCTTATTTGGGGACAAAAACAGAAATTCCCCTTATTTTGGGGCAAAATTGCAGAAATTTCCCTTATTATGGGGAAAAATTGCAGAAATTTCCCTTATTTTAGGGCAAAATTGCAGAAATTTCACTTATTTCAGAGAAAAAAAGCAAAAATTTTTCTTATTTTGGGGCAAAAAGGCAGAAATTCCCATTATTTTGGGGCAAAAAGGCAGAAATTCACCTTATTTTGGGGTAAAATTGCAGAAATTTCACATATTTCAGGGCAAAACGGCAGAAATTCCCCTTATTTTGGGGCAAAAAGGCAGAAATTTCCCTTATTTTGGGATAAAATTGCAGAAATTTCCCTTATTTGGAGGCAAAAAGGCAGAAAATCCACTTAATTTCGGGTAAAAAGGCAGAAATTTCTCGTATTTTGGAGCAAAATTGCAGAAACTCCCCTAATTTTGGGGCTAAAAGGCAGAATTTCCCTTTATTTTGGGGCAAAAATAGAGAAATTCTTTTTATTTTGGGGCAAAAATCAGAAATTTCCTTTATTTTGGGGCAAAATTTTAGAAATTTCTTTTATATTGTTACAGACTTGCAGAAATTTTTCTTATTTTGTGGCAAAAAGGCAGAAATTCCCCATATTTTGGTGCAAAAAGGATGAAATTCCCCTTATTTTGAGGTAAAATCCTGAAATTGCCCATATTTTGGGGCAAAAAGGCAGAAATTCCCCTCATTTGGGGGCAAAAAGGCACAAATTTCCCTTATTTTCGGGCATAATTGCAGGAATTTCATTTATTTCAGGGCAAAAAGTCAGAAATTCCTTTTATTTTGGGGCAAAAACAGAAATTTCTTTTATTTTGATACAAAATTGTAGAAATTTTTCTTATTTTGCAACAAAAAGGCAAAAATTACCCATATTTTGGGGAAAAAGGCAGAAATTCCTTTTATTTTGAGGTAAAAAGGCTGAAATTCCCGTTATTTTGGGGCATAAAGGCAGAAATTCCCTTTACTTTGTGGCAAAAAGGCAGAAATTACCGTTAATTGGGGCAGAAAAGCAGAAATTTTCCTTATTTAAGGGCAATAGGGCAGAAATTCCCCTTATTTGAAGGTAAAAAAGGCAGAAAATCCTTTTATTTTAGGGCAAAATTGCAGAAATCTCCCTTATTTGGGGGCAAAAACAGAAATTCCCTTTATTTTGGGGCAAAATTGCAGAAATTTCCCTTATTATGGGGAAAAAATTGCAGAAATTTCCCTTATTTGGGGGCAAAAAGGCAGAAAATCTACTTAATTTCGGGCAAAAAGGCAGAATTTCCCTTTATTGTGGGGCAAAAATAGAGAAATTCTTTTTATTTTGGGGCAAAAATCAGAAATTTCCCTTATTTTGGCGCAAAATTTTAGAAATTTCTTTTATATTGTTACAGACTTGCAGAAATTTTTCTTATTTTGTGGCAAAAAGGCAGAAATTCCCCATACTTTGGTGCAAAAAGGCTGAAATTCCCCATATTTTGGGGAAAAAAGGCAGAAATTCCTCTCATTTGTGGGCAAAAAGGCACAAATTTCCCTCATTTTCGGGCATAATTGCAGGAATTTCATTTATTTCAGGGCAAAAAGTCAGAAATTCCATTTATTTTGGGGAAAAAGGCAGAAATTTCTTTTAATTTGATACAAAATTGTAGAAATTTTCCTTATTTTGGAACAAAAAGCAAAAATTACCCATATTTGGGCAAAAAGGCAGAAATTCCCCTTATTTTGAGGTAAAAAGGCTGAAATTCCTGTAATTTTGGGGAAAAAAAGGCAGAAATTCCCTTTACTTTGTGGCAAAAAGGCAGAAATTTCCGTTAATTGGGGCAGAAAAGCAGAAATTTTCCTTATTTAAAGGCAATAGGGCAGAAATTCCCCATATTTTGTGGCAAAAAGGCAGAAATTCCCCTTATTTGGAGGTAAAATGCTGAATTTCCCCTTATTTTCGGCAAAAAGGCAGAAATTCCTATTATTTTGGGGCAAAATTGCAGAAATTTCAATTATTTCAGGGCAAAAAGTCAGAAATTAACCTTATTTTGGGGCGAAAAACAGAAATTCCATAATTTTGGGGCCAAAAACAGAAATTCCCCTTATTTTGGGGTAAAATTGCAGAAATTTCAAATATTTCAGGGCAAAAAGGCAGAAATTCCACTTTATTTCGGACAATAACGCAGAAATTCCCCGTATTTTAAAGCTAAATTTCAGAAATTCCCCTTATATTGGTGCAAAAATGAAGAAATTCCCTCTATTTTTGTGCAATAAGGCAGATTTCCCCGTATTTTTAAGCAAAATTGCACATTATCCCGTAATTTTGAGGGAAAATGCAGAAATTCACATTATTTTGGAACAAAAAGACAGAAATTCTCCTTATTTCAGGGCAAAAAGTCATAAATTCCCCTTATTTTGGGGTAAAATTGCAGAAATTTCCTTTATTTTGGGGCAAAATTGCAGAAATTTCCCTTATTTTGGGGCAAAATTGCAGAAATTTCATTTATTTCAGGGAAAAAGCACAGTAATTTCTCTTATTTTGAAGAAAAAAGGCAGAAATTTCTTTTATTTTGGTACAAAATTGCAGAAATTTTCTTTATTTTGGGGAAAATGCAGAAATTCCCCATATTTTGGGGCAAAAAAGCAGAGATTCCCCTTATTATGAGGTAAAATGCTGAAATTCCCCTTATTTTGAGGCAAAAAGACAGAAATTCCCTTTATTTTGTGGCAAAAAGGCAGAAATTCCTAATATTTTGTGGCAAAAATGCAGAAATTCCCCTTATTTTGAGGTAAAAAGGCTGAAATTCCCCTTATTTGGGGGGCAAAAAGGCAGAAATTTTTTTTTATTTTGGTACAAAATTGCAGAAATTTTTCTTATTTTGGGGCAAAAAGTCAGAAATTCCCCATATTTTGGGGCAAAAAGGCAGAAATTCCCCTTATTTTGAGGTAAAAAGTCTGAAATTCCCCTTATTTTGGGGCAAAAAGACAGAAATTTCGTTTATTTTGGGGAAAAGGCAGAAATTGCACTTATTTTGAGTCAAAAAGGTGGAAAATCCCCTTATTTTGGGGCAAAAATGAAGAAATTTGCTTTTTTATGGCAAAAAGGTATACATTTTCTTTATTTTCGGGCAAAAAGGCAGAAATTACCCGTATTTTGGAGCAAAATTGCAGAAATTCCCATAATTTTTGGGTAAAAAGGCAGAAATTCCCCTTATTTTGGGGTAAAACTGCAGAAATTACACTTATTTTGTGGCAAAATGTCAGAAATTCCTCTTATTTTCGGCCAAAAAGGCAGAAAATCCCCTTATTTTAGGGCAAAATTGCAGAAATCTCCCTTATTTGGGGGCAAAAACAGAAATTCCCTTTATTTTGGGGCAAAATTGCAGAAATTTCCCTTATTATGGGAAAAAATGGCAGAAATTTCCCTTATTTTAGGGCAAAATTGCAGAAATTTCACTTATTTCAGAGAAAAAAAGCAAAAAATTTTCTTATTTTGGGGCAAGAAGGCAGAAATTTTCATTATTTTGGGGCAAAAAGGCAGAAATTCACCTTATTTTGGGGTAAAATTGCAGAAATTTCACATATTTCAGGGCAAAACGGCAGAAATTCCCCTTATTTTGGGGCAAAATGCAGAAATTCCTCTTATTTTGGGATAAATTTGCAGAAATTTCCCTTATTTTGGGGCAAAAAGGCAGAAAATCCACTTCATTTCGGGTAAAAAGGCAGAAATTTCTCGTATTTTGGAGCAAAATTGCAGAAACTCCCCTAATTTTGGGGCAAAAAGGCAGAATTTCCCTTTATTGTGAAGCAAAAATAGAGAAATTCTTTTTATTTTGGGGCAAAAATCAGAAATTTCCCTTATTTTTGGGCAAAATTTTAGAAATTTCTTTTATATTGTTACAGACTTGCAGAAATTTTTCTTATTTTGTGGCAAAAAGGCAAAAATTCCCCATACTTTGGTGCAAAAAGGCTGAAATTCCCCATATTTTGAGAAAAAAAGGCAGAAATTCCTCTCATTTGGAGGCAAAAAGGCACAAATTTCCCTTATTTTCGGGCATAATTGCAGGAATTTCATTTATTTCAGGGCAAAAAGTCAGAAATTCCATTTATTTTGGGGCAAAAAGGCAGAAATTTATTTTATTTTGATACAAAATTGTAAAAATTTTCCTTATTTTGGAACAAAAAACAAAAATTACCCATATATTGGGGAAAAAGGCAAAAATTACCCTCTTTTTGAGGTAAAAAGGCTGAAATTCCCCTTATTTGGGGGCAAAAAGGCAGAAATTCCCCTAATTGTGGGGCAAAAAGGCAGAAATTCCCTATATGTTAGGGCAAAAAGACAGAAATTCTCCTTATTTTGGGGCAAAACTCAGAAATTCCACTTATTTTGGGGCAAAATTCCAGAAATTTCCTTTATTTTGGGGCAAAATTGCAGAAATTTTACTTATTTTGGGGCAAAATTGCAGAAATTTCACTTATTTCAGGTAAAAATGGCAGAAATTTTTCTTATTTTGGGGCAAAAATGCAGAAATTCCTAATATTTTGTGGCAAAAATGCAGAAATTCCCCTTATTTTGAGGTAAAAAGGCTGAAATTCCCCTTATTTGGGGGCAAAAAGGCAGAAATTTCCCTAATTTTGGGGCAAAAGTGCAAACATTTCACTTATTTCAGGGTAATAAGTCAGAAATTTTCCTTATTTTGGGGCAAAAAAGACAGAAATTCCCTTTGTTTTGGAAGGAAAATACAGAAATTCCACTTCTTTAGAGACAAAAAGGCAGAAATTCCCCTTATTTTGAAGCAAAAATGAAGAAATTCCCCTAATTGTTGGACCAAAAGGCAGAAATTCCCTATATGTTGGGGAAAAAAAACAGAAATTCTCCTTATTTTGGGACAAAACTCAGAAATTCCACTTATTTTTGGGGCAAAATTGCAGGAATTTAGCTTATTTTGAGGCAAAATTGCAGAAATTTCCCTTATTTCGGGCAAAATTGCAGAAATTTCACTTATTTTCAGGTAAAAAGGCTGAAATATCCTTTATTTTGGGGCAAAAAAGAAGAAATTCCCCTTATTTTGGGGCAAAATTGCAGAAATTTTCCTTAGTTTGGGGCAAAAGGGCTGAAATTCTTATTTTGAGGTAAAATGCTGAAATTCCCCATATTTTGGGGCAAAAGGCAAAACTTCTTCTTATTTTGGGGCAAAGAGGCACAAATTTCCCTTATTTTCGGGCAAAATTGCAGAAATTTCATTTATTTCAGGGCAAAAAGTCAGAAATTTTTTTTATTTTGGGGCAAAGAGCAGAAATTTCTTTTATTATGGTACAAAATTGAAGAAATTTTTCTTATTTTGAAACAAAAAGGCAGAAAATTCCCCTTATTTTGAGGCAAAAGGCAGAAATTATTCTCAATTTGAGGTAAAATGCAGAAATTCCCTTTATTTTGGGGCTAAAAGGCAGAAATTACCTGTATTTTGAAGCAAAATTGCAGAAATTCTCATAATTTTCGGGCAAAAAGGCAGAAATTCTCCTTATTTTGGGGCAAAAAGACAGAAAATCTCCTTTTTCGGGAGCAAACAGTCAGAAATTTCCCTTATTTTGGGGCAAAATTGCAGAAATTTCCTTTACATTGGGGCAAAATTGCAGAAATTTCCCTTATTTTGGGGCAAAATTGCAGAAATTTCACGTTTTTCAGGGAAAAAAGGCAGAAATTTTTTTTTGGGGGGGGGAAAGGCAGAAATTTTTTTTATTTTGGGGCAAAAAGTCAGAAATTCCCCATATTTTGGGGCAAAAAGTCAGAAATTCCCCATATTTTGGGGCAAAAAGGCAGAAATTCCCCTTATTTTGAGGTAATAAGGCTGAAATTCCCCTTATTTTGGGGCAAAAATACAGAAATTTCATTTATATTGGGGAAAAGGCGAAAATTGCACTTATTTTGAGTCAAAAAGGTGGAAAATCTCCTTATTTTGGGGCAAAAATGAAGAAATTTGCTTTTTTATGGCAAAAAAATATACATTCCCTTTATTTTCGGGCAAAAAGGCAGAAATCCTTTGTATTTTGGAGCAAAATTGCAGAAATTCCCCTTATTTGGGGGCAAAAACAGAAATTCCCCTTATTTTGGAGCAAAATTGCAGAAATTTCCCTTATTATGGGGAAAAATTGCAGAAATTTCCCTTATTTTAGGGCAAAATTGCAGAAATTTCACTTATTTCAGAGAAAAAAACAAAAATTTTTCTTATTTTGGGGCAAAAAGGCAGAAATTCCCATTATTTTGGGGCTAAAAGGCAGAAATTCACCTTATTTTGGGGTAAAATTGCAGAAATTTCACATATTTCAGGGCAAAACGGCAGAAATTCTTCTTATTTTGGGGCAAAAAGGCAGAAATTTCCCTTATTTTGGGATAAAATTGCAGAAATTTCCCTTATTTGGGGGCAAAAAGGCAGAAAATCCACTTAATTTCGGGTAAAAAGGCAGAAATTTCTCGTATTTTTGAGCAAAATTGCAGAAATTCCCCTAATTTTGGGGCAAAAAGGCAGAATTTCCCTTTATTTTGGGGCAAAAATAGAGAAATTCTTTTTATTTTGGGGCAAAAATCAGAAATTTCCTTTATTTTGGGGCAAAATTTTAGAAATTTCTTTTATATTGTTACAGACTTGCAGAAATTTTTCTTATTTTGTGGCAAAAAGGCAGAAATTCCCCATATTTTGGTGCAAAAAGGCTGAAATTCCCCTTATTTTGAGGTAAAATCCTGAAATTCCCCATATTTTGGGGCAAAAAGGCAGAAATTCCCCTCATTTGGGGGCAAAAAGGCACAAATTTCCCTTATTTTCAGGCATAATTGCAGGAATTTCATTTATTTCAGGGCAAAAAGTCAGAAATTCCTTTTATTTTGGGGCAAAAACAGAAATTTCCTTTATTTTGATACAAAATTGTAGAAATTTTCCTTATTTTGGAACAAAAAGGCAAAAATTACCCATATTTTGGGGAAAAAGGCAGAAATTCCCCTTATTTTGAGGTAAAAAGGCTGAAATTCCCGTTATTTTGGGGCAAAAAGGCAGAAATTCCCTTTACTTTGTGGCAAAAAGGCAGAAATTCCCGTTAATTGGGGCAGAAAAGCAGAAATTTTCCTTATTTAAGGGCAATAGGGCAGAAATTCCCCTTATTTTGTGGCAAAAAGGCAGAAATTCCCCTTATTTGAAGGTAAAATGCTGAAATTCCCCTTATTTTCGGCAAAAAGGCAGAAATTCCTATTATTTTGGGGCAAAATTGCAGAAATTTCAATTATTTCTGGGCAAAAAGTCAGATATTTGCCTTATTTTGGGGCAAAAAGCAGAAATTCCCTTAATTTTGGGGCCAAAAACAGAAATTCCCCTTATTTTGGGGTAAAATTGCAGAAATTTCAAATATTTCAGGGCAAAAAGGCAGAAATTCCACTTTATTTCGGACAATAACGCAGAAATTCCCCGTATTTTAAAGCTAAATTTCAGAAATTCCCCTTATATTGGTGCAAAAATGGAGAAATTCCCTTTATTTTTGTGCAATAAGGCAGATTTCCCCGTATTTTGAAGCAAAATTGCACATATTTCCCTAATTTTGAAGGAAAATGCAGAAATTCACATTATTTTGGAACAAAAAGACAGAAATTCTCCTTATTTCAGGGCAAAAAGTAAGAAATTCCCCTTCTTTTGGGGTAAAATTGCAGAAATTTTCTTTATTTTGGGGCAAAATTGCAGAAATTTCTCTTATTTTGGGGCAAAATTGCAGAAATTTCACTTATTTCAGGGAAAAAGTGCAGAAATTTCTCTTATTTTGGGGCAAAAAGGCAGAAATTTCTTTTATTTTGGTACAAAATTGCAGAAATTTTCTTTATTTTGGGGCAAAATTGCAGAAATTTCCCTTATTTGGGGGCAAAATTGCAGAAATTTCACTTATTTCAGGGAAAAAGTGCAGAAATTTCTCTTATTTTGGGGCAAAAAGGCAGAAATTTCTTTTATTTTGGTACAAAATTGCAGAAATTTTCTTTATTTTGTGGCAAAAATGAAGAAATTCCCCATATTTTGGGGCAAAAAGGCAGAGATTTTCCTTATTATGAGGTAAAATGCTGAAATTCCCCTTATTTTGGGGCAAAAATACAGAAATTCCCTTTATTTTGTGGCAAAAAGGCAGAAATTTCCCTTATTTTGGGGCAAAATTGCAGAAATTTCACTTATTTCAGGGCAAAATTCAAAAATTCCTTTTATTTTGGGGCAAAAAGACAGAAATTCCGTTCATTTTTAGGTAAAAAAGCAGAAATTTCACTTATTTTGAGGGAAGAAGGCAGAAATTCCTCTTATTTTGGGGCAAAAATGAAGAAATTTCTCTTTTTTGTGGCAAAAGGTATACATTCCCCTTATTTTCGGGCAAAAAAAGCAGAAATTCCCCGTATTTTGGAGCAGAATTGAAGAAAATCCCCTAATTGTGGGGCAAAAAGGCAGAAATTCCCTATATGTTGGGGCAAAAAGACAGAAATTCTCCTTATTTTGGGGCAAAACTCAAAATTCCATTTATTTTGGGGCAAAATTCCAGAAATTTCTCTTATTTTGGGGCAAAATTGCAGAAATTTTACTTATTTTGGGGCAAAATTGCAGAAATTTCACTTATTTCAGGTAAAAATGGCAGAAATTTTTCTTATTTTGGGGCAAAAAGGCAGAAATTCCTAATATTTTGTGGCAAAAATGCAGAAATTCCCCTTATTTTGAGGTAAAAAGGCTGAAATTCCCATTATTTGGGGGCAAAAAGGCAGAAATTTCCCTAATTTTGGGGCAAAGGTGCAAACATTTCACTTATTTCAGGGTAATAAGTCAGAAATTTTCCTTATTTTGGGGCAAAAAAAGACAGAAATTCCCTTTGTTTTGGAAGGAAAATACAGAAATTCAACTTCTTTAGAGACAAAAAGGCAGAAATTCCCCTTATTTTGAAGCAAAAATGAAGAAATTCCCCTAATTGTTGGGCCAAAAGGCAGAAATTCCCTATATGTTGGGGAAAAAAGACAGAAATTCTCCTTATTTTGGGACAAAACTCAGAAATTTTACTTATTTTGGGGCAAAATTGCAGGAATTTACCTTAATTTGAGGCAAAATTGCAGAAACTTCCCTTATTTGGGGCAAAATTGCAGAAATTTCACTTATTTTCAGGTAAAAAGGCTGAAATATCCTTTATTTTGGGGCAAAAAAGAAGAAATTCCCCTTATTTTGGGGCAAAATTGCAGAAATTTTCCTTATTTTGGGGCAAAAGGGCTGAAATTCTTATTTTGAGGTAAAATGCTGAAATTCCCCATATTTTGGGGCAAAAGGCAAAACTTCTTCTTATTTTGGGGCAAAGAGGCACAAATTTCCCTTATTTTCGGGCAAAATTGCAGAAATTTCATTTATTTCAGGGCAAAAAGTCAGAAATTCCTTTTATTTTGGGGCAAAGAGCAGAAATTTCTTTTATTATGGTACAAAATTGAAGAAATTTATCTTATTTTGAAACAAAAAGGCAGAAAATTCCCCTTATTTTGAGGCAAAAGGCAGAAATTATTCTCAATTTGAGGTAAAATGCAGAAATTCCCTTTATTTTGGGGCTAAAAGGCAGAAATTCCCTGTATTATGAAGCAAAATTGCAAAAATTCTCTTAATTTTCGGGCAAAAAGGCAGAAATTCTCCTTATTTTGGGGCAAAAAGACAGAAAATCTCCTTTTTCGGGAGCAAACAGTCAGAAATTCCCCTTATTTTGGGGCAAAATTGCAGAAATTTCCTTTACATTGGGGCAAAATTGCAGAAATTTCCCTTATTTTGGGGCAAAATTGCAGAAATTTCAAGTATTTCAGAAAAAAAAGGCAGAAATTTTTTTGCGGGGGCAAAAAGGCAGAAATTTTTTTTATTTTGGTACAAAATTGCAGAAATTTTTCTTATTTTGGGGCAAAAAGTCAGAAATTCCCCATATTTTGGGGCAAAAAGGCAGAAATTCCCCTTATTTTGAGGTAATAAGGCTGAAATTCCCCTTATTTTGGGGCAAAAAGGCAGAAATTTCGTTTATTTTGGGGAAAAGGCAGAAATTGCACTTATTTTGAGTCAAAAAGGTGGAAAATCCCCTTATTTTGGGGCAAAAATGAAGAAATTTGCTTTTTTATGGCAAAAAGGTATACATTCCCTTTATTTTCGGGCAAAAAGGCAGAAATTCTTTGTATTTTGGAGCAAAATTGCAGAAATTCCCCTAATTTTTGGGCAAAAAGCAGAAATTTTCCTTATTTTGGGGTAAAACTGCAGAAATTTCACTTATTTTGCGGCAAAATGTCAGAAATTCCCCTTATTTTTGGCAAAAAATGCAGAAAATCCCCTTATTTTAGGGCAAAATTGCAGAAATTTCCCTTATTTGGGGACAAAAACAGAAATTCCCCTTATTTTGGGGCAAAATTGCAGAAATTTCCCTTATTATGGGGAAAAATTGCAGAAATTTCCCTTATTTTAGGGCAAAATTGCAGAAATTTCACTTATTTCAGAGAAAAAAAGCAAAAATTTTTCTTATTTTGGGGCAAAAAGGCAGAAATTCCCATTATTTTGGGGCAAAAAGGCAGAAATTCACCTTATTTTGGGGTAAAATTGCAGAAATTTCACATATTTCAGGGCAAAACGGCAGAAATTCCCCTTATTTTGGGGCAAAAAGGCAGAAATTTCCCTTATTTTGGGATAAAATTGCAGAAATTTCCCTTATTTGGAGGCAAAAAGGCAGAAAATCCACTTAATTTCGGGTAAAAAGGCAGAAATTTCTCGTATTTTGGAGCAAAATTGCAGAAACTCCCCTACTTTTGGGGCTAAAAGGCAGAATTTCCCTTTATTTTGGGGCAAAAATAGAGAAATTCTTTTTATTTTGGGGCAAAAATCAGAAATTTCCTTTATTTTGGGGCAAAATTTTAGAAATTTCTTTTATATTGTTACAGACTTGCAGAAATTTTTCTTATTTTGTGGCAAAAAGGCAGAAATTCCCCATATTTTGGTGCAAAAAGGCTGAAATTCCCCTTATTTTGAGGTAAAATCCTGAAATTCCCCATATTTTGGGGCAAAAAGGCAGAAATTCCCCTCATTTGGGGGCAAAAAGGCACAAATTTCCCTTATTTTCGGGCATAATTGCAGGAATTTCATTTATTTCAGGGCAAAAAGTCAGAAATTCCTTTTATTTTCGGGCAAAAACAGAAATTTCTTTTATTTTGATACAAAATTGTAGAAATTTTCCTTATTTTGGAACAAAAAGGCAAAAATTACCCATATTTTGGGGAAAAAGGCAGAAATTCCCCTTATTTTGAGGTAAAAAGGCTGAAATTCCCGTTATTTTGGGGCAAAAAGGCAGAAATTCCCTTTACTTTGTGGCAAAAAGGCAGAAATTCCCGTTAATTGGGGCAGAAAAGCGAAATTTTCCTTATTTAAGGGCAATAGGGCAGAAATTCCCCTTATTTTGTGGCAAAAAGGCAGAAATTCCCCTTATTTGAAGGTAAAATGCTGAAATTCCCCTTATTTTCGGCAAAAAGGCAGAAATTCCTATTATTTTGGGGCAAAATTGCAGAAATTTCAATTATTTCTGGGCAAAAAGTCAGATATTTGCCTTATTTTGGGGCAAAAAGCAGAAATTCCCTTAATTTTGGGGCCAAAAACAGAAATTCCCCTTATTTTGGGGTAAAATTGCAGAAATTTCAAATATTTCAGGGCAAAAAGGCAGAAATTCCACTTTATTTCGGACAATAACGCAGAAATTCCCCATATTTTAAAGCTAAATTTCAGAAATTCCCCTTATATTGGTGCAAAAATGGAGAAATTCCCTTTATTTTTGTGCAATAAGGCAGATTTCCCCGTATTTTGAAGCAAAATTGCACATATTTCCCTAATTTTGAAGGAAAATGCAGAAATTCACATTATTTTGGAACAAAAAGACAGAAATTCTCCTTATTTCAGGGCAAAAAGTCAGAAATTCCCCTTATTTTGGGGTAAAATTGCAGAAATTTTCTTTATTTTGGGGCAAAATTGCAGAAATTTCCCTTATTTTGGGGCAAAATTGCAGAAATTTCACTTATTTCAGGGAAAAAGTGCAGAAATTTCTCTTATTTTGGGGCAAAAAGGCAGAAATTTCTTTTATTTTGGTACAAAATTGCAGAAATTTTCTTTATTTTGGGGCAAAAATGAAGAAATTCCCCATATTTTGGGGCAAAAAGGCAGAGATTCGCCTTATTATGAGGTAAAATGCTGAAATTCCTCTTATTTTGGGGCAAAAATACAGAAATTCCCTTTATTTTGTGGCAAAAAGGCAGAAATTTCCCTTATTTTGAGGCAAAATTGCAGAAATTTCACTTATTTCAGGGCAAAATTCAAAAATTCCTCTTATTTTTGGGCAAAAAGACAGAAATTTTGTTTATTTTTGGGTAAAAAGGCAGAAATTTCACTTATTGTGAGGTAAGAAGGCAGAAATTCCTCTTATTTTGGGGCAAAAATGAAGAAATTTCTCTTTTTTGTGGCAAAAGGTATATATTCTCCTTATTTTCGGGCAAAAAAGCAGAAATATCCCGTTTTTTGGAGCACAATTGCAGAAAATCCCCTAATTGTGGGGCAAAAAGGCAGAAATTCCCTATATGTTGGGGCAAAAAGACAGAAATTCTCTTTATTTTGGGGCA
This sequence comes from Micromys minutus, assembly GCF_963924665.1. Taxonomy (NCBI): domain Eukaryota; kingdom Metazoa; phylum Chordata; class Mammalia; order Rodentia; family Muridae; genus Micromys; species Micromys minutus. The sequence goes on along the minus strand of NW_027667250.1, from coordinate 1,199,133 downwards.
AAACTCAGAAATTCCACTTATTTTGAAGCAAAATTCCAGAAATTTCCCTTATTTTGGGGCAAAATTGCAGAAATTTCACTTATTTTGGGGCAAAATTGCAGAAATTTCACTTATTTCAGATAAAAAAAAGGCAGAAATTTTTCTTATTTTGGGGCAAAAAGGCAAAAATTCCTAATATTTTGTGGCAAAAATGCAGAAATTCCCCTTATTTTGAGGTAAAAAGGCTGAAATTCCCCTTATTTGGGGGCAAAAAGGCAGAAATTTCCCTTATTTTGGGGCAAAATTGCAGAAATTTCACTTATTTCAGGGCAAAATTCAAAAATTCCTTTTATTTTGGGGCTAAAAGTCAGAAATTCCGTTTATTTTTGGGTAAAAGGGCAGAAATTTCACTTATTTTGAGGTAAGAAGGCAGAAATTCCTCTTATTTTGGGGCAAAAATGAAGAAATTTCCCTTTTTTGTGGCAAAAGGTATATATTCCCCTTATTTTCGGGCAAAAAAGCATAAATATCCCGTTTTTTGGAGCACAATTGCAGAAAATCCCCTAATTGCGGGGCAAAAAGGCAGAAATTCCCTATATGTTGGGGCAAAAAGACAGAAATTCTCCTTATTTTGGGGCAAAACTCAGAAATTCCACTTATTTTGGGGCAAAATTCCAGAAATTTCCCTTATTTTGGGCAAAATTGCAGAAATTTTACTTATTTTGGGGCAAAATTGCAGAAATTTCACTTATTTCAGGTAAAAATGGCAGAAATTTTTCTTATTTTGGGGCAAAAAGGCAGAAATTCCTAATATTTTGTGGCAAAAATGCAGAAATTCCCCTTATTTTGAGGTAAAAAGGCTGAAATTCCCCTTATTTGGGGGCAAAAAGGCAGAAATTTCCCTTTTTTGGGGGCAAAATTGCAAACATTTCACTTATTTCAGGGTAATAAGTCAGAAATTTTCCTTATTTTGGAGCAAAAAACACAGAAATTCCCTTTGTTTTGGAAGGAAAATACAGAAATTCCACTTCTTTAGAGGCAAAAAGGCAGAAATTCCCCTTATTTTGAAGCAAAAATGAAGAAATTCCCCTAATTGTTGGGCAAAAAGGCAGAAATTCCCTATATGTTGGGGCAAAAAGACAGAAATTCTCCTTATTTTGGGACAAAACTCAGAAATTCCACTTATTTTGGGGCAAAATTGCAGGAATTTACCTTATTTTGAGGCAAAATTGCAGAAATTTCCTTTATTTGGGGCAAAATTGCAGAAATTTCACTTATTTTCAGGTAAAAAGGCTGAAATATCCTTTATTTTGGCGCAAAAAAGAAGAAATTCCCCTTATTTTGGGGCAAAATTGCAGAAATTTTCCTTATTTTGGGGCAAAAAGGCTGAAATTCTTATTTTGAGGTAAAATGCTGAAATTCCCCATATTTTGGGGCAAAAGGCAAAACTTCTTTTTATTTTGGGGCAAAGAGGCACAAATTTCCCTTATTTTCGGGAAAAATTGCAGAAATTTCATTTATTTCAGGGCAAAAAGTCAGAAATTCCTTTTATTTTGGGGCAAAGAGCAGAAATTTCTTTTATTATGGTACAAAATTGAAGAAATTTTTCTTATTTTGAAACAAAAAGGCAGAAAATTCCCCTTATTTTGAGGCAAAAGGCAGAAATTATTCTCAATTTGAGGTAAAATGCAGAAATTCCCTTTATTTTGGGGCTAAAAAACAGAAATTCCCTGTATTTTGAAGCAAAATTGCAGAAATTCTCATAATTTTTGGGCAAAAAGGCAGAAATTCTCCTTATTATGGGGCAAAAAGACAGAAAATCTCCTTTTTCGGGAGCAAACAGTCAGAAATTCCCCTTATTTTGGGGCAAAATTGCAGAAATTTCCTTTACATTGGGGCAAAATTGTAGAAATTTCCCTTATTTTGGGGCCAAATTGCAGAAATTTCACGTATTTCAGGGAAAAAAGGCAGAAATTTTTTTGGGGGGGCAAAAAGGCAGAAATTTTTTTTATTTTGGTACAAAATTGCAGAAATTTTTCTTATTTTGGGGCAAAAAGTCAGAAATTCCCCATATTTTGGGGCAAAAAGGCAGAAATTCCCCTTATTTTGAGGTAAAAAGGCTGAAATTCCCCTTATTTTGGGGCAAAAAGACAGAAATTTCGTTTATTTTGGGGAAAAGGCAGAAATTGCACTTATTTTGAGTCAAAAAGGTGGAAATTCCTCTTATTTTGGGGCAAAAATGAAGAAATTTGCTTTTTTATGGCAAAAAGGTATACATTCCCTTTATTTTCGGGCAAAAAGGCAGAAATTCTTTGTATTTTGGAGCAAAATTGCAGAAATTCTCATAATTTTCGGACAAAAAGGCAGAAATTCTCCTTATTTTGGGGCAAAAAGACAGAAAATCTCCTTTTTCGGGAGCAAACAGTCAGAAATTCCCCTTATTTTGGGGCAAAATTGCAGAAATTTCCTTTACATTGGGGCAAAATGCAGAAATTTCCCTTATTTGGGGGCAAAATTGCAGAAATTTCAGGTATTGGAAAAAAAAAAGGCAGAAATTTTTTTGGGGGGGCAAAAAGGCAGAAATTTTTTTTATTTTGGTACAAAATTGCAGAAATTTTTCTTATTTTGGGGCAAAAAGTCAGAAATTCCCCATATTTTGGGGCAAAAAGGCAGAAATTCCCCTTATTTTGAGGTAATAAGGCTGAAATTCCCCTTATTTTGGGGCAAAAAGGCAGAAATTTCGTTTATTTTGGGGAAAAGGCAGAAATTGCACTTATTTTGAGTCAAAAAGGTGGAAAATCCCCTTATTTTGGGGCAAAAATGAAGAAATTTGCTTTTTTATGGCAAAAAGGTATACATTCCCTTTATTTTCGGGCAAAAAGGCAGAAATTCTTTGTATTTTGGAGCAAAATTGCAGAAATTACCCTAATTTTTGGGCAAAAGTGCAGAAATTTTCCTTATTTTGGGGTAAAACTGCAGAAATTTCACTTATTTTGCGGCAAAATGTCAGAAATTCCCCTTATTTTTGGCAAAAAATGCAGAAAATCCCCTTATTTTAGGGCAAAATTGCAGATATTTCCCTTATTTGGGGACAAAAACAGAAATTCCCCTTATTTTGGGGCAAAATTGCAAAAATTTCCCTTATTATGGGGAAAAATTGCAGAAATTTCCCTTATTTTAGGGCAAAATTGCAGAAATTTCACTTATTTCCGAGAAAAAAAGCAAAAATTTTTCTTATTTTGGGGCAAAAAGGTGAAATTCCCATTATTTTGGGGCAAAAAGGCAGAAATTCACCTTATTTTGGGGTAAAATTGCAGAAATTTCACATATTTCAGGGCAAAACGGCAGAAATTCCCCTATTTTGGGGCAAAAAGGCAGAAATTTCCCTTATTTTGGGATAAAATTGCAGAAATTTCCCTTATTTGGGGGCAAAAAGGCAGAAAATCCACTTAATTTCGGGTAAAAAGGCAGAAATTTCTCGTATTTTGGAGCAAAATTGCAGAAACTCCCCTAATTTTGGGGCTAAAAGGCAGAATTTCCCTTTATTTTGTGGCAAAAATAGAGAAATTCTATTTATTTTGGGGCAAAAATCAGAAATTTCCTTTATTTTGGGGCAAAATTTTAGAAATTTCTTTTATATTGTTACAGACTTGCAGAAATTTTTCTTATTTTGTGGCAAAAAGGCAGAAATTCCCCATATTTTGGTGCAAAAAGGCTGAAATTCCCCTTATTTTGAGGTAAAATCCTGAAATTCCCCATATTTTGGGGCAAAAAGGCAGAAATTCCCCTCATTTGGGGGCAAAAAGGCACAAATTTCCCTTATTTTCGGGCATAATTGCAGGAATTTCATTTATTTCAGGGCAAAAAGTCAGAAATTCCTTTTATTTTCGGGCAAAAACAGAAATTTCTTTTATTTTGATACAAAATTGTAGAAATTTTCCTTATTTTGGAACAAAAAGGCAAAAATTACCCATATTTTGGGGAAAAAGGCAGAAATTCCCCTTATTTTGAGGTAAAAAGGCTGAAATTCCCGTTATTTTGGGGCAAAAAGGCAGAAATTCCCTTTACTTTGTGGCAAAAAGGCAGAAATTCCCGTTAATTGGGGCAGAAAAGCGAAATTTTCCTTATTTAAGGGCAATAGGGCAGAAATTCCCCTTATTTTGTGGCAAAAAGGCAGAAATTCCCCTTATTTGAAGGTAAAATGCTGAAATTCCCCTTATTTTCGGCAAAAAGGCAGAAATTCCTATTATTTTGGGGCAAAATTGCAGAAATTTCAATTATTTCTGGGCAAAAAGTCAGATATTTGCCTTATTTTGGGGCAAAAAGCAGAAATTCCCTTAATTTTGGGGCCAAAAACAGAAATTCCCCTTATTTTGGGGTAAAATTGCAGAAATTTCAAATATTTCAGGGCAAAAAGGCAGAAATTCCACTTTATTTCGGACAATAACGCAGAAATTCCCCATATTTTAAAGCTAAATTTCAGAAATTCCCCTTATATTGGTGCAAAAATGGAGAAATTCCCTTTATTTTTGTGCAATAAGGCAGATTTCCCCGTATTTTGAAGCAAAATTGCACATATTTCCCTAATTTTGAAGGAAAATGCAGAAATTCACATTATTTTGGAACAAAAAGACAGAAATTCTCCTTATTTCAGGGCAAAAAGTCAGAAATTCCCCTTATTTTGGGGTAAAATTGCAGAAATTTTCTTTATTTTGGGGCAAAATTGCAGAAATTTCCCTTATTTTGGGGCAAAATTGCAGAAATTTCACTTATTTCAGGGAAAAAGTGCAGAAATTTCTCTTATTTTGGGGCAAAAAGGCAGAAATTTCTTTTATTTTGGTACAAAATTGCAGAAATTTTCTTTATTTTGGGGCAAAAATGAAGAAATTCCCCATATTTTGGGGCAAAAAGGCAGAGATTCGCCTTATTATGAGGTAAAATGCTGAAATTCCTCTTATTTTGGGGCAAAAATACAGAAATTCCCTTTATTTTGTGGCAAAAAGGCAGAAATTTCCCTTATTTTGAGGCAAAATTGCAGAAATTTCACTTATTTCAGGGCAAAATTCAAAAATTCCTCTTATTTTTGGGCAAAAAGACAGAAATTTTGTTTATTTTTGGGTAAAAAGGCAGAAATTTCACTTATTGTGAGGTAAGAAGGCAGAAATTCCTCTTATTTTGGGGCAAAAATGAAGAAATTTCTCTTTTTTGTGGCAAAAGGTATATATTCTCCTTATTTTCGGGCAAAAAAGCAGAAATATCCCGTTTTTTGGAGCACAATTGCAGAAAATCCCCTAATTGTGGGGCAAAAAGGCAGAAATTCCCTATATGTTGGGGCAAAAAGACAGAAATTCTCTTTATTTTGGGGCAAAACTCAGAAATTCCACTTATTTTGAAGCAAAATTCCAGAAATTTCCCTTATTTTGGGGCAAAATTGCAGAAATTTCACTTATTTTGGGGCAAAATTGCAGAAATTTCACTTATTTCAGATAAAAAAAAGGCAGAAATTTTTCTTATTTTGGGGCAAAAAGGCAAAAATTCCTAATATTTTGTGGCAAAAATGCAGAAATTCCCCTTATTTTGAGGTAAAAAGGCTGAAATTCCCCTTATTTGGGGGCAAAAAGGCAGAAATTTCCCTTATTTTGGGGCAAAATTGCAGAAATTTCACTTATTTCAGGGCAAAATTCAAAAATTCCTTTTATTTTGGGGCTAAAAGTCAGAAATTCCGTTTATTTTTGGGTAAAAGGGCAGAAATTTCACTTATTTTGAGGTAAGAAGGCAGAAATTCCTCTTATTTTGGGGCAAAAATGAAGAAATTTCCCTTTTTTGTGGCAAAAGGTATATATTCCCCTTATTTTCGGGCAAAAAAGCATAAATATCCCGTTTTTTGGAGCACAATTGCAGAAAATCCCCTAATTGCGGGGCAAAAAGGCAGAAATTCCCTATATGTTGGGGCAAAAAGACAGAAATTCTCCTTATTTTGGGGCAAAACTCAGAAATTCCACTTATTTTGGGGCAAAATTCCAGAAATTTCCCTTATTTTGGGCAAAATTGCAGAAATTTTACTTATTTTGGGGCAAAATTGCAGAAATTTCACTTATTTCAGGTAAAAATGGCAGAAATTTTTCTTATTTTGGGGCAAAAAGGCAGAAATTCCTAATATTTTGTGGCAAAAATGCAGAAATTCCCCTTATTTTGAGGTAAAAAGGCTGAAATTCCCCTTATTTGGGGGCAAAAAGGCAGAAATTTCCCTTTTTTGGGGGCAAAATTGCAAACATTTCACTTATTTCAGGGTAATAAGTCAGAAATTTTCCTTATTTTGGAGCAAAAAACACAGAAATTCCCTTTGTTTTGGAAGGAAAATACAGAAATTCCACTTCTTTAGAGGCAAAAAGGCAGAAATTCCCCTTATTTTGAAGCAAAAATGAAGAAATTCCCCTAATTGTTGGGCAAAAAGGCAGAAATTCCCTATATGTTGGGGCAAAAAGACAGAAATTCTCCTTATTTTGGGACAAAACTCAGAAATTCCACTTATTTTGGGGCAAAATTGCAGGAATTTACCTTATTTTGAGGCAAAATTGCAGAAATTTCCTTTATTTGGGGCAAAATTGCAGAAATTTCACTTATTTTCAGGTAAAAAGGCTGAAATATCCTTTATTTTGGCGCAAAAAAGAAGAAATTCCCCTTATTTTGGGGCAAAATTGCAGAAATTTTCCTTATTTTGGGGCAAAAAGGCTGAAATTCTTATTTTGAGGTAAAATGCTGAAATTCCCCATATTTTGGGGCAAAAGGCAAAACTTCTTTTTATTTTGGGGCAAAGAGGCACAAATTTCCCTTATTTTCGGGAAAAATTGCAGAAATTTCATTTATTTCAGGGCAAAAAGTCAGAAATTCCTTTTATTTTGGGGCAAAGAGCAGAAATTTCTTTTATTATGGTACAAAATTGAAGAAATTTTTCTTATTTTGAAACAAAAAGGCAGAAAATTCCCCTTATTTTGAGGCAAAAGGCAGAAATTATTCTCAATTTGAGGTAAAATGCAGAAATTCCCTTTATTTTGGGGCTAAAAAACAGAAATTCCCTGTATTTTGAAGCAAAATTGCAGAAATTCTCATAATTTTTGGGCAAAAAGGCAGAAATTCTCCTTATTATGGGGCAAAAAGACAGAAAATCTCCTTTTTCGGGAGCAAACAGTCAGAAATTCCCCTTATTTTGGGGCAAAATTGCAGAAATTTCCTTTACATTGGGGCAAAATTGTAGAAATTTCCCTTATTTTGGGGCCAAATTGCAGAAATTTCACGTATTTCAGGGAAAAAAGGCAGAAATTTTTTTGGGGGGGCAAAAAGGCAGAAATTTTTTTTATTTTGGTACAAAATTGCAGAAATTTTTCTTATTTTGGGGCAAAAAGTCAGAAATTCCCCATATTTTGGGGCAAAAAGGCAGAAATTCCCCTTATTTTGAGGTAAAAAGGCTGAAATTCCCCTTATTTTGGGGCAAAAAGACAGAAATTTCGTTTATTTTGGGGAAAAGGCAGAAATTGCACTTATTTTGAGTCAAAAAGGTGGAAATTCCTCTTATTTTGGGGCAAAAATGAAGAAATTTGCTTTTTTATGGCAAAAAGGTATACATTCCCTTTATTTTCGGGCAAAAAGGCAGAAATTCTTTGTATTTTGGAGCAAAATTGCAGAAATTCTCATAATTTTCGGACAAAAAGGCAGAAATTCTCCTTATTTTGGGGCAAAAAGACAGAAAATCTCCTTTTTCGGGAGCAAACAGTCAGAAATTCCCCTTATTTTGGGGCAAAATTGCAGAAATTTCCTTTACATTGGGGCAAAATGCAGAAATTTCCCTTATTTGGGGGCAAAATTGCAGAAATTTCAGGTATTGGAAAAAAAAAAGGCAGAAATTTTTTTGGGGGGGCAAAAAGGCAGAAATTTTTTTTATTTTGGTACAAAATTGCAGAAATTTTTCTTATTTTGGGGCAAAAAGTCAGAAATTCCCCATATTTTGGGGCAAAAAGGCAGAAATTCCCCTTATTTTGAGGTAATAAGGCTGAAATTCCCCTTATTTTGGGGCAAAAAGGCAGAAATTTCGTTTATTTTGGGGAAAAGGCAGAAATTGCACTTATTTTGAGTCAAAAAGGTGGAAAATCCCCTTATTTTGGGGCAAAAATGAAGAAATTTGCTTTTTTATGGCAAAAAGGTATACATTCCCTTTATTTTCGGGCAAAAAGGCAGAAATTCTTTGTATTTTGGAGCAAAATTGCAGAAATTACCCTAATTTTTGGGCAAAAGTGCAGAAATTTTCCTTATTTTGGGGTAAAACTGCAGAAATTTCACTTATTTTGCGGCAAAATGTCAGAAATTCCCCTTATTTTTGGCAAAAAATGCAGAAAATCCCCTTATTTTAGGGCAAAATTGCAGATATTTCCCTTATTTGGGGACAAAAACAGAAATTCCCCTTATTTTGGGGCAAAATTGCAAAAATTTCCCTTATTATGGGGAAAAATTGCAGAAATTTCCCTTATTTTAGGGCAAAATTGCAGAAATTTCACTTATTTCCGAGAAAAAAAGCAAAAATTTTTCTTATTTTGGGGCAAAAAGGTGAAATTCCCCTTATTTTGGGGCAAAAAGGCAGAAATTTCCCTTATTTTGGGATAAAATTGCAGAAATTTTTTCTTATTTGGGGGCAAAAAGGCAGAAAATCCACTTAATTTCGGGTAAAAAGGCAGAAATTTCCCTTATTTTGGGATAAAATTGCAGAAATTTCCCTTATTTGGAGGCAAAAAGGCAGAAAATCCACTTAATTTCGGGTAAAAAGGCAGAAATTTCTCGTATTTTGGAGCAAAATTGCAGAAACTCCCCTAATTTTGGGGCTAAAAGGCAGAATTTCCCTTTATTTTGGGGCAAAAATAGAGAAATTCTTTTTATTTTGGGGCAAAAATCAGAAATTTCCTTTATTTTGGGGTAAAATTTTAGAAATTTCTTTTATATTGTTACAGACTTGCAGAAATTTTTCTTATTTTGTGGCAAAAAGGCAGAAATTCCCCATATTTTGGTGCAAAAAGGCTGAAATTCCCCTTATTTTGAGGTAAAATCCTGAAATTCCCCATATTTTGGGGCAAAAAGGCAGAAATTCCCCTCATTTGGGGGCAAAAAGGCACAAATTTCCCTTATTTTCGGGCATAATTGCAGGAATTTCATTTATTTCAGGGCAAAAAGTCAGAAATTCCTTTTATTTTCGGGCAAAAACAGAAATTTCTTTTATTTTGATACAAAATTGTAGAAATTTTCCTTATTTTGGAACAAAAAGGCAAAAATTACCCATATTTTGGGGAAAAAGGCAGAAATTCCCCTTATTTTGAGGTAAAAAGGCTGAAATTCCCGTTATTTTGGGGCAAAAAGGCAGAAATTCCCTTTACTTTGTGGCAAAAAGGCAGAAATTCCCGTTAATTGGGGCAGAAAAGCGAAATTTTCCTTATTTAAGGGCAATAGGGCAGAAATTCCCCTTATTTTGTGGCAAAAAGGCAGAAATTCCCCTTATTTGAAGGTAAAATGCTGAAATTCCCCTTATTTTCGGCAAAAAGGCAGAAATTCCTATTATTTTGGGGCAAAATTGCAGAAATTTCAATTATTTCTGGGCAAAAAGTCAGATATTTGCCTTATTTTGGGGCAAAAAGCAGAAATTCCCTTAATTTGGGGGCCAAAAACAGAAATTCCCCTTATTTTGGGGTAAAATTGCAGAAATTTCAAATATTTCAGGGCAAAAAGGCAGAAATTCCACTTTATTTCGGACAATAACGCAGAAATTCCCCATATTTTAAAGCTAAATTTCAGAAATTCCCCTTATATTGGTGCAAAAATGGAGAAATTCCCTTTATTTTTGTGCAATAAGGCAGATTTCCCCGTATTTTGAAGCAAAATTGCACATATTTCCCTAATTTTGAAGGAAAATGCAGAAATTCACATTATTTTGGAACAAAAAGACAGAAATTCTCCTTATTTCAGGGCAAAAAGTCAGAAATTCCCCTTATTTTGGGGTAAAATTGCAGAAATTTTCTTTATTTTGGGGCAAAATTGCAGAAATTTCCCTTATTTTGGGGCAAAATTGCAGAAATTTCACTTATTTCAGGGAAAAAGTGCAGAAATTTCTCTTATTTTGGGGCAAAAAGGCAGAAATTTCTTTTATTTTGGTACAAAATTGCAGAAATTTTCTTTATTTTGGGGCAAAAATGAAGAAATTCCCCATATTTTGGGGCAAAAAGGCAGAGATTCGCCTTATTATGAGGTAAAATGCTGAAATTCCTCTTATTTTGGGGCAAAAATACAGAAATTCTCTTTATTTTGTGGCAAAAAGGCAGAAATTTCCCTTATTTTGAGGCAAAATTGCAGAAATTTCACTTATTTCAGGGCAAAATTCAAAAATTCCTCTTATTTTTGGGCAAAAAGACAGAAATTTTGTTTATTTTTGGGTAAAAAGGCAGAAATTTCACTTATTGTGAGGTAAGAAGGCAGAAATTCCTCTTATTTTGGGGCAAAAATGAAGAAATTTCTCTTTTTTGTGGCAAAAGGTATATATTCTCCTTATTTTCGGGCAAAAAAGCAGAAATATCCCGTTTTTTGGAGCACAATTGCAGAAAATCCCCTAATTGTGGGGCAAAAAGGCAGAAATTCCCTATATGTTGGGGCAAAAAGACAGAAATTCTCTTTATTTTGGGGCAAAACTCAGAAATTCCACTTATTTTGAAGCAAAATTCCAGAAATTTCCCTTATTTTGGGGCAAAATTGCAGAAATTTCACTTATTTTGGGGCAAAATTGCAGAAATTTCACTTATTTCAGATAAAAAAAAGGCAGAAATTTTTCTTATTTTGGGGCAAAAAGGCAAAAATTCCTAATATTTTGTGGCAAAAATGCAGAAATTCCCCTTATTTTGAGGTAAAAAGGCTGAAATTCCCCTTATTTGGGGGCAAAAAGGCAGAAATTTCCCTTATTTTGGGGCAAAATTGCAGAAATTTCACTTATTTCAGGGCAAAATTCAAAAATTCCTTTTATTTTGGGGCTAAAAGTCAGAAATTCCGTTTATTTTTGGGTAAAAGGGCAGAAATTTCACTTATTTTGAGGTAAGAAGGCAGAAATTCCTCTTATTTTGGGGCAAAAATGAAGAAATTTCCCTTTTTTGTGGCAAAAGGTATATATTCCCCTTATTTTCGGGCAAAAAAGCATAAATATCCCGTTTTTTGGAGCACAATTGCAGAAAATCCCCTAATTGCGGGGCAAAAAGGCAGAAATTCCCTATATGTTGGGGCAAAAAGACAGAAATTCTCCTTATTTTGGGGCAAAACTCAGAAATTCCACTTATTTTGGGGCAAAATTCCAGAAATTTCCCTTATTTTGGGCAAAATTGCAGAAATTTTACTTATTTTGGGGCAAAATTGCAGAAATTTCACTTATTTCAGGTAAAAATGGCAGAAATTTTTCTTATTTTGGGGCAAAAAGGCAGAAATTCCTAATATTTTGTGGCAAAAATGCAGAAATTCCCCTTATTTTGAGGTAAAAAGGCTGAAATTCCCCTTATTTGGGGGCAAAAAGGCAGAAATTTCCCTTTTTGGGGGGCAAAATTGCAAACATTTCACTTATTTCAGGGTAATAAGTCAGAAATTTTCCTTATTTTGGAGCAAAAAACACAGAAATTCCCTTTGTTTTGGAAGGAAAATACAGAAATTCCACTTCTTTAGAGGCAAAAAGGCAGAAATTCCCCTTATTTTGAAGCAAAAATGAAGAAATTCCCCTAATTGTTGGGCAAAAAGGCAGAAATTCCCTATATGTTGGGGCAAAAAGACAGAAATTCTCCTTATTTTGGGACAAAACTCAGAAATTCCACTTATTTTGGGGCAAAATTGCAGGAATTTACCTTATTTTGAGGCAAAATTGCAGAAATTTCCTTTATTTGGGGCAAAATTGCAGAAATTTCACTTATTTTCAGGTAAAAAGGCTGAAATATCCTTTATTTTGGCGCAAAAAAGAAGAAATTCCCCTTATTTTGGGGCAAAATTGCAGAAATTTTCCTTATTTTGGGGCAAAAAGGCTGAAATTCTTATTTTGAGGTAAAATGCTGAAATTCCCCATATTTTGGGGCAAAAGGCAAAACTTCTTTTTATTTTGGGGCAAAGAGGCACAAATTTCCCTTATTTTCGGGAAAAATTGCAGAAATTTCATTTATTTCAGGGCAAAAAGTCAGAAATTCCTTTTATTTTGGGGCAAAGAGCAGAAATTTCTTTTATTATGGTACAAAATTGAAGAAATTTTTCTTATTTTGAAACAAAAAGGCAGAAAATTCCCCTTATTTTGAGGCAAAAGGCAGAAATTATTCTCAATTTGAGGTAAAATGCAGAAATTCCCTTTATTTTGGGGCTAAAAAACAGAAATTCCCTGTATTTTGAAGCAAAATTGCAGAAATTCTCATAATTTTTGGGCAAAAAGGCAGAAATTCTCCTTATTATGGGGCAAAAAGACAGAAAATCTCCTTTTTCGGGAGCAAACAGTCAGAAATTCCCCTTATTTTGGGGCAAAATTGCAGAAATTTCCTTTACATTGGGGCAAAATTGTAGAAATTTCCCTTATTTTGGGGCCAAATTGCAGAAATTTCACGTATTTCAGGGAAAAAAGGCAGAAATTTTTTTGGGGGGGCAAAAAGGCAGAAATTTTTTTTATTTTGGTACAAAATTGCAGAAATTTTTCTTATTTTGGGGCAAAAAGTCAGAAATTCCCCATATTTTGGGGCAAAAAGGCAGAAATTCCCCTTATTTTGAGGTAAAAAGGCTGAAATTCCCCTTATTTTGGGGCAAAAAGACAGAAATTTCGTTTATTTTGGGGAAAAGGCAGAAATTGCACTTATTTTGAGTCAAAAAGGTGGAAATTCCTCTTATTTTGGGGCAAAAATGAAGAAATTTGCTTTTTTATGGCAAAAAGGTATACATTCCCTTTATTTTCGGGCAAAAAGGCAGAAATTCTTTGTATTTTGGAGCAAAATTGCAGAAATTCTCATAATTTTCGGACAAAAAGGCAGAAATTCTCCTTATTTTGGGGCAAAAAGACAGAAAATCTCCTTTTTCGGGAGCAAACAGTCAGAAATTCCCCTTATTTTGGGGCAAAATTGCAGAAATTTCCTTTACATTGGGGCAAAATGCAGAAATTTCCCTTATTTGGGGGCAAAATTGCAGAAATTTCAGGTATTGGAAAAAAAAAAGGCAGAAATTTTTTTGGGGGGGCAAAAAGGCAGAAATTTTTTTTATTTTGGTACAAAATTGCAGAAATTTTTCTTATTTTGGGGCAAAAAGTCAGAAATTCCCCATATTTTGGGGCAAAAAGGCAGAAATTCCCCTTATTTTGAGGTAATAAGGCTGAAATTCCCCTTATTTTGGGGCAAAAAGGCAGAAATTTCGTTTATTTTGGGGAAAAGGCAGAAATTGCACTTATTTTGAGTCAAAAAGGTGGAAAATCCCCTTATTTTGGGGCAAAAATGAAGAAATTTGCTTTTTTATGGCAAAAAGGTATACATTCCCTTTATTTTCGGGCAAAAAGGCAGAAATTCTTTGTATTTTGGAGCAAAATTGCAGAAATTACCCTAATTTTTGGGCAAAAGTGCAGAAATTTTCCTTATTTTGGGGTAAAACTGCAGAAATTTCACTTATTTTGCAGCAAAATGTCAGAAATTCCCCTTATTTTTGGCAAAAAATGCAGAAAATCCCCTTATTTTAGGGCAAAATTGCAGATATTTCCCTTATTTGGGGACAAAAACAGAAATTCCCCTTATTTTGGGGCAAAATTGCAAAAATTTCCCTTATTATGGGGAAAAATTGCAGAAATTTCCCTTATTTTAGGGCAAAATTGCAGAAATTTCACTTATTTCCGAGAAAAAAAGCAAAAATTTTTCTTATTTTGGGGCAAAAAGGTGAAATTCCCATTATTTTGGGGCAAAAAGGCAGAAATTCACCTTATTTTGGGGTAAAATTGCAGAAATTTCACATATTTCAGGGCAAAACGGCAGAAATTCCCCTATTTTGGGGCAAAAAGGCAGAAATTTCCCTTATTTTGGGATAAAATTGCAGAAATTTCCCTTATTTGGGGGCAAAAAGGCAGAAAATCCACTTAATTTCGGGTAAAAAGGCAGAAATTTCTCGTATTTTGGAGCAAAATTGCAGAAACTCCCCTAATTTTGGGGCTAAAAGGCAGAATTTCCCTTTATTTTGTGGCAAAAATAGAGAAATTCTATTTATTTTGGGGCAAAAATCAGAAATTTCCTTTATTTTGGGGCAAAATTTTAGAAATTTCTTTTATATTGTTACAGACTTGCAGAAATTTTTCTTATTTTGTGGCAAAAAGGCAGAAATTCCCCATATTTTGGTGCAAAAAGGCTGAAATTCCCCTTATTTTGAGGTAAAATCCTGAAATTCCCCATATTTTGGGGCAAAAAGGCAGAAATTCCCCTCATTTGGGGGCAAAAAGGCACAAATTTCCCTTATTTTCGGGCATAATTGCAGGAATTTCATTTATTTCAGGGCAAAAAGTCAGAAATTCCTTTTATTTTGGGGCAAAAACAGAAATTTCTTTTATTTTGATACAAAATTGTAGAAATTTTCCTTATTTTGGAACAAAAAGGCAAAAATTACCCATATTTTGGGGAAAAAGGCAGAAATTCCTTTTATTTTGAGGTAAAAAGGCTGAAATTCCCGTTATTTTGGGGCATATGGCAGAAATTCCCTTTACTTTCTGGCAAAAGGGCAAAAATTCCCGTTAATTGGGGCAGAAAAGCAGAAATTTTCCTTATTTAAGGGCAATAGGGCAGAAATTCCCCTTATTTTGTGGCAAAAAGGCAGAAATTCCCCTTTTTTGAAGGTAAAATGCTGAAATTCCCCTTATTTTCGGCAAAAAGGCAGAAATTCCTATTATTTTGGGGCAAAATTGCAGAAATTTCAATTATTTCTGGGCAAAAAGTCAGATATTTGCCTTATTTTGGGGCAAAAAGCAGAAATTCCCTTAATTTGGGGGCCAAAAACAGAAATTCCCCTTATTTTGGGGTAAAATTGCAGAAATTTCAAATATTTCAGGGCAAAAAGGCAGAAATTCCACGTTATTTCGGACAATAACGCAGAAATTCCCCGTATTTTAAAGCTAAATTTCAGAAATTCCCCTTATATTGGTGCAAAAATGGAGAAATTCCCTTTATTTTTGTGCAATAAGGCAGATTTCCCCGTATTTTGAAGCAAAATTGCACATATTTCCCTAATTTTGAAGGAAAATGCAGAAATTCACATTATTTTGGAACAAAAAGACAGAAATTCTCCTTATTTCAGGGCAAAAAGTCAGAAATTCCCCTTCTTTTGGGGTAAAATTGCAGAAATTTTCTTTATTTTGAGGCAAAATTGCAGAAATTTCCCTTATTTTGGGGCAAAATTGCAGAAATTTCACTTATTTCAGGGAAAAGTGCAGAAATTTCTCTTATTTTGAGGCAAAAAGGCAGAAATTTCTTTTATTTTGGTACAAAATTGGAGAAATTTTCTTTATTTTGGGGCAAAATTGCAGAAATTTCCCTTATTTTGGGGCAAAATTGCAGAAATTTCACTTATTTCAGGGAAAAAGTGCAGAAATTTCTCTTATTTTGGGGCAAAAAGGCAGAAATTTCTTTTATTTTGGTACAAAATTGCAGAAATTTTCTTTATTTTGGGGCAAAAATGAAGAAATTCCCCATATTTTGGGGCAAAAAGGGAGAGATTTGCCTTATTATGAGGTAAAATGCTGAAATTCCCCTTATTTTGGGGCAAAAATACAGAAATTCCCTTTATTTTGTGGCAAAAAGGCAGAAATTTCCCTTATTTTGGGGCAAAATTGCAGAAATTTCACTTATTTCAGGGCAAAATTCAAAAATTCCTTTTATTTTGGGGCAAAAAGACAGAAATTCCGTTCATTTTTAGGTAAAAAGGCAGAAATTTCACTTATTTTGAGGTAAGAAGGCAGAAATTCCTCTTATTTTGGGGCAAAAATGAAGAAATTTCTCTTTTTTGTGGCAAAAGGTATACATTCCCCTTATTTTCGGGCAAAAAAGCAGAAATTCCCCCTATTTTGGAGCAGAATTGAAGAAGATCCCCTAATTGTGGGGCAAAAAGGCAGAAATTCCCTATATGTTGGGGCAAAAAGACAGAAATTCTCCTTATTTTGGGGCAAAACTCAGAAATTCCACTTATTTTGGGGCAAAATTCCAGAAATTTCCCTTATTTTGGGGCAAAATTGCAGAAATTTTACTTATTTTGGGGCAAAATTGCAGAAATTTCACTTATTTCAGGTAAAAATGGCAGAAATTTTTCTTATTTTGGGGCAAAAAGGCAGAAATTCCTAATATTTTGTGGCAAAAATGCAGAAATTCCCCTTTTTTTGAGGTAAAAAGGCTGAAATTCCCCTTATTTGGGGGCAAAAAGGCAGAAATTTCCCTAATTTTGGGGCAAAAGTGGAAACATTTCACTTATTTCAGGGTAATAAGTCAGAAATTTTCCTTATTTTGGGGCAAAAAAGACAGAAATTCCCTTTGTTTTGGAAGGAAAATACAGAAATTCCACTTCTTTAGAGACAAAAAGGCAGAAATTCCCCTTATTTTGAAGCAAAAATGAAGAAATTCCCCTAATTGTTGGGCCAAAAGGCAGAAATTCCCTATATGTTGGGGAAAAAAGACAGAAATTCTCCTTATTTTGGGACAAAACTCAGAAATTCCACTTATTTTGGGGCAAAATTGCAGGAATTTACCTTATTTTGAGGCAAAATTGCAGAAATTTTCCTTATTTGGGGCAAAATTGCAGAAATTTCACTTATTTTCAGGTAAAAAGGCTGAAATATCCTTTATTTTGGGGCAAAAAAGAAGAAATTCCCCTTATTTTGGGGCAAAATTGCAGAAATTTTCCTTATTTTGGGGCAAAAGGGCTGAAATTCTTATTTTGAGGTAAAATGCTGAAATTCCCCATATTTTGGGGCAAAAGGCAAAACTTCTTCTTATTTTGGGGCAAAGAGGCACAAATTTCCCTTATTTTCGGGCAAAATTGCAGAAATTTCATTTATTTCAGGGCAAAAAGTCAGAAATTTTTTTTATTTTGGGGCAAAGAGCAGAAATTTCTTTTATTATGGTACAAAATTGAAGAAATTTTTCTTATTTTGAAACAAAAAGGCAGAAAATTCCCCTTATTTTGAGGCAAAAGGCAGAAATTATTCTCAATTTGAGGTAAAATGCAGAAATTCCCTTTATTTTGGGGCTAAAAAACAGAAATTCCCTGTATTTTGAAGCAAAATTGCAGAAATACTCATAATTTTCGGGCAAAAAGGCAGAAATTCTTTTTATTTTGGGGCAAAAAGACAGAAAATCTCCTTTTTCGGGAGCAAACAGTCAGAAATTCCCCTTATTTTGGGGCAAAATTGCAGAAATTTCCTTTACATTGGGGCAAAATTGCAGAAATTTTTCTTATTTTGGGGCAAAATTGCAGAAATTTCACGTATTTCAGGAAAAAAAGGTAGAAATTTTTTTTTGGGGGGGGGCAAAAAGGCAGAAATTTTTTTTATTTTGGTACAAAATTGCAGAAATTTTTCTTATTTTGGGGCAAAAAGTCAGAAATTCCCCATATTTTGGGGCAAAAAGACAGAAATTCCCCTTATTTTGAGGTAATAAGGCTGAAATTCCCCTTATTTTGGGGCAAAAATACAGAAATTTCGTTTATATTGGGGAAAAGGCAGAAATTGCACTTATTTTGAGTCAAAAAGGTGGAAAATCCCCTTATTTTGGGGCAAAAATGAAGAAATTTGCTTTTTTATGGCAAAAAGTTATACATTCCCTTTATTTTCGGGCAAAAAGGCAGAAATTCTTTGTATTTTGGAGCAAAATTGCAGAAATTTCCCTAATTTTTGGGCAAAAAGGCAGAAATTTTCTTTATTTTGGGGTAAAACTGCAGAAATTTCAATTATTTGGCGGCAAAATGTCAGAAATTCCCCTTATTTTTGGCAAAAATGCCGAAAATCCCCTTATTTTAGGGCAAAATTGCAGAAATTTCCCTTATTTGGGGGCAAAAACAGAAATTCCCCTTATTTTGGGGAAAAATTGCAGAAATTTCCCTTATTATGGTAAAAAATTGCAGAAATTTCCTTTATTTTAGGGCAAAATTGCAGAAATTTCACTTATTTCAGAGAAAAAAAAGCAAAAATTCCCCTTATTTTGGGGCAAAAAGGCAGAAATTTCCCTTATTTTGGGATAAAATTGCAGAAATTTTTTCTTATTTGCGGGCAAAAAGGCAGAAAATCCACTTAATTTCGGGTAAAAAGGCAGAAATTTCTCGTATTTTGGAGCAAAATTGCAGAAACTCCCCTAATTTTGGGGCAAAAAGGCAGAATTTCCCTTTATTTTGGGGCAAAAATAGAGAAATTCTTTTTATTTTGGGGCAAAAATCAGAAATTTCCTTTATTTTGGGGCAAAATTTTAGAAATTTCTTTTATATTGTTACAGACTTGCAGAAATTTTTCTTATTTTGTGGCAAAAAGGCAGAAATTCCCCATATTTTGGTGCAAAAAGGCTGAAATTCCCCTTATTTTGAGGTAAAATCCTGAAATTCCCCATATTTTGGGGCAAAAAGGCAGAAATTCCCCTCATTTGGGGGCAAAAAGCCCCAAATTTCCTTTATTTTCGGGCATAATTGCAGGAATTTCATTTATTTCAGGGCAAAAAGTCAGAAATTCCTTTTATTTTGGGGCAAAAACAGAAATTTCTTTTATTTTGATACAAAATTGTAGAAATTTTCCTTATTTTGGAACAAAAAGGCAAAAATTACCCATATTTTGGGGAAAAAGGCAGAAATTCCCCTTATTTTGAGGTAAAAAGGCTGAAATTCCCGTTATTTTGGCGCAAAAAGGCAGAAATTCCCTTTACTTTGTGGCAAAAAGGCAGAAATTCCCGTTAATTGGGGCAGAAAAGCAGAAATTTTCCTTATTTAAGGGCAATAGGGCAGAAATTCCCCTTATTTTGTGGCAAAAAGGCAGAAATTCCCCTTATTTGAAGGTAAAATGCTGAAATTCCCCTTATTTTCGGCAAAAAGGCAGAAATTCCTATTATTTTGGGGCAAAATTGCAGAAATTTCAATTTTTTCTGGGCAAAAAGTCAGATATTTGCCTTATTTTGGGGCAAAAAGCAGAAATTCCCTTAATTTTGGGGCCAAAAACAGAAATTCCCCTTATTTTGGGGTAAAATTGCAGAAATTTCAAATATTTCAGGGCAAAAAGGCAGAAATTCCACTTTATTTCGGACAATAACGCAGAAATTCCCCGTATTTTAAAGCTAAATTTCAGAAATTCCCCTTATATTGGTGCAAAAATGGAGAAATTCTCTTTATTTTTGTGCAATAAGGCAGATTTCCCCGTATTTTGAAGCAAAATTGCACATATTTCCCTAATTTTAAAGGAAAATGCAGAAATTCACATTATTTTGGAACAAAAAGACAGAAATTCTCCTTATTTCAGGGCAAAAAGTCAGAAATTCCCCTTATTTTGGGGTAAAATTGCAGAAATTTTCTTTATTTTGGGGCAAAATTGCAGAAATTTCTCTTATTTTGGGGCAAAATTGCAGAAATTTCACTTATTTCAGGGAAAAAGTGCAGAAATTTCTCTTATTTTGGGGCAAAAAGGCAGAAATTTCTTTTATTTTGGTACAAAATTGCAAAAATTTTCTTTATTTTGGGGAAAAATTGCAGAAATTTCCTTTATTTTGGGGCAAAATTGCAGAAATTTCACTTATTTCAGGGAAAAAGTGCAGAAATTTCTCTTATTTTGGGGCAAAAAGGCAGAAATTTCTTTTATTTTGGTACAAAATTGCAGAAATTTTCTTTATTTTGGGGCAAAAATGAAGAAATTCCCCATATTTTGGGGCAAAAAGGCAGAGATTTGCCTTATTATGAGGTAAAATGCTGAAATTCCCCTTATTTTGGGGCAAAAATACAGAAATTCCCTTTATTTTGTGGCAAAAAAGGCAGAAATTTCCCTTATTTTGGGACAAAATTGCAGAAATTTCACTTATTTCAGGGCAAAATTCAAAAATTCCTTTTATTTTGGGGCAAAAAGACAGAAATTCCGTTCATTTTTAGGTAAAAAGGCAGAAATTTCACTTATTTTGAGGTAAGAAGGCAGAAATTCCTCTTATTTTGGGGCAAAAATGAAGAAATTTCTCTTTTTTGTGGCAAAAGGTATACATTCCCCTTATTTTCGGGCAAAAAAGCAGAAATTCCCCCTATTTTGGAGCAGAATTGAAGAAGATCCCCTAATTGTGGGGCAAAAAGGCAGAAATTCCCTATAGGTTGGGGCAAAAAGACAGAAATTCTCCTTATTTTGGGGCAAAACTCAGATATTCCACTTATTTTGGGTCAAAATTCCAGAAATTTCCCTTATTTTGGAGCAAAATTGCAGAAATTTTACTTATTTTGGGGCACAATTGGAGAAATTTCACTTATTTCAGGTAAAAATGGCAGAAATTTTTCTTATTTTGGGGCAAAAAGGCAGAAATTCCTAATATTTTGTGGCAAAAATGCAGAAATTCCCCTTATTTTGAGGTAAAAAGGCTCAAATTCCCCTTATTTTAGGGCAAAAAGGCAGAAATTTCCCTTATTTTGGGGCAAAATTGCAAACATTTAACTTATTTCAGGGTAATAAGTCAGAAATTTTCCTTATTTTGGGGCAAAAAACACAGAAATTCCCTTTGTTTTGGAAGGAAAATACAGAAATTCCACTTCTTTAGAGGAAAAAAGGCAGAAATTCCCCTTATTTTCGGCAAAAAGGCAGAAATTCCTATTATTTTGGGGCAAAATTGCAGAAATTTCAATTTTTTCTGGGGAAAAAGTCAGATATTTGCCTTATTTTGGGGCAAAAAGCAGAAATTCCCTTAATTTTGGGGCCAAAAACAGAAATTCCCCTTATTTTGGGGTAAAATTGCAGAAATTTCAAATATTTCAGGGCAAAAAGGCAGAAATTCCACTTTATTTCGGACAATAACGCAGAAATTCCCCGTATTTTAAAGCTAAATTTCAGAAATTCCCCTTATATTGGTGCAAAAATAAAGAAATTCTCTTTATTTTTGTGCAATAAGGCAGATTTCCCCGTATTTTGAAGCAAAATTGCACATATTTCCCTAATTTTAAAGGAAAATGCAGAAATTCACATTATTTTGGAACAAAAAGACAGAAATTCTCCTTATTTCAGGGCAAAAAGTCAGAAATTCCCCTTATTTTGGGGTAAAATTGCAGAAATTTTCTTTATTTTGGGGCAAAATTGCAGAAATTTCTCTTATTTTGGGGCAAAATTGCAGAAATTTCACTTATTTCAGGGAAAAAGTGCAGAAATTTCTCTTATTTTGGGGCAAAAAGGCAGAAATTTCTTTTATTTTGGTACAAAATTGCAAAAATTTTCTTTATTTTGGGGAAAAATTGCAGAAATTTCCTTTATTTTGGGGCAAAATTGCAGAAATTTCACTTATTTCAGGGAAAAAGTGCAGAAATTTCTCTTATTTTGGGGCAAAAAGGCAGAAATTTCTTTTATTTTGGTACAAAATTGCAGAAATTTTCTTTATTTTGGGGCAAAAATGAAGAAATTCCCCATATTTTGGGGCAAAAAGGCAGAGATTTGCCTTATTATGAGGTAAAATGCTGAAATTCCCCTTATTTTGGGGCAAAAATACAGAAATTCCCTTTATTTTGTAGCAAAAAAGGCAGAAATTTCCCTTATTTTGGGACAAAATTGCAGAAATTTCACTTATTTCAGGGCAAAATTCAAAAATTCCTTTTATTTTGGGGCAAAAAGACAGAAATTCCGTTCATTTTTAGGTAAAAAGGCAGAAATTTCACTTATTTTGAGGTAAGAAGGCAGAAATTCCTCTTATTTTGGGGCAAAAATGAAGAAATTTCTCTTTTTTGTGGCAAAAGGTATACATTCCCCTTATTTTCGGGCAAAAAAGCAGAAATTCCCCCTATTTTGGAGCAGAATTGAAGAAGATCCCCTAATTGTGGGGCAAAAAGGCAGAAATTCCCTATAGGTTGGGGCAAAAAGACAGAAATTCTCCTTATTTTGGGGCAAAACTCAGATATTCCACTTATTTTGGGGCAAAATTCCAGAAATTTCCCTTATTTTGGAGCAAAATTGCAGAAATTTTACTTATTTTGGGGCACAATTGGAGAAATTTCACTTATTTCAGGTAAAAATGGCAGAAATTTTTCTTATTTTGGGGCAAAAAGGCAGAAATTCCTAATATTTTGTGGCAAAAATGCAGAAATTCCCCTTATTTTGAGGTAAAAAGGCTGAAATTCCCCTTATTTTAGGGCAAAAAGGCAGAAATTTCCCTTATTTTGGGGCAAAATTGCAAACATTTAACTTATTTCAGGGTAATAAGTCAGAAATTTTCCTTATTTTGGGGCAAAAAACACAGAAATTCCCTTTGTTTTGGAAGGAAAATACAGAAATTCCACTTCTTTAGAGGCAAAAAGTCTGAAATTCCCCTTATTTTGGGGCAAAAAGACAGAAATTTCGTTTATTTTGGGGAAAAGGCAGAAATTGCACTTATTTTGATTCAAAAAGTTGGAAATTCCCCTTATTTTGGGGCAAAAATGAAGAAATTTGCTTTTTTATGTCAAAAAGGTATACATTCCCTTTATTTTCGGGCAAAAAGGCAGAAATTCCCCTTATTTTGAAGCAAAAATGAAGAAATTCCCCTAATTGTTGGGCAAAAAGGCAGAAATTCCCTATATGTTGGGGCAAAAAGACAGAAATTCTCCTTATTTTGGGACAAAACTCAGAAATTCCACTTATTTTGGGGCAAAATTGCAGGAATTTACCTTATTTTGAGGCAAAATTGCAGAAATTTCCTTTATTTGGGGCAAAATTGCAGAAATTTCACTTATTTTCAGGTAAAAAGGCTGAAATATCCTTTATTTTGGGGCAAAAAGGAAGAAATTCCCTTTATTTTGGGGCAAAATTGCAGAAATTTTCCTTATATTGGGGCAAAAAGGCTGAAATTCTTATTTTGAGGTAAAATGCTGAAATTCCCCATATTTTGGGGCAAAAGGCAAAACTTCTTTTTATTTTGGGGCAAAGAGGCACAAATTTCCCTTATTTTCGGGCAAAATTGCAGAAATTTCATTTATTTCAGGGCAAAAAGTCAGAAATTCCTTTTATTTTGGGGCAAAGAGCAGAAATTTCTTTTATTATGGTACAAAATTGAAGAAATTTTTCTTATTTTGAAACAAAAAGGCAGAAAATTCCCCTTATTTTGAGGCAAAAGGCAGAAATTATTCTCAATTTGAGGTAAAATGCAGAAATTCCCTTTATTTTGGGGCTAAAAAACAGAAATTCCCTGTATTTTGAAGCAAAATTGCAGAAATTCTCAAAATTTTCGGGCAAAAAGGCAGAAATTCTCCTTATTATGGGGCAAAAAGACAAAAAATCTCCTTTTTCGGGAGCAAACAGTCAGAAATTCCCCTTATTTTGGGGCAAAATTGCAGAAATTTCCTTTACATTGGGGCAAAATTGTAGAAATTTCCCTTATTTTGGGGCAAAATTGCAGAAATTTCACGTATTTCAGGGAAAATAGGCAGAAATTTTTTTGGGGGGCAAAAAGGCAGAAATTTTTTTTATTTTGGTACAAAATTGCAGAAATTTTTCTTATTTTGGGGCAAAAAGTCAGAAATTCCCTATATTTTGGGGCAAAAAGGCAGAAATTCCCCTTATTTTGAGGTAAAAAGGCTGAAATTCCCCTTATTTTGGGGCAAAAAGACAGAAATTTCGTTTATTTTGGGGAAAAGGCAGAAATTGCACTTATTTTGATTCAAAAAGTTGGAAATTCCCCATATTTTGGGGCAAAAATGAAGAAATTTGCTTTTTTATGTCAAAAAGGTATACATTCCCTTTATTTTCGGGCAAAAAGGCAGAAATTCCCCTTATTTTGAAGCAAAAATGAAGAAATTCCCCTAATTGTTGGGCAAAAAGGCAGAAATTCCCTATATGTTGGGGCAAAAAGACAGAAATTCTCCTTATTTTGGGACAAAACTCAGAAATTCCACTTATTTTGGGGCAAAATTGCAGGAATTTACCTTATTTTGAGGCAAAATTGCAGAAATTTCCCTTATTTGGGGCAAAATTGCAGAAATTTCACTTATTTTCAGGTAAAAAGGCTGAAATATCCTTTATTTTGGGGCAAAAAGGAAGAAATTCCCTTTATTTTGGGGCAAAATTGCAGAAATTTTCCTTATATTGGGGCAAAAAGGCTGAAATTCTTATTTTGAGGTAAAATGCTGAAATTCCCCATATTTTGGGGCAAAAGGCAAAACTTCTTTTTATTTTGGGGCAAAGAGGCACAAATTTCCCTTATTTTCGGGCAAAATTGCAGAAATTTCATTTATTTCAGGGCAAAAAGTCAGAAATTCCTTTTATTTTGGGGCAAAGAGCAGAAATTTCTTTTATTATGGTACAAAATTGAAGAAATTTTTCTTATTTTGAAACAAAAAGGCAGAAAATTCCCCTTATTTTGAGGCAAAAGGCAGAAATTATTCTCAATTTGAGGTAAAATGCAGAAATTCCCTTTATTTTGGGGCTAAAAAACAGAAATTCCCTGTATTTTGAAGCAAAATTGCAGAAATTCTCAAAATTTTCGGGCAAAAAGGCAGAAATTCTCCTTATTATGGGGCAAAAAGACAAAAAATCTCCTTTTTCGGGAGCAAACAGTCAGAAATTCCCCTTATTTTGGGGCAAAATTGCAGAAATTTCCTTTACATTGGGGCAAAATTGTAGAAATTTCCCTTATTTTGGGGCAAAATTGCAGAAATTTCACGTATTTCAGGGAAAATAGGCAGAAATTTTTTTGGGGGGCAAAAAGGCAGAAATTTTTTTTATTTTGGTACAAAATTGCAGAAATTTTTCTTATTTTGGGGCAAAAAGTCAGAAATTCCCTATATTTTGGGGCAAAAAGGCAGAAATTCCCCTTATTTTGAGGTAAAAAGGCTGAAATTCCCCTTATTTTGGGGCAAAAAGACAGAAATTTCGTTTATTTTGGGGAAAAGGCAGAAATTGCACTTATTTTGATTCAAAAAGTTGGAAATTCCCCTTATTTTGGGGCAAAAATGAAGAAATTTGCTTTTTTATGTCAAAAAGGTATACATTCCCTTTATTTTCGGGCAAAAAGGCAGAAATTCTTTGTATTTTGGGACAAAATTGCAGAAATTCCCCTAATTTTTGCGCAAAAAGGCAGAAATTTTCCTTATTTTGGGGTAAAACTGCAGAAATTTCACTTATTTTGCAGCAAAATGTCAGAAATTCCTTTTATTTTTGGCAAAAAATGCAGAAAATCCCCTTATTTTAGGGCAAAATTGCAGAAATTTCTTTTATTTGGGGGCAAAAACAGAAATTCCCCTTATTTTGGGGTAAAATTGCAGAAATTTCCCTTATTATGGGAAAAAATTGCAGAAATTTCCTTTATTTTAGGGCAAAATTGCAGAAATTTCACTTATTTCAGAGAAAAAAAAGCAAAAATTCCCCTTATTTTGGGGCAAAAAGGCAGAAATTTCCCTTATTTTGGGATAAAATTGCAGAAATTTTTTCTTATTTGGGGGCAAAAAGGCAGAAAATCCACTTAATTTCGGGTAAAAAGGCAGAAATTTCCCTTATTTTGGGATAAAATTGCAGAAATTTCCCTTATTTGGAGGCAAAAAGGCAGAAAATCCACTTAATTTCGGGTAAAAAGGCAGAAATTTCTCGTATTTTGGAGCAAAATTGCAGAAACTCCCCTAATTTTGGGGCTAAAAGGCAGAATTTCCCTTTATTTTGGGGCAAAAATAGAGAAATTCTTTTTATTTTGGGGCAAAAATCAGAAATTTCCTTTATTTTGGGGTAAAATTTTAGAAATTTCTTTTATATTGTTACAGACTTGCAGAAATTTTTCTTATTTTGTGGCAAAAAGGCAGAAATTCCCCATATTTTGGTGCAAAAAGGCTGAAATTCCCCTTATTTTGAGGTAAAATCCTGAAATTCCCCATATTTTGGGGCAAAAAGGCAGAAATTCCCCTCATTTGGGGGCAAAAAGGCACAAATTTCCCTTATTTTCGGGCATAATTGCAGGAATTTCATTTATTTCAGGGCAAAAAGTCAGAAATTCCTTTTATTTTCGGGCAGAAACAGAAATTTCTTTTATTTTGATACAAAATTGTAGAAATTTTCCTTATTTTGGAACAAAAAGGCAAAAATTACCCATATTTTGAGGAAAAAGGCAGAAATTCCCCTTATTTTGAGGTAAAAAGGATGAAATTCCCGTTATTTTGGGGCAAAAAGGCAGAAATTCCCTTTAATTTGTGGCAAAAAGGCAGAAATTCCCGTTAATTGGGGCAGAAAAGCAGAAATTTTCCTTATTTAAGGGCAATAGGGCAGAAATTCCCCTTATTTTGTGGCAAAAAGGCAGAAATTCCCCTTATTTGAAGGTAAAATGCTGAAATTCCCCTTATTTTCGGCAAAAAGGCAGAAATTCCTATTATTTTGGGGCAAAATTGCAGAAATTTCAATTATTTCTGGGCAAAAAGTCAGATATTTGCCTTATTTTGGGGCAAAAAGCAGAAATTCCCTTAATTTTGGGGCCAAAAACAGAAATTCCCCTTATTTTGGGGTAAAATTGCAGAAATTTCAAATATTTCAGGGCAAAAAGGCAGAAATTCCACTTTATTTCGGACAATAACGCAGAAATTCCCCGTATTTTAAAGCTAAATTTCAGAAATTCCCCTTATATTGGTGCAAAAATGGAGAAATTCCCTTTATTTTTGTGCAATAAGGCAGATTTCCCCGTATTTTGAAGCAAAATTGCACATATTTCCCTAATTTTGAAGGAAAATGCAGAAATTCACATTATTTTGGAACAAAAAGACAGAAATTCTCCTTATTTCAGGGCAAAAAGTCAGAAATTCCCCTTATTTTGGGGTAAAATTGCAGAAATTTTCTTTATTTTGGGGCAAAATTGCAGAAATTTCTCTTATTTTGGGGCAAAATTGCAGAAATTTCACTTATTTCAGGGAAAAAGTGCAGAAATTTCTCTTATTTTGGGGCAAAAAGGCAGAAATTTCTTTTATTTTGGTACAAAATTGCAGAAATTTTCTTTATTTTGGGGCAAAATTGCAGAAATTTCCCTTATTTTGGGGCAAAATTGCAGAAATTTCACTTATTTCAGGGAAAAAGTGCAGAAATTTCTCTTATTTGGGGGCAAAAAGGCAGAAATTTCTTTTATTTTGGTACAAAATTGCAGAAATTTCACTTATTTTCAGGTAAAAAGGCTGAAATATCCTTTATTTTGGGGCAAAAAGGAAGAAATTCCCTTTATTTTGGGGCAAAATTGCAGAAATTTTCCTTATATTGGGGCAAAAAGGCTGAAATTCTTATTTTGAGGTAAAATGCTGAAATTCCCCATATTTTGGGGCAAAAGGCAAAACTTCTTTTTATTTTGGGGCAAAGAGGCACAAATTTCCCTTATTTTCGGGCAAAATTGCAGAAATTTCATTTATTTCAGGGCAAAAAGTCAGAAATTCCTTTTATTTTGGGGCAAAGAGCAGAAATTTCTTTTATTATGGTACAAAATTGAAGAAATTTTTCTTATTTTGAAACAAAAAGGCAGAAAATTCCCCTTATTTTGAGGCAAAAGGCAGAAATTATTCTCAATTTGAGGTAAAATGCAGAAATTCCCTTTATTTTGGGGCTAAAAAACAGAAATTCCCTGTATTTTGAAGCAAAATTGCAGAAATTCTCAAAATTTTCGGGCAAAAAGGCAGAAATTCTCCTTATTATGGGGCAAAAAGACAAAAAATCTCCTTTTTCGGGAGCAAACAGTCAGAAATTCCCCTTATTTTGGGGCAAAATTGCAGAAATTTCCTTTACATTGGGGCAAAATTGTAGAAATTTCCCTTATTTTGGGGCAAAATTGCAGAAATTTCACGTATTTCAGGGAAAATAGGCAGAAATTTTTTTGGGGGGCAAAAAGGCAGAAATTTTTTTTATTTTGGTACAAAATTGCAGAAATTTTTCTTATTTTGGGGCAAAAAGTCAGAAATTCCCTATATTTTGGGGCAAAAAGGCAGAAATTCCCCTTATTTTGAGGTAAAAAGGCTGAAATTCCCCTTATTTTGGGGCAAAAAGACAGAAATTTCGTTTATTTTGGGGAAAAGGCAGAAATTGCACTTATTTTGATTCAAAAAGTTGGAAATTCCCCTTATTTTGGGGCAAAAATGAAGAAATTTGCTTTTTTATGTCAAAAAGGTATACATTCCCTTTATTTTCGGGCAAAAAGGCAGAAATTCCCCTTATTTTGAAGCAAAAATGAAGAAATTCCCCTAATTGTTGGGCAAAAAGGCAGAAATTCCCTATATGTTGGGGCAAAAAGACAGAAATTCTCCTTATTTTGGGACAAAACTCAGAAATTCCACTTATTTTGGGGCAAAATTGCAGGAATTTACCTTATTTTGAGGCAAAATTGCAGAAATTTCCCTTATTTGGGGCAAAATTGCAGAAATTTCACTTATTTTCAGGTAAAAAGGCTGAAATATCCTTTATTTTGGGGCAAAAAGGAAGAAATTCCCTTTATTTTGGGGCAAAATTGCAGAAATTTTCCTTATATTGGGGCAAAAAGGCTGAAATTCTTATTTTGAGGTAAAATGCTGAAATTCCCCATATTTTGGGGCAAAAGGCAAAACTTCTTTTTATTTTGGGGCAAAGAGGCACAAATTTCCCTTATTTTCGGGCAAAATTGCAGAAATTTCATTTATTTCAGGGCAAAAAGTCAGAAATTCCTTTTATTTTGGGGCAAAGAGCAGAAATTTCTTTTATTATGGTACAAAATTGAAGAAATTTTTCTTATTTTGAAACAAAAAGGCAGAAAATTCCCCTTATTTTGAGGCAAAAGGCAGAAATTATTCTCAATTTGAGGTAAAATGCAGAAATTCCCTTTATTTTGGGGCTAAAAAACAGAAATTCCCTGTATTTTGAAGCAAAATTGCAGAAATTCTCAAAATTTTCGGGCAAAAAGGCAGAAATTCTCCTTATTATGGGGCAAAAAGACAAAAAATCTCCTTTTTCGGGAGCAAACAGTCAGAAATTCCCCTTATTTTGGGGCAAAATTGCAGAAATTTCCTTTACATTGGGGCAAAATTGTAGAAATTTCCCTTATTTTGGGGCAAAATTGCAGAAATTTCACGTATTTCAGGGAAAATAGGCAGAAATTTTTTTGGGGGGCAAAAAGGCAGAAATTTTTTTTATTTTGGTACAAAATTGCAGAAATTTTTCTTATTTTGGGGCAAAAAGTCAGAAATTCCCTATATTTTGGGGCAAAAAGGCAGAAATTCCCCTTATTTTGAGGTAAAAAGGCTGAAATTCCCCTTATTTTGGGGCAAAAAGACAGAAATTTCGTTTATTTTGGGGAAAAGGCAGAAATTGCACTTATTTTGATTCAAAAAGTTGGAAATTCCCCTTATTTTGGGGCAAAAATGAAGAAATTTGCTTTTTTATGTCAAAAAGGTATACATTCCCTTTATTTTCGGGCAAAAAGGCAGAAATTCCCCTTATTTTGAAGCAAAAATGAAGAAATTCCCCTAATTGTTGGGCAAAAAGGCAGAAATTCCCTATATGTTGGGGCAAAAAGACAGAAATTCTCCTTATTTTGGGACAAAACTCAGAAATTCCACTTATTTTGGGGCAAAATTGCAGGAATTTACCTTATTTTGAGGCAAAATTGCAGAAATTTCCCTTATTTGGGGCAAAATTGCAGAAATTTCACTTATTTTCAGGTAAAAAGGCTGAAATATCCTTTATTTTGGGGCAAAAAGGAAGAAATTCCCTTTATTTTGGGGCAAAATTGCAGAAATTTTCCTTATATTGGGGCAAAAAGGCTGAAATTCTTATTTTGAGGTAAAATGCTGAAATTCCCCATATTTTGGGGCAAAAGGCAAAACTTCTTTTTATTTTGGGGCAAAGAGGCACAAATTTCCCTTATTTTCGGGCAAAATTGCAGAAATTTCATTTATTTCAGGGCAAAAAGTCAGAAATTCCTTTTATTTTGGGGCAAAGAGCAGAAATTTCTTTTATTATGGTACAAAATTGAAGAAATTTTTCTTATTTTGAAACAAAAAGGCAGAAAATTCCCCTTATTTTGAGGCAAAAGGCAGAAATTATTCTCAATTTGAGGTAAAATGCAGAAATTCCCTTTATTTTGGGGCTAAAAAACAGAAATTCCCTGTATTTTGAAGCAAAATTGCAGAAATTCTCAAAATTTTCGGGCAAAAAGGCAGAAATTCTCCTTATTATGGGGCAAAAAGACAAAAAATCTCCTTTTTCGGGAGCAAACAGTCAGAAATTCCCCTTATTTTGGGGCAAAATTGCAGAAATTTCCTTTACATTGGGGCAAAATTGTAGAAATTTCCCTTATTTTGGGGCAAAATTGCAGAAATTTAACGTATTTCAGGGAAAATAGGCAGAAATTTTTTTGGGGGGCAAAAAGGCAGAAATTTTTTTTATTTTGGTACAAAATTGCAGAAATTTTTCTTATTTTGGGGCAAAAAGTCAGAAATTCCCTATATTTTGGGGCAAAAAGGCAGAAATTCCCCTTATTTTGAGGTAATAAGGCTGAAATTCCCCTTATTTTGGGGCAAAAAGACAGAAATTTCGTTTATTTTGGGGAAAAGGCAGAAATTGCACTTATTTTGATTCAAAAAGTTGGAAATTCCCCTTATTTTGGGGCAAAAATGAAGAAATTTGCTTTTTTATGTCAAAAAGGTATACATTCCCTTTATTTTCGGGCAAAAAGGCAGAAATTCTTTGTATTTTGGGACAAAATTGCAGAAATTCCCCTAATTTTTGCGCAAAAAGGCAGAAATTTTCCTTATTTTGGGGTAAAACTGCAGAAATTTCACTTATTTTGCAGCAAAATGTCAGAAATTCCTTTTATTTTTGGCAAAAAATGCAGAAAATCCCCTTATTTTAGGGCAAAATTGCAGAAATTTCTTTTATTTGGGGGCAAAAACAGAAATTCCCCTTATTTTGGGGTAAAATTGCAGAAATTTCCCTTATTATGGGAAAAAATTGCAGAAATTTCCTTTATTTTAGGGCAAAATTGCAGAAATTTCACTTATTTCAGAGAAAAAAAAGCAAAAATTCCCCTTATTTTGGGGCAAAAAGGCAGAAATTTCCCTTATTTTGGGATAAAATTGCAGAAATTTTTTCTTATTTGGGGGCAAAAAGGCAGAAAATCCACTTAATTTCGGGTAAAAAGGCAGAAATTTCCCTTATTTTGGGATAAAATTGCAGAAATTTCCCTTATTTGGAGGCAAAAAGGCAGAAAATCCACTTAATTTCGGGTAAAAAGGCAGAAATTTCTCGTATTTTGGAGCAAAATTGCAGAAACTCCCCTAATTTTGGGGCTAAAAGGCAGAATTTCCCTTTATTTTGGGGCAAAAATAGAGAAATTCTTTTTATTTTGGGGCAAAAATCAGAAATTTCCTTTATTTTGGGGTAAAATTTTAGAAATTTCTTTTATATTGTTACAGACTTGCAGAAATTTTTCTTATTTTGTGGCAAAAAGGCAGAAATTCCCCATATTTTGGTGCAAAAAGGCTGAAATTCCCCTTATTTTGAGGTAAAATCCTGAAATTCCCCATATTTTGGGGCAAAAAGGCAGAAATTCCCCTCATTTGGGGGCAAAAAGGCACAAATTTCCCTTATTTTCGGGCATAATTGCAGGAATTTCATTTATTTCAGGGCAAAAAGTCAGAAATTCCTTTTATTTTCGGGCAGAAACAGAAATTTCTTTTATTTTGATACAAAATTGTAGAAATTTTCCTTATTTTGGAACAAAAAGGCAAAAATTACCCATATTTTGAGGAAAAAGGCAGAAATTCCCCTTATTTTGAGGTAAAAAGGATGAAATTCCCGTTATTTTGGGGCAAAAAGGCAGAAATTCCCTTTAATTTGTGGCAAAAAGGCAGAAATTCCCGTTAATTGGGGCAGAAAAGCAGAAATTTTCCTTATTTAAGGGCAATAGGGCAGAAATTCCCCTTATTTTGTGGCAAAAAGGCAGAAATTCCCCTTATTTGAAGGTAAAATGCTGAAATTCCCCTTATTTTCGGCAAAAAGGCAGAAATTCCTATTATTTTGGGGCAAAATTGCAGAAATTTCAATTATTTCTGGGCAAAAAGTCAGATATTTGCCTTATTTTGGGGCAAAAAGCAGAAATTCCCTTAATTTTGGGGCCAAAAACAGAAATTCCCCTTATTTTGGGGTAAAATTGCAGAAATTTCAAATATTTCAGGGCAAAAAGGCAGAAATTCCACTTTATTTCGGACAATAACGCAGAAATTCCCCGTATTTTAAAGCTAAATTTCAGAAATTCCCCTTATATTGGTGCAAAAATGGAGAAATTCCCTTTATTTTTGTGCAATAAGGCAGATTTCCCCGTATTTTGAAGCAAAATTGCACATATTTCCCTAATTTTGAAGGAAAATGCAGAAATTCACATTATTTTGGAACAAAAAGACAGAAATTCTCCTTATTTCAGGGCAAAAAGTCAGAAATTCCCCTTATTTTGGGGTAAAATTGCAGAAATTTTCTTTATTTTGGGGCAAAATTGCAGAAATTTCTCTTATTTTGGGGCAAAATTGCAGAAATTTCACTTATTTCAGGGAAAAAGTGCAGAAATTTCTCTTATTTTGGGGCAAAAAGGCAGAAATTTCTTTTATTTTGGTACAAAATTGCAGAAATTTTCTTTATTTTGGGGCAAAATTGCAGAAATTTCCCTTATTTTGGGGCAAAATTGCAGAAATTTCACTTATTTCAGGGAAAAAGTGCAGAAATTTCTCTTATTTGGGGGCAAAAAGGCAGAAATTTCTTTTATTTTGGTACAAAATTGCAGAAATTTTCTTTATTTTGGGGCAAAAATGAAGAAATTCCCCATATTTTGGGGCAAAAAGGCAGAGATTTGCCTTATTATGAGGTAAAATGCTGAAATTCCCCTTATTTTGGGGCAAAAATACAGAAATTCCCTTTATTTTGTGGCAAAAAAGGCAGAAATTTGCCTTATTTTGGGACAAAATTGCAGAAATTTCACTTATTTCAGGGCAAAATTCAAAAATTCCTTTTATTGTGGGGCAAAAAGACAGAAATTCCGTTCATTTTTATGTAAAAAGGCAGAAATTTCACTTATTTTGAGGTAAGAAGGCAGAAATTCCTCTTATTTTGCGGCAAAAATGAAGAAATTTCTCTTTTTTGTGGCAAAAGGTATACATTCCCCTTATTTTCGGGCAAAAAAGCAGAAATTCCCCGTATTTTGGAGCAGAATTTAAGAAGATCCCCTAATTGTGGGGCAAAAAGGCAGAAATTCCCTATATTTTGGGGCAAAAAGACAGAAATTCTCCTTATTTTGGGGCAAAACTCAGAAATTCCACTTATTTTGGGGCAAAATTCCAGAAATTTCCCTTATTTTGGGGCAAAATTGCAGAAATTTTACTTATTTTGGGGCACAATTGGAGAAATTTCACTTATTTCAGGTAAAAATGGCAGAAATTTTTCTTATTTTGGGGCAAAAAGGCAGAAATTCCTAATATTTTGTGGCAAAAATGCAGAAATTCCCCTTATTTTGAGGTAAAAAGGCTGAAATTCCCCTTATTTTAGGGCAAAAAGGCAGAAATTTCCCTTATTTTGGGGCAAAATTGCAAACATTTAACTTATTTCAGGGTAATAAGTCAGAAATTTTCCTTATTTTGGGGCAAAAAACACAGAAATTCCCTTTGTTTTGGAAGGAAAATACAGAAATTCCACTTCTTTAGAGGCAAAAAGGCAGAAATTCCCCTTATTTTGAAGCAAAAATGAAGAAATTCCCCTAATTGTTGTGCAAAAAGGCAGAAATTCCCTATATGTTGGGGCAAAAAGACAGAAATTCTCCTTATTTTGGGACAAAACTCAGAAATTCCACTTATTTTGGGGCAAAATTGCAGGAATTTACCTTATTTTGAGGCAAAATTGCAGAAATTTCCCTTATTTGGGGCAAAATTGCAGAAATTTCACTTATTTTCAGGTAAAAAGGCTGAAATATTTTTTATTTTGGGGCAAAAAGGAAGAAATTCCCCTTATTTTGGGGCAAAATTGCAGAAATTTTCCTTATTTTGGGGCAAAAGGGCTGAAATTCTTATTTTGAGGTAAAATGCTGAAATTCCCCATATTTTGGGGCAAAAGGCAAAACTTCTTTTTATTTTGGGGCAAAGAGGCACAAATTTCCCTTATTTTCGGGCAAAATTGCAGAAATTTCATTTATTTCAGGGCAAAAAGTCAGAAATTCCTTTTATTTTGGGGCAAAGAGCAGAAATTT
The DNA here is from genome assembly GCF_963924665.1 of Micromys minutus. Classification (NCBI taxonomy): domain Eukaryota; kingdom Metazoa; phylum Chordata; class Mammalia; order Rodentia; family Muridae; genus Micromys; species Micromys minutus. Next base: position 1,164,730 of record NW_027667250.1, on the reverse strand, counting down.
CTTTTATTATGGTACAAAATTGAAGAAATTTTTCTTATTTTGAAACAGAAAGGCAGAAAATTCCCCTTATTTTGAGGCAAAAGGCAGAAATTATTCTCAATTTGAGGTAAAATGCAGAAATTCCCTTTATTTTGGGGCTAAAAAACAGAAATTCCCTGTATTTTGAAGCAAAATTGCAGAAATTCTCATAATTTTCGGGCAAAAAGGCAGAAATTCTCCTTATTATGGAACAAAAAGACAGAAAATCTCCTTTTTCGGGAGCAAACATTCAGAAATTCCTTTTATTTTGGGGCAAAATTGCAGAAATTTCCTTTACATTGGGGCAAAATTGTAGAAATTTCCCTTATTTTGGGGCAAAATTGCAGAAATTTCACGTATTTCAGGGAAAATAGGCAGAAATTTTTTTGGGGGTCAAAAAGGCAGAAATTTTTTTTATTTTGGTACAAAATTGCAGAAATTTTTCTTATTTTGGGGCAAAAAGTCAGAAATTCCCCATATTTTGGGGCAAAAAGGCAGAAATTCCCCTTATTTTGAGGTAAAAAGGCTGAAATTCCCCTTATTTTGGGGCAAGAAGACAGAAATTTCATTTATTTTGGGGAAAAGGCAGAAATTGCACTTATTTTGAGTCAAAAAGGTGGAAAATCCCCTTATTTTGGGGCAAAAATGAAGAAATTTGCTTTTTTATGGCAAAAAGGTATACATTCCCTTTATTTTCGGGCAAAAAGGCAGAAATTCTTTGTATTTTGGAGCAAAATTGCAGAAATTCCTCTAATTTTTGCGCAAAAAGGCAGAAATTTTTCTTATTTTGGGGTAAAACTGCAGAAATTTCACTTATTTTGCGGCAAAATGTCAGAAATTCCTTTTATTTTTGGCAAAAAATGCAGAAAATCCCCTTATTTTAGGGCAAAATTGCAGAAATTTCCCTTATTTGGGGGCAAAAACAGAAATTCCCCTTATTTTGGGGCAAAATTGCAGAAATTTCCCTTATTATGGGAAAAAATTGCAGAAATTTCCTTTATTTTAGGGCAAAATTGCAGAAATTTCACTTATTTCAGAGAAAAAAAAGCAAAAATTTTTCTTATTTTGGGGCAAAAAGGCAGAAATTCCCATTATTTTGGGGCAAAAAGGCAGAAATTCACCTTATTTTGTGGTAAAATTGCAGAAATTTCACATATTTCGGGGCAAAACGGCAGAAATTCCCCTTATTTTGGGGCAAAAAGGCAGAAATTTCCCTTATTTTGGGATAAAATTGCAGAAATTTTTTCTTATTTGGGGGCAAAAAGGCAGAAAATCCACTTAATTTCGGGTAAAAAGGCAGATATTTCTCGTATTTTGGAGCAAAATTGCAGAAACTCCCCTAATTTTGGGGCAAAAAGGCAGAATTTCCCTTTATTTTGGGGCAAAAATAGAGAAATTCTTTTTATTTTGGGGCAAAAATCAGAAATTTCCTTTATTTTGGGGCAAAATTTTAGAAATTTCTTTTATATTGTTACAGACTTGCAGAAATTTTTCTTATTTTGTGGCAAAATGGCAGAAATTCCCCATATTTTGGTGCAAAAAGGCTGAAATTCCCCTTATTTTGAGGTAAAATCCTGAAATTCCCCATATTTTGGGGCAAAAAGGCAGAAATTCCCCTCATTTGGGGGCAAAAAGGCACAAATTTCCCTTATTTTCGGGCATAATTGCAGGAATTTCATTTATTTCAGGGCAAAAAGTCAGAAATTCCTTTTATTTTCAGGCAAAAACAGAAATTTCTTTTATTTTGATACAAAATTGTAGAAATTTTCCTTATTTTGGAACAAAAAGGCAAAAATTACCCATATTTTGGGGAAAAAGGCAGAAATTCCCCTTATTTTGAGGTAAAAAGGCTGAAATTCCTGTTATTTTGGGGCAAAAAGGCATAAATTCCCTTTACTTTGTGGCAAAAAGGCAGAAATTCCCGTTAATTGGGGCAGAAAAGCAGAAATTTTCCTTATTTAAGGGCAATAGGGCAGAAATTCCCCTTATTTTGTGGCAAAAAGGCAGAAATTCCCCTTATTTGAAGGTAAAATGCTGAAATTCCCCTTATTTTCGGCAAAAAGGCAGAAATTCCTATTATTTTGGGGCAAAATTGCAGAAATTTCAATTATTTCTGGGCAAAAAGTCAGATATTTGCCTTATTTTGGGGCAAAAAGCAGAAATTCCCTTAATTTTGGGGCCAAAAACAGAAATTCCCCTTATTTTGGGGTAAAATTGCAGAAATTTCAAATATTTCAGGGCAAAAAGGCAGAAATTCCACTTTATTTCGGACAATAACGCAGAAATTCCCCGTATTTTAAAGCTAAATTTCAGAAATTCCCCTTATATTGGTGCAAAAATGGAGAAATTCCCTTTATTTTTGTGCAATAAGGCAGATTTCCCCGTATTTTGAAGCAAAATTGCACATATTTCCCTAATTTTGAAGGAAAATGCAGAAATTCACATTATTTTGGAACAAAAAGACAGAAATTCTCCTTATTTCAGGGCAAAAAGTCAGAAATTCCCCTTCTTTTGGGGTAAAATTGCAGAAATTTTCTTTATTTTGGGGCAAAATTGCAGAAATTTCTCTTATTTTAAGGCAAAATTGCAGAAATTTCACTTATTTCAGGGAAAAAGTGCAGAAATTTCTCTTATTTTGGGGCAAAAAGACAGAAATTTCTTTGATTTTGGTACAAAATTGCAGAAATTTTCTTTATTTTTGGGCAAAATTGCAGAAATTTCCCTTATTTTGGTGCAAAATTGCAGAAATTTCACTTATTTCAGGGAAAAAGTGCAGAAATTTCTCTTATTTTGGGGCAAAAAGGCAGAAATTTCTTTTATTTTGGTACAAAATTGCAGAAATTTTCTTTATTTTGGGGCAAAAATGAAGAAATTCCCCATATTTTGGGGCAAAAAGGAAGAGATTTGCCTTATTATGAGGTAAAATGCTGAAATTCCCCTTATTTTGGGGCAAAAATACAGAAATTCCCTTCATTTTGTGGCAAAAAGGCAGAAATTTCCCTTATTTTGGGGCAAAATTGCAGAAATTTCACGTATTTCAGGGAAAATAGGCAGAAATTTTTTTTGGGGTCAAAAAGGCAGAAATTTTTTTTATTTTGGTACAAAATTGCAGAAATTTTTCTTATTTTGGGGCAAAAAGTCAGAAATTCCCCATATTTTGGGGCAAAAAGGCAGAAATTCCCCTTATTTTGAGGTAAAAAGGCTGAAATTCCCCTTATTTTGGGGCAAAAAGACAGAAATTTCGTTTATTTTGGGGAAAAGGCAGAAATTGCACTTATTTTGAGTCAAAAAGGTGGAAATTCCCCTTATTTTGGGGCAAAAATGAAGAAATTTGCTTTTTTATGGCAAAAAGGTATACATTCCCTTTATTTTCGGGCAAAAAGGCAGAAATTCTTTGTATTTTGGAGCAAAATTGCAGAAATTCCCCTAATTTTTGGGCAAAAAGGCAGAAATTTTTCTTATTTTGGGGTAAAACTGCAGAAATTTCACTTATTTTGCAGCAAAATGTCAGAAATTCCTTTTATTTTTGGCAAAAAATGCAGAAAATCCCCTTATTTTAGGGCAAAATTGCAGAAATTTTCCTTATTTGGGGGCAAAAACAGAAATTCCCCTTATTTTGGGGCAAAATTGCAGAAATTTCCCTTATTATGGGAAAAAATTGCAGAAATTTCCTTTATTTTAGGGCAAAATTGCAGAAATTTCACTTATTTCAGAGAAAAAAAAGCAAAAATTTTTCTTATTTTGGGGCAAAAAGGCAGAAATTCCCATTATTTTGGGGCAAAAAGGCAGAAATTCACCTTATTTTGGGGTAAAATTGCAGAAATTTCACATATTTCGGGGCAAAACGGCAGAAATTCCCCTTATTTTGGGGCAAAAAGGCAGAAATTTCCCTTATTTTGGGATAAAATTGCAGAAATTTTTTCTTATTTGGGGGCAAAAAGGCAGAAAATCCACTTAATTTCGGGTATAAAGGCAGAAATTTCTCGTATTTTGGAGCAAAATTGCAGAAACTCCCCTAATTTGGGGCAAAAAGGCAGAAATTCCCTTTATTTTGGGGCAAAAATAGAGAAATTCTTTTTATTTTGGGGCAAAAATCAGAAATTTCCTTTATTTTGGGGCAAAATTTGAGAAATTTCTTTTATATTGTTACAGACTTGCAGAAATTTTTCTTATTTTGTGGCAAAATGGCAGAAATTCCCCATATTTTGGTGCAAAAAGGCTGAAATTCCCCTTATTTTGAGGTAAAATCCTGAAATTCCCCATATTTTGGGGCAAAAAGGCAGAAATTCCCCTCATTTGGGGGCAAAAAGGCACAAATTTCCCTTATTTTCGGGCATAATTGCAGGAATTTCATTTATTTCAGGGCAAAAAGTCAGAAATTCCTTTTATTTTTCAGGCAAAAACAGAAATTTCTTTTATTTTGATACAAAATTGTAGAAATTTTCCTTATTTTGGAACAAAAAGGCAAAAATTACCCATATTTTGGGGAAAAAGGCAGAAATTCCCCTTATTTTGAGGTAAAAAGGCTGAAATTCCTGTTATTTTGGGGCAAAAAGGCATAAATTCCCTTTACTTTGTGGCAAAAAGGCAGAAATTCCCGTTAATTGGGGCAGAAAAGCAGAAATTTTCCTTATTTAAGGGCAATAGGGCAGAAATTCCCCTTATTTTGTGGCAAAAAGGCAGAAATTCCCCTTATTTGAAGGTAAAATGCTGAAATTCCCCTTATTTTCGGCAAAAAGGCAGAAATTCCTATTATTTTGGGGCAAAATTGCAGAAATTTCAATTATTTCTGGGCAAAAAGTCAGATATTTGCCTTATTTTGGGGCAAAAAGCAGAAATTCCCTTAATTTTGGGGCCAAAAACAGAAATTCCCCTTATTTTGGGGTAAAATTGCAAAAATTTCAAATATTTCAGGGCAAAAAGGCAGAAATTCCACTTTATTTCGGACAATAACGCAGAAATTCCCCGTATTTTAAAGCTAAATTTCAGAAATTCCCCTTATATTGGTGCAAAAATGGAGAAATTCCCTTTATTTTTGTGCAATAAGGCAGATTTCCCCGTATTTTGAAGCAAAATTGCACATATTTCCCTAATTTTGAAGGAAAATGCAGAAATTCACATTATTTTAGAACAAAAAGACAGAAATTCTCCTTATTTCAGGGCAAAAAGTCAGAAATTCCCCTTCTTTTGGGGTAAAATTGCAGAAATTTTCTTTATTTTGGGGCAAAATTGCAGAAATTTATCTTATTTTGGGGCAAAATTGCAGAAATTTCACTTATTTCAGGGAAAAAGTGCAGAAATTTCTCTTATTTTGGGGCAAAAAGGCAGAAATATCTTTTATTTTGGTACAAAATTGCAGAAATTTTCTTTGTTTTGGGGCAAAATTGCAGAAATTTCCCTTTTTTTGGGGCAAAATTGCAGAAATTTCACTTATTTCAGGGAAAAAGTGCAGAAATTTCTCTTATTTTGGGGCAAAAAGGCAGAAATTTCTTTTATTTTGGTACAAAATTGCAGAAATTTTCTTTATTTTGGGGCGAAAATGAAGAAATTCCCCATATTTTGGGGCAAAAAGGCAGAGATTTGCCTTATTATGAGGTAAAATGCTGAAATTCCCCTTATTTTGGGGCAAAAATACAGAAATTCCCTTCATTTTGTGGCAAAAAGGCAGAAATTTCCCTTATTTTGGGGCAAAATTGCAGAAATTTCACTTATTTCAGGGCAAAATTCAAAAATTCCTTTTATTTTGGGGCAAAAAGACAGAAATTCCGTTCATTTTTAGGTAAAAAGGCAGAAATTTCACTTATTTTGAGGGAAGAAGGCAGAAATTCCTCTTATTTTGGGGCAAAAATGAAGAAATTTCTCTTTTTTGTGGCAAAAGGTATACATTCCCCTTATTTTCGGGCAAAAAAGCAGAAATTCCCCCTATTTTGGAGCAGAATTGAAGAAAATCCCCTAATTGTGGGGCAAAAAGGCAGAAATTCCCTATATGTTGTGGCAAAAAGACAGAAATTCTCCTTATTTTGGGGCAAAACTCAAAAATTCGACTTATTTTGGGGCAAAATTGCAGAAATTTTACTTATTTTGGGGCAAAATTTCAGAAATTTCACTTATTTCAGGTAAAAATGGCAGAAATTTTTCTTATTTTGGGGCAAAAAGGCAGAAATTCCTAATATTTTGTGGCAAAAATGCAGAAATTCCCCTTATTTTGAGGTAAAAAGGCTGAAATTCCCCTTATTTTGGGGCAAAAAGGCAGAAATTTCCCTTATTTTGGGGCAAAATTGCAAACATTTAACTTATTTCAGGGTAATAAGTCAGAAATTTTCCTTATTTTGGGGCAAAAAAGACAGAAATTCCCTTTGTTTTGGAAGGAAAATACAGAAATTCCACTTCTTTAGAGGCAAAAAGGCAGAAATTCCCCTTATTTTGAAGCAAAAATGAAGAAATTCCCCTAATTGTTGGGCAAAAAGGCAGAAATTCCCTATATGTTGGGGCAAAAAGACAGAAATTCTCCTTATTTTGGGACAAAACTCAGAAATTCCACTTATTTTGGGGCAAAATTGCAGGAATTTACCTTATTTTGAGGCAAAATTGCAGAAATTTCCCTTATTTGGGGCAAAATTGCAGAAATTTCACTTATTTTCAGGTAAAAAGGCTGAAATATCCTTTATTTTGGGGCAAAAAGGAAGAAATTCCCCTTATTTTGTGGCAAAATTGCAGAAATTTTCCTTATTTTGGGGCAAAAAGGCTGAAATTCTTATTTTGAGGTAAAATGCTGAAATTCCCCATATTTTGGGGCAAAAGGCAAAACTTCTTCTTATTTTGGGGCAAAGAGGCACAAATTTCCCTTATTTTCGGGCAAAATTGCAGAAATTTCATTTATTTCAGGGCAAAAAGTCAGAAATTCCTTTTATTTTGGGGCAAAGAGCAGAAATTTATTTTGGTACAAAATTGAAGAAATTTATCTCATTTTGAAACAAAAAGGCAGAAATTTCCCTTATTTTGAGGCAAAAGGCAGAAATTATTCTCAATTTGAGGTAAAATGCAGAAATTCCCTTTATTTTGGGGCTAAAAGGCAGAAATTCCCTGTATTTTGAAGCAAAATTGCAGAAATTCTCTTAATTTTTGGGCAAAAAGGCAGAAATTCTCCTTATTTTGGGGCAAAAAGACAGAAAATCTCCTTTTTCGGGAGCAAACAGTCAGAAATTCCCCTTATTTTGGGGCAAAATTGCAGAAATTTCCTTTACATTGGGGCAAAATTGCAGAAATTTCCCTTATTTTGGGGCAAAATTGCAGAAATTTCAGGTATTTGAGAAAAAAAAGGCAAAAATTTTTTTGGGGGGGCAAAAAGGCAGAAATTTTTTTTATTTTGGTACAAAATTGCAGAAATTTTTCTTATTTTGGGGCAAAAAGTCAGAAATTCCCCATATTTTGGGGCAAAAATGCAGAAATTCCCCTTATTTTGAGGTAATAAGGCTGAAATTCCCCTTATTTTGGGGCAAAAAGGCAGAAATTTCGTTTATTTTGGGGAAAAGGCAGAAATTGCACTTATTTTGATTCAAAAAGTTGGAAAATCCCCTTATTTTGGGGCAAAAATGAAGAAATTTGCTTTTTTATGGCAAAAAGGTATACATTCCCTTTATTTTCGGGCAAAAAGGCAGAAATTCTTTGTATTTTGGAGCAAAATTGCAGAAATTCCCCTAATTTTTGGGCAAAAAGGCAGAAATTTTCCTTATTTTGGGGTAAAACTGCAGAAATTTCACTTATTTTGCGGCAAAATGTCAGAAATTCTCCTTATTTTTGGCAAAAAATGCAGAAAATCCCCTTATTTTAGGGCAAAATTGCAGAAATTTCCCTTATTTGGGGACAAAAACAGAAATTCCCCTTATTTTGGGGCAAAATTGCAGAAATTTCCCTTATTATGGGGAAAAATTGCAGAAATTTCCCTTATTTTAGGGCAAAATTGCAGAAATTTCACTTATTTCAGAGAAAAAAAGCAAAATTTTTCTTATTTTGGGGCAAAAAGGCAGAAATTCCCATTATTTTGGGGCAAAAAGGCAGAAATTCACCTAATTTTGGGGTAAAATTGCAGAAATTTCACATATTTCAGGGCAAAACGGCAGAAATTCCCCTTATTTTGGGGCAAAAAGGCAGAAATTTCCCTTATTTTGGGATAAAATTGCAGAAATTTCCCTTATTTGGAGGCAAAAAGGCAGAAAATCCACTTAATTTCGGGTAAAAAGGCAGAAATTTCTCGTATTTTGGAGCAAAATTGCAGAAACTCCCCTAATTTTGGGGCTAAAAGGCAGAATTTCCCTTTATTTTGGGGCAAAAATAGAGAAATTCTTTTTATTTTGGGGCAAAAATCAGAAATTTCCTTTATTTTGGGGCAAAATTTTAGAAATTTCTTTTATATTGTTACAGACTTGCAGAAATTTTTCTTATTTTGTGGCAAAATGGCAGAAATTCCCCATATTTTGGTGCAAAAAGGCTGAAATTCCCCTTATTTTGAGGTAAAATCCTGAAATTCCCCATATTTTGGGGCAAAAAGGCAGAAATTCCCCTCATTTGGGGGCAAAAAGGCACAAATTTCCCTTATTTTCGGGCATAATTGCAGGAATTTCATTTATTTCAGGGGAAAAACTCAGAAATTCCTTTTATTTTCAGGCAAAAACAGAAATTTCTTTTATTTTGATACAAAATTGTAGAAATTTTCCTTATTTTGGAACAAAAAGGCAAAAATTACCCATATTTTGGGGAAAAAGGCAGAAATTCCTTTTATTTTGAGGTAAAAAGGCTGAAATTCCCATTATTTTGGGGCAAAAAGGCAGAAATTACCTTTACTTTGTGGCAAAAAGGCAGAAATTCCCGTTAATTGGGGCAGAAAAGCGAAATTTTCCTTATTTAAGGGCAATAGGGCAGAAATTCCCCTTATTTTGTGGCAAAAAGGCAGAAATTCCCCTTATTTGAAGGTAAAATGCTGAAATTCCCCTTATTTTCGGCAAAAAGGCAGAAATTCCTATTATTTTGGGGCAAAATTGCAGAAATTTCAATTATTTCTGGGCAAAAAGTCAGATATTTGCCTTATTTTGGGGCAAAAAGCAGAAATTCCCTTAATTTTGGGGCCAAAAACAGAAATTCCCCTTATTTTGGGGTAAAATTGCAGAAATTTCAAATATTTCAGGGCAAAAAGGCAGAAATTCCACTTTATTTCGGACAATAACGCAGAAATTCCCCGTATTTTAAAGCTAAATTTCAGAAATTCCCCTTATATTGGTGCAAAAATGGAGAAATTCCCTTTATTTTTGTGCAATAAGGCAGATTTCCCCGTATTTTGAAGCAAAATTGCACATATTTCCCTAATTTTGAAGGAAAATGCAAGAATTCACATTATTTTGGAACAAAAAGACAGAAATTCTCCTTATTTCAGGGCAAAAAGTCAGAAATTCCCCTTATTTTGGGGTAAAATTGCAGAAATTTTCTTTATTTTGTGGCAAAAATACAGAAATTCCCTTTATTTTGTGGCAAAAAGGCAGAAATTTCCCTTATTTTGGGGCAAAATTGCAGAAATTTCACTTATTTCAGGGAAAAAGTACAGAAATTTCTCTTATTTTGGGGCAAAAAGGCAGAAATTTCTTTTATTTTGGTACAAAATTGCAGAAATTTTCTTTATTTTGGGGCAAAAATGAAGAAATTCCCCATATTTTGGGGCAAAAAGGCAGAGATTCGCCTTATTATGAGGTAAAATGCTGAAATTCCCCTTATTTTGGGGCAAAAATACAGAAATTCCCTTTATTTTGTGGCAAAAAGGCAGAAATTTCCCTTATTTTGGGGCAAAATTGCAGAAATTTCACTTATTTCAGGGCAAAATTCAAAAATTCCTTTTATTTTTGGGCAAAAAGACAGAAATTTTGTTTATTTTTGGGTAAAAAGGCAGAAATTTCACTTATTGTGAGGTAAGAAGGCAGAAATTCCTCTTATTTTGAGGCAAAAATGAAGAAATTTCCCTTTTTTTGTGGCAAAAGGTATATATTCTCCTTATTTTCAGGCAAAAAAGCAGAAATATCTCGTTTTTTGGAGCACAATTGCAGAAAATCCCCTAATTGTGGGGCAAAAAGGCAGAAATTCCCTATATGTTAGAGCAAAAAGACAGAAATTCTCCTTATTTTGGGGAAAAACTCAGAAATTCCACTTATTTTGGGGCAAATTCCAGAAATTTCCCTTATTTTGGGGCAAATTTGCAGAAATTTCACTTATTTTGGGGCAAAATTGCAGAAATTTCACTTATTTCAGATAAAAAAAAGGCAGAAATTTTTCTTATTTTGGGGCAAAAAGGCAGAAATTCCTAATATTTTGTGGGAAAAATGCAGAAATTCCCCTTATTTTGAGATAAAAATGCTGAAATTCCCCTTATTTGGGGGCAAAAAGGCAGAAATTTCCCTTATTTTGGGGCAAAATTTCAGAAATTTCACTTATTTCAGGGCAAAATTCAAAAATTCCTTTTATTTTGGGGCTAAAAGTCAGAAATTCCGTTTATTTTTGGGTAAAAAGGCAGAAATTTCACTTATTTTGAGGTAAGAAGGCAGAAATTCCTCTTATTTGGGGGCAAAAATGAAGAAATTTCCCTTTTTTGTGGCAAAAGGTATATATTCCCCTTATTTTCGGGCAAAAAAGCAGAAATTCCCCCTATTTTGAGGCAGAATTGCAGAAAATCCCCTAATTGTGGGGCAAAAAGGCAGAAATTCCCTATATGTTGGGGCAAAAAGACAGAAATTCTCCTTATTTTGGGGCAAAACTCAGAAATTCCACTTATTTTGGGGCAAAATTGCAGAAATTTCCCTTATTTTGGGGCAAAATTGCAGAAATTTTACTTATTTTGGGGCAAAATTGCAGAAATTTCACTTATTTCAGGTAAAAATGGCAGAAATTTTTCTTATTTTGGGGCAAAAAGGCAGAAATTCCTAATATTTTGTGGCAAAAATGCAGAAATTCCCCTTATTTTGAGGTAAAAAGGCTGAAATTCCCCTTATTTGGGGGCAAAAAGGCAGAAATTTCCCTTATTTTGGGGCAAAATTGCAAACATTTCACTAATTTCAGGGTAATAAGTCAGAAATTTTCCTTATTTTGGGGCAAAAAACACAGAAATTCCCTTTGTTTTGGAAGGAAAATACAGAAATTCCACTTCTTTAGAGGCAAAAAGGCAGAAATTCCCCTTATTTTGAAGCAAAAATGAAGAAATTCCCCTAATTGTTGGGCAAAAAGGCAGAAATTCCCTATATGTTGGGGCAAAAAGACAGAAATTCTCCTTATTTTGGGACAAAACTCAGAAATTCCACTTATTTTTGGGGCAAAATTGCAGGAATTTACCTTATTTTGAGGCAAAATTGCAGAAATTTCCCTTATTTGGGGCAAAATTGCAGAAATTTCACTTATTTTCAGGTAAAAAGGCTGAAATATTTTTTATTTTGGGGCAAAAAGGAAGAAATTCCCCTTATTTTGGGGCAAAATTGCAGAAATTTTCCTTATTTTGGGGCAAAAAGGCTGAAATTCTTATTTTGAGGTAAAATGCTGAAATTCCCCATATTTTGGGGCAAAAGGCAAAACTTCTTCTTATTTTGGGGCAAAGAGGCACAAATTTCCCTTATTTTCGGGCAAAATTGCAGAAATTTCATTTATTTCAGGGCAAAAAGTCAGAAATTCCTTTTATTTTGGGGCAAAGAGCAGAAATTTCTTTTATTATGGTACAAAATTGAAGAAATTTTTCTTATTTTGAAACAAAAAGGCAGAAAATTCCCCTTATTTTGAGGCAAAAGGCAGAAATTATTCTCAATTTGAGGTAAAATGCAGAAATTCCCTTTATTTTGGGGCTAAAAGGCAGAAATTCCCTGTATTTTGAAGCAAAATTGCAGAAATTCTCATAATTTTCGGGCAAAAAGGCAGAAATTCTCCTTATTTTGGGGCAAAAAGACAGAAAATCTCCTTTTTCGGGAGCAAACAGTCAGAAATTCCCCTTATTTTGGGGCAAAATTGCAGAAATTTCCTTTACATTGGGGCAAAATTGCAGAAATTTCCCTTATTTTGGGGCAAAATTGCAGAAATTTCAGGTATTTGAGAAAAAAAAAGGCAAAAATTTTTTTGGGGGGGCAAAAAGGCAGAAATTTTTTTTATTTTGGTACAAAATTGCAGAAATTTTTCTTATTTTGGGGCAAAAAGTCAGAAATTCCCCATATTTTGGGGCAAAAATGCAGAAATTCCCCTTATTTTGAGGTAATAAGGCTGAAATTCCCCTTATTTTGGGGCAAAAAGGCAGAAATTTCGTTTATTTTGGGGAAAAGGCAGAAATTGCACTTATTTTGAGTCAAAAAGGTGGAAAATCCCCTTATTTTGGGGCAAAAATGAAGAAATTTGCTTTTTTATGGCAAAAAGGTATACATTCCCTTTATTTTCGGGCAAAAAGGCAGAAATTCTTTGTATTTTGGAGCAAAATTGCAGAAATTCCCCTAATTTTTGGGCAAAAAGGCAGAAATTTTCCTTATTTTGGGGTAAAACTGCAGAAATTTCACTTATTTTGCGGCAAAATGTCAGAAATTCTCCTTATTTTTGGCAAAAAATGCAGAAAATCCCCTTATTTTAGGGCAAAATTGCAGAAATTTCCCTTATTTGGGGACAAAAACAGAAATTCCCCTTATTTTGGGGCAAAATTGCAGAAATTTCCCTTATTATGGGGAAAAATTGCAGAAATTTCCCTTATTTTAGGGCAAAATTGCAGAAATTTCACTTATTTCAGAGAAAAAAAGCAAAATTTTTCTTATTTTGGGGCAAAAAGGCAGAAATTCCCATTATTTTGGGGCAAAAAGGCAGAAATTCACCTAATTTTGGGGTAAAATTGCAGAAATTTCACATATTTCAGGGCAAAACGGCAGAAATTCCCCTTATTTTGGGGCAAAAAGGCAGAAATTTCCCTTATTTTGGGATAAAATTGCAGAAATTTCCCTTATTTGGAGGCAAAAAGGCAGAAAATCCACTTAATTTCGGGTAAAAAGGCAGAAATTTCTCGTATTTTGGAGCAAAATTGCAGAAACTCCCCTAATTTTGGGGCTAAAAGGCAGAATTTCCCTTTATTTTGGGGCAAAAATAGAGAAATTCTTTTTATTTTGGGGCAAAAATCAGAAATTTCCTTTATTTTGGGGCAAAATTTTAGAAATTTCTTTTATATTGTTACAGACTTGCAGAAATTTTTCTTATTTTGTGGCAAAATGGCAGAAATTCCCCATATTTTGGTGCAAAAAGGCTGAAATTCCCCTTATTTTGAGGTAAAATCCTGAAATTCCCCATATTTTGGGGCAAAAAGGCAGAAATTCCCCTCATTTGGGGGCAAAAAGGCACAAATTTCCCTTATTTTCGGGCATAATTGCAGGAATTTCATTTATTTCAGGGCAAAAAGTCAGAAATTCCTTTTATTTTCGGGCAAAAACAGAAATTTCTTTTATTTTGATACAAAATTGTAGAAATTTTCCTTATTTTGGAACAAAAAGGCAAAAATTACCCATATTTTGGGGAAAAAGGCAGAAATTCCCCTTATTTTGAGGTAAAAAGGCTGAAATTCCCGTTATTTTGGGGCAAAAAGGCAGAAATTCCCTTTACTTTGTGGCAAAAAGGCAGAAATTCCCGTTAATTGGGGCAGAAAGCGAAATTTTCCTTATTTAAGGGCAATAGGGCAGAAATTCCCCTTATTTTGTGGCAAAAAGGAAGAAATTCCCCTTATTTGAAGGTAAAATGCTGAAATTCCCCTTATTTTCGGCAAAAAGGCAGAAATTCCTATTATTTTGGGGCAAAATTGCAGAAATTTCAATTATTTCTGGGCAAAAAGTCAGATATTTGCCTTATTTTGGGGCAAAAAGCAGAAATTCCCTTAATTTTGGGGCCAAAAACAGAAATTCCCCTTATTTTGGGGTAAAATTGCAGAAATTTCAAATATTTCAGGGCAAAAAGGCAGAAATTCCACTTTATTTCGGACAATAACGCAGAAATTCCCCGTATTTTAAAGCTAAATTTCAGAAATTCCCCTTATATTGGTGCAAAAATGGAGAAATTCCCTTTATTTTTGTGCAATAAGGCAGATTTCCCCGTATTTTGAAGCAAAATTGCACATATTTCCCTAATTTTGAAGGAAAATGCAAGAATTCACATTATTTTGGAACAAAAAGACAGAAATTCTCCTTATTTCAGGGCAAAAAGTCAGAAATTCCCCTTATTTTGGGGTAAAATTGCAGAAATTTTCTTTATTTTGTGGCAAAAATACAGAAATTCCCTTTATTTTGTGGCAAAAAGGCAGAAATTTCCCTTATTTTGGGGCAAAATTGCAGAAATTTCACTTATTTCAGGGAAAAAGTACAGAAATTTCTCTTATTTTGGGGCAAAAAGGCAGAAATTTCTTTTATTTTGGTACAAAATTGCAGAAATTTTCTTTATTTTGGGGCAAAAATGAAGAAATTCCCCATATTTTGGGGCAAAAAGGCAGAGATTCGCCTTATTATGAGGTAAAATGCTGAAATTCCCCTTATTTTGGGGCAAAAATACAGAAATTCCCTTTATTTTGTGGCAAAAAGGCAGAAATTTCCCTTATTTTGGGGCAAAATTGCAGAAATTTCACTTATTTCAGGGCAAAATTCAAAAATTCCTTTTATTTTTGGGCAAAAAGACAGAAATTTTGTTTATTTTTGGGTAAAAAGGCAGAAATTTCACTTATTGTGAGGTAAGAAGGCAGAAATTCCTCTTATTTTGGGGCAAAAATGAAGAAATTTCCCTTTTTTTGTGGCAAAAGGTATATATTCTCCTTATTTTCGGGCAAAAAAGCAGAAATATCCCGTTTTTTGGAGCACAATTGCAGAAAATCCCCTAATTGTGGGGCAAAAAGGCAGAAATTCCCTATATGTTAGAGCAAAAAGACAGAAATTCTCCTTATTTTGGGGAAAAACTCAGAAATTCCACTTATTTTGGGGCAAATTCCAGAAATTTCCCTTATTTTGGGGCAAATTTGCAGAAATTTCACTTATTTTGGGGCAAAATTGCAGAAATTTCACTTATTTCAGATAAAAAAAAGGCAGAAATTTTTCTTATTTTGGGGCAAAAAGGCAGAAATTCCTAATATTTTGTGGGAAAAATGCAGAAATTCCCCTTATTTTGAGATAAAAATGCTGAAATTCCCCTTATTTGGGGGCAGAAAGGCAGAAATTTCCCTTATTTTGGGGCAAAATTGCAGAAATTTCACTTATTTCAGGGCAAAATTCAAAAATTCCTTTTATTTTGGGGCTAAAAGTCAGAAATTCCGTTTATTTTTGGGTAAAAAGGCAGAAATTTCACTTATTTTGAGGTAAGAAGGCAGAAATTCCTCTTATTTTGGGGCAATAATGAAGAAATTTCCCTTTTTTGTGGCAAAAGGTATATATTCCCCTTATTTTCGGGCAAAAAAGCAGAAATTCCCCCTATTTTGGAGCAGAATTGCAGAAAATCCCCTAATTGTGGGGCAAAGAGGCAGAAATTCCCTATATGTTGGGGCAAAAAGACAGAAATTCTCCTTATTTTGGGGCAAAACTCAGAAATTCCACTTATTTTGGGGCAAAATTGCAGAAATTTCCCTTATTTTGGGGCAAAATTGCAGAAATTTTACTTATTTTGGGGCAAAATTGCAGAAATTTCACTTATTTCAGGTAAAAATGGCAGAAATTTTTCTTATTTTGGGGCAAAAAGGCAGAAATTCCTAATATTTTGTGGCAAAAATGCAGAAATTCCCCTTATTTTGAGGTAAAAAGGCTGAAATTCCCCCTTATTTTGGGGCAAAAAGACAGAAATTTTGTTTATTTTTGGGTAAAAAGGCAGAAATTTCACTTATTTCAGGGTAATAAGTCAGAAATTTTCCTTATTTCAGGCAAAAAACACAGAAATTCCCTTTGTTTTGGAAGGAAAATACAGAAATTCCACTTCTTTAGAGGCAAAAAGGCAGAAATTCCCCTTATTTTGAAGCAAAAATGAAGAAATTCCCCTAATTGTTGGGCAAAAAGGCAGAAATTCCCTATATGTTGGGGCAAAAAGACAGAAATTCTCCTTATTTTGGGACAAAACTCAGAAATTCCACTTATTTTGGGGCAAAATTGCAGAAATTTACCTTATTTTGAGGCAAAATTGCAGAAATTTCCCTTATTTGGGGCAAAATTGCAGAAATTTCACTTATTTTCAGGTAAAAAGGCTGAAATATCCTTTATTTTGGGGCAAAAAGGAAGAAATTCCCCTTATTTTGGGGCAAAATTGCAGAAATTTTCCTTATTTTGGGGCAAAAAGGCTGAAATTCTTATTTTGAGGTAAAATGCTGAAATTCCCCATATTTTGGGGCAAAAGGCAAAACTTCTTTTTATTTTGGTGCAAAGAGGCACAAATTTCCCTTATTTTCGGGCAAAATTGCAGAAATTTCATTTATTTCAGGGCAAAAAGTCAGAAATTCCTTTTATTTTGGGGCAAAGAGCAGAAATTTCTTTTATTATGGTACAAAATTGAAGAAATTTTTCTTATTTTGAAACAAAAAGGCAGAAAATTCCCCTTATTTTGAGGCAAAAGGCAGAAATTATTCTCAATTTGAGGTAAAATGCAGAAATTCCCTTTATTTTGGGGCTAAAAAACAGAAATTCCCTGTATTTTGAAGCAAAATTGCAGAAATTCTCATAATTTTCGGGCAAAAAGGCAGAAATTCTCCTTATTATGGGGCAAAAAGACAGAAAATCTCCTTTTTCGGGAGAAAACAGTCACAAATTCCCCTAATTTTGGGGCAAAATTGCTGAAATTTCCTTTACATTGGGGCAAAATTGTAGAAATTTCCCTTATTTTGGGGCAAAATTGCAGAAATTTCACGTATTTCAAGGAAAATAGGCAGAAATTTTTTTGGGGGGGCAAAAAGGCAGAAATATTTTTTATTTTGGTACAAAATTGCAGAAATTTTTCTTATTTTGGGGCAAAAAGTCAGAAATTCCCTATATTTTGGGGCAAAAAGGCAGAAATTCCCCTTATTTTGAGGTAAAAAGGCTGAAATTCCCCTTATTTTGGGGCAAAAAGACAGAAATTTCGTTTATTTTGGGGAAAAGGCAGAAATTGCACTTATTTTGAGTCAAAAAGGTGGAAATTCCCCTTATTTTGGGGCAAAAATGAAGAAATTTGCTTTTTTATGTCAAAAAGGTATACATTCCCTTTATTTTCGGGCAAAAAGGCAGAAATTCTTTGTATTTTGGAGCAAAATTGCAGAAATTCCCCTAATTTTTGCGCAAAAAGGCAGAAATTTTCCTTATTTTGGGGTAAAACTGCAGAAATTTCACTTATTTTGCAGCAAAATGTCAGAAATTCCTTTTATTTTTGGCATAAAATGCAGAAAATCCCCTTATTTTAGGGCAAAATTGCAGAAATTTCCCTTATTTGGGGGCAAAAACAGAAATTCCCCTTATTTTGGGGCAAAATTGCAGAAATTTCACTTATTATGGGAAAAAATTGCAGAAATTTCCTTTATTTTAGGGCAAAATTGCAGAAATTTCACTTATTTCAGAGAAAAAAAAGCAAAAATTTTTCTTATTTTGGGGCAAAAAGGCAGAAATTCCCATTATTTTGGGGCAAAAAGGCAGAAATTCACCTTATTTTGGGGTAAAATTGCAGAAATTTCACATATTTCGGGGCAAAACGGCAGAAATTCCCCTTATTTTGGGGCAAAAAGGCAGAAATTTCCCTTATTTTGGGATAAAATTGCAGAAATTTTTTCTTATTTGGGGGCAAAAAGGCAGAAAATCCACTTAATTTCGGGTAAAAAGGCAGAAATTTCTCGTATTTTGGAGCAAAATTGCAGAAACTCCCCTAATTTTGGGGCAAAAAGGCAGAAATTCCCTTTATTTTGGGGCAAAAATAGAGAAATTCTTTTTATTTTGGGGCAAAAATCAGAAATTTCCTTTATTTTGGGGCAAAATTTTAGAAATTTCTTTTATATTGTTACAGACTTGCAGAAATTTTTCTTATTTTGTGGCAAAAAGGCAGAAATTCTCCATATTTTGGTGCAAAAAGGCTGAAATTCCCCTTATTTTGAGGTAAAATCCTGAAATTCCCCATATTTTGGGGCAAAAAGGCAGAAATTCCCCTCATTTGGGGGAAAAAAGGCACAAATTTCCCTTATTTTCGGGCATAATTGCAGGAATTTCATTTATTTCAGGGCAAAAAGTCAGAAATTCCTTTTATTTTGGGGCAAAAACAGAAATTTCTTTTATTTTGATACAAAATTGTAGAAATTTTCCTTATTTTGGAACAAAAAGGCAAAAATTACCCATATTTTGGGGAAAAAGGCAGAAATTCCCCTTATTTTGAGGTAAAAAGGCTGAAATTCCCGTTATTTTGGGGCAAAAGGGCAGAAATTCCCTTTACTTTGTGGCAAAAAGGCAGAAATTCCCGTTAATTGGGGCAGAAAAGCAGAAATTTTCCTTATTTAAGGGCAATAGGGCAGAAATTCCCCTTATTTTGTGGCAAAAAGGCAGAAATTCCCCTTATTTGAAGGTAAAATGCTGAAATTCCCCTTATTTTCGGCAAAAAGGCAGAAATTCCTATTATTTTGGGGCAAAATTGCAGAAATTTCAATTATTTCTGGGCAAAAAGTCAGATATTTGCCTTATTTTGGGGCAAAAAGTAGAAATTCCCTTAATTTTGGGGCCAAAAACAGAAATTCCCCTTATTTTGGGGTAAAATTGCAGAAATTTCAAATATTTCAGGGCAAAAAGGCAGAAATTCAACTTTATTTCGGACAATAACGCAGAAATTCCCCATATTTTAAAGCTAAATTTCAGAAATTCCCCTTATATTGGTGCAAAAATGGAGAAATTCCCTTTATTTTTGTGCAATAAGGCAGATTTCCCCGTATTTTGAAGCAAAATTGCACATATTTCCCTAATTTTGAAGGAAAATGCAGAAATTCACATTATTTTGGAACAAAAAGACAGAAATTCTCCTTATTTCAGGGCAAAAAGTCAGAAATTCCCCTTATTTTGGGGTAAAATTGCAGAAATTTTCTTTATTTTGGGGCAAAATTGCAGAAATTTCTCTTATTTTGGGGCAAAATTTCAGAAATTTCACTTATTTCAGGGAAAAAGTGCAGAAATTTCTCTTATTTTGAGGCAAAAAGGCAGAAATTTCTTTTATTTTGGTACAAAATTGCAGAAATTTTCTTTATTTTGGGGCAAAATTGCAGAAATTTCCCTTATTTTGGGGCAAAATTGCAGAAATTTCACTTATTTCAGGGAAAAAGTGCAGAAATTTCTCTTATTTTGGGGCAAAAAGGCAGAAATTTCTTTTATTTTGGTACAAAATTGCAGAAATTTTCTTTATTTTGGGGCAAAAATAAAGAAATTCCCCATATTTTGGGGCAAAAAGGCAGAGATTTGCCTTATTATGAGGTAAAATGCTGAAATTCCCCTTATTTTGGGGCAAAAATACAGAAATTCCCTTCATTTTGTGGCAAAAAGGCAGAAATTTCCCTTATTTTGGGGCAAAATTGCAGAAATTTCACTTATTTCAGGGCAAAATTCAAAAATTCCTTTTATTTTGGGGCAAAAAGACAGAAATTCCGTTCATTTTTAGGTAAAAAGGCAGAAATTTCACTTATTTTGAGGGAAGAAGGCAGAAATTCCTCTTATTTTGGGGCAAAAATGACGAAATTTCTCTTTTTTGTGGAAAAAGGTATACATTCCCCTTATTTTCGGGCAAAAAAGCAGAAATTCCCCCTATTTTGGTGCAGAATTGAAGAAAATCCCCTAATTGTGGGGCAAAAAGGCAGAAATTCCCTATATGTTGGGGCAAAAAGACAGAAATTCTCCTTATTTTGGGGCAAAACTCAGAAATTCCATTTATTTTGGGGCAAAATTCAAGAAATTTCCCTTATTTTGGGGCAAAATTGCAGAAATTTCCCTTATTTTGGAGCAAAATTGAAGAAATTTTACATATTTTGGGGCAAAATTGCAGAAATTTTACTTATTTTGGGGCACAATTGCAGAAATTTCACTTATTTCAGGTAAAAATGGCAGAAATTTTTCTTATTTTGGGGCAAAAAGGCAGAAATTCCTAATATTTTGTGGCAAAAATGCAGAAATTCCCCTTATTTTGAAGTAAAAAAGCTGAAATTTTCCTTATTTTGGGGCAAAAAGGCAGAAATTTCCCTTATTTTGGGGCAAAATTGCAAACATTTAACTTATTTCAGGGTAATAAGTCAGAAATTTTCCTTATTTTGGGGCAAAAAACACAGAAATTCCCTTTGTTTTGGAAGGAAAATACAGAAATTCCACTTCTTTAGAGGCAAAAAGGCAGAAATTCCCCTTATTTTGAAGCAAAAATGAAGAAATTCCCCTAATTGTTGTGCAAAAAGGCAGAAATTCCCTATATGTTGGGGCAAAAAGACAGAAATTCTGCTTATTTTGGGACAAAACTCAGAAATTCCACTTATTTTGGGGCAAAATTGCAGGAATTTACCTTATTTTGAGGCAAAATTGCAGAAATTTCACTTATTTGGGGCAAAATTGCAGAAATTTCACTTATTTTCAGGTTTAAATTCTGAAATATCCTTTATTTTGGGGCAAAATGGAAGAAATTCCCCTTATTTTGGGGCAAAATTGCAGAAATTTTCCTTATTTTGGGGCAAAAAGGCTGAAATTCTTATTTTGAGGTAAAATGCTGAAATTCCCCATATTTTGGGGCAAAAGGCAAAACTTCTTCTTATTTTGGGGCAAAGAGGCACAAATTTCCCTTATTTTCGGGCAAAATTGCAGAAATTTAATTTATTTCAGGGCAAAAAGTCAGAAATTTTTTTTATTTTGGGGCAAAGAGCAGAAAATTATTTTGGTACAAAATTGAAGAAATTTATCTTATTTTGACACAAAAAGGCAGAAAATTCCCCTTATTTTGAGGCAAAAGGCAGAAATTATTCTCAATTTGAGGTAAAATGCAGAAATTCCCTTTATTTTGGGGCTAAAAGGCAGAAATTCCCTGTATTTTGAAGCAAAATTGCAGAAATTCTCTTAATTTTCGGGCAAAAAGGCAGAAATTCTCCTTATTTTGGGGCAAAAAGACAGAAAATCTCCTTTTTCGGGAGCAAACAGTCAGAAATTCCCCTTATTTTGGGGCAAAATTGCAGAAATTTCCTTTACATTGGGGCAAAATTGCAGAAATTTCCCTTATTTTGGGGCAAAATTGCAGAAATTTCAGGTATTTGAGAAAAAAAGGCAGAAATTTTTTTGGGGGGGCAAAAAGGCAGAAATTTTTTTTATTTTGGTACAAAATTGCAGAAATTTTTCTTATTTTGGGGCAAAAAGTCAGAAATTCCCCATATTTTGCGGCAAAAATGCAGAAATTCCCCTTATTTTGAGGTAATAAGGCTGAAATTCCCCTTATTTTGGGGCAAAAAGGCAGAAATTTCGTTTATTTTGGGGAAAAGGCAGAAATTGCACTTCTTTTGAGTCAAAAAGGTGGAAAATCCCCTTATTTTGGGGCAAAAATGAAGAAATTTGCTTTTTTATGTCAAAAAGGTATACATTCCCTTTATTTTCGGGCAAAAAGGCAGAAATTCTTTGTATTTTGGAGCAAAATTGCAGAAATTCCCCTAATTTTTGGGCAAAAAGGCAGAAATTTTCCTTATTTTGGGGTAAAACTGCAGAAATTTCACTTATTTTGTGGCAAAATGTCAGAAATTCCCCTTATTTTTGGCAAAGAATGCAGAAAATCCTATTATTTTAGGGCAAAATTGCAGAAATTTCCCTTATTTGGGGACAAAAACAGAAATTCCCCTTATTTTGGGGCAAAATTGCAGAAATTTCCCTTATTATGGGGAAAAATTGCAGAAATTTCCCTTATTTTAGGGCAAAATTGCAGAAATTTCACTTATTTCAGAGAAAAAAAGCAAAAATTTTTCTTATTTTGGGGCAAAAAGGCAGAAATTCCCATTATTTTGGGGCAAAAAGGCAGAAATTCACCTTATTTTGGGGTAAAATTGCAGAAATTTCACATATTTCAGGGCAAAACGGCAGAAATTCCCCTTATTTTGGGGCAAAAAGGCAGAAATTTCCCTTATTTTGGGATAAAATTGCAGAAATTTCCCTTATTTGGAGGCAAAAAGGCAGAAAATCCACTTAATTTCAGATAAAAAGGCAGAAATTTCTCGTATTTTGGAGCAAAATTGCAGAAACTCCCCTAATTTTGGGGCTAAAAGGCAGAATTTCCCTTTATTTTGGGGCAAAAATAGAGAAATTCTTTTTATTTTGGGGCAAAAATCAGAAATTTCCTTTATTTTGGGGCAAAATTTTAGAAATTTCTTTTATATTGTTACAGACTTTCAGAAATTTTTCTTATTTTGTGGCAAAAAGGCAGAAATTCCCCATATTTTGGTGCAAAAAGGCTGAAATTCCCCTTATTTTGAGGTAAAATCCTGAAATTCCCCATATTTTGGGGCAAAAAGGCAGAAATTCCCCTCATTTGGGGGCAAAAAGGCACAAATTTCCCTTATTTTCGGGCATAATTGCAGGAATTTCATTTATTTCAGGGCAAAAAGTCAGAAATTCCTTTTATTTTCGGGCAAAAACAGAAATTTCTTTTATTTTGATACAAAATTGTAGAAATTTTCCTTATTTTGGAACAAAAAGGCAAAAATTACCCATATTTTGGGGAAAAAGGCAGAAATTCCCCTTATTTTGAGGTAAAAAGGCTGAAATTCCCGTTTTTTGGGGCAAAAAGGCAGAAATTCCCTTTACTTTGTGGCAAAAGGGCAGAAATTCCCGTTAATTGGGGCAGAAAAGCAGAAATTTTCCTTATTTAAGGGCAATAGGGCAGAAATTCCCCTTATTTTGTGGCAAAAAGGCAGAAATTCCCCTTATTTGAAGGTAAAATGCTGAAATTCCCCTTATTTTCGGCAAAAAGGCAGAAATTCCTATTATTTTGGGGCAAAATTGCAGAAATTTCAATTATTTCTGGGCAAAAAGTCAGATATTTGCCTTATTTTGGGGCAAAAAGCAGAAATTCCCTTAATTTTGGGGCCAAAAACAGAAATTCCCCTTATTTTGGGGTAAAATTGCAGAAATTTCAAATATTTCAGGGCAAAAAGGCAGAAATTCCACTTTATTTCGGACAATAACGCAGAAATTCCCCGTATTTTAAAGCTAAATTTCAGAAATTCCCCTTATATTGGTGCAAAAATGGAGAAATTCCCTTTATTTTTGTGCAATAAGGCAGATTTCCCCGTATTTTGAAGCAAAATTGCACATATTTCCCTAATTTTGAAGGAAAATGCAGAAATTCACATTATTTTGGAACAAAAAGACAGAAATTCTCCTTATTTCAGGGCAATAAGTCAGAAATTCCCCTTATTTTGGGGTAAAATTGCAGAAATTTTCTTTATTTTGGGGCAAAATTGCAGAAATTTCTCTTATTTTAAGGCAAAATTGCAGAAATTTCACTTATTTCAGGGAAAAAGTGCAGAAATTTCTCTTATTTTGAGGCAAAAAGGCAGAAATTTCTTTTATTTTGGTACAAAATTGCAGAAATTTTCTTTATTTTGGGGCAAAATTGCAGAAATTTCCCTTATTTTGGGGCAAAATTGCAGAAATTTCACTTATTTCAGGGAAAAAGTGCAGAAATTTCTCTTATTTTGGGGCAAAAAGGCAGAAATTTCTTTTATTTTGGTACAAAATTGCAGAAATTTTCTTTATTTTGGGGCAAAAAATGAAGAAATTCCCCATATTTTGGGGCAAAAAGGCAGAGATTTGCCTTATTATGAGGTAAAATGCTGAAATTCCCCTTATTTTGGGGCAAAAATACAGAAATTCCCTTTATTTTGTGGCAAAAAATGCAGAAATTTCTCTTATTTTGGGGCAAAATTGCAGAAATTTCACTTATTTCAGGGCAAAATTCAAAAATTCCTTTTATTTTGGGGCAAAAAGACAGAAATTCCGTTCATTTTTAGGTAAAAAGGCAGAAATTTCACTTATTTTGAGGTAAGAAGGCAGAAATTCCTCTTATTTTGGGGCAAAAATGAAGAAATTTCTCTTTTTTGTGGCAAAAGGTATACATTCCCCTTATTTTCGGGCAAAAAAGCAGAAATTCCCCCTATTTTGGAGCAGAATTGAAGAAGATCCCCTAATTGTGAGGCAAAAAGGCAGAAATTCCCTATATGTTGGGGCAAAAAGACAGAAATTCTCCTTATTTTGGGGCAAAACTCAGAAATTCCACTTATTTTGGGGCAAAATTCCAGAAATTTCCCTTATTTTGGGGCAAAATTGCAAACATTTAACTTATTTCAGGGTAATAAGTCAGAAATTTATCTTATTTTGGGGCAAAAAACACAGAAATTCCCTTTGTTTTGGAAGGAAAATACAGAAATTCCACTTCTTTAGAGAAAAAAAGGCAGAAATTCCCCTTATTTTGAAGCAAAAATGAAGAAATTCCCCTAATTGTTGGGCAAAAAGGCAGAAATTCCCTATATGTTGGGGCAAAAAGACAGAAATTCTCCTTATTTTGGGACAAAACTCAGAAATTCCACTTATTTTGGGGCAAAATTGCAGGAATTTACCTTATTTTGAGGCAAAATTGCAGAAATTTCCCTTATTTGGGGCAAAATTGCAGAAATTTCACTTATTTTCAGGTAAAAAGGCTGAAATATCCTTTATTTTGGGGCAAAAAGGAAGAAATTCCCCTTATTTTGGGGCAAAATTGCAGAAATTTTCCTTATTTTGGGGCAAAAGGGCTGAAATTCTTATTTTGAGGTAAAATGATGAAATTCCCCATATTTTGGGGGAAAAGGCAAAACTTCTTTTTATTTTGGGGCAAAGAGGCACAAATTTCCCTTATTTTCGGGCAAAATTGCAGAAATTTCATTTATTTCAGGGCAAAAAGTCAGAAATTCCTTTTATTTTGGGGCAAAGAGCAGAAATTTCTTTTATTATGGTACAAAATTGAAGAAATTTTTTTTATTTTGAAACAAAAAGGCAGAAAATTCCCCTTATTTTGAGGCAAAAAACAGAAATTATTCTCAATTTGAGGTAAAATGCAGAAATTCCCTTTATTTTGGGGCTAAAAAACAGAAATTCCCTGTATTTTGAAGCAAAATTGCAGAAATTCTCATAATTTTCGGGCAAAAAGGCAGAAATTCTCCTTATTATGGGGCAAAAAGACAGAAAATCTCCTTTTTCGGGAGCAAACAGTCAGAAATTCCTTTTATTTTGGGGCAAAACTGCAGAAATTTCCTTTACATTGGGGCAAAATTGTAGAAATTTCCCTTATTTTGGGGCAAAATTGCAGAAATTTCACGTATTTCAGGGAAAATAGGCAGAAATTTTTTTTGGGGTCAAAAAGGCAGAAATTTTTTTTATTTTGGTACAAAATTGCAGAAATTTTTCTTATTTTGGGGCAAAAAGTCAGAAATTCCCCATATTTTGGGGCAAAAAGGCAGAAATTCCCCTTATTTTGAGGTAAAAAGGCTGAAATTCCCCTTATTTTGGGGCAAAAAGACAGAAATTTCGTTTATTTTGGGGAAAAGGCAGAAATTGCACTTATTTTGAGTCAAAAAGGTGGAAATTCCCCTTATTTTGGGGCAAAAATGAAGAAATTTGCTTTTATATGGCAAAAAGGTATACATTCCCTTTATTTTCGGGCAAAAAGGCAGAAATTCTTTGTATTTTGGAGCAAAATTGCAGAAATTCCCCTAATTTTTGCGCAAAAAGGCAGAAATTTTCCTTATTTTGATTTAAAACTGCAGAAATTTCACTTATTTTGCGGCAAAATGTCAGAAATTCCTTTTATTTTTGGCAAAAAATGCAGAAAATCCCCTTATTTTAGGGCAAAATTGCAGAAATTTCCCTTATTTGGGGGCAAAAACAGAAATTCCCCTTATTTTGGGGCAAAATTGCAGAAATTTCCCTTATTATGGGAAAAAATTGCAGAAATTTCCTTTATTTTAGGGCAAAATTGCAGTAATTTCACTTATTTCAGAGAAAAAAAAGCAAAAATTTTTCTTATTTTGGGGCAAAAAGGCAGAAATTCCCATTATTTTGGGGCAAAAAGGCAGAAATTCACTATATTTTGGGGTAAAATTGCAGAAATTTCACATATTTCGGGGCAAAACGGCAGAAATTCCCCTTATATTGGGGCAAAAAGGCAGAAATTTCCCTTATTTTGGGATAAAATTGCAGAAATTTTTTCTTATTTGGGGGCAAAAACGCAGAAAATCCACTTAATTTCGGGTAAAAAGGCAGAAATTTCTCGTATTTTGGAACAAAATTGCAGAAACTCCCCTAATTTTGGGGCAAAAAGGCAGAAATTTTCTTTATTTTGGGGCAAAAATAGAGAAATTCTTTTTATTTTGGGGCAAAAATCAGAAATTTCCTTTATTTTGGGGCAAAATTTTAGAAATTTCTTTTATATTGTTACAGACTTGCAGAAATTTTTCTTATTTTGTGGCAAAAAGGCAGAAATTCCCCATATTTTGGTGCAAAAAGGCTGAAATTCCCCTTATTTTGAGGTAAAATCCTGAAATTCCCCATATTTTGGGGCAAAAAGGCAGAAATTCCCCTCATTTGCGGGCAAAAAGGCCCAAATTTCCCTTATTTTCGGGCATAATTGCAGGAATTTCATTTATTTCAGGGCAAAAAGTCAGAAATTCCTTTTATTTTGGGGCAAAAACAGACATTTCTTTTATTTTGATACAAAATTGTAGAAATTTTCCTTATTTTGGAACAAAAAGGCAAAAATTACCCATATTTTGGAGAAAAGGGCAGAAATTCCCCTTATTTTGAGGTAAAAAGGCTGAAATTCCTGTTATTTTGGGGCAAAAAGGCATAAATTCCCTTTACTTTGTGGCAAAAAGGCAGAAATTCCCGTTAATTGGGGCAGAAAAGCAGAAATTTTCCTTATTTAAGGGCAATAGGGCAGAAATTCCCCTTATTTTGTGGCAAAAAGGCAGAAATTCCCCTTATTTGAAGGTAAAATGCTGAAATTCCCCTTATTTTCGGCAAAAAGGCAGAAATTCCTCTTATTTTGGGGCAAAATTGCAGAAATTTCAATTATTTCTGGGCAAAAAGTCAGATATTTGCCTTATTTTGGGGCAAAAAGCAGAAATTCCCTTAATTTTGGGGCCAAAAACAGAAATTCCCCTTATTTTGGGGTAAAATTGCAGAAATTTCAAATATTTCAGGGCAAAAAGGCAGAAATTCCACTTTATTTCGGACAATAACGCAGAAATTCCCCGTATTTTAAAGCTAAATTTCAGAAATTCCCCTTATATTGGTGCAAAAATGGAGAAATTCCCTTTATTTTTGTGCAATAAGGCAGATTTCCCCGTATTTTGATGCAAAATTGCACATATTTCCCTAATTTTGAAGGAAAATGCAGGAATTCACATTATTTTGGAACAAAAAGACAGAAATTCTCCTTATTTCAGGGCAAAAAGTCAGAAATTTCTTTGATTTTGGTACAAAATTGCAGAAATTTTCTTTATTTTGGGGCAAAATTGCAGAAATTTCCCTTATTTTGGGGCAAAATTGCAGAAATTTCACTTATTTCAGGGAAAAAGTGCAGAAATTTCTCTTATTTTGGGGCAAAAAGGCAGAAATTTCTTTTATTTTGGTACAAAATTGCAGAAATTTTCTTTATTTTGGGGCAAAAATGAAGAAATTCCCCATATTTTGGGGCAAAAAGGCAGAGATTCGCCTTATTATGAGGTAAAATGCTGAAATTCCCCTTATTTTGGGGCAAAAATACAGAAATTCCCTTCATTTTGTGGCAAAAAGGCAGAAATTTCCCTTATTTTGGGGCAAAATTGCAGAAATTTCACTTATTTCAGGGCAAAATTCAAAAATTCCTTTTATTTTGGGGCAAAAAGACAGAAATTCCGTTCATTTTTAGGTAAAAAGGCAGAAATTTCACTTATTTTGAGGGAAGAAGGCAGAAATTCCTCTTATTTTGGGGCAAAAATGAAGAAATTTCTCTTTTTTGTGGCAAAAGGTATACATTCCCCTTATTTTCGGGCAAAAAAGCAGAAATTCCCCCTATTTTGGAGCAGAATTGACGAAAATCCCCTAATTGTGGGGCAAAAAGGCAGAAATTCCCTATATGTTGGGGCAAAAAGACAGAAATTCTCCTTATTTTGGGGCAAAACTCAGAAATTCCACTTATTTTGGGGCAAAATTCCAGAAATTTCCCTTATTTTGGGGCAAAATTGCAGAAATTTTACTTATTTTGGGGCACAATTGCAGAAATTTCACTTATTTCAGGTAAAAATGGCAGAAATTTTTCTTATTTTGGGGCAAAAAGGCAGAAATTCCTAATATTTTGTGGCAAAAATGCAGAAATTCCCCTTATTTTGAGGTAAAAAGGCTGAAATTCCCCTTATTTTGGGGCAAAAAGGCAGAAATTTCCCTTATTTTGGGGCAAAATTGCAAACATTTAACTTATTTCAGGGTAATAAGTCAGAAATTTTCCTTATTTTGGGGCAAAAAACACAGAAATTCCCTTTGTTTTGGAAGGAAAATACAGAAATTCCACTTCTTTAGAGGCAAAAAGGCAGAAATTCCCCTTATTTTGAAGCAAAAATGAAGAAATTCCCCTAATTGTTGTGCAAAAAGGCAGAAATTCCCTATATGTTGGGGCAAAAAGACAGAAATTCTGCTTATTTTGGGACAAAACTCAGAAATTCCACTTATTTTGGGGCAAAATTGCAGGAATTTACCTTATTTTGAGGCAAAATTGCAGAAATTTCACTTATTTGGGGCAAAATTGCAGAAATTTCACTTATTTTCAGGTTAAAAGTCTGAAATATCCTTTATTTTGGGGCAAAAAGGAAGAAATTCCCCTTATTTTGGGGCAAAATTGCAGAAATTTTCCTTATTTTGGGGCAAAAAGGCTAAAATTCTTATTTTGAGGTAAAATGCTGAAATTCCCCATATTTTGGGGCAAAAGGCAAAACTTCTTCTTATTTTGGGGCAAAGAGGCACAAATTTCCCTTATTTTCGGGCAAAATTGCAGAAATTTCATTTATTTCAGGGCAAAAAGTCAGAAATTTTTTTTATTTTGGGGCAAAGAGCAGAAATTTATTTTGGTACAAAATTGAAGAAATTTATCTTATTTTGACACAAAAAGGCAGAAAATTCCCCTTATTTTGAGGCAAAAGGCAGAAATTATTCTCAATTTGAGGTAAAATGCAGAAATTCCCTTTATTTTGGGGCTAAAAGGCTGAAATTCCCTGTATTTTGAAGCAAAATTGCAGAAATTCTCTTAATTTTCGGGCAAAAAGGCAGAAATTCTCCTTGTTTTGGGGCAAAAAGACAGAAAATCTCCTTTTTCGGGAGCAAACAGTCAGAAATTCCCCTTATTTTGGGGCAAAATTGCAGAAATTTCCTTTACATTGGGGCAAAATTGCAGAAATTTCCCTTATTTTGGGGCAAAATTGCAGAAATTTCAGGTATTTGAGAAAAAAAGGCAGAAATTTTTTTGGGGGGGCAAAAAGGCAGAAATTTTTTTTATTTTGGTACAAAATTGCAGAAATTTTTCTTATTTTGGGGCAAAAAGTCAGAAATTCCCCATATTTTGGGGCAAAAAGGCAGAAATTCCCCTTATTTTGCGGTAATAAGGCTGAAATTCCCCTTATTTTGGGGCAAAAAGGCAGAAATTTCGTTTATTTTGGGGAAAAGGCAGAAATTGCACTTATTTTGAGTCAAAAAGGTGGAAAATCCCCTTATTTTGGGGCAAAAATGAAGAAATTTGCTTTTTTATGGCAAAAAGGTATACATTCCCTTTATTTTCGGGCAAAAAGGCAGAAATTCTTTGTATTTTGGAGCAAAATTGCAGAAATTCCCCTAATTTTTGGGCAAAAAGGCAGAAATTTTCCTTATTTTGGGGTAAAACTGCAGAAATTTCACTTATTTTGCGGCAAAATGTCAGAAATTCCCCTTATTTTTGGCAAAAAATTCAGAAAATCCCCTTATTTTAGGGCAAAATTGCAGAAATTTCCCTTATTTGGGGACAAAAACAGAAATTTTTCTTATTTTAGGGCAAAATTGCAGAAATTTCACTTATTTCAAAGAAAAATAGTAAAAATTTTTCTTATTTTGGGGCAAAAAGGCAGAAATTCCCATTATTTTGGGGCAAAAACGCAGAAATTCACCTTATTTTGGGGTAAAATTGCAGAAATTTCACATATT
The DNA here is from genome assembly GCF_963924665.1 of Micromys minutus. Lineage (NCBI taxonomy): Eukaryota > Metazoa > Chordata > Mammalia > Rodentia > Muridae > Micromys > Micromys minutus. The sequence continues at coordinate 1,134,473 of NW_027667250.1, read as the reverse complement.
TCAGGGCAAAACGGCAGAAATTCCCCTTATTTTGGGGCAAAAAGGCAGAAATTTCCCTTATTTTGGGATAAAATTGCAGAAATTTCCCTTATTTGGAGGCAAAAAGGCAGAAAATCCACTTAATTTCGGGTAAAAAGACAGAAATTTCTCGTATTTTGGAGCAAAATTGCAGAAACTCCCCTAATTTTGGGGCTAAAAGGCAGAATTTCCCTTTATTTTGGGGCAAAAATAGAGAAATTCTTTTTATTTTTGGGCAAAAATCAGAAATTTCCTTTATTTTGGGGCAAAATTTTAGAAATTTCTTTTATATTGTTACAGACTTGCAGAAATTTTTCTTATTTTGTGGCAAAAAGGCAGAAATTCCCCATATTTTGGTGCAAAAAGGCTGAAATTCCCCTTATTTTGAGGTAAAATCCTGAAATTCCCCATATTTTGGGGCAAAAAGGCAGAAATTCCCCTCATTTGGGGGCAAAAAGGCACAAATTTCCCTTATTTTCGGGCATAATTGCAGGAATTTCATTTATTTCAGGGCAAAAAGTCAGAAATTCCTTTTATTTTCGGGCAAAAACAGAAATTTCTTTTATTTTGATACAAAATTGTAGAAATTTTCCTTATTTTGGAACAAAAAGGCAAAAATTACCCATATTTTGGGGAAAAAGGCAGAAATTCCCCTTATTTTGAGGTAAAAAGGCTGAAATTCCCGTTATTTGGGGCAAAAAGGCAGAAATTCCCTTTACTTTGTGGCAAAAAGGCAGAAATTCCCGTTAATTGGGGCAGAAAAGCAGAAATTTTCCTTATTTAAGGGCAATAGGGCAGAAATTCCCCTTATTTTGTGGCAAAAAGGCAGAAATTCCACTTATTTGAAGGTAAAATGCTGAAATTCCCCTTATTTTCGGCAAAAAGGCAGAAATTCCTATTATTTTGGGGCAAAATTGCAGAAATTTCAATTATTTCTGGGCAAAAAGTCAGATATTTGCCTTATTTTGGGGCAAAAAGCAGAAATTCCCTTAATTTTGGGGCCAAAAACAGAAATTCCCCTTATTTTGGGGTAAAATTGCAGAAATTTCAAATATTTCAGGGCAAAAAGGCAGAAATTCCACTTTATTTCGGACAATAACGCAGAAATTCCCCGTATTTTAAAGCTAAATTTCAGAAATTCCCCTTATATTGGTGCAAAAATGGAGAAATTCCCTTTATTTTTGTGCAATAAGGCAGATTTCCCCGTATTTTGATGCAAAATTGCACATATTTCCCTAATTTTGAAGGAAAATGCAGGAATTCACATTATTTTGGAACAAAAAGACAGAAATTCTCCTTATTTCAGGGCAAAAAGTAAGATATTTCTTTGATTTTGGTACAAAATTGCAGAAATTTTCTTTATTTTGGGGCAAAATTGCAGAAATTTCCCTTATTTTGGGGCAAAATTGCAGAAATTTCACTTATTTCAGGGAAAAAGTGCAGAAATTTCTCTTATTTTGGGGCAAAAAGGCAGAAATTTCTTTTATTTTGGTACAAAATTGCAGAAATTTTCTTTATTTTGGGGCAAAAATGAAGAAATTCCCCATATTTTGGGGCAAAAAGGCAGAGATTCGCCTTATTATGAGGTAAAATGCTGAAATTCCCCTTATTTTGGGGCAAAAATACAGAAATTCCCTTCATTTTGTGGCAAAAAGGCAGAAATTTCCCTTATTTTGGGGCAAAATTGCAGAAATTTCACTTATTTCAGGGCAAAATTCAAAAATTCCTTTTATTTTGGGGCAAAAAGACAGAAATTCCGTTCATTTTTAGGTAAAAAGGCAGAAATTTCACTTATTTTGAGGGAAGAAGGCAGAAATTCCTCTTATTTTGGGGCAAAAATGAAGAAATTTCTCTTTTTTGTGGCAAAAGGTATACATTCCCCTTATTTTCGGGCAAAAAAGCAGAAATTCCCCCTATTTTGGAGCAGAATTGACGAAAATCCCCTAATTGTGGGGCAAAAAGGCAGAAATTCCCTATATGTTGGGGCAAAAAGACAGAAATTCTCCTTATTTTGGGGCAAAACTCAGAAATTCCACTTATTTTGGGGCAAAATTCCAGAAATTTCCCTTATTTTGGGGCAAAATTGCAGAAATTTTACTTATTTTGGGGCACAATTGCAGAAATTTCACTTATTTCAGGTAAAAATGGCAGAAATTTTTCTTATTTTGGGGCAAAAAGGCAGAAATTCCTAATATTTTGTGGCAAAAATGCAGAAATTCCCCTTATTTTGAGGTAAAAAGGCTGAAATTCCCCTTATTTTGGGGCAAAAAGGCAGAAATTTCCCTTATTTTGGGGCAAAATTGCAAACATTTAACTTATTTCAGGGTAATAAGTCAGAAATTTTCCTTATTTTGGGGCAAAAAACACAGAAATTCCCTTTGTTTTGGAAGGAAAATACAGAAATTCCACTTCTTTAGAGGCAAAAAGGCAGAAATTCCCCTTATTTTGAAGCAAAAATGAAGAAATTCCCCTAATTGTTGTGCAAAAAGGCAGAAATTCCCTATATGTTGGGGCAAAAAGACAGAAATTCTGCTTATTTTGGGACAAAACTCAGAAATTCCACTTATTTTGGGGCAAAATTGCAGGAATTTACCTTATTTTGAGGCAAAATTGCAGAAATTTCACTTATTTGGGGCAAAATTGCAGAAATTTCACTTATTTTCAGGTTAAAAGTCTGAAATATCCTTTATTTTGGGGCAAAAAGGAAGAAATTCCCCTTATTTTGGGGCAAAATTGCAGAAATTTTCCTTATTTTGGGGCAAAAAGGCTGAAATTCTTATTTTGAGGTAAAATGCTGAAATTCCCCATATTTTGGGGCAAAAGGCAAAACTTCTTCTTATTTTGGGGCAAAGAGGCACAAATTTCCCTTATTTTCGGGCAAAATTGCAGAAATTTCATTTATTTCAGGGCAAAAAGTCAGAAATTTTTTTTATTTTGGGGCAAAGAGCAGAAATTTATTTTGGTACAAAATTGAAGAAATTTATCTTATTTTGACACAAAAAGGCAGAAAATTCCCCTTATTTTGAGGCAAAAGGCAGAAATTATTCTCAATTTGAGGTAAAATGCAGAAATTCCCTTTATTTTGGGGCTAAAAGGCAGAAATTCCCTGTATTTTGAAGCAAAATTGCAGAAATTCTCTTAATTTTCGGGCAAAAAGGCAGAAATTCTCCTTATTTTGGGGCAAAAAGACAGAAAATCTCCTTTTTCGGGAGCAAACAGTCAGAAATTCCCCTTATTTTGGGGCAAAATTGCAGAAATTTCCTTTACATTGGGGCAAAATTGCAGAAATTTCCCTTATTTTGGGGCAAAATTGCAGAAATTTCAGGTATTTGAGAAAAAAAGGCAGAAATTTTTTTGGGGGGGCAAAAAGGCAGAAATTTTTTTTATTTTGGTACAAAATTGCAGAAATTTTTCTTATTTTGGGGCAAAAAGTCAGAAATTCCCCATATTTTGGGGCACAAAGACAGAAATTCCCCTTATTTTGAGGTAATAAGGCTGAAATTCCCCTTATTTTGGGGCAAAAAGGCAGAAATTTCGTTTATTTTGGGGAAAAGGCAGAAATTGCACTTATTTTGAGTCAAAAAGGTGGAAAATCCCCTTATTTTGGGGCAAAAATGAAGAAATTTGCTTTTTTATGGCAAAAAGGTATACATTCCCTTTATTTTCGGGCAAAAAGGCAGAAATTCTTTGTATTTTGGAGCAAAATTGCAGAAATTCCCCTAATTTTTGGGCAAAAAGGCAGAAATTTTCCTTATTTTGGGGTAAAACTGCAGAAATTTCACTTATTTTGCGGCAAAATGTCAGAAATTCCCCTTATTTTTGGCAAAAAATGCAGAAAATCCCCTTATTTTAGGGCAAAATTGCAGAAATTTCCCTTATTTGGGGACAAAAACAGAAATTTTTCTTATTTTAGGGCAAAATTGCAGAAATTTCACTTATTTCAAAGAAAAATAGTAAAAATTTTTCTTATTTTGGGGCAAAAAGGCAGAAATTCCCATTATTTTGGGGCAAAAACGCAGAAATTCACCTTATTTTGGGGTAAAATTGCAGAAATTTCACATATTTCAGGGCAAAACGGCAGAAATTCCCCTTATTTTGGGGCAAAAAGGCAGAAATTTCCCTTATTTTGGGATAAAATTGCAGAAATTTCCCTTATTTGGAGGCAAAAAGGCAGAAAATCCACTTAATTTCGGGTAAAAAGACAGAAATTTCTCGTATTTTGGAGCAAAATTGCAGAAACTCCCCTAATTTTGGGGCTAAAAGGCAGAATTTCCCTTTATTTTGGGGCAAAAATAGAGAAATTCTTTTTATTTTGGGGCAAAAATCAGAAATTTCCTTTATTTTGGGGCAAAATTTTAGAAATTTCTTTTATATTGTTACAGACTTGCAGAAATTTTTCTTATTTTGTGGCAAAAAGGCAGAAATTCCCCATATTTTGGTGCAAAAAGGCTGAAATTCCCCTTATTTTGAGGTAAAATCCTGAAATTCCCCATAATTTGGGGCAAAAAGGCAGAAATTCCCCTCATTTGGGGGCAAAAAGGCACAAATTTCCCTTATTTTCGGGCATAATTGCAGGAATTTCATTTATTTCAGGGCAAAAAGTCAGAAATTCCTTTTATTTTCGGGCAAAAACAGAAATTTCTTTTATTTTGATACAAAATTGTAGAAATTTTCCTTATTTTGGAACAAAAAGGCAAAAATTACCCATATTTTGGGGAAAAAGGCAGAAATTCCCCTTATTTTGAGGTAAAAAGGCTGAAATTCCCGTTATTTGGGGCAAAAAGGCAGAAATTCCCTTTACTTTGTGGCAAAAAGGCAGAAATTCCCGTTAATTGGGGCAGAAAAGCAGAAATTTTCCTTATTTAAGGGCAATAGGGCAGAAATTCCCCTTATTTTGTGGCAAAAAGGCAGAAATTCCCCTTATTTGAAGGTAAAATGCTGAAATTCCCCTTATTTTCGGCAAAAAGGCAGAAATTCCTATTATTTTGGGGCAAAATTGCAGAAATTTCAATTATTTCTGGGCAAAAAGTCAGATATTTGCCTTATTTTGGGGCAAAAAGCAGAAATTCCCTTAATTTTGGGGCCAAAAACAGAAATTCCCCTTATTTTGGGGTAAAATTGCAGAAATTTCAAATATTTCAGGGCAAAAAGGCAGAAATTCCACTTTATTTCGGACAATAACGCAGAAATTCCCCGTATTTTAAAGCTAAATTTCAGAAATTCCCCTTATATTGGTGCAAAAATGGAGAAATTCCCTTTATTTTTGTGCAATAAGGCAGATTTCCCCGTATTTTGATGCAAAATTGCACATATTTCCCTAATTTTGAAGGAAAATGCAGGAATTCACATTATTTTGGAACAAAAAGACAGAAATTCTCCTTATTTCAGGGCAAAAAGTAAGATATTTCTTTGATTTTGGTACAAAATTGCAGAAATTTTCTTTATTTTGGGGCAAAATTGCAGAAATTTCCCTTATTTTGGGGCAAAATTGCAGAAATTTCACTTATTTCAGGGAAAAAGTGCAGAAATTTCTCTTATTTTGGGGCAAAAAGGCAGAAATTTCTTTTATTTTGGTACAAAATTGCAGAAATTTTCTTTATTTTGGGGCAAAAATGAAGAAATTCCCCATATTTTGGGGCAAAAAGGCAGAGATTCGCCTTATTATGAGGTAAAATGCTGAAATTCCCCTTATTTTGGGGCAAAAATACAGAAATTCCCTTCATTTTGTGGCAAAAAGGCAGAAATTTCCCTTATTTTGGGGCAAAATTGCAGAAATTTCACTTATTTCAGGGCAAAATTCAAAAATTCCTTTTATTTTGGGGCAAAAAGACAGAAATTCCGTTCATTTTTAGGTAAAAAGGCAGAAATTTCACTTATTTTGAGGGAAGAAGGCAGAAATTCCTCTTATTTTGGGGCAAAAATGAAGAAATTTCTCTTTTTTGTGGCAAAAGGTATACATTCCCCTTATTTTCGGGCAAAAAAGCAGAAATTCCCCCTATTTTGGAGCAGAATTGACGAAAATCCCCTAATTGTGGGGCAAAAAGGCAGAAATTCCCTATATGTTGGGGCAAAAAGACAGAAATTCTCCTTATTTTGGGGCAAAACTCAGAAATTCCACTTATTTTGGGGCAAAATTCCAGAAATTTCCCTTATTTTGGGGCAAAATTGCAGAAATTTTACTTATTTTGGGGCACAATTGCAGAAATTTCACTTATTTCAGGTAAAAATGGCAGAAATTTTTCTTATTTTGGGGCAAAAAGGCAGAAATTCCTAATATTTTGTGGCAAAAATGCAGAAATTCCCCTTATTTTGAGGTAAAAAGGCTGAAATTCCCCTTATTTTGGGGCAAAAAGGCAGAAATTTCCCTTATTTTGGGGCAAAATTGCAAACATTTAACTTATTTCAGGGTAATAAGTCAGAAATTTTCCTTATTTTGGGGCAAAAAACACAGAAATTCCCTTTGTTTTGGAAGGAAAATACAGAAATTCCACTTCTTTAGAGGCAAAAAGGCAGAAATTCCCCTTATTTTGAAGCAAAAATGAAGAAATTCCCCTAATTGTTGTGCAAAAAGGCAGAAATTCCCTATATGTTGGGGCAAAAAGACAGAAATTCTGCTTATTTTGGGACAAAACTCAGAAATTCCACTTATTTTGGGGCAAAATTGCAGGAATTTACCTTATTTTGAGGCAAAATTGCAGAAATTTCACTTATTTGGGGCAAAATTGCAGAAATTTCACTTATTTTCAGGTTAAAAGTCTGAAATATCCTTTATTTTGGGGCAAAAAGGAAGAAATTCCCCTTATTTTGGGGCAAAATTGCAGAAATTTTCCTTATTTTGGGGCAAAAAGGCTGAAATTCTTATTTTGAGGTAAAATGCTGAAATTCCCCATATTTTGGGGCAAAAGGCAAAACTTCTTCTTATTTTGGGGCAAAGAGGCACAAATTTCCCTTATTTTCGGGCAAAATTGCAGAAATTTCATTTATTTCAGGGCAAAAAGTCAGAAATTTTTTTTATTTTGGGGCAAAGAGCAGAAATTTATTTTGGTACAAAATTGAAGAAATTTATCTTATTTTGACACAAAAAGGCAGAAAATTCCCCTTATTTTGAGGCAAAAGGCAGAAATTATTCTCAATTTGAGGTAAAATGCAGAAATTCCCTTTATTTTGGGGCTAAAAGGCAGAAATTCCCTGTATTTTGAAGCAAAATTGCAGAAATTCTCTTAATTTTCGGGCAAAAAGGCAGAAATTCTCCTTATTTTGGGGCAAAAAGACAGAAAATCTCCTTTTTCGGGAGCAAACAGTCAGAAATTCCCCTTATTTTGGGGCAAAATTGCAGAAATTTCCTTTACATTGGGGCAAAATTGCAGAAATTTCCCTTATTTTGGGGCAAAATTGCAGAAATTTCAGGTATTTGAGAAAAAAAGGCAGAAATTTTTTTGGGGGGGCAAAAAGGCAGAAATTTTTTTTATTTTGGTACAAAATTGCAGAAATTTTTCTTATTTTGGGGCAAAAAGTCAGAAATTCCCCATATTTTGGGGCAAAAAGGCAGAAATTCCCCTTATTTTGAGGTAATAAGGCTGAAATTCCCCTTATTTTGGGGCAAAAAAGCAGAAATTTCGTTTATTTTGGGGAAAAGGCAGAAATTGCACTTATTTTGAGTCAAAAAGGTGGAAAATCCCCTTATTTTGGGGCAAAAATGAAGAAATTTGCTTTTTTATGGCAAAAAGGTATACATTCCCTTTATTTTCGGGCAAAAAGGCAGAAATTCTTTGTATTTTGGAGCAAAATTGCAGAAATTCCCCTAATTTTTGGGCAAAAAGGCAGAAATTTTCCTTATTTTGGGGTAAAACTGCAGAAATTTCACTTATTTTGCGGCAAAATGTCAGAAATTCCCCTTATTTTTGGCAAAAAATGCAGAAAATCCCCTTATTTTAGGGCAAAATTGCAGAAATTTCCCTTATTTGGGGACAAAAACAGAAATTTTTCTTATTTTAGGGCAAAATTGCAGAAATTTCACTTATTTCAAAGAAAAATAGTAAAAATTTTTCTTATTTTGGGGCAAAAAGGCAGAAATTCCCATTATTTTGGGGCAAAAACGCAGAAATTCACCTTATTTTGGGGTAAAATTGCAGAAATTTCACATATTTCAGGGCAAAACGGCAGAAATTCCCCTTATTTTGGGGCAAAAAGGCAGAAATTTCCCTTATTTTGGGATAAAATTGCAGAAATTTCCCTTATTTGGAGGCAAAAAGGCAGAAAATCCACTTAATTTCGGGTAAAAAGACAGAAATTTCTCGTATTTTGGAGCAAAATTGCAGAAACTCCCCTAATTTTGGGGCTAAAAGGCAGAATTTCCCTTTATTTTGGGGCAAAAATAGAGAAATTCTTTTTATTTTGGGGCAAAAATCAGAAATTTCCTTTATTTTGGGGCAAAATTTTAGAAATTTCTTTTATATTGTTACAGACTTGCAGAAATTTTTCTTATTTTGTGGCAAAAAGGCAGAAATTCCCCATATTTTGGTGCAAAAAGGCTGAAATTCCCCTTATTTTGAGGTAAAATCCTGAAATTCCCCATATTTTGGGGCAAAAAGGCAGAAATTCCCCTCATTTGGGGGCAAAAAGGCACAAATTTCCCTTATTTTCGGGCATAATTGCAGGAATTTCATTTATTTCAGGGCAAAAAGTCAGAAATTCCTTTTATTTTCGGGCAAAAACAGAAATTTCTTTTATTTTGATACAAAATTGTAGAAATTTTCCTTATTTTGGAACAAAAAGGCAAAAATTACCCATATTTTGGGGAAAAAGGCAGAAATTCCCCTTATTTTGAGGTAAAAAGGCTGAAATTCCCGTTATTTTGGGGCAAAAAGGCAGAAATTCCCTTTACTTTGTGGCAAAAAGGCAGAAATTCCCGTTAATTGGGGCAGAAAAGCGAAATTTTCCTTATTTAAGGGCAATAGGGCAGAAATTCCCCTTATTTTGTGGCAAAAAGGCAGAAATTCCCCTTATTTGAAGGTAAAATGCTGAAATTCCCCTTATTTTCGGCAAAAAGGCAGAAATTCCTATTATTTTGGGGCAAAATTGCAGAAATTTCAATTATTTCTGGGCAAAAAGTCAGATATTTGCCTTATTTTGGGGCAAAAAGCAGAAATTCCCTTAATTTTGGGGCCAAAAACAGAAATTCCCCTTATTTTGGGGTAAAATTGCAGAAATTTCAAATATTTCAGGGCAAAAAGGCAGAAATTCCACTTTATTTCGGACAATAACGCAGAAATTCCCCGTATTTTAAAGCTAAATTTCAGAAATTCCCCTTATATTGGTGCAAAAATGGAGAAATTCCCTTTATTTTTGTGCAATAAGGCAGATTTCCCCGTATTTTGATGCAAAATTGCACATATTTCCCTAATTTTGAAGGAAAATGCAGGAATTCACATTATTTTGGAACAAAAAGACAGAAATTCTCCTTATTTCAGGGCAAAAAGTCAGAAATTCCCCTTATTTTGGGGTAAAATTGCAGAAATTTTCTTTATTTTGGGGCAAAATTGCAGAAATTTCCCTTATTTTGGGGCAAAATTACAGAAATTTCACTTATTTCAGGGAAAAAGTGCAGAAATTTCTCTTATTTTGGGGCAAAAAGGCAGAAATTTCTTTTATTTTGGTACAAAATTGCAGAAATTTTCTTTATATTGGGGCAAAAATGAAGAAATTCCCCATATTTTGGGGCAAAAAGGCAGAGATTCGCCTTATTATGAGGTAAAATGCTGAAATTCCCCTTATTTTTGGGCAAAAATACAGAAATTCCCTTTATTTTGTGGCAAAAAGGCAGAAATTTCCCTTATTTTGGGGCAAAATTGCAGAAATTTCACTTATTTCAGGGCAAAATTCAAAAATTCCTTTTACTTTTGGGCAAAAAGACAGAAATTTTGTTTATTTTTGGGTAAAAAGGCAGAAATTTCACTTATTGTGAGGTAAGAAGGCAGAAATTCCTCTTATTTTGGGGCAAAAATGAAGAAATTTCCCTTTTTTTGTGGCAAAAGGTATATATTCTCCTTATTTTCGGGCAAAAAAGCAGAAATATCCCGTTTTTTGGAGCACAATTGCAGAAAATCCCCTAATTGTGGGGCAAAAAGGCAGAAATTCCCTATATGTTGGGGCAAAAAGACAGAAATTCTCCTTATTTTGGGGCAAAACTCAGAAATTCCACTTATTTTGGGGCAAAATTCCAGAAATTTCCCTTATTTTGGGGCAAAATTGCAGAAATTTCACTTATTTTGGGGCAAAATTGCAGAAATTTCACTTATTTCAGATAAAAAAAAGGCAGAAATTTTTCTTATTTTGGGGCAAAAAAGCAGAAATTTCTAATATTTGTGGCAAAAATGCAGAAATTCCCCTTATTTTGAGATAAAAAGGCTGAAATTCCCCTTATTTTGGGGCAAAAAGGCAGAAATTTCCCTTATTTTGGGGCAAAATTGCAAACATTTCACTAATTTCAGGGTAATAAGTCAGAAATTTTCCTTATTTTGGGGCAAAAAACACAGAAATTCCCTTTGTTTTGGAAGGAAAATACAGAAATTCCACTTCTTTAGAGGCAAAAAGGCAGAAATTCCCCTTATTTTGAAGCAAAAATGAAGAAATTCCCCTAATTGTTGAGCAAAAAGGCAGAAATTCCCTATATGTTGGGGCAAAAAGACAGAAATTCTCCTTATTTTGGGACAAAACTCAGAAATTCCACTTATTTTGGGGCAAAATTGCAGGAATTTACCTTATTTTGAGGCAAAATTGCAGAAATTTCCCTTATTTGGGGCAAAATTGCAGAAATTTCACTTATTTTCAGGTAAAAAGGCTGAAATATCCTTTATTTTGGGGCAAAAAGGAAGAAATTCCCCTTATTTTGGATCAAAATTGCAGAAATTTTCCTTATTTTGGGGCAAAAAGGCTGAAATTCTTATTTTGAGGTAAAATGCTGAAATTCCCCATATTTTGGGGCAAAAGGCAAAACTTCTTCTTATTTTGGGGCAAAGAGGCACAAATTTCCCTTATTTTCGGGCAAAATTGCAGAAATTTCATTTATTTCAGGGCAAAAAGTCAGAAATTCCTTTTATTTTGGGGCAAAGAGCAGAAATTTCTTTTATTATGGTACAAAATTGAAGAAATTTATCTTATTTTGAAACAAAAAGGCAGAAAATTCCCCTTATTTTGAGGCAAAAGGCAGAAATTATTTTCAATTTGAGGTAAAATGCAGAAATTCCCTTTATTTTGGGGGCTAAAAGGCAGAAATTCCCTGTATTTTGAAGCAAAATTGCAGAAATTCTCATAATTTTTGGGCAAAAAGGCAGAAATTCTCCTTATTTTGGGGCAAAAAAACAGAAAATCTCCTTTTTCGGGAGCAAACAGTCAGAAATTCCCCTTATTTTGGGGCAAAAATGACGAAATTTCTCTTTTTGTGGCAAAAGGTATACATTCCCCTTATTTTCGGGCAAAAAAGCAGAAATTCCCCCTATTTTGAAGCAGAATTGAAGAAAATCCCCTAATTGTGGGGCAAAAAGGCAGAAATTCCCTATATGTTGGGGCAAAAAGACAGAAATTCTCCTTATTTTGGGGCAAAACTCAGAAATTCCACTTATTTTGGGGCAAAATTCCAGAAATTTCCCTTATTTTGGGGCAAAATTGCAGAAATTTTACTTATTTTGGGGCAAAATTGCAGAAATTTCATTTATTTCAGGGCAAAAAGTCAGAAATTCCTTTTATTTTGGGGCAAAGAGCAGAAATTTCTTTTATTATGGTACAAAATTGAAGAAATTTTTCTTATTTTGAAACAAAAAGGCAGAAAATTCCCCTTATTTTGAGGCAAAAGGCAGATATTATTCTCAATTTGAGGTAAAATGCAGAAATTCCCTTTATTTTTGGGCTAAAAAACAGAAATTCCCTGTATTTTGAAGCAAAATTGCAGAAATTCTCATAATTTTTGGGCAAAAAGGCAGAAATTCTCCTTATTATGGGGCAAAAAGACAGAAAATCTCCTTTTTCGGGAGCAAACAGTCAGAAATTCCCCTTATTTTGGGGCAAAATTGCAGAAATTTCCTTTACATTGGGGCAAAATTGTAGAAATTTCCCTTATTTTGGGGCAAAATTGGAGATATTTCACGTATTTCAGGGAAAAAAGGCAGAAATTTTTTTGGGGGGGCAAAAAGGCAGAAATTTTTTTTATTTTGGTACAAAATTGCAGAAATTTTTCTTATTTTGGGGTAAAGTCAGAAATTTCCCCATATTTTGAGGTAAAAAGGCTGAAATTCCCCTTATTTTGGGGCAAAAAGACAGAAATTTCGTTTATTTTGGGGAAAAGGCAGAAATTGCACTTATTTTGAGTCAAAAAGGTGGAAATTCCCCTTATTTTGGGGCAAAAATGAAGAAATTTGCTTTTTTATGGCAAAAAGGTATACATTCCCTTTATTTTCGGGCAAAAAGGCAGAAATTCTTTGTATTTTGGAGCAAAATTGCAGAAATTCTCATAATTTTCGGGCAAAAAGGCAGAAATTCTCCTTATTTTGGGCCAAAAAGACAGAAAATCTCCTTTTTCGGGAGCAAACAGTCAGAAATTCCCCTTATTTTGGGGCAAAATTGCAGAAATTTCCTTTACATTGGGGCAAAATTGCAGAAATTTCCCTTATTTTGGGGCAAAATTGCAGAAATTTCAGGTATTTGAGAAAAAAAAGGCAGAAATTTTTTTGGGGGGGCAAAAAGGCAGAAATTTTTTTTATTTTGGTACAAAATTGCAGAAATTTTTCTTATTTTGGGGCAAAAAGTCAGAAATTCCCCATATTTTGGGGCAAAAAGGCAGAAATTCCCCTTATTTTGAGGTAATAAGGCTGAAATTCCCCTTATTTTGGGGCAAAAAGGCAGAAATTTCGTTTATTTTGGGGAAAAGGCAGAAATTGCACTTATTTTGAGTCAAAAAGGTGGAAAATCCCCTTATTTTGGGGCAAAAATGAAGAAATTTGCTTTTTTATGGCAAAAAGGTATACATTCCCTTTATTTTCGGGCAAAAAGGCAGAAATTCTTTGTATTTTGGAGCAAAATTGCAGAAATTCCCCTAATTTTTGGGCAAAAAGGCAGAAATTTTCCTTATTTTGGGGTAAAACTGCAGAAATTTCACTTATTTTGCGGCAAAATGTCAGAAATTCCCCTTATTTTTGGCAAAAAATGCAGAAAATCCCCTTATTTTAGGGCAAAATTGCAGAAATTTCCCTTATTTGGGGACAAAAACAGAAATTTTTCTTATTTTAGGGCAAAATTGCAGAAATTTCACTTATTTCAAAGAAAAATAGTAAAAATTTTTCTTATTTTGGGGCAAAAAGGCAGAAATTCCCATTATTTTGGGGCAAAAACGCAGAAATTCACCTTATTTTGGGGTAAAATTGCAGAAATTTCACATATTTCAGGGCAAAACGGCAGAAATTCCCCTTATTTTGGGGCAAAAAGGCAGAAATTTCCCTTATTTTGGGATAAAATTGCAGAAATTTCCCTTATTTGGAGGCAAAAAGGCAGAAAATCCACTTAATTTCGGGTAAAAAGACAGAAATTTCTCGTATTTTGGAGCAAAATTGCAGAAACTCCCCTAATTTTGGGGCTAAAAGGCAGAATTTCCCTTTATTTTGGGGCAAAAATAGAGAAATTCTTTTTATTTTGGGGCAAAAATCAGAAATTTCCTTTATTTTGGGGCAAAATTTTAGAAATTTCTTTTATATTGTTACAGACTTGCAGAAATTTTTCTTATTTTGTGGCAAAAAGGCAGAAATTCCCCATATTTTGGTGCAAAAAGGCTGAAATTCCCCTTATTTTGAGGTAAAATCCTGAAATTCCCCATATTTTCGGGCAAAAAGGCAGAAATTCCCCTCATTTGGGGGCAAAAAGGCACAAATTTCCCTTATTTTCGGGCATAATTGCAGGAATTTTATTTATTTCAGGGCAAAAAGTCAGAAATTCCTTTTATTTTCGGGCAAAAACAGAAATTTCTTTTATTTTGATACAAAATTGTAGAAATTTTCCTTATTTTGGAACAAAAAGGCAAAAATTACCCATATTTTGGGGAAAAAGGCAGAAATTCCCCTTATTTTGAGGTAAAAAGGCTGAAATTCCCGTTATTTTGGGGCAAAAAGGCAGAAATTCCCTTTACTTTGTGGCAAAAAGGCAGAAATTCCCGTTAATTGGGGCAGAAAAGCGAAATTTTCCTTATTTAAGGGCAATAGGGCAGAAATTCCCCTTATTTTGTGGCAAAAAGGCAGAAATTCCCCTTATTTGAAGGTAAAATGCTGAAATTCCCCTTATTTTCGGCAAAAAGGCAGAAATTCCTATTATTTTGGGGCAAAATTGCAGAAATTTCAATTATTTCTGGGCAAAAAGTCAGATATTTGCCTTATTTTGGGGCAAAAAGCAGAAATTCCCTTAATTTTGGGGCCAAAAACAGAAATTCCCCTTATTTTGGGGTAAAATTGCAGAAATTTCAAATATTTCAGGGCAAAAAGGCAGAAATTCCACTTTATTTCGGACAATAACGCAGAAATTCCCCGTATTTTAAAGCTAAATTTCAGAAATTCCCCTTATATTGGTGCAAAAATGGAGAAATTCCCTTTATTTTTGTGCAATAAGGCAGATTTCCCCGTATTTTGATGCAAAATTGCACATATTTCCCTAATTTTGAAGGAAAATGCAGGAATTCACATTATTTTGGAACAAAAAGACAGAAATTCTCCTTATTTCAGGGCAAAAAGTCAGAAATTCCCCTTATTTTGGGGTAAAATTGCAGAAATTTTCTTTATTTTGGGGCAAAATTGCAGAAATTTCCCTTATTTTGGGGCAAAATTACAGAAATTTCACTTATTTCAGGGAAAAAGTGCAGAAATTTCTCTTATTTTGGGGCAAAAAGGCAGAAATTCCCTTTACTTTGTGGCAAAAAGGCAGAAATTCCCGTTAATTGGGGCAGAAAAGCGAAATTTTCCTTATTTAAGGGCAATAGGGCAGAAATTCCCCTTATTTTGTGGCAAAAAGGCAGAAATTCCCCTTATTTGAAGGTAAAATGCTGAAATTCCCCTTATTTTCGGCAAAAAGGCAGAAATTCCTATTATTTTGGGGCAAAATTGCAGAAATTTCAATTATTTCTGGGCAAAAAGTCAGATATTTGCCTTATTTTGGGGCAAAAAGCAGAAATTCCCTTAATTTTGGGGCCAAAAACAGAAATTCCCCTTATTTTGGGGTAAAATTGCAGAAATTTCAAATATTTCAGGGCAAAAAGGCAGAAATTCCACTTTATTTCGGACAATAACGCAGAAATTCCCCGTATTTTAAAGCTAAATTTCAGAAATTCCCCTTATATTGGTGCAAAAATGGAGAAATTCCCTTTATTTTTGTGCAATAAGGCAGATTTCCCCGTATTTTGATGCAAAATTGCACATATTTCCCTAATTTTGAAGGAAAATGCAGGAATTCACATTATTTTGGAACAAAAAGACAGAAATTCTCCTTATTTCAGGGCAAAAAGTCAGAAATTCCCCTTATTTTGGGGTAAAATTGCAGAAATTTTCTTTATTTTGGGGCAAAATTGCAGAAATTTCCCTTATTTTGGGGCAAAATTACAGAAATTTCACTTATTTCAGGGAAAAAGTGCAGAAATTTCTCTTATTTTGGGGCAAAAAGGCAGAAATTTCTTTTATTTTGGTACAAAATTGCAGAAATTTTCTTTATATTGGGGCAAAAATGAAGAAATTCCCCATATTTTGGGGCAAAAAGGCAGAGATTCGCCTTATTATGAGGTAAAATGCTGAAATTCCCCTTATTTTTGGGCAAAAATACAGAAATTCCCTTTATTTTGTGGCAAAAAGGCAGAAATTTCCCTTATTTTGGGGCAAAATTGCAGAAATTTCACTTATTTCAGGGCAAAATTCAAAAATTCCTTTTATTTTTGGGCAAAAAGACAGAAATTTTGTTTATTTTTGGGTAAAAAGGCAGAAATTTCACTTATTGTGAGGTAAGAAGGCAGAAATTCCTCTTATTTTGGGGCAAAAATGAAGAAATTTCCCTTTTTTTGTGGCAAAAGGTATATATTCTCCTTATTTTCGGGCAAAAAAGCAGAAATATCCCGTTTTTTGGAGCACAATTGCAGAAAATCCCCTAATTGTGGGGCAAAAAGGCAGAAATTCCCTATATGTTGGGGCAAAAAGACAGAAATTCTCCTTATTTTGGGGCAAAACTCAGAAATTCCACTTATTTTGGGGCAAAATTCCAGAAATTTCCCTTATTTTGGGGCAAAATTGCAGAAATTTCACTTATTTTGGGGCAAAATTGCAGAAATTTCACTTATTTCAGATAAAAAAAAGGCAGAAATTTTTCTTATTTTGGGGCAAAAAGGCAGAAATTTCTAATATTTTGTGGCAAAAATGCAGAAATTCCCCTTATTTTGAGATAAAAAGGCTGAAATTCCCCTTATTTTGGGGCAAAAAGGCAGAAATTTCCCTTATTTTGGGGCAAAATTGCAAACATTTCACTAATTTCAGGGTAATAAGTCAGAAATTTTCCTTATTTTGGGGCAAAAAACACAGAAATTCCCTTTGTTTTAGAAGGAAAATACAGAAATTCCACTTCTTTAGAGGCAAAAAGGCAGAAATTCCCCTTATTTTGAAGCAAAAATGAAGAAATTCCCCTAATTGTTGAGCAAAAAGGCAGAAATTCCCTATATGTTGGGGCAAAAAGACAGAAATTCTCCTTATTTTGGGACAAAACTCAGAAATTCCACTTATTTTGGGGCAAAATTGCAGGAATTTACCTTATTTTGAGGCAAAATTGCAGAAATTTCCCTTATTTGGGGCAAAATTGCAGAAATTTCACTTATTTTCAGGTAAAAAGGCTGAAATATCCTTTATTTTGGGGCAAAAAGGAAGAAATTCCCCTTATTTTGGATCAAAATTGCAGAAATTTTCCTTATTTTGGGGCAAAAAGGCTGAAATTCTTATTTTGAGGTAAAATGCTGAAATTCCCCATATTTTGGGGCAAAAGGCAAAACTTCTTCTTATTTTGGGGCAAAGAGGCACAAATTTCCCTTATTTTCGGGCAAAATTGCAGAAATTTCATTTATTTCAGGGCAAAAAGTCAGAAATTCCTTTTATTTTGGGGCAAAGAGCAGAAATTTCTTTTATTATGGTACAAAATTGAAGAAATTTATCTTATTTTGAAACAAAAAGGCAGAAAATTCCCCTTATTTTGAGGCAAAAGGCAGAAATTATTCTCAATTTGAGGTAAAATGCAGAAATTCCCATTATTTTGGGGCTAAAAGGCAGAAATTCCCTGTATTTTGAAGCAAAATTGCAGAAATTCTCTTAATTTTCGGGCAAAAAGGCAGAAATTCTCCTTATTTTGGGGCAAAAAGACAGAAAATCTCCTTTTTCGGGAGCAAACAGTCAGAAATTCCCCTTATTTTGGGGCAAAATTGCAGAAATTTCTTTTACATTGGGGCAAAATTGCAGAAATTTCCCTTATTTTGGGGCAAAATTGCAGAAATTTCAGGTATTTGAGAAAAAAAGGCAGAAATTTTTTTGGGGGGGCAAAAAGGCAGAAATTTTTTTTATTTTGGTACAAAATTGCAGAAATTTTTCTTATTTTGGGGCAAAAAGTCAGAAATTCCCCATATTTTGGGGCAAAAAGGCAGAAATTCCCCTTATTTTGAGGTAAAAAGGCTGAAATTCCCCTTATTTTGGGGCAAAAAGGCAGAAATTTCGTTTATTTTGGGGAAAAGGCAGAAATTGCACTTATTTTGAGTCAAAAAGGTGGAAAATCCCCTTATTTTGGGGCAAAAATGAAGAAATTTGCTTTTTTATGGCAAAAAGGTATACATTCCCTTTATTTTCGGGCAAAAAGGCAGAAATTCTTTGTATTTTGGAGCAAAATTGCAGAAATTCCCCTAATTTTTGGGCAAAAAGGCAGAAATTTTCCTTATTTTGGGGTAAAACTGCAGAAATTTCACTTATTTTGCGGCAAAATGTCAGAAATTCCCCTTATTTTTGGCAAAAAATGCAGAAAATCCCCTTATTTTAGGGCAAAATTGCAGAAATTTCCCTTATTTGGGGACAAAAACAGAAATTTTTCTTATTTTAGGGCAAAATTGCAGAAATTTCACTTATTTCAAAGAAAAATAGTAAAAATTTTTCTTATTTTGGGGCAAAAAGGCAGAAATTCCCATTATTTTGGGGCAAAAACGCAAAAATTCACCTTATTTTGGGGTAAAATTGCAGAAATTTCACATATTTCAGGGCAAAACGGCAGAAATTCCCCTTATTTTGGGGCAAAAAGGCAGAAATTTCCCTTATTTTGGGATAAAATTGCAGAAATTTCCCTTATTTGGAGGCAAAAAGGCAGAAAATCCACTTAATTTCGGGTAAACAGACAGAAATTTCTCGTATTTTGGAGCAAAATTGCAGAAACTCCCCTAATTTTGGGGCTAAAAGGCAGAATTTCCCTTTATTTTGGGGCAAAAATAGAGAAATTCTTTTTATTTTGGGGCAAAAATCAGAAATTTCCTTTATTTTGGGGCAAAATTTTAGAAATTTCTTTTATATTGTTACAGACTTGCAGAAATTTTTCTTATTTTGTGGCAAAAAGGCAGAAATTCCCCATATTTTGGTGCAAAAAGGCTGAAATTCCCCTTATTTTGAGGTAAAATCCTGAAATTCCCCATATTTTGGGGCAAAAAGGCAGAAATTCCCCTCATTTGGGGGCAAAAAGGCACAAATTTCCCTTATTTTCGGGCATAATTGCAGGAATTTCATTTATTTCAGGGCAAAAAGTCAGAAATTCCTTTTATTTTCGGGCAAAAACAGAAATTTCTTTTATTTTGATACAAAATTGTAGAAATTTTCCTTATTTTGGAACAAAAAGGCAAAAATTACCCATATTTTGGGGAAAAAGGCAGAATTTCCCCTTATTTTGAGGAAAAAAGGCTGAAATTCCCGTTATTTTGGGGCAAAAAGGCAGAAATTCCCTTTACTTTGTGGCAAAAAGGCAGAAATTCCCGTTAATTGGGGCAGAAAAGCGAAATTTTCCTTATTTAAGGGCAATAGGGCAGAAATTCCCCTTATTTTGTGGCAAAAAGGCAGAAATTCCCCTTATTTGAAGGTAAAATGCTGAAATTCCCCTTATTTTCGGCAAAAAGGCAGAAATTCCTATTATTTTGGGGCAAAATTGCAGAAATTTCAATTATTTCTGGGCAAAAAGTCAGATATTTGCCTTATTTTGGGGCAAAAAGCAGAAATTCCCTTAATTTTGGGGCCAAAAACAGAAATTCCCCTTATTTTGGGGTAAAATTGCAGAAATTTCAAATATTTCAGGGCAAAAAGGCAGAAATTCCACTTTATTTCGGACAATAACGCAGAAATTCCCCGTATTTTAAAGCTAAATTTCAGAAATTCCCCTTATATTGGTGCAAAAATGGAGAAATTCCCTTTATTTTTGTGCAATAAGGCAGATTTCCCCGTATTTTGAAGCAAAATTGCACATATTTCCCTAATTTTGAAGGAAAATGCAGAAATTCACATTATTTTGGAACAAAAAGACAGAAATTCTCCTTATTTCAGGGCAAAAAGTCAGAAATTCCCCTTATTTTGGGGTAAAATTGCAGAAATTTTCTTTATTTTGGGGCAAAATTGCAGAAATTTCTCTTATTTTGGGGCAAAATTGCAGAAATTTCACTTATTTCAGGGAAAAAGTGCAGAAATTTCTCTTATTTTGGGGCAAAAAGGCAGAAATATCTTTTATTTTGGTACAAAATTGCAGAAATTTTCTTTGTTTTGGGGCAAAATTGCAGAAATTTCCCTTATTTTGGGGCAAAATGGCAGAAATTTCACTTATTTCAGAGAAAAAGTGCAGAAATTTCTCTTATTTTGGGGCAAAAAGGCAGAAATTTCTTTTATTTTTTTAAAAAATTGCAGAAATTTTCTTTATTGTGGGGCAAAAATGAAGAAATTCCCCATATTTTGGTGCAAAAAGGCTGAAATTCCCCTTATTTTGAGGTAAAATCCTGAAATTCCCCATATTTTGGGGCAAAAAGGCAGAAATTCCCCTCATTTGGGGGCAAAAAGGCACAAATTGCCCTTATTTTCGGGCATAATTGCAGGAATTTCATTTATTTCAGGGCAAAAAGTCAGAAATTCCTTTTATTTTCGGGCAAAAACAGAAATTTCTTTTAATTTGATACAAAATTGTAGAAATTTTCCTTATTTTGGAACAAAAAGGCAAAAATTACCCATATTTTGGGGAAAAAGGCAGAAATTCCCCTTATTTTGAGGAAAAAAGGCTGAAATTCCCGTTATTTTGGGGCAAAAAGGCAGAAATTCCCTTTACTTTGTGGCAAAAAGGCAGAAATTCCCGTTAATTGGGGCAGAAAAGCGAAATTTTCCTTATTTAAGGGCAATAGGGCAGAAATTCCCCTTATTTTGTGGCAAAAAGGCAGAAATTCCCCTTATTTGAAGGTAAAATGCTGAAATTCCCCTTATTTTCGGCAAAAAGGCAGAAATTCCTATTATTTTGGGGCAAAATTGCAGAAATTTCAATTATTTCTGGGCAAAAAGTCAGATATTTGCCTTATTTTGGGGCAAAAAGCAGAAATTCCCTTAATTTTGGGGCCAAAAACAGAAATTCCCCTTATTTTGGGGTAAAATTGCAGAAATTTCAAATATTTCAGGGCAAAAAGGCAGAAATTCCACTTTATTTCGGACAATAACGCAGAAATTTCCCGTATTTTAAAGCTAAATTTCAGAAATTCCCCTTATATTGGTGCAAAAATGGAGAAATTCCCTTTATTTTTGTGCAATAAGGCAGATTTCCCCGTATTTTGATGCAAAATTGCACATATTTCCCTAATTTTGAAGGAAAATGCAGGAATTCACATTATTTTGGAACAAAAAGACAGAAATTCTCCTTATTTCAGGGCAAAAAGTCAGAAATTCCCCTTATTTTGGGGTAAAATTGCAGAAATTTTCTTTATTTTGGGGCAAAATTGCAGAAATTTCCCTTATTTTGGGGCAAAATTACAGAAATTTCACTTATTTCAGGGAAAAAGTGCAGAAATTTCTCTTATTTTGGGGCAAAAAGGCAGAAATTTCTTTTATTTTGGTACAAAATTGCAGAAATTTTCTTTATATTGGGGCAAAAATGAAGAAATTCCCCATATTTTGGGGCAAAAAGGCAGAGATTCGCCTTATTATGAGGTAAAATGCTGAAATTCCCCTTATTTTTGGGCAAAAATACAGAAATTCCCTTTATTTTGTGGCAAAAAGGCAGAAATTTCCCTTATTTTGGGGCAAAATTGCAGAAATTTCACTTATTTCAGGGCAAAATTCAAAAATTCCTTTTATTTTTGTGCAAAAAGACAGAAATTTTGTTTATTTTTGGGTAAAAAGGCAGAAATTTCACTTATTGTGAGGTAAGAAGGCAGAAATTCCTCTTATTTTGGGGCAAAAATGAAGAAATTTCCCTTTTTTTGTGGCAAAAGGTATATATTCTCCTTATTTTCGGGCAAAAAAGCAGAAATATCCCGTTTTTTGGAGCACAATTGCAGAAAATCCCCTAATTGTGGGGCAAAAAGGCAGAAATTCCCTATATGTTGGGGCAAAAAGACAGAAATTCTCCTTATTTTGGGGCAAAACTCAGAAATTCCACTTATTTTGGGGCAACATTCCAGAAATTTCCCTTATTTTGGGGCAAAATTGCAGAAATTTCACTTATTTTGGGGCAAAATTGCAGAAATTTCACTTATTTCAGATAAAAAAAAGGCAGAAATTTTTCTTATTTTGGGGCAAAAAGGCAGAAATTTCTAATATTTTGTGGCAAAAATACAGAAATTCCCCTTATTTTGAGATAAAAAGGCTGAAATTCCCCTTATTTTGGGGCAAAAAGGCAGAAATTTCCCTTATTTGGGGCAAAATTGCAAACATTTCACTAATTTCAGGGTAATAAGTCAGAAATTTTCCTTATTTTGGGGCAAAAAACACAGAAATTCCCTTTGTTTTGGAAGGAAAATACAGAAATTCCACTTCTTTAGAGGCAAAAAGGCAGAAATTCCCCTTATTTTGAAGCAAAAATGAAGAAATTCCCCTAATTGTTGAGCAAAAAGGCAGAAATTCCCTATATGTTGGGGCAAAAAGACAGAAATTCTCCTTATTTTGGGACAAAACTCAGAAATTCCACTTATTTTGGGGCAAAATTGCAGGAATTTACCTTATTTTGAGGCAAAATTGCAGAAATTTCCCTTATTTGGGGCAAAATTGCAGAAATTTCACTTATTTTCAGGTAAAAAGGCTGAAATATCCTTTATTTTGGGGCAAAAAGGAAGAAATTCCCCTTATTTTGGATCAAAATTGCAGAAATTTTCCTTATTTTGGGGCAAAAAGGCTGAAATTCTTATTTTGAGGTAAAATGCTGAAATTCCCCATATTTTGGGGCAAAAGGCAAAACTTCTTCTTATTTTGGGGCAAAGAGGCACAAATTTCCCTTATTTTCGGGCAAAATTGCAGAAATTTCATTTATTTCAGGGCAAAAAGTCAGAAATTCCTTTTATTTTGGGGCAAAGAGCAGAAATTTCTTTTATTATGGTACAAAATTGAAGAAATTTATCTTATTTTGAAACAAAAAGGCAGAAAATTCCCCTTATTTTGAGGCAAAAGGCAGAAATTATTCTCAATTTGAGGTAAAATGCAGAAATTCCCTTTATTTTGGGGGCTAAAAGGCAGAAATTCCCTGTATTTTGAAGCAAAATTGCAGAAATTCTCTTAATTTTCGGGCAAAAAGGCAGAAATTCTCCTTATTTTGGGGCAAAAAGACAGAAAATCTCCTTTTTCGGGAGCAAACAGTCAGAAATTCCCCTTATTTTGGGGCAAAAATGACGAAATTTCTCTTTTTTGTGGCAAAATGTATACATTCCCCTTATTTTCGGGCAAAAAAGCAGAAATTCCCCCTATTTTGAAGCAGAATTGAAGAAAATCCCCTAATTGTGGGGCAAAAAGGCAGAAATTCCCTATATGTTGGGGCAAAAAGACAGAAATTCTCCTTATTTTGGGGCAAAACTCAGAAATTCCACTTATTTTGGGGCAAAATTCCAGAAATTTCCCTTATTTTGGGGCAAAATTGCAGAAATTTTACTTATTTTGGGGCAAAATTGCAGAAATTTCACTTATTTCAGGTAAAAATGGCAGAAATTTTTCTTATTTTGGAACAAAAAGGCAGAAATTCCTAATATTTTGTGGCAAAAATGCAGAAATTCCCCTTATTTTGAGGTAAAAAGGCTGAAATTCCCCTTATTTTGGGGCAAAAAGACAGAAATTTTGTTTATTTTTGGGTAAAAAGGCAGAAATTTCACTTATTTCAGGGTAATAAGTCAGAAATTTTCCTTATTTCAGGCAAAAAACACAGAAATTCCCTTTGTTTTGGAAGGAAAATACAGAAATTCCACTTCTTTAGAGGCAAAAAGGCAGAAATTCCCCTTATTTTGAAGCAAAAATGAAGAAATTCCCCTAATTGTTGGGCAAAAAGGCAGAAATTCCCTATATGTTGGGGCAAAAAGACAGAAATTCTCCTTATTTTGGGACAAAACTCAGAAATTCCACTTATTTTGGGGCAAAATTGCAGGAATTTACCTTATTTTGAGGCAAAATTGCAGAAATTTCCCTTATTTGGGGCAAAATTGCAGAAATTTCACTTATTTTCAGG
This sequence comes from Micromys minutus, assembly GCF_963924665.1. NCBI lineage: Eukaryota > Metazoa > Chordata > Mammalia > Rodentia > Muridae > Micromys > Micromys minutus. The sequence goes on along the minus strand of NW_027667250.1, from coordinate 1,110,713 downwards.
TAAAAAGGCTGAAATATCCTTTATTTTGGGGCAAAAAGGAAGAAATTCCCCTTATTTTGGGGCAAAATTGCAGAAATTTTCCTTATTTTGGGGCAAAAAGGCTGAAATTCTTATTTTGAGGTAAAATGCTGAAATTCCCCATATTTTGGGGCAAAAGGCAAAACTTCTTTTTATTTTGGGGCAAAGAGGCACAAATTTCCCTTATTTTCGGGCAAAATTGCAGAAATTTCATTTATTTCAGGGCAAAAAGTCAGAAATTCCTTTTATTTTGGGGCAAAGAGCAGAAATTTCTTTAATTATGGTACAAAATTGAAGAAATTTTTCTTATTTTGAAACAAAAAGGCAGAAAATTCCCCTTATTTTGAGGCAAAAGGCAGATATTATTCTCAATTTGAGGTAAAATGCAGAAATTCCCTTTATTTTGGGGCTAAAAAACAGAAATTCCCTGTATTTTGAAGCAAAATTGCAGAAATTCTCATAATTTTTGGGCAAAAAGGCAGAAATACTCCTTATTATGTGGCAAAAAGACAGAAAATCTCCTTTTTCGGGAGCAAACAGTCAGAAATTCCCATTATTTTGGGGCAAAATTGCAGAAATTTCCTTTACATTGGGGCAAAATTGTAGAAATTTCCCTTATTTTGGGGCAAAATTGCAGAAATTTCACGTATTTCAGGGAAAAAAGGCAGAAATTTTTTTGGGGGGGCAAAAAGGCAGAAATTTTTTTTATTTTGGTACAAAATTGCAGAAATTTTTCTTATTTTGGGGCAAAAAGTCAGAAATTCCCCATATTTTGAAATAAAAAGGCTGAAATTCCCCTTATTTTGGGGCAAAAAGACAGAAATTTCGTTTATTTTGGGGAAAAGGCAGAAATTGCACTTATTTTGAGTCAAAAAGGTGGAAAATCCCCTTATTTTGGGGCAAAAATGAAGAAATTTGCTTTTTTATGGCAAAAAGGTATACATTCCCTTTATTTTCAGGCAAAAAGGCAGAAATTCTTTGTATTTTGGAGCAAAATTGCAGAAATTCTCATAATTTTCGGGCAAAAAGGCAGAAATTCTCCTTATTTTGGGGCAAAAAGACAGAAAATCTCCTTTTTCGGGAGCAAACAGTCAGAAATTCCCCTTATTTTGGGGCAAAATTGCAGAAATTTCCTTTACATTGGGGCAAAATTGCAGAAATTTCCCTTATTTTGGGGCAAAATTGCAGAAATTTCACTTATTTAAGGGAAAAAGTGCAGAAATTTCTCTTATTTTGGGGCAAAAAGGCAGAAATTTCTTTTATTTTGGTACAAAATTGCAGAAATTTTCTTTATTTTGGGGCAAAAATGAAGAAATTCCCCATATTTTGGGGCAAAAAGGCAGAGATTTGCCTTATTATGAGGTAAAATGCTGAAATTCCCCTTATTTTGGGGCAAAAATACAGAAATTCCCTTCATTTTGTGGCAAAAAGGCAGAAATTTCCCTTATTTTGGGGCAAAATTGCAGAAATTTCACTTATTTCAGGGCAAAATTCAAAAATTCCTTTTATTTTGGGGCAAAAAGACAGAAATTCCGTTCATTTTTAGGTAAAAAGGCAGAAATTTCACTTATTTTGAGGGAAGAAGGCAGAAATTCCTCTTATTTTGGGGCAAAATGACGAAATTTCTCTTTTTTGTGGAAAAAGGTATACATTCCCCTTATTTTCGGGCAAAAAAGCAGAAATTCCCCCTATTTTGAAGCAGAATTGAAGAAAATCCCCTAATTGTGGGGCAAAAAGGCAGAAATTCCCTATATGTTGGGGCAAAAAGACAGAAATTCTCCTTATTTTGGGGCAAAACTCAGAAATTCCACTTATTTTGGGGCAAAATTCCAGAAATTTCCCTTATTTTGGGGCAAAATTGCAGAAATTTTACTTATTTTGGGGCAAAATTGCAGAAATTTCACTTATTTCAGGTAAAAATGGCAGAAATTTTTCTTATTTTGGGGCAAAAAGGCAGAAATTCCTAATATTTTGTGGCAAAAATGCAGAAATTCCCCTTATTTTGAGGTAAAAAGGCTGAAATTCCCCTTATTTTGGGGCAAAAAGACAGAAATTTTGTTTATTTTTGGGTAAAAAGGCAGAAATTTCACTTATTTCAGGGTAATAAGTCAGAAATTTTCCTTATTTCGGGGCAAAAAACACAGAAATTCCCTTTGTTTTGGAAGGAAAATACAGAAATTCCACTTCTTTAGAGGCAAAAAGGCAGAAATTCCCCTTATTTTGAAGCAAAAATGAAGAAATTCCCCTAATTGTTGGGCAAAAAGGCAGAAATTCCCTATATGTTGGGGCAAAAAGACAGAAATTCTCCTTATTTTGGGACAAAACTCAGAAATTCCACTTATTTTGGGGCAAAATTGCAGGAATTTACCTTATTTTGAGGCAAAATTGCAGAAATTTCCCTTATTTGGGGCAAAATTGCAGAAATTTCACTTATTTTCAGGTAAAAAGGCTGAAATATCCTTTATTTTGGGGCAAAAAGGAAGAAATTCCCCTTATTTTGGGGCAAAATTGCAGAAATTTTCCTTATTTTGGGGCAAAAAGGCTGAAATTCTTATTTTGAGGTAAAATGCTGAAATTCCCCATATTTTGGGGCAAAAGGCAAAACTTCTTTTTATTTTGGGGCAAAGAGGCACAAATTTCCCTTATTTTCGGGCAAAATTGCAGAAATTTCATTTATTTCAGGGCAAAAAGTCAGAAATTCCTTTTATTTTGGGGCAAAGAGCAGAAATTTCTTTTATTATGGTACAAAATTGAAGAAATTTTTCTTATTTTGAAACAAAAAGGCAGAAAATTCCCCTTATTTTGAGGCAAAAGGCAGATATTATTCTCAATTTGAGGTAAAATGCAGAAATTCCCTTTATTTTGGGGCTAAAAAACAGAAATTCCCTGTATTTTGAAGCAAAATTGCAGAAATTCTCATAATTTTTGGGCAAAAAGGCAGAAATTCTCCTTATTATGGGGCAAAAAGACAGAAAATCTCCTTTTTCGGGAGCAAACAGTCAGAAATTCCCCTTATTTTGGGGCAAAATTGCAGAAATTTCCTTTACATTGGGGCAAAATTGTAGAAATTTCCCTTATTTTGGGGCAAAATTGGAGATATTTCACGTATTTCGGGGAAAAAAGGCAGAAATTTTTTTGGGGGGGCAAAAAGGCAGAAATTTTTTTTATTTTGGTACAAAGTTGCAGAAATTTTTCTTATTTTGGGGCAAAAAGTCAGAAATTCCCCATATTTTGAGGTAAAAAGGCTGAAATTCCCCTTATTTTGGGGCAAAAAGACAGAAATTTCGTTTATTTTGGGGAAAAGGCAGAAATTGCACTTATTTTGAGTCAAAAAGGTGGAAATTCCCCTTATTTTGGGGCAAAAATGAAGAAATTTGCTTTTTTATGGCAAAAAGGTATACATTCCCTTTATTTTCGGGCAAAAAGGCAGAAATTCTTTGTATTTTGGAGCAAAATTGCAGAAATTCTCATAATTTTCGGGCAAAAAGGCAGAAATTCTCCTTATTTTGGGGCAAAAAGACAGAAAATCTCCTTTTTCGGGAGCAAACAGTCAGAAATTCCCCTTATTTTGGGGCAAAATTGCAGAAATTTCCTTTACATTGGGGCAAAATTGCAGAAATTTCCCTTATTTTGGGGCAAAATTGCAGAAATTTCAGGTATTTGAGAAAAAAAAGGCAGAAATTTTTTTGGGGGGGCAAAAAGGCAGAAATTTTTTTTATTTTGGTACAAAATTGCAGAAATTTTTCTTATTTTGGGGCAAAAAGTCAGAAATTCCCCATATTTTGGGGCAAAAAGGCAGAAATTCCCCATATTTTGAGGTAATCAGGCTGAAATTCCCCTTATTTTGGGGCAAAAAGGCAGAAATTTCGTTTATTTTGGGGAAAAGGCAGAAATTGCACTTATTTTGAGTCAAAAAGGTGGAAAATCCCCTTATTTTGTGGCAAAAATGAAGAAATTTGCTTTTTTATGGCAAAAAGGTATACATTCCCTTTATTTTCGGGCAAAAAGGCAGAAATTCTTTGTATTTTGGAGCAAAATTGCAGAAATTCCCCTAATTTTTGGGCAAAAAGGCAGAAATTTTCCTTATTTTGGGGTAAAACTGCAGAAATTTCACTTATTTTGCGGCAAAATGTCAGAAATTCCCCTTATTTTTGACAAAAAATGCAGAAAATCCCCTTATTTTAGGGCAAAATTGCAGAAATTTCCCTTATTTGGGGACAAAAACAGAAATTCCCCTTATTTTGGGGCAAAATTGCAGAAATTTCCCTTATTATGGGGAAAAATTGCAGAAATTTCCCTTATTTTAGGGCAAAATTGCAGAAATTTCACTTATTTCAGAGAAAAAAAGCAAAAATTTTTCTTATTTTGGGGCAAAAAGGCAGAAATTCCCATTATTTTGGGGCAAAAAGGCAGAAATTCACCTTATTTTGGAGTAAAATTGCAGAAATTTCACATATTTCAGGGCAAAACGGCAGAAATTCCCCTTATTTTGGGGCAAAAAGGCAGAAATTTCCCTTATTTTGGGATAAAATTGCAGAAATTTCCCTTATTTGGGGGCAAAAAGGCAGAAAATCCACTTAATTTCGGGTAAAAAGGCAGAAATTTCTCGTATTTTGAAGCAAAATTGCAGAAACTCCCCTAATTTTGGGGCTAAAAGGCAGAATTTCCCTTTATTTTGGGGCAAAAATAGAGAAATTCTTTTTATTTTGGGGCAAAAATCAGAAATTTCCTTTATTTTGGGGCAAAATTTTAGAAATTTCTTTTATATTGTTACAGACTTGCAGAAATTTTTCTTATTTTGTGGCAAAAAGGCAGAAATTCCCCATATTTTGGTGCAAAAAGGCTGAAATTCCCCTTATTTTGAGGTAAAATCCTGAAATTCCCCATATTTTGGGGCAAAAAGGCAGAAATTCCCCTCATTTGGGGGCAAAAAGGCATAAATTTCCCTTATTTTCGGGCATAATTGCAGGAATTTCATTTATTTCAGGGCAAAAAGTCAGAAATTCCTTTTATTTTCGGGCAAAAACAGAAATTTCTTTTATTTTGATACAAAATTGTAGAAATTTTCCTTATTTTGGAACAAAAAGGCAAAAATTACCCATATTTTGGGGAAAAAGGCAGAAATTCCTTTTATTTTGAGGTAAAAAGGCTGAAATTCCCGTTATTTTGGGGCATAAAGGCAGAAATTCCCTTTACTTTCTGGCAAAAGGGCAGAAATTCCCGTTAATTGGGGCAGAAAAGCAGAAATTTTCCTTATTTAAGGGCAATAGGGCAGAAATTCCCCTTATTTTGTGGCAAAAAGGCAGAAATTCCCCTTATTTGAAGGTAAAATGCTGAAATTCCCCTTATTTTCGGCAAAAAGGCAGAAATTCCTATTATTTTGTGGCAAAATTGCAGAAATTTCAATTATTTCTGGGCAAAAAGTCAGATATTTGCCTTATTTTGGGGCAAAAAGCAGAAATTCCCTTAATTTTGGGGCCAAAAACAGAAATTCCCCTTATTTTGGGGTAAAATTGCAGAAATTTCAAATATTTCAGGGCAAAAAGGCAGAAATTCCACTTTATTTCGGACAATAACGCAGAAATTCCCCGTATTTTAAAGCTAAATTTCAGAAATTCCCCTTATATTGGTGCAAAAATGGAGAAATTCCCTTTATTTTTGTGCAATAAGGCAGAATTCCCCGTATTTTGAAGCAAAATTGCACATATTTCCCTAATTTTGAAGGAAAATGCAGAAATTCACATTATTTTAAAACAAAAAGACAGAAATTCTCCTTATTTCAGGGCAAAAAGTCAGAAATTCCCCTTATTTTGGGGTAAAATTGCAGAAATTTTCTTTATTTTGGGGCAAAATTCCAGAAATTTCCCTTATTTTGGGGCAAAATTGCAGAAATTTCACTTATTTCAGGGAAAAAGTGCAGAAATTTCTCTTATTTTGGGGCAAAAAGGCAGAAATTTCTTTTATTTTGGTACAAAATTGCAGAAATTTTCTTTATTTTGGGGCAAAATTGCAGAAATTTCCCTTATTTTGGGGCAAAATTGCAGAAATTTCACTTATTTAAGGGAAAAAGTGCAGAAATTTCTCTTATTTTGGGGCAAAAAGGCAGAAATTTCTTTTATTTTGGTACAAAATTGCAGAAATTTTCTTTATTTTGGGGCAAAAATGAAGAAATTCCCCATATTTTGGGGCAAAAAGGCAGAGATTTGCCTTATTATGAGGTAAAATGCTGAAATTCCCCTTATTTTGGGGCAAAAATACAGAAATTCCCTTCATTTTGTGGCAAAAAGGCAGAAATTTCCCTTATTTTGGGGCAAAATTGCAGAAATTTCACTTATTTCAGGGCAAAATTCAAAAATTCCTTTTATTTTGGGGCAAAAAGACAGAAATTCCGTTCATTTTTAGGTAAAAAGGCAGAAATTTCACTTATTTTGAGGGAAGAAGGCAGAAATTCCTCTTATTTTGGGGCAAAAATGACGAAATTTCTCTTTTTTGTGGCAAAAGGTATACATTCCCCTTATTTTCGGGCAAAAAAGCAGAAATTCCCCCTATTTTGAAGCAGAATTGAAGAAAATCCCCTAATTGTGGGGCAAAAAGGCAGAAATTCCCTATATGTTGGGGCAAAAAGACAGAAATTCTCCTTATTTTGGGGCAAAACTCAGAAATTCCACTTATTTTGGGGCAAAATTCCAGAAATTTCCCTTATTTTGGGGCAAAATTGCAGAAATTTTACTTATTTTGGGGCAAAATTGCAGAAATTTCACTTATTTCAGGTAAAAATGGCAGAAATTTTTCTTATTTTGGGGCAAAAAGGCAGAAATTCCTAATATTTTGTGGCAAAAATGCAGAAATTCCCCTTATTTTGAGGTAAAAAGGCTGAAATTCCCCTTATTTTGGGGCAAAAAGACAGAAATTTTGTTTATTTTTGGGTAAAAAGGCAGAAATTTCACTTATTTCAGGGTAATAAGTCAGAAATTTTCCTTATTTCGGGGCAAAAAACACAGAAATTCCCTTTGTTTTGGAAGGAAAATACAGAAATTCCACTTCTTTAGAGGCAAAAAGGCAGAAATTCCCCTTATTTTGAAGCAAAAATGAAGAAATTCCCCTAATTGTTGGGCAAAAAGGCAGAAATTCCCTATATGTTGGGGCAAAAAGACAGAAATTCTCCTTATTTTGGGACAAAACTCAGAAATTCCACTTATTTTGGGGCAAAATTGCAGGAATTTACCTTATTTTGAGGCAAAATTGCAGAAATTTCCCTTATTTGGGGCAAAATTGCAGAAATTTCACTTATTTTCAGGTAAAAAGGCTGAAATATCCTTTATTTTGGGGCGAAAAGGAAGAAATTCCCCTTATTTTGGGGCAAAATTGCAGAAATTTTCCTTATTTTGGGGCAAAAAGGCTGAAATTCTTATTTTGAGGTAAAATGCTGAAATTCCCCATATTTTGGGGCAAAAGGCAAAACTTCTTTTTATTTTGGGGCAAAGAGGCACAAATTTCCCTTATTTTCGGGCAAAATTGCAGAAATTTCATTTATTTCAGGGCAAAAAGTCAGAAATTCCTTTTATTTTGGGGCAAAGAGCAGAAATTTCTTTTATTATGGTACAAAATTGAAGAAATTTTTCTTATTTTGAAACAAAAAGGCAGAAAATTCCCCTTATTTTGAGGCAAAAGGCAGATATTATTCTCAATTTGAGGTAAAATGCAGAAATTCCCTTTATTTTGGGGCTAAAAAACAGAAATTCCCTGTATTTTGAAGCAAAATTGCAGAAATTCTCATAATTTTTGGGCAAAAAGGCAGAAATTCTCCTTATTATGGGGCAAAAAGACAGAAAATCTCCTTTTTCGGGAGCAAACAGTCAGAAATTCCCCTTATTTTGGGGCAAAATTGCAGAAATTTCCTTTACATTGGGGCAAAATTGTAGAAATTTCCCTTATTTTGGGGCAAAATTGGAGATATTTCACGTATTTCGGGGAAAAAAGGCAGAAATTTTTTTGGGGGGGCAAAAAGGCAGAAATTTTTTTTATTTTGGTACAAAATTGCAGAAATTTTTCTTATTTTGGGGCAAAAAGTCAGAAATTCCCCATATTTTGAGGTAAAAAGGCTGAAATTCCCCTTATTTTGGGGCAAAAAGACAGAAATTTCGTTTATTTTGGGGAAAAGGCAGAAATTGCACTTATTTTGAGTCAAAAAGGTGGAAATTCCCCTTATTTTGGGGCAAAAATGAAGAAATTTGCTTTTTTATGGCAAAAAGGTATACATTCCCTTTATTTTCGGGCAAAAAGGCAGAAATTCTTTGTATTTTGGAGCAAAATTGCAGAAATTCTCATAATTTTCGGGCAAAAAGGCAGAAATTCTCCTTATTTTGGGGCAAAAAGACAGAAAATCTCCTTTTTCGGGAGCAAACAGTCAGAAATTCCCCTTATTTTGGGGCAAAATTGCAGAAATTTCCTTTACATTGGGGCAAAATTGCAGAAATTTCCCTTATTTTGGGGCAAAATTGCAGAAATTTCAGGTATTTGAGAAAAAAAAGGCAGAAATTTTTTTGGGGGGGCAAAAAGGCAGAAATTTTTTTTATTTTGGTACAAAATTGCAGAAATTTTTCTTATTTTGGGGCAAAAAGTCAGAAATTCCCCATATTTTGGGGCAAAAAGGCAGAAATTCCCCATATTTTGAGGTAATCAGGCTGAAATTCCCCTTATTTTGGGGCAAAAAGGAAGAATTTCGTTTATTTTGGGGAAAAGGCAGAAATTGCACTTATTTTGAGTCAAAAAGGTGGAAAATCCCCTTATTTTGTGGCAAAAATGAAGAAATTTGCTTTTTTATGGCAAAAAGGTATACATTCCCTTTATTTTCGGGCAAAAAGGCAGAAATTCTTTGTATTTTGGAGCAAAATTGCAGAAATTCCCCTAATTTTTGGGCAAAAAGGCAGAAATTTTCCTTATTTTGGGGTAAAACTGCAGAAATTTCACTTATTTTGCGGCAAAATGTCAGAAATTCCCCTTATTTTTGACAAAAAATGCAGAAAATCCCCTTATTTTAGGGCAAAATTGCAGAAATTTCCCTTATTTGGGGACAAAAACAGAAATTCCCCTTATTTTGGGGCAAAATTGCAGAAATTTCCCTTATTATGGGGAAAAATTGCAGAAATTTCCCTTATTTTAGGGCAAAATTGCAGAAATTTCACTTATTTCAGAGAAAAAAAGCAAAAATTTTTCTTATTTTGGGGCAAAAAGGCAGAAATTCCCATTATTTTGGGGCAAAAAGGCAGAAATTCACCTTATTTTGGGGTAAAATTGCAGAAATTTCACATATTTCAGGGCAAAACGGCAGAAATTCCCCTTATTTTGGGGCAAAAAGGCAGAAATTTCCCTTATTTTGGGATAAAATTGCAGAAATTTCCCTTATTTGGGGGAAAAAAGGCAGAAAATCCACTTAATTTCGGGTAAAAAGGCAGAAATTTCTCGTATTTTGGAGCAAAATTGCAGAAACTCCCCTAATTTTGGGGCTAAAAGGCAGAATTTCCCTTTATTTTGGGGCAAAAATAGAGAAATTCTTTTTATTTTGGGGCAAAAATCAGAAATTTCCTTTATTTTGGGGCAAAATTTTAGAAATTTCTTTTATATTGTTACAGACTTGCAGAAATTTTTCTTATTTTGTGGCAAAAAGGCAGAAATTCCCCATATTTTGGTGCAAAAAGGCTGAAATTCCCCTTATTTTGAGGTAAAATCCTGAAATTCCCCATATTTTGGGGCAAAAAGGCAGAAATTCCCCTCATTTGGGGGCAAAAAGGCACAAATTTCCCTTATTTTCGGGCATAATTGCAGGAATTTCATTTATTTCAGGGCAAAAAGTCAGAAATTCCTTTTATTTTCGGGCAAAAACAGAAATTTCTTTTATTTTGATACAAAATTGTAGAAATTTTCCTTATTTTGGAACAAAAAGGCAAAAATTACCCATATTTTGGGGAAAAAGGCAGAAATTCCTTTTATTTTGAGGTAAAAAGGCTGAAATTCCCGTTATTTTGGGGCATAAAGGCAGAAATTCCCTTTACTTTCTGGCAAAAGGGCAGAAATTCCCGTTAATTGGGGCAGAAAAGCAGAAATTTTCCTTATTTAAGGGCAATAGGGCAGAAATTCCCCTTATTTTGTGGCAAAAAGGCAGAAATTCCCCTTATTTGAAGGTAAAATGCTGAAATTCCCCTTATTTTCGGCAAAAAGGCAGAAATTCCTATTATTTTGTGGCAAAATTGCAGAAATTTCAAATATTTCTGGGCAAAAAGTCAGATTTTTGCCTTATTTTGGGGCAAAAAGCAGAAATTCCCTTAATTTTGGGGCCAAAAACAGAAATTCCCCTTATTTTGGGGTAAAATTGCAGAAATTTCAAATATTTCAGGGCAAAAAGGCAGAAATTCCACTTTATTTCGGACAATAACGCAGAAATTCCCCGTATTTTAAAGCTAAATTTCAGAAATTCCCCTTATATTGGTGCAAAAATGGAGAAATTCCCTTTATTTTTGTGCAATAAGGCAGATTTCCCCGTATTTTGAAGCAAAATTGCACATATTTCCCTAATTTTGAAGGAAAATGCAGAAATTCACATTATTTTGGAACAAAAAGACAGAAATTCTCCTTATTTCAGGGCAAAAAGTCAGAAATTCCCCTTATTTTGGGGTAAAATTGCAGAAATTTTCTTTATTTTGGGGCAAAATTGCAGAAATTTCCCTTATTTTGGGGCAAAATTGCAGAAATTTCACTTATTTCAGGGAAAAAGTGCAGAAATTTCTCTTATTTTGGGGCAAAAAGGCAGAAATTTCTTTTATTTTGGTACAAAATTGCAGAAATTTTCTTTATTTTGGGGCAAAAATGAAGAAATTCCCCATATTTTGGGGCAAAAATGCAGAGATTCGCCTTATTATGAGGTAAAATGCTGAAATTCCCCTTATTTTGGGGCAAAAATACAGAAATTCCCTTTATTTTGTGGCAAAAAGGCAGAAATTTCCCTTATTTTGGGGCAAAATTGCAGAAATTTCACTTATTTCAGGGCAAAATTCAAAAATTCCTTTTATTTTTGGGCAAAAAGACAGAAATTTTGTTTATTTTTGGGTAAAAAGGCAGAAATTTCACTTATTGTGAGGTAAGAAGGCAGAAATTCCTCTTATTTAAGGGCAAAAATGAAGAAATTTCCCTTTTTTTGTGGCAAAAGGTATATATTCTCCTTATTTTCGGGCAAAAAAGCAGAAATATCCCGTTTTTTGGAGCACAATTGCAGAAAATCCCCTAATTGTGGGGCAAAAAGGCAGAAATTCCCTATATGTTGGAGCAAAAAGACAGAAATTCTCCTTATTTTGGGGCAAAACTCAGAAATTCCACTTATTTTGGGGCAAATTCCAGAAATTTCCCTTTTTTTGGGGCAAATTTGCAGAAATTTCACTTATTTTGGGGCAAAATTACAGAAATTTCACTTATTTCAGATAAAAAAAAGGCAGAAATTTTTCTTATTTTGGGGCAAAAAGGCAGAAATTCCTAATATTTTGTGGCAAAAATGCAGAAATTCCCCTTATTTTGAGGTAAAAATGCTGAAATTCCCCTTATTTGGGGGCAAAAAGGCAGAAATTTCCCTTATTTTGGGGCAAAATTGCAAACATTTCACTAATTTCAGGGTAATAAGTCAGAAATTTTCCTTATTTTGGGGCAAAAAACACAGAAATTCCCTTTGTTTTGGAAGGAAAATACAGAAATTCCACTTCTTTAGAGGCAAAAAGGCAGAAATTCCCCTTATTTTGAAGCAAAAATGAAGAAATTCCCCTAATTGTTGGGCAAAAAGGCAGAAATTCCCTATATGTTGGGGCAAAAAGACAGAAATTCTCCTTATTTTGGGACAAAACTCAGAAATTCCACTTATTTTGGGGCAAAATTGCAGGAATTTACCTTATTTTGAGGCAAAATTGCAGAAATTTCCCTTATTTGGGGCAAAATTGCAGAAATTTCACTTATTTTCAGGTAAAAAGGCTGAAATATCCTTTATTTTGGGGCGAAAAGGAAGAAATTCCCCTTATTTTGGGGCAAAATTGCAGAAATTTTCCTTATTTTGGGGCAAAAAGGCTGAAATTCTTATTTTGAGGTAAAATGCTGAAATTCCCCATATTTTGGGGCAAAAGGCAAAACTTCTTTTTATTTTGGGGCAAAGAGGCACAAATTTCCCTTATTTTCGGGCAAAATTGCAGAAATTTCATTTATTTCAGGGCAAAAAGTCAGAAATTCCTTTTATTTTCGGGAAAAAACAGAAATTTCTTTTATTTTGATACAAAATTGTAGAAATTTTCCTTATTTTGGAACAAAAAGGCAGAAAATTCCCCTTATTTTGAGGCAAAAGGCAGAAATTATTCTCAATTTGAGGTAAAATGCAGAAATTCCCTTTATTTTTGGGCTAAAAAACAGAAATTCCCTGTATTTTATAGCAAAATTGCAGAAATTCGCATAATTTTCGGGCAAAAAGGCAGAAATTCTCCTTATTTTGGGGCAAAAAGACAGAAAATCTCCTTTTCGGGAGCAAACAGTCAGAAATTCCCCTTATTTTGGGGCAAAATTGCAGAAATTTCCTTTACATTGGGGCAAAATTGCAGAAATTTCCCTTATTTTGGGTCAAAATTGCAGAAATTTCAGGTATTTGAGAAAAAAAAGGCAGAAATTTTTTTGGGGGGGCAAAAAGGCAGAAATTTTTTTTATTTTGGTACAAAATTGCAGAAATTTTTCTTATTTTGGGGCAAAAAGTCAGAAATTCCCCATATTTTGGGGCAAAAAGGCAGAAATTCCCCTTATTTTGAGGTAATCAGGCTGAAATTCCCCTTATTTTGGGGCAAAAAGGCAGAAATTTCGTTTATTTTGGGGAAAAGGCAGAAATTGCACTTATTTTGAGTCAAAAAGGTGGAAAATCCCCTTATTTTGTGGCAAAAATGAAGAAATTTGCTTTTTTATGGCAAAAAGGTATACATTCCCTTTATTTTCGGGCAAAAAGGCAGAAATTCTTTGTATTTTGGAGCAAAATTGCAGAAATTCCCCTAATTTTTGGGCAAAAAGGCAGAAATTTTCCTTATTTTGGGGTAAAACTGCAGAAATTTCACTTATTTTGCGGCAAAATGTCAGAAATTCCCCTTATTTTTGGCAAAAAATGCAGAAAATCCCCTTATTTTAGGGCAAAATTGCAGAAATTTCCCTTATTTGGGGACAAAAACAGAAATTCCCCTTATTTTGGGGCAAAATTGCAGAAATTTCCCTTATTATGGGGAAAAATTGCAGAAATTTCCCTTATTTTAGGGCAAAATTGCAGAAATTTCACTTATTTCAGAGAAAAAAAGCAAAAATTTTTCTTATTTTGGGGCAAAAAGGCAGAAATTCCCATTATTTTGGGGCAAAAAGGCAGAAATTCACCTTATTTTGGGGTAAAATTGCAGAAATTTCACATATTTCAGGGCAAAACGGCAGAAATTCCCCTTATTTTGGGGCAAAAAGGCAGAAATTTCCCTTATTTTGGGATAAAATTGCAGAAATTTCCCTTATTTGGGGGCAAAAAGGCAGAAAATCCACTTAATTTCGGGTAAAAAGGCAGAAATTTCTCGTATTTTGGAGCAAAATTGCAGAAACTCCCCTAATTTTGGGGCTAAAAGGCAGAATTTCCCTTTATTTTGGGGCAAAAATAGAGAAATTCTTTTTATTTTGGGGCAAAAATCAGAAATTTCCTTTATTTTGGGGCAAAATTTTAGAAATTTCTTTTATATTGTTACAGACTTGCAGAAATTTTTCTTATTTTGTGGCAAAAAGGCAGAAATTCCCCATATTTTGGTGCAAAAAGGCTGAAATTCCCCTTATTTTGAGGTAAAATCCTGAAATTCCCCATATTTTGGGGCAAAAAGGCAGAAATTCCCCTCATTTGGGGGCAAAAAGGCACAAATTTCCCTTATTTTCGGGCATAATTGCAGGAATTTCATTTATTTCAGGGCAAAAAGTCAGAAATTCCTTTTATTTTCGGGCAAAAACAGAAATTTCTTTTATTTTGATACAAAATTGTAGAAATTTTCCTTATTTTAGAACAAAAAGGCAAAAATTACCCATATTTTGGGGAAAAAGGCAGAAATTCCCCTTATTTTGAGGAAAAAAGGCTGAAATTCCCGTTATTTTGGGGCAAAAAGGCAGAAATTCCCTTTACTTTGTGGCAAAAAGGCAGAAATTCCCGTTAATTGGGGCAGAAAAGCGAAATTTTCCTTATTTAAGGGCAATAGGGCAGAAATTCCCCTTATTTTGTGGCAAAAAGGCAGAAATTCCCCTTATTTAAAGGTAAAATGCTGAAATTCCCCTTATTTTCGGCAAAAAGGCAGAAATTCCTATTATTTTGAGGCAAAATTGCAGAAATTTCAATTATTTCTGGGCAAAAAGTCAGATATTTGCCTTATTTTGGGGCAAAAAGCAGAAATTCCCTTAATTTTGGGGCCAAAAACAGAAATTCCCCTTATTTTGGGGTAAAATTGCAGAAATTTCAAATATTTCAGGGCAAAAAGGCAGAAATTCCACTTTATTTCGGACAATAACGCAGAAATTCCCCATATTTTAAAGCTAAATTTCAGAAATTCCCCTTATATTGGTGCAAAAATGGAGAAATTCCCTTTATTTTTGTGCAATAAGGCAGATTTCCCCGTATTTTGAAGCAAAATTGCACATATTTCCCTAATTTTGAAGGAAAATGCAGAAATTCACATTATTTTGGAACAAAAAGACAGAAATTCTCCTTATTTCAGGGCAAAAAGTCAGAAATTCCCCTTATTTTGGGGTAAAATTGCAGAAATTTCCCTTATTTTGGGGCAAAATTGCAGAAATTTCACTTATTTCAGGGAAAAAGTGCAGAAATTTCTCTGATTTTGGGGCAAAAAGGCAGAAATTTCTTTTATTTTGGTACAAAATTGCAGAAATTTTCTTTATTTTGGGGCAAAAATGAAGAAATTCCCCATATTTTGGGGCAAAAAGGCAGAAATTCCCCTTATTTTGAGGTAATCAGGCTGAAATTCCCCTTATTTTGGGGCAAAAATGCAGAAATTTCGTTTATTTTGGGGAAAAGGCAGAAATTGCACTTATTTTGAGTCAAAAAGGTGGAAAATCCCCTTATTTTGGGGCAAAAATGAAGAAATTTGCTTTTTTATGGCAAAAAGGTATACATTCCCTTTATTTTCGGGCAAAAAGGCAGAAATTCTTTGTATTTTGGAGCAAAATTGCAGAAATTCCCCTAATTTTTGGGCAAAAAGGCAGAAATTTTCCTTATTTTGGGGTAAAACTGCAGAAATTTCACTTATTTTGCGGCAAAATGTCAGAAATTCCCCTTATTTTTGGCAAAAAATGCAGAAAATCCCCTTATTTTAGGGCAAAATTGCAGAAATTTCCCTTATTTGGGGACAAAAACAGAAATTCCCCTTATTTTGGGGCAAAATTGCAGAAATTTCCCTTATTATGGGGAAAAATTGCAGAAATTTCCCTTATTTTAGGGCAAAATTGCAGAAATTTCACTTATTTCAGAGAAAAAAAGCAAAAATTTTTCTTATTTTGGGGCAAAAAGGCAGAAATTCCCATTATTTTGGGGCAAAAAGGCAGAAATTCACCTTATTTTGGGGTAAAATTGCAGAAATTTCACATATTTCAGGGCAAAACGGCAGAAATTCCCCTTATTTTGGGGCAAAAAGGCAGAAATTTCCCTTATTTTGGGATAAAATTGCAGAAATTTCCCTTATTTGGGGGCAAAAAGGCAGAAAATCCACTTAATTTCGGGTAAAAAGGCAGAAATTTCTCGTATTTTGGAGCAAAATTGCAGAAACTCCCCTAATTTTGGGGCTAAAAGGCAGAATTTCCCTTTATTTTGGGGCAAAAATAGAGAAATTCTTTTTATTTTGGGGCAAAAATCAGAAATTTCCTTTATTTTGGGGCAAAATTTTAGAAATTTCTTTTATATTGTTACAGACTTGCAGAAATTTTTCTTATTTTGTGGCAAAAAGGCAGAAATTCCCCATATTTTGGTGCAAAAAGGCTGAAATTCCCCTTATTTTGAGGTAAAATCCTGAAATTCCCCATATTTTGGGGCAAAAAGGCAGAAATTCCCCTCATTTGGGGGCAAAAAGGCACAAATTTCCCTTATTTTCGGGCATAATTGCAGGAATTTCATTTATTTCAGGGCAAAAAGTCAGAAATTCCTTTTATTTTCGGGCAAAAACAGAAATTTCTTTTATTTTGATACAAAATTGTAGAAATTTTCCTTATTTTGGAACAAAAAGGCAAAAATTACCCATATTTTGGGGAAAAAGGCAGAAATTCCCCTTATTTTGAGGTAAAAAGGCTGAAATTCCCGTTATTTTGGGGCATAAAGGCAGAAATTCCCTTTACTTTGTGGCAAAAAGGCAGAAATTCCCGTTAATTGAGGCAGAAAAGCGAAATTTTCCTTATTTAAGGGCAATAGGGCAGAAATTCCCCTTATTTTGTGGCAAAAAGGCAGAAATTCCCCTTATTTAAAGGTAAAATGCTGAAATTCCCCTTATTTTCGGCAAAAAGGCAGAAATTCCTATTATTTTGAGGCAAAATTGCAGAAATTTCAATTATTTCTGGGCAAAAAGTCAGATATTTGCCTTATTTTGGGGCAAAAAGCAGAAATTCCCTTAATTTTGGGGCCAAAAACAGAAATTCCCCTTATTTTGGGGTAAAATTGCAGAAATTTCAAATATTTCAGGGCAAAAAGGCAGAAATTCCACTTTATTTCGGACAATAACGCAGAAATTCCCCGTATTTTAAAGCTAAATTTCAGAAATTCCCCTTATATTGGTGCAAAAATGGAGAAATTCCCTTTATTTTTGTGCAATAAGGCAGATTTCCCCGTATTTTGAAGCAAAATTGCACATATTTCCCTAATTTTGAAGGAAAATGCAGAAATTCACATTATTTTGGAACAAAAAGACAGAAATTCTCCTTATTTCAGGGCAAAAATCAGAAATTCCCCTTATTTTGGGGTAAAATTGCAGAAATTTTCTTTATTTTGGGGCAAAATTGCAGAAATTTCCCTTATTTTGGGGCAAAATTGCAGAAATTTCACTTATTTCAGGGAAAAAGTGCAGAAATTTCTCTGATTTTGGGGCAAAAAGGCAGAAATTTCTTTTATTTTGGTACAAAATTGCAGAAATTTTCTTTATTTTGGGGCAAAAATGAAGAAATTCCCCATATTTTGGGGCAAAAAGGCAGAGATTCGCCTTATTATGAGGTAAAATGCTGAAATTCCCCTTATTTTGGGGCAAAAATACAGAAATTCCCTTTATTTTGTGGCAAAAAGGCAGAAATTTCCCTTATTTTGGGGCAAAATTGCAGAAATTTCACTTATTTCAGGGCAAAATTCAAAAATTCCTTTTATTTTTGGGCAAAAAGACAGAAATTTTGTTTATTTTTGGGTAAAAAGGCAGAAATTTCACTTATTGTGAGGTAAGAAGGCAGAAATTCCTCTTATTTAAGGGCAAAAATGAAGAAATTTCCCTTTTTTTGTGGCAAAAGGTATATATTCTCCTTATTTTCGGGCAAAAAAGCAGAAATATCCCGTTTTTTGGAGCACAATTGCAGAAAATCCCCTAATTGTGGGGCAAAAAGGCAGAAATTCCCTATATGTTGGAGCAAAAAAACAGAAATTCTCCTTATTTTGGGGCAAAACTCAGAAATTCCACTTATTTTGGGGCAAATTCCAGAAATTTCCCTTTTTTTGGGGCAAATTTGCAGAAATTTCACTTATTTTGGGGCAAAATTGCAGAAATTTCACTTATTTCAGATAAAAAAAAGGCAGAAATTTTTCTTATTTTGGGGCAAAAAGGCAGAAATTCCTAATATTTTGTGGCAAAAATGCAGAAATTCCCCTTATTTTGAGGTAAAAATGCTGAAATTCCCCTTATTTTGGGGCAAAAAGACAGAAATTTTGTTTATTTTTGGGTAAAAAGGCAGAAATTTCACTTATTTCAGGGTAATAAGTCAGAAATTTTCCTTATTTTGGGGCAAAAAACACAGAAATTCCCTTTGTTTTGGAAGGAAAATACAGAAATTCCACTTCTTTAGAGGCAAAAAGGCAGAAATTCCCCTTATTTTGAAGCAAAAATGAAGAAATTCCCCTAATTGTTGGGCAAAAAGGCAGAAATTCCCTATATGTTGGGGCAAAAAGACAGAAATTCTCCTTATTTTGGGACAAAACTCAGAAATTCCACTTATTTTGGGGCAAAATTGCAGGAATTTACCTTATTTTGAGGCAAAATTGCAGAAATTTCCCTTATTTGGGGCAAAATTGCAGAAATTTCACTTATTTTCAGGTAAAAAGGCTGAAATATCCTTTATTTTGGGGCAAAAAGGAAGAAATTCCCCTTATTTTGGGGCAAAATTGCAGAAATTTTCCTTATTTTGGGGCAAAAAGGCTGAAATTCTTATTTTGAGGTAAAATGCTGAAATTCCCCATATTTTGGGGCAAAAGGCAAAACTTTTTTTTATTTTGGGGCAAAGAGGCACAAATTTCCCTTATTTTCGGGCAAAATTGCAGAAATTTCATTTATTTCAGGGCAAAAAGTCAGAAATTCCTTTTATTTTCGGGCAAAAACAGAAATTTCTTTTATTTTGATACAAAATTGTAGAAATTTTCCTTATTTTGGAACAAAAAGGCAGAAAATTCCCCTTATTTTGAGGCAAAAGGCAGAAATTATTCTCAATTTGAGGTAAAATGCAGAAATTCCCTTTATTTTTGGGCTAAAAAACAGAAATTCCCTGTATTTTGAAGCAAAATTGCAGAAATTCTCATAATTTTTGGGCAAAAAGGCAGAAATTCTCCTTATTATGGGGCAAAAAGACAGAAAATCTCCTTTTTCGGGAGCAAACAGTCAGAAATTCCCCTTATTTTGGGGCAAAATTGCAGAAATTTCCTTTACATTGGGGCAAAATTGTAGAAATTTCCCTTATTTTGGGGCAAAATTGCAGAAATTTCACGTATTTCAGGGAAAAAAGGCAGAAATTTTTTTGGGGGGGCAAAAAGGCAGAAATTTTTTTTTATTTTGGTACAAAATTGCAGAAATTTTTCTTATTTTGGGGCAAAAAGTCAGAAATTCCCCATATTTTGGGGCAAAAAGGCAGAAATTCCCCTTATTTTGAGGTAATCAGGCTGAAATTCCCCTTATTTTGGGGCAAAAAGGCAGAAATTTCGTTTATTTTGGGGAAAAGGCAGAAATTGCACTTATTTTGAGTCAAAAAGGTGGAAATTCCCCTTATTTTGGGGCAAAAATGAAGAAATTTGCTTTTTTATGGCAAAAAGGTATACATTCCCTTTATTTTCGGGCAAAAAGGCAGAAATTCTTTGTATTTTGGAGCAAAATTGCAGAAATTCGCATAATTTTCGGGCAAAAAGGCAGAAATTCTCCTTATTTTGGGGCAAAAAGACAGAAAATCTCCTTTTCGGGAGCAAACAGTCAGAAATTCCCCTTATTTTGGGGCAAAATTGCAGAAATTTCCTTTACATTGGGGCAAAATTGCAGAAATTTCCCTTATTTTGGGTCAAAATTGCAGAAATTTCAGGTATTTGAGAAAAAAAAGGCAGAAATTTTTTTGGGGGGGCAAAAAGGCAGAAATTTTTTTTATTTTAATACAAAATTGCAGAAATTTTTCTTATTTTGGGGCAAAAAGTCAGAAATTCCCCATATTTTGGGGCAAAAAGGCAGAAATTCCCCTTATTTTGAGGTAATCAGGCTGAAATTCCCCTTATTTTGGGGCAAAAATGCAGAAATTTCGTTTATTTTGGGGAAAAGGCAGAAATTGCACTTATTTTGAGTCAAAAAGGTGGAAAATCCCCTTATTTTGGGGCAAAAATGAAGAAATTTGCTTTTTTATGGCAAAAAGGTATACATTCCCTTTATTTTCGGGCAAAAAGGCAGAAATTCTTTGTATTTTGGAGCAAAATTGCAGAAATTCCCCTAATTTTTGGGCAAAAAGGCAGAAATTTTCCTTATTTTGGGGTAAAACTGCAGAAATTTCACTTATTTTGCGGCAAAATGTCAGAAATTCCCCTTATTTTTGGCAAAAAATGCAGAAAATCCCCTTATTTTAGGGCAAAATTGCAGAAATTTCCCTTATTTGGGGACAAAAACAGAAATTCCCCTTATTTTGGGGCAAAATTGCAGAAATTTCCCTTATTATGGGGAAAAATTGCAGAAATTTCCCTTATTTTAGGGCAAAATTGCAGAAATTTCACTTATTTCAGAGAAAAAAAGCAAAAATTTTTCTTATTTTGGGGCAAAAAGGCAGAAATTCCCATTATTTTGTGGCAAAAAGGCAGAAATTCACCTTATTTTGGGGTAAAATTGCAGAAATTTCACATATTTCAGGGCAAAACGGCAGAAATTCCCCTTATTTTGGGGCAAAAAGGCAGAAATTTCCCTTATTTTGGGATAAAATTGCAGAAATTTCCCTTATTTGGGGGCAAAAAGGCAGAAAATCCACTTAATTTCGGGTAAAAAGGCAGAAATTTCTCGTATTTTGGAGCAAAATTGCAGAAACTCCCCTAATTTTGGGGCTAAAAGGCAGAATTTCCCTTTATTTTGGGGCAAAAATAGAGAAATTCTTTTTATTTTGGGGCAAAAATCAGAAATTTCCTTTATTTTGGGGCAAAATTTTAGAAATTTCTTTTATATTGTTACAGACTTGCAGAAATTTTTCTTATTTTGTGGCAAAAAGGCAGAAATTTCCCATATTTTGGTGCAAAAAGGCTGAAATTCCCCTTATTTTGAGGTAAAATCCTGAAATTCCCCATATTTTGGGGCAAAAAGGCAGAAATTCCCCTCATTTGGGGGCAAAAAGGCACAAATTTCCCTTATTTTCGGGCATAATTGCAGGAATTTCATTTATTTCAGGGCAAAAAGTCAGAAATTCCTTTTATTTTCGGGCAAAAACAGAAATTTCTTTTATTTTGATACAAAATTGTAGAAATTTTCCTTATTTTGGAACAAAAAAGCAAAAATTACCCATATTTTGGGGAAAAAGGCAGAAATTCCTTTTATTTTGAGGTAAAAAGGCTGAAATTCCCGTTATTTTGGGGCATAAAGGCAGAAATTCCCTTTACTTTCTGGCAAAAGGGCAGAAATTCCCGTTAATTGGGGCAAAAAAGCAGAAATTTTCCTTATTTAAGGGCAATAGGGCAGAAATTCCCCTTATTTTGTGGCAAAAAGGCAGAAATTCCCCTTATTTGAAGGTAAAATGCTGAAATTCCCCTTATTTTCGGCAAAAAGGCAGAAATTCCTATTATTTTGGGGCAAAAGTGCAGAAATTTCTCTTATTTTGGGGCAAAAAGGCAGAAATTTCGTTTATTTTGGTACAAAATTGCAGAAATTTTCTTTATTTTGGGGCAAAATTGCAGAAATTTCCCTTATTTGGGGCAAAATTGCAGAAATTTCACTTATTTCAGGGAAAAAGTGCAGAAATTTCTCTTATTTTGGGGCAAAAAGGCAGAAATTTCTTTTATTTTAATACAAAATTGCAGAAATTTTTTTTTATTTTGGGGCAAAAATGAAGAAATTCCCCATATTTTGGGGCAAAAAGGCAGAGATTTGCCTTATTATGAGGTAAAATGCTGAAATTCCCCTTATTTTGGGGCAAAAATACAGAAATTCCCTTCATTTTGTGGCAAAAAGGCAGAAATTTCCCTTATTTTGGGGCAAAATTGCAGAAATTTCACTTATTTCAGGGCAAATTCAAAAATTCCTTTTATTTTGGGGCAAAACGACAGAAATTCCGTTCATTTTTAGGTAAAAAGGCAGAAATTTCACTTATTTTGAGGGAAGAAGGCAGAAATTCCTCTTATTTTGGGGCAAAAATGAAGAAATTTCTCTTTTTTGTGGCAAAAGGTATACATTCCCCTTATTTTCGGGCAAAAAAGCAGAAATTCCCCCTATTTTGGAGCATAATTGAAGAAAATCCCCTAATTGTGGGGCAAAAAGGCAGAAATTCCCTATATGTTGGGGCAAAAAGACAGAAATTCTCCTTATTTTGGGGCAAAACTCAGAAATTCCACTTATTTTGGGGCAAACTTCCAGAAATTTCCCTTATTTTGGGGCAAAATTGCAGAAATTTTACTTATTTTGGGGCACAATTGCAGAAATTTCACTTATTTCAGGTAAAAATGGCAGAAATTATTCTTATTTTGGGGCAAAAAGGCAGAAATTCCTAATATTTTGTGGCAAAAATGCAGAATTTCCCCTTATTTTGAGGTAAAAAGGCTGAAATTCCCCTTATTTGGGGGCAAAAAGGCAGAAATTTCCCTTATTTTGGGGCAAAATTGCAAACATTTCACTAATTTCAGGGTAATAAGTCAGAAATTTTCCTTATTTTGGGGCAAAAAACACAGAAATTCCCTTTGTTTTGGAAGGAAAATACAGAAATTCCACTTCTTTAGAGGCAAAAAGGCAGAAATTCCCCTTATTTTGAGGTAAAAAGGCTGAAATTCCCCTTATTTGGGGGCAAAAAGGCAGAAATTTCCCTTATTTTGGGGCAAAATTGCAAACATTTCACTAATTTCAGGGTAATAAGTCAGAAATTTTCCTTATTTTGGGGCAAAAAACACAGAAATTCCCTTTGTTTTGGAAGGAAAATACAGAAATTCCACTTCTTTAGAGGCAAAAAGGCAGAAATTCCCCTTATTTTGAAGCAAAAATGAAGAAATTCCCCTAATTGTTGGGCAAAAAGGCAGAAATTCCCTATATGTTGGGGCAAAAAGACAGAAATTCTCCTTATTTTGGGACAAAACTCAGAAATTCCACTTATTTTGGGGCAAAATTGCAGGAATTTACCTTATTTTGAGGCAAAATTGCAGAAATTTCCCTTATTTGGGGCAAAATTGCAGAAATTTCACTTATTTTCAGGTAAAAAGGCTGAAATATCCTTTATTTTGGGGCAAAAAGGAAGAAATTCCCCTTATTTTGGGGCAAAATTGCAGAAATTTTCCTTATTTTGGGGCAAAAAGGCTGAAATTCTTATTTTGAGGTAAAATGCTGAAATTCCCCATATTTTGGGGCAAAAGGCAAAACTTCTTCTTATTTTGGGGCAAAGAGGCACAAATTTCTCTTATTTTCGGGCAAAATTGCAGAAATTTCATTTATTTCAGGGCAAAAAGTCAGAAATTCCTTTTATTTTGGGGCAAAGAGCAGAAATTTCTTTTATTATGGTACAAAATTGAAGAAATTTATCTTATTTTGAAACAAAAAGGCAGAAAATTCCCCTTATTTTGAGGCAAAAGGCAGAAATTATTCTCAATTTGAGGTAAAATGCAGAAATTTCCTTTATTTTGGGGCTAAAAGGCAGAAATTCCCTGTATTTTGAAGCAAAATTGCAGAAATTCTCTTAATTTTCGGGCAAAAAGGCAGAAATTCTCCTTATTTTGGGGCAAAAAGACAGAAAATCTCCTTTTTCGGGAGCAGTCAGAAATTCCCCTTATTTTGGGGCAAAATTGCAGAAATTTCCTTTACGTTGGGGCAAAATTGCAGAAATTTCCCTTATTTTGGGGCAAAATTGCAGAAATTTCAGGTATTTGAGAAAAAAAAGGCAGAAATTTTTTTGGGGGGGCAAAAAGGCAGAAATTTTTTTTATTTTGGTACAAAATTGCAGAAATTTTTCTTATTTTGGGGCAAAAAGTCAGAAATTCCCCATATTTTGGGGCAAAAATGCAGAAATTCCCCTTATTTTGAGGTAATAAGGCTGAAATTCCCCTTATTTTGGGGCAAAAAGGCAGAAATTTCGTTTATTTTGGGGAAAAGGCAGAAATTGCACTTATTTTGAGTCAAAAAGGTGGAAAATCCCCTTATTTTGGGGCAAAAATGAAGAAATTTGCTTTTTTATGGCAAAAAGGTATACATTCCCTTTATTTTCGGGCAAAAAGGCAGAAATTCTTTGTATTTTGGAGCAAAATTGCAGAAATTCCCCTAATTTTTGGGCAAAAAGGCAGAAATTTTCCTTATTTTGGGGTAAAACTGCAGAAATTTCACTTATTTTGCGGCAAAATGTCAGAAATTCCCCTTATTTTTGGCAAAAAATGCAGAAAATCCCCTTATTTTAGGGCAAAATTGCAGAAATTTCCCTTATTTGGGGACAAAAACAGAAATTCCCCTTATTTTGGGGCAAAATTGCAGAAATTTCCCTTATTATGGGGAAAAATTGCAGAAATTTCCCTTATTTTAGGGCAAAATTGCAGAAATTTCACTTATTTCAGAGAAAAAAAGCAAAAATTTTTTTTATTTTGGGGCAAAAAGGCAGAAATTCCCATTATTTTGGGGCAAAAAGGCAGAAATTCACCTTATTTTGGGGTAAAATTGCAGAAATTTCACATATTTCAGGGCAAAACGGCAGAAATTCCCCTTATTTTGGGGCAAAAAGGCAGAAATTTCCCTTATTTTGGGATAAAATTGCAGAAATTTCCCTTATTTGGGGGCAAAAAGGCAGAAAATCCACTTAATTTCGGGTAAAAAGGCAGAAATTTCTCGTATTTTGGAGCAAAATTGCAGAAACTCCCCTAATTTTGGGGCTAAAAGGCAGAATTTCCCTTTATTTTGGGGCAAAAATAGAGAAATTCTTTTTATTTTGGGGCAAAAATCAGAAATTTCCTTTATTTTGGGGCAAAATTTTAGAAATTTCTTTTATATTGTTACAGACTTGCAGAAATTTTTCTTATTTTGTGGCAAAAAGGCAGAAATTCCCCATATTTTGGTGCAAAAAGGCTGAAATTCCCCTTATTTTGAGGTAAAATCCTGAAATTCCCCATATTTTGGGGCAAAAAGGCAGAAATTCCCCTCATTTGGGGGCAAAAAGGCACAAATTTCCCTTATTTTCGGGCATAATTGCAGGAATTTCATTTATTTCAGGGCAAAAAGTCAGAAATTCCTTTTATTTTCGGGCAAAAACAGAAATTTCTTTTATTTTGATACAAAATTGTAGAAATTTTCCTTATTTTGGAACAAAAAGGCAAAAATTACCCATATTTTGGGGAAAAAGGCAGAAATTCCTTTTATTTTGAGGTAAAAAGGCTGAAATTCCCGTTATTTTGGGGCATAAAGGCAGAAATTCCCTTTACTTTCTGGCAAAAGGGCAGAAATTCCCGTTAATTGGGGCAGAAAAGCAGAAATTTTCCTTATTTAAGGGCAATAGGGCAGAAATTCCCCTTATTTGAAGGTAAAATGCTGAAATTCCCCTTATTTTCGGCAAAAAGGCAGAAATTCCTATTATTTTGGGGCAAAAGTGCAGAAATTTCTCTTATTTTGGGGCAAAAAGGCAGAAATTTCTTTTATTTTGGTACAAAATTGCAGAAATTTTCTTTATTTTGGGGCAAAATTGCAGAAATTTCCCTTATTTTGGGGCAAAATTGCAGAAATTTCACTTATTTCAGGGAAAAAGTGCAGAAATTTCTCTTATTTTGGGGCAAAAAGGCAGAAATTTCTTTTATTTTGGTACAAAATTGCAGAAAATTTTTTTAATTTGGGGCAAAAATGAAGAAATTCCCCATATTTTGGGGCAAAAAGGCAGAGATTTGCCTTATTATGAGGTAAAATGCTGAAATTCCCCTTATTTTGGGGCAAAAATACAGAAATTCCCTTCATTTTGTGGCAAAAAGGCAGAAATTTCCCTTATTTTGGGGAAAAATTGCAGAAATTTCACTTATTTCAGGGCAAAATTCAAAAATTCCTTTTATTTTGGGGCAAAAAGAAAGAAATTCCGTTCATTTTTAGGTAAAAAGGCAGAAATTTCACTTATTTTGAGGGAAGAAGGCAGAAATTCCTCTTATTTTGGGGCAAAAATGAAGAAATTTCTCTTTTTTGTGGCAAAAGGTATACATTCCCCTGATTTTCGGGCAAAAAAGCAGAAATTCCCCCTATTTTGGAGCAGAATTGAAGAAAATCCCCTAATTGTGGGGCAAAAAGGCAGAAATTCCCTATATGTTGGGGCAAAAAGACAGAAATTCTCCTTATTTTGGGGCAAAACTCAGAAATTCCACTTATTTTGGGGCAAACTTCCAGAAATTCCCCTTATTTTGAGGTAAAAAGGCTGAAATTCCCCTTATTTGGGGGCAAAAAGGCAGAAATTTCCCTTATTTTGGGGCAAAATTACTAACATTTCACTTATTTCAGGGTAATAAGTCAGAAATTTTCCTTATTTTGGGGCAAAAAACACAGAAATTCCCTTTGTTTTGGAAGGAAAATACAGAAATTCCACTTCTTTAGAGGCAAAAAGGCAGAAATTCCCCTTATTTTGAAGCAAAAATGAAGAAATTCCCCTAATTGTTGGGCAAAAAGGCAGAAATTCCCTATATGTTGGGGCAAAAAGACAGAAATTCTCCTTATTTTGGGGCAAAACTCAGAAATTCCACTTATTTGGGGGCAAACTTCCAGAAATTTCCCTTATTTTGGGGCAAAATTGCAGAAATTTTACTTATTTTGGGGCACAATTGCAGAAATTTCACTTATTTCAGGTAAAAATGGCAGAAATTATTCTTATTTTGGGGCAAAAAGGCAGAAATTCCTAATATTTTGTGGCAAAAATGCAGAATTTCCCCTTATTTTGAGGTAAAAAGGCTGAAATTCCCCTTATTTGGGGGCAAAAAGGCAGAAATTTCCCTTATTTTGGGGCAAAATTGCAAACATTTCACTAATTTCAGGGTAATAAGTCAGAAATTTTCCTTATTTTGGGGCAAAAAACACAGAAATTCCCTTTGTTTTGGAAGGAAAATACAGAAATTCCACTTCTTTAGAGGCAAAAAGGCAGAAATTCCCCTTATTTTGAGGTAAAAAGGCTGAAATTCCCCTTATTTGGGGGCAAAAAGGCAGAAATTTCCCTTATTTTGGGGCAAAATTGCAAACATTTCACTAATTTCAGGGTAATAAGTCAGAAATTTTCCTTATTTTGGGGCAAAAAACACAGAAATTCCCTTTGTTTTGGAAGGAAAATACAGAAATTCCACTTCTTTAGAGGCAAAAAGGCAGAAATTCCCCTTATTTTGAAGCAAAAATGAAGAAATTCCCCTAATTGTTGGGCAAAAAGGCAGAAATTCCCTATATGTTGGGGCAAAAAGACAGAAATTCTCCTTATTTTGGGACAAAACTCAGAAATTCCACTTATTTTGGGGCAAAATTGCAGGAATTTACCTTATTTTGAGGCAAAATTGCAGAAATTTCCCTTATTTGGGGCAAAATTGCAGAAATTTCACTTATTTTCAGGTAAAAAGGCTGAAATATCCTTTATTTTGGGGCAAAAAGGAAGAAATTCCCCTTATTTTGGGGCAAAATTGCAGAAATTTTCCTTATTTTGGGGCAAAAAGGCTGAAATTCTTATTTTGAGGTAAAATGCTGAAATTCCCCATATTTTGGGGCAAAAGGCAAAACTTCTTCTTATTTTGGGGCAAAGAGGCACAAATTTCTCTTATTTTCGGGCAAAATTGCAGAAATTTCATTTATTTCAGGGCAAAAAGTCAGAAATTCCTTTTATTTTGGGGCAAAGAGCAGAAATTTCTTTTATTATGGTACAAAATTGAAGAAATTTATCTTATTTTGAAACAAAAAGGCAGAAAATTCCCCTTATTTTGAGGCAAAAGGCAGAAATTATTCTCAATTTGAGGTAAAATGCAGAAATTTCCTTTATTTTGGGGCTAAAAGGCAGAAATTCCCTGTATTTTGAAGCAAAATTGCAGAAATTCTCTTAATTTTCGGGCAAAAAGGCAGAAATTCTCCTTATTTTGGGGCAAAAAGACAGAAAATCTCCTTTTTCGGGAGCAAACAGTCAGAAATTCCCCTTATTTTGGGGCAAAATTGCAGAAATTTCCTTTACGTTGGGGCAAAATTGCAGAAATTTCCCTTATTTTGGGGCAAAATTGCAGAAATTTCAGGTATTTGAGAAAAAAAAGGCAGAAATTTTTTTGGGGGGGCAAAAAGGCAGAAATTTTTTTTATTTTGGTACAAAATTGCAGAAATTTTTCTTATTTTGGGGCAAAAAGTCAGAAATTCCCCATATTTTGGGGCAAAAATGCAGAAATTCCCCTTATTTTGAGGTAATAAGGCTGAAATTCCCCTTATTTTGGGGCAAAAAGGCAGAAATTTCGTTTATTTTGGGGAAAAGGCAGAAATTGCACTTATTTTGAGTCAAAAAGGTGGAAAATCCCCTTATTTTGGGGCAAAAATGAAGAAATTTGCTTTTTTATGGCAAAAAGGTATACATTCCCTTTATTTTCGGGCAAAAAGGCAGAAATTCTTTGTATTTTGGAGCAAAATTGCAGAAATTCCCCTAATTTTTGGGCAAAAAGGCAGAAATTTTCCTTATTTTGGGGTAAAACTGCAGAAATTTCACTTATTTTGCGGCAAAATGTCAGAAATTCCCCTTATTTTTGGCAAAAAATGCAGAAAATCCCCTTGTTTTAGGGCAAAATTGCAGAAATTTCCCTTATTTGGGGACAAAAACAGAAATTCCCCTTATTTTGGGGCAAAATTGCAGAAATTTCCCTTATTATGGGGAAAAATTGCAGAAATTTCCCTTATTTTAGGGCAAAATTGCAGAAATTTCACTTATTTCAGAGAAAAAAAGCAAAAATTTTTTTTATTTTGGGGCAAAAAGGCAGAAATTCCCATTATTTTGGGGCAAAAAGGCAGAAATTCACCTTATTTTGGGGTAAAATTGCAGAAATTTCACATATTTCAGGGCAAAACGGCAGAAATTCCCCTTATTTTGGGGCAAAAAGGCAGAAATTTCCCTTATTTTGGGATAAAATTGCAGAAATTTCCCTTATTTGGGGGCAAAAAGGCAGAAAATCCACTTAATTTCGGGTAAAAAGGCAGAAATTTCTCGTATTTTGGAGCAAAATTGCAGAAACTCCCCTAATTTTGGGGCTAAAAGGCAGAATTTCCCTTTATTTTGGGGCAAAAATAGAGAAATTCTTTTTATTTTGGGGCAAAAATCAGAAATTTCCTTTATTTTGGGGCAAAATTTTAGAAATTTCTTTTATATTGTTACAGACTTGCAGAAATTTTTCTTATTTTGTGGCAAAAAGGCAGAAATTCCCCATATTTTGGTGCAAAAAGGCTGAAATTCCCCTTATTTTGAGGTAAAATCCTGAAATTCCCCATATTTTGGGGCAAAAAGGCAGAAATTCCCCTCATTTGGGGGCAAAAAGGCACAAATTTCCCTTATTTTCGGGCATAATTGCAGGAATTTCATTTATTTCAGGGCAAAAAGTCAGAAATTCCTTTTATTTTGGGGCAAAAACAGAAATTTCTTTTATTTTGATACAAAATTGTAGAAATTTTCCTTATTTTGGAACAAAAAGGCAAAAATTACCCATATTTTGGGGAAAAAGGCAGAAATTCCTTTTATTTTGAGGTAAAAAGGCTGAAATTCCCGTTATTTTGGGGCATAAAGGCAGAAATTCCCTTTACTTTCTGGCAAAAGGGCAGAAATTCCCGTTAATTGGGGCAGAAAAGCAGAAATTTTCCTTATTTAAGGGCAATAGGGCAGAAATTCCCCTTATTTGAAGGTAAAATGCTGAAATTCCCCTTATTTTCGGCAAAAAGGCAGAAATTCCTATTATTTTGGGGCAAAAGTGCAGAAATTTCTCTTATTTTGGGGCAAAAAGGCAGAAATTTCTTTTATTTTGGTACAAAATTGCAGAAATTTTCTTTATTTTGGGGCAAAATTGCAGAAATTTCCCTTATTTTGGGGCAAAATTGCAGAAATTTCACTTATTTCAGGGAAAAAGTGCAGAAATTTCTCTTATTTTGGGGCAAAAAGGCAGAAATTTCTTTTATTTTGGTACAAAATTGCAGAAAATTTTTTTAATTTGGGGCAAAAATGAAGAAATTCCCCATATTTTGGGGCAAAAAGGCAGAGATTTGCCTTATTATGAGGTAAAATGCTGAAATTCCCCTTATTTTGGGGCAAAAATACAGAAATTCCCTTCATTTTGTGGCAAAAAGGCAGAAATTTCCCTTATTTTGGGGAAAAATTGCAGAAATTTCACTTATTTCAGGGCAAAATTCAAAAATTCCTTTTATTTTGGGGCAAAAAGAAAGAAATTCCGTTCATTTTTAGGTAAAAAGGCAGAAATTTCACTTATTTTGAGGGAAGAAGGCAGAAATTCCTCTTATTTTGGGGCAAAAATGAAGAAATTTCTCTTTTTTGTGGCAAAAGGTATACATTCCCCTGATTTTCGGGCAAAAAAGCAGAAATTCCCCCTATTTTGGAGCAGAATTGAAGAAAATCCCCTAATTGTGGGGCAAAAAGGCAGAAATTCCCTATATGTTGGGGCAAAAAGACAGAAATTCTCCTTATTTTGGGGCAAAACTCAGAAATTCCACTTATTTTGGGGCAAACTTCCAGAAATTCCCCTTATTTTGAGGTAAAAAGGCTGAAATTCCCCTTATTTGGGGGCAAAAAGGCAGAAATTTCCCTTATTTTGGGGCAAAATTACTAACATTTCACTTATTTCAGGGTAATAAGTCAGAAATTTTCCTTATTTTGGGGCAAAAAACACAGAAATTCCCTTTGTTTTGGAAGGAAAATACAGAAATTCCACTTCTTTAGAGGCAAAAAGGCAGAAATTCCCCTTATTTTGAAGCAAAAATGAAGAAATTCCCCTAATTGTTGGGCAAAAAGGCAGAAATTCCCTATATGTTGGGGCAAAAAGACAGAAATTCTCCTTATTTTGGGACAAAACTCAGAAATTCCACTTATTTTGGGGCAAAATTGCAGGAATTTACCTTATTTTGAGGCAAAATTGCAGAAATTTCCCTTATTTGGGGCAAAATTGCAGAAATTTCACTTATTTTCAGGTAAAAAGGCTGAAATATCCTTTATTTTGGGGCAAAAAGGAAGAAATTCCCCTTATTTTGGGGCAAAATTGCAGAAATTTTCCTTATTTTGGGGCAAAAAGGCTGAAATTCTTATTTTGAGGTAAAATGCTGAAATTCCCCATATTTTGGGGCAAAAGGCAAAACTTCTTCTTATTTTGGGGCAAAGAGGCACAAATTTCTCTTATTTTCGGGCAAAATTGCAGAAATTTCATTTATTTCAGGGCAAAAAGTCAGAAATTCCTTTTATTTTGGGGCAAAGAGTAGAAATTTCTTTTATTATGGTACAAAATTGAAGAAATTTATCTTATTTTGAAACAAAAAGGCAGAAAATTCCCCTTATTTTGAGGCAAAAGGCAGAAATTATTCTCAATTTGAGGTAAAATGCAGAAATTCCCTTTATTTTGGGGCTAAAAGGCAGAAATTCCCTGTATTTTGAAGCAAAATTGCAGAAATTCTCTTAATTTTCGGGCAAAAAGGCAGAAATTCTCCTTATTTTGGGGCAAAAAGACAGAAAATCTCCTTTTTCGGGAGCAAACAGTCAGAAATTCCCCTTATTTTGGGGCAAAATTGCAGAAATTTCCTTTACATTGGGGCAAAATTGCAGAAATTTCCCTTATTTTGGGGCAAAATTGCAGAAATTTCAGGTATTTGAGAAAAAAAAGGCAGAAATTTTTTGGGGGGGCAAAAAGGCAGAAATTTTTTTTATTTTGGTACAAAATTGCAGAAATTTTTCTTATTTTGGGGCAAAAAGTCAGAAATTCCCCATATTTTGGGGCAAAAATGCAGAAATTCTCCTTATTTTGAGGTAATAAGGCTGAAATTCCCCTTATTTTGGGGCAAAAAGGCAGAAATTTCGTTTATTTTGGGGAAAAGGCAGAAATTGCACTTATTTTGAGTCAAAAAGGTGGAAAATCCCCTTATTTTGGGGCAAAAATAAAGAAATTTGCTTTTTTATGGCAAAAAGGTATACATTCCCTTTATTTTCGGGCAAAAAGGAAGAAATTCTTTGTATTTTGGAGCAAAATTGCAGAAATTCCCCTAATTTTTGGGCAAAAAGGCAGAAATTGTCCTTATTTTGGGGTAAAACTGCAAAAATTTCACTTATTTTGCGGCAAAATATCAGAAATTCCCCTTATTTTTGGCAAAAAATGCAGAAAATCCCCTTATTTTAGGGCAAAATTGCAGAAATTTCCCTTATTTGGGGACAAAAACAGAAATTCCCCTTATTTTGGGGCAAAATTGCAGAAATTTCCCTTATTATGGGGAAAAATTGCAGAAATTTCCCTTATTTTAGGGCAAAATTGCAGAAATTTCACTTATTTCAGAGAAAAAAAGCAAAAATTTTTCTTATTTTGGGGCAAAAAGGCAGAAATTCCCATTATTTTGGGGCAAAAAGGCAGAAATTCACCTTATTTTGGGGTAAAATTGCAGAAATTTCACATATTTCAGGGCAAAACGGCAGAAATTCCCCTTATTTTGGGGCAAAAAGGCAGAAATTTTTCTTATTTTGGGATAAAATTGCAGAAATTTCCCTTATTTGGGGGCAAAAAGGCAGAAAATCCACTTAATTTCGGGTAAAAAGGCAGAAATTTCTCGTATTTTGGAGCAAAATTGCAGAAACTCCCCTAATTTTGGGGCTAAAAGGCAGAATTTCCCTTTATTTTGGGGCAAAAATAGAGAAATTCTTTTTATTTTGGGGCAAAAATCAGAAATTTCCTTTATTTTGGGGCAAAATTTTAGAAATTTCTTTTATATTGTTACAGACTTGCAGAAATTTTTCTTATTTTGTGGCAAAAAGGCAGAAATTCCCCATATTTTGGTGCAAAAAGGCTGAAATTCCCCTTATTTTGAGGTAAAATCCTGAAATTCCCCATATTTTGGGGCAAAAAGGCAGAAATTCCCCTCATTTGGGGGCAAAAAGGCACAAATTTCCCTTATTTTCGGGCATAATTGCAGGAATTTCATTTATTTCAGGGCAAAAAGTCAGAAATTCCTTTTATTTTGGGGCAAAAACAGAAATTTCTTTTATTTTGATACAAAATTGTAGAAATTTTCCTTATTTTGGAACAAAAAGGCAAAAATTACCCATATTTTGGGGAAAAAGGCAGAAATTCCTTTTATTTTGAGGTAAAAAGGCTGAAATTCCGGTTATTTTGGGGCATAAAGGCAGAAATTCCCTTTACTTTCTGGTAAAAGGGCAGAAATTCCCGTTAATTGGGGCAGAAAAGCAGAAATTTTCCTTATTTAAGGGCAATAGGGCAGAAATTCCCCTTATTTTGTGGCAAAAAGGCAGAAATTCCCCTTATTTGAAGGTAAAATGCTGAAATTCCCCTTATTTTCGGCAAAAAGGAAGAAATTCCTATTATTTTGGGGCAAAAGTGCAGAAATTTCTCTTATTTTGGGGCAAAAAGGCAGAAATTTCTTTTATTTTGGTACAAAATTGCAGAAATTTTCTTTATTTTGGGGCAAAATTGCAGAAATTTCCCTTATTTTGGGGCAAAATTGCAGAAATTTCACTTATTTCAGGGAAAAAGTGCAGAAATTTCTCTTATTTTGGGGCAAAAAGGCAGAAATTTCTTTTATTTTGGTACAAAATTGCAGAAATTTTTTTTATTTTGGGGCAAAAATGAAGAAATTCCCCATATTTTGGGGCAAAAAGCCAGAGATTTGCCTTATTATGAGGTAAAATGCTGAAATTCCCCTTATTTTGGGGCAAAAATACAGAAATTTCCTTCATTTTGTGGCAAAAAGGCAGAAATTTCCCTTATTTTGGGGCAAAATTGCAGAAATTTCACTTATTTCAGGGCAAAATTCAAAAATTCCTTTTATTTTGGGGCAAAAAGACAGAAATTCCGTTCATTTTTAGGTAAAAAGGCAGAAATTTCACTTATTTTGAGGGAAGAAGGCAGAAATTCCTCTTATTTTGGGGCAAAAATGAAGAAATTTCTCTTTTTTGTGGCAAAAGGTATACATTCTCCTTATTTTCAGGCAAAAAAGCAGAAATTCCCCCTATTTTGGAGCAGAATTGAAGAAAATCCCCTAATTGTGGGGCAAAAAGGCAGAAATTCCCTATATGTTGGGGCAAAAAGACAGAAATTCTCCTTATTTTGGGGCAAAACTCAGAAATTCCACTTATTTTGGGGCAAACTTCCAGAAATTTCCCTTATTTTGGGGCAAAATTGCAGAAATTTTACTGATTTTGGGGCACAATTGCAGAAATTTCACTTATTTCAGGTAAAAATGGCAGAAATTTTTCTTATTTTGGGGCAAAAAGGCAGAAATTCCTAATATTTTGTGGCAAAAATGCAGAAATTCCCCTTATTTTGAGGTAAAAAGGCTGAAATTCCCCTTATTTGGGGGCAAAAAGGCAGAAATTTCTCTTATCTTGGGGCAAAATTGCAAACATTTCACTTATTTCAGGGTAATAAGTCAGAAATTTTCCTTATTTTGGGGCAAAAAACACAGAAATTCCCTTTGTTTTGGAAGGAAAATACAGAAATTCCACTTCTTTAGAGGCAAAAAGGCAGAAATTCCCCTTATTTTGAAGCAAAAATGAAGAAATTCCCCTAATTGTTGGGCAAAAAGGCAGAAATTCCCTATATGTTGGGGCAAAAAGACAGAAATTCTCCTTATTTTGGGACAAAACTCAGAAATTCCACTTATTTTGGGGCAAAATTGCAGGAATTTACCTTATTTTGAGGCAAAATTGCAGAAATTTCTTTTATTTGGGGCAAAATTGCAGAAATTTCACTTATTTTCAGGTAAAAAGGCTGAAATATCCTTTATTTTGGGGCAAAAAGGAAGAAATTCCCCTTATTTTGGGGCAAAATTGCAGAAATTTTCCTTATTTTGGGGCAAAAAGGCTGAAATTCTTATTTTGAGGTAAAATGCTGAAATTCCCCATATTTTGGGGCAAAAGGCAAAACTTCTTCTTATTTTGGGGCAAAGAGGCACAAATTTCTCTTATTTTCGGGCAAAATTGCAGAAATTTCATTTATTTCAGGGCAAAAAGTCAGAAATTCCTTTTATTTTGGGGCAAAGAGCAGAAATTTCTTTTATTATGGTACAAAATTGAAGAAATTTTTCTTATTTTGAAACAAAAAGGCAGAAAATTCCCCTTATTTTGAGGCAAAAGGCAGAAATTATTCTCAATTTGAGGTAAGATGCAGAAATTCCCTTTATTTTGGGGCTAAAAGGCAGAAATTCCCTGTATTTTGAAGCAAAATTGCAGAAATTCTCTTAATTTTCGGGCAAAAAGGCAGAAATTCTCCTTATTTTGGGGCAAAAAGACAGAAAATCTCCTTTTTCGGGAGCAAACAGTCAGAAATTCCCCTTATTTTGGGGCAAAATTGCAGAAATTTCCTTTACATTGGGGCAAAATTGCAGAAATTTCCCTTATTTTGGGGCAAAATTGCAGACATTTCAGGTATTTGAGAAAAAAAGGCAGAAATTTTTTTGGGGGGGCAAAAAGGCAGAAATTTTTTTTATTTTGGTACAAAATTGCAGAAATTTTTTTTATTTTGGGGCAAAAAGTCAGAAATTCCCCATATTTTGGGGCAAAAATGCAGAAATTCCCCTTATTTTGAGGTAATAAGGCTGAAATTCCCCTTATTTTGGGGCAAAAAGGCAGAAATTTCGTTTATTTTGGGGAAAAGGCAGAAATTGCACTTATTTTAAGTCAAAAAGGTGGAAAATCCCCTTATTTTGGGTCAAAAATGAAGAAATTTGCTTTTTTATGGCAAAAGGGTATACATTCCCTTTATTTTCGGGCAAAAAGGCAGAAATTCTTTGTATTTTGGAGCAAAATTGCAGAAATTCCCCTAATTTTTGGGCAAAAAGGCAGAAATTTTCCTTATTTTGGGGTAAAACTGCAGAAATTTCACTTATTTTGCGGCAAAATGTCAGAAATTCCACTTAGTTTTGGCAAAAAATGCAGAAAATCCCTTTATTTTAGGGCAAAATTGCAGAAATTTCCCTTATTTGGGGACAAAAACAGAAATTCCCCTTATTTTGGGGAAAAATTGCAGAAATTTCCCTTATTATGTGGAAAAATTGCAGAAATTTCCCTTATTTTAGGGCAAAATTGCAGAAATTTCACTTATTTCAGAGAAAAAAAGCAAAAATTTTTCTTATTTTGGGGCAAAAAGGCAGAAATTCCCATTATTTTGGGGCAAAAAGGCAGAAATTCACCTTATTTTGGGGTAAAATTGCAGAAATTTCACATATTTCAGGGCAAAACGGCAGAAATTCCCCTTATTTTGGGGCAAAAAGGAAGAAATTTCCCTTATTTTGGGATAAAACTGCAGAAATTTTCCTTATTTGGGGGCAAAAAGGCAGAAAATCCACTTAATTTCGGGTAAAAAGGCAGAAATTTCTCGTATTTTGGAGCAAAATTGCAGAAACTCCCCTAATTTTGGGGCTAAAAGGCAGAATTTCCCTTCATTTTGGGGCAAAAATAGAGAAATTCTTTTTATTTTGGGGCAAAAATCAGAAATTTCCTTTATTTTGGGGCAAAATTTTAGAAATTTCTTTTATATTGTTACAGACTTGCAGAAATTTTTCTTATTTTGTGGCAAAAAGGCAGAAATTCCCCATATTTTGGTGCAAAAAGGCTGAAATTCCCCTTATTTTGAGGTAAAATCCTGAAATTCCCCATATTTTGGGGCAAAAAGGCAGAAATTCCCCTCATTTGGGGGCAAAAAGGCCCAAATTTCCCTTATTTTCGGGCATAATTGCAGGAATTTCATTTATTTCAGGGCAAAAAGTCAGAAATTCCTTTTATTTTGGGGCAAAAACAGAAATTTCTTTTATTTTGATACAAAATTGTAGAAATTTTCCTTATTTTGGAACAAAAAGGCAAAAATTACCCATATTTTGGGGAAAAAGGCAGAAATTCCTTTTATTTTGAGGTAAAAAGGCTGAAATTCCGGTTATTTTGGGGCATAAAGGCAGAAATTCCCTTTACTTTCTGGCAAAAGGGCAGAAATTCCCGTTAATTGGGGCAGAAAAGCAGAAATTTTCCTTATTTAAGGGCAATAGGGCAGAAATTCCCCTTATTTTGTGGCAAAAAGGCAGAAATTCCCCTTATTTGAAGGTAAAATGCTGAAATTCCCATTATTTTCGGCAAAAAGGAAGAAATTCCTATTATTTTGGGGCAAAAGTGCAGAAATTTCTCTTATTTTG
Organism: Micromys minutus; assembly: GCF_963924665.1. NCBI lineage: Eukaryota > Metazoa > Chordata > Mammalia > Rodentia > Muridae > Micromys > Micromys minutus. The sequence goes on along the minus strand of NW_027667250.1, from coordinate 1,073,613 downwards.
GGGCAAAAAGGCAGAAATTTCTTTTATTTTGGTACAAAATTGCAGAAATTTTCTTTATTTTGGGGCAAAATTGCAGAAATTTCCCTTATTTTGGGGCAAAATTGCAGAAATTTCACTTATTTCAGGGAAAAAGTGCAGAAATTTCTCTTATTTTGGGGCAAAAAGGCAGAAATTTCTTTTATTTTGGTACAAAATTGCAGAAATTTTTTTTATTTTGGGGCAAAAATGAAGAAATTCCCCATATTTTGGGGCAAAAAGGCAGAGATTTGCCTTATTATGAGGTAAAATGCTGAAATTCCCCTTATTTTAGGGCAAAAATACAGAAATTTCCTTCATTTTGTGGCAAAAAGGCAGAAATTTCCCTTATTTTGGGGCAAAATTGCAGAAATTTCACTTATTTCAGGGCAAAATTCAAAAATTCCTTTTATTTTGGGGCAAAAAGACAGAAATTCCGTTCATTTTTAGGTAAAAAGGCAGAAATTTCACTTATTTTGAGGGAAGAAGGCAGAAATTCCTCTTATTTTGGGGCAAAAATGAAGAAATTTCTCTTTTTTGTGGCAAAAGGTATACATTCCCCTTATTTTCGGGCAAAAAAGCAGAAATTCCCCCTATTTTGGAGCAGAATTGACGAAAATCCCCTAATTGTGGGGCAAAAAGGCAGAAATTCCCTATATGTTGGGGCAAAAAGACAGAAATTCTCCTTATTTTGGGGCAAAACTCAGAAATTCCACTTATTTTGGGGCAAACTTCCAGAAATTTCCCTTATTTTGGGGCAAAATTGCAGAAATTTTACTTATTTTGGGGCACAATTGCAGAAATTTCACTTATTTCAGGTAAAAATGGCAGAAATTTTTCTTATTTTGGGGCAAAAAGGCAGAAATTTTTAATATTTTGTGGCAAAAATGCAGAAATTCCCCTTATTTTGAGGTAAAAAGGCTGAAATTCCCCTTATTTGGGGGCAAAAAGGCAGAAATTTCCCTTATCTTGGGGCAAAATTGCAAACATTTCACTTATTTCAGGGTAATAAGTCAGAAATTTTCCTTATTTTGGGGCAAAAAACACAGAAATTCCCTTTGTTTTGGAAGGAAAATACAGAAATTCCACTTCTTTAGAGGCAAAAAGGCAGAAATTCCCCTTATTTTGAAGCAAAAATGAAGAAATTCCCCTAATTGTTGGGCAAAAAGGCAGAAATTCCCTATATGTTGGGGCAAAAAGACAGAAATTCTCCTTATTTTGGGACAAAACTCAGAAATTCCACTTATTTTGGGGCAAAATTGCAGGAATTTACCTTATTTTGAGGCAAAATTGCAGAAATTTCCCTTATTTGGGGCAAAATTGCAGAAATTTCACTTATTTTCAGGTAAAAAGGCTGAAATATCCTTTATTTTGGGGCAAAAAGGAAGAAATTCCCCTTATTTTGGGGCAAAATTGCAGAAATTTTCCTTATTTTGGGGCAAAAAGGCTGAAATTCTTATTTTGAGGTAAAATGCTGAAATTCCCCATATTTTGGGGCAAAAGGCAAAACTTCTTCTTATTTTGGGGCAAAGAGGCACAAATTTCTCTTATTTTCGGGCAAAATTGCAGAAATTTCATTTATTTCAGCGCAAAAAGTCAGAAATTCCTTTTATTTTGGGGCAAAGAGCAGAAATTTCTTAAATTATGGTACAAAATTGAAGAAATTTATCTTATTTTGAAACAAAAAGGCAGAAAATTTCCCTTATTTTGAGGCAAAAGGCAGAAATTATTCTCAATTTGAGGTAAAATGCAGAAATTCCCTTTATTTTGGGGCTAAAAGGCAGAAATTCCCTGTATTTTGAAGCAAAATTGCAGAAATTCTCTTAATTTTCGGGCAAAAAGGCAGAAATTCTCCTTATTTTGGGGCAAAAAGACAGAAAATCTCCTTTTTCGGGAGCAAACAGTCAGAAATTCCCCTTATTTTGGGGCAAAATTGCAGAAATTTCCTTTACATTGGGGCAAAATTGCAGAAATTTCCCTTATTTTGGGGCAAAATTGCAGAAATTTCAGGTATTTGAGAAAAAAAAGGCAGAAATTTTTTTGGGGGGGCAAAAAGGCAGAAATTTTTTTTATTTTGGTACAAAATTGCAGAAATTTTTTTTATTTTGGGGCAAAAAGTCAGAAATTCCCCATATTTTGGGGCAAAAATGCAGAAATTCCCCTTATTTTGAGGTAATAAGGCTGAAATTCCCCTTATTTTGGGGCAAAAAGGCAGAAATTTCGTTTATTTTGGGGAAAAGGCAGAAATTGCACTTATTTTGAGTCAAAAAGGTGGAAAATCCCCTTATTTTGGGTCAAAAATGAAGAAATTTGCTTTTTTATGGCAAAAGGGTATACATTCCCTTTATTTTCGGGCAAAAAGGCAGAAATTCTTTGTATTTTGGAGCAAAATTGCAGAAATTCCCCTAATTTTTGGGCAAAAAGGCAGAAATTTTCCTTATTTTGGGGTAAAACTCCAGAAATTTCACTTATTTTGCGGCAAAGTGTCAGAAATTCCCCTTATTTTTGGCAAAAAATGCAGAAAATCCCCTTATTTTAGGGCAAAATTGCAGAAATTTCCCTTATTTGGGGACAAAAACAGAAATTCCCCTTATTTTGGGGCAAAATTGCAGAAATTTCCCTTATTATGGGGAAAAATTGCAGAAATTTCCCTTATTTTAGGGCAAAATTGCAGAAATTTCACTTATTTCAGAGAAAAAAAGAAAAAATTTTTCTTATTTTGGGGCAAAAAGGCAGAAATTCCCATTATTTTGGGGCAAAAAGGCAGAAATTCACCTTATTTTGGGGTAAAATTGCAGAAATTTTACATATTTCAGGGCAAAACGGCAGAAATTCCCCTTATTTTGGGGCAAAAAGGCAGAAATTTCCCTTATTTTGGGATAAAATTGCAGAAATTTCCCTTATTTGGGGGCAAAAAGGCAGAAAATCCACTTAATTTCGGGTAAAAAGGCAGAAATTTCTCGTATTTTGGAGCAAAATTGCAGAAACTCCCCTAATTTTGGGGCTAAAAGGCAGAATTTCCCTTTATTTTGGGGCAAAAATAGAGAAATTCTTTTTATTTTGGGGCAAAAATCAGAAATTTCCTTTATTTTGGGGCAAAATTTTAGAAATTTCTTTTATATTGTTACAGACTTGCAGAAATTTTTCTTATTTTGTGGCAAAAAGGCAGAAATTCCCCATATTTTGGTGCAAAAAGGCTGAAATTCCCCTTATTTTGAGGTAAAATCCTGAAATTCCCCATATTTTGGGGCAAAAAGGCAGAAATTCCCCTCATTTGGGGGCAAAAAGGCACAAATTTCCCTTATTTTCGGGCATAATTGCAGGAATTTCATTTATTTCAGGGCAAAAAGTCAGAAATTCCTTTTATTTTGGGGCAAAAACAGAAATTTCTTTTATTTTGATACAAAATTGTAGAAATTTTCCTTATTTTGGAACAAAAAGGCAAAAATTACCCATATTTTGGGGAAAAAGGCAGAAATTCCTTTTATTTTGAGGTAAAAAGGCTGAAATTCCCGTTATTTTGGGGCATAAAGGCAGAAATTCCCTTTACTTTCTGGCAAAAGGGCAGAAATTCCCGTTAATTGGGGCAGAAAAGCAGAAATTTTCCTTATTTAAGGGCAATAGGGCAGAAATTCCCCTTATTTGAAGGTAAAATGCTGAAATTCCCCTTATTTTCGGCAAAAAGGCAGAAATTCCTATTATTTTGGGGCAAAAGTGCAGAAATTTCTCTTATTTTGGGGCAAAAAGGCAGAAATTTCTTTTATTTTGGTACAAAATTGCAGAAATTTTCTTTATTTTGGGGCAAAATTGCAGAAATTTCCCTTATTTTGGGGCAAAATTGCAGAAATTTCACTTATTTCAGGGAAAAAGTGCAGAAATTTCTCTTATTTTGGGGCAAAAAGGCAGAGATTTGCCTTATTATGAGGTAAAATGCTGAAATTCCCCTTATTTTGGGGCAAAAATACAGAAATTCCCTTCATTTTGTGGCAAAAAGGCAGAAATTTCCCTTATTTTGGGGAAAAATTGCAGAAATTTCACTTATTTCAGGGCAAAATTCAAAAATTCCTTTTATTTTGGGGCAAAAAGAAAGAAATTTCGTTCATTTTTAGGTAAAAAGGCAGAAATTTCACTTATTTTAAGGGAAGAAGGCAGAAATTCCTCTTATTTTGGGGCAAAAATGAAGAAATTTCTCTTTTTTGTGGCAAAAGGTATACATTCCCCTGATTTTCGGGCAAAAAAGCAGAAATTCCCCCTATTTTGGAGCAGAATTGAAGAAAATCCCCTAATTGTGGGGCAAAAAGGCAGAAATTCCCTATATGTTGGGGCAAAAAGACAGAAATTCTCCTTATTTTGGGGCAAAACTCAGAAATTCCACTTATTTTGGGGCAAACTTCCAGAAATTTCCCTTATTTTGGGGCAAAATTGCAGAAATTTTACTTATTTTGGGGCACAATTGCAGAAATTTCACTTATTTCAGGTAAAAATGGCAGAAATTTTTCTTATTTTGGGGCAAAAAGGCAGAAATTCCTAATATTTTGTGGCAAAAATGCAGAAATTCCCCTTATTTTGAGGTAAAAAGGCTGAAATTCCCCTTATTTGGGGGCAAAAAGGCAGAAATTTCCCTTATCTTGGGGCAAAATTGCAAATATTTCACTAATTTCAGGGTAATAAATCAGAAATTTTCCTTATTTTGGGGCAAAAAACACAGAAATTCCCTTTGTTTTGGAAGGAAAATACAGAAATTCCACTTCTTTAGAGGCAAAAAGGCAGAAATTCCCCTTATTTTGAAGCAAAAATGAAGAAATTCCCCTAATTATTGGGCAAAAAGGCAGAAATTCCCTATATGTTGGGGCAAAAAGACAGAAATTCTCCTTATTTTGGGACAAAACTCAGAAATTCCACTTATTTTGGGGCAAAATTGCAGGAATTTACCTTATTTTGAGGCAAAATTGCAGAAATTTCCCTTATTTGGGGCAAAATTGCAGAAATTTCACTTATTTTCAGGTAAAAAGGCTGAAATATCCTTTATTTTGGGGCAAAAAGGAAGAAATTCCCCTTATTTTGGGGCAAAATTGCAGAAATTTTCCTTATTTTGGGGCAAAAAGGCTGAAATTCTTATTTTGAGGTAAAATGCTGAAATTCCCCATATTTTGGGGCAAAAGGCAAAACTTCTTTTTATTTTGGGGCAAAGAGGCACAAATTTCCCTTATTTTCGTGCAAAATTGCAGAAATTTCATTTATTTCAGGGCAAAAAGTCAGAAATTCCTTTTATTTTGGGGCAAAGAGCAGAAATTTCTTTTATTATGGTACAAAATTGAAGAAATTTTTCTTATTTTGAAACAAAAAGGCAGAAAATTCCCCTTATTTTGAGGCAAAAGGCAGAAATTATTATCAATTTGAGGTAAAATGCAGAAATTCCCTTTATTTTGGGGCTAAAAAACAGAAATTCCCTGTATTTTGAAGCAAAATTGCAGAAATTCTCATAATTTTCAGGCAAAAAGGCAGAAATTCTCCTTATTATGGGGCAAAAAGACAGAAAATCTCCTTTTTCGGGAGCAAACAGTCAGAAATTCCCCTTATTTTGGGGCAAAATTGCAGAAATTTCCTTTACATTGGGGCAAAATTGTAGAAATTTCCCTTATTTTGGGGCAAAATTGCAGAAATTTCACGTATTTCAGGGAAAAAAGGCAGAAATTTTTTGGGGGGGCAAAAAGGCAGAAATTTTTTTTATTTTGGTACAAAATTGCAGAAATTTTTCTTATTTTGGGGCAAAAAGTCAGAAATTCCCCATATTTTGGGGCAAAAAGGCAGAAATTCCCCTTATTTTGAGGTAAAAAGGCTGAAATTCCCCTTATTTTGGGGCAAAAAGACAGAAATTTCGTTTATTTTGGGGAAAAGGCAGAAATTGCACTTATTTTGAGTCAAAAAGGTGGAAATTCCCCTTATTTTGGGGCAAAAATGAAGAAATTTGCTTTTTTATGGCAAAAAGGTATACATTCCCTTTATTTTCGGGCAAAAAGGCAGAAATTCTTTGTATTTTGGAGCAAAATTGCAGAAATTCTCATAATTTTTGGGCAAAAAGGCAGAAATTCTCCTTATTTTGGGGCAAAAAGACAGAAAATCTCCTTTTTCGGGAGCAAACAGTCAGAAATTCCCCTTATTTTGGGGCAAAATTGCAGAAATTTTTTTTACATTGGGGCAAAATTGCAGAAATTTCCCTTATTTTGGGGCAAAATTGCAGAAATTTCAGGTATTTGAGAAAAAAAAGGCAGAAATTTTTTTGGGGGGGGCAAAAAGGCAGAAATTTTTTTTATTTTGGTACAAAATTGCAGAAATTTTTCTTATTTTGGGGCAAAAAGTCAGAAATTCCCCATATTTTGGGGCAAAAAGGCAGACATTCCCCTTATTTTGAGGTAATAAGGCTGAAATTCCCCTTATTTTGGGGCAAAAAGGCAGAAATTTCGTTTATTTTGGGGAAAAGGCAGAAATTGCACTTATTTTGAGTCAAAAAGGTGGAAAATCCCCTTATTTTGGGGCAAAAATGAAGAAATTTGCTTTTTTATGGCAAAAAGTTATACATTCCCTTTATTTTCGGGCAAAAAGGCAGAAATTCTTTGTATTTTGGAGCAAAATTGCAGAAATTCCCCTAATTTTTGGGCAAAAAGGCAGAAATTTTCCTTATTTTGGGGTAAAACTGCAGAAATTTCACTTATTTTGCGGCAAAATGTCAGAAATTCCCCTTATTTTTGGCAAAAAATGCAGAAAATCCCCTTATTTTAGGGCAAAATTGCAGAAATTTCCCTTATTTGGGGACAAAAACAGAAATTCCCCTTATTTTGGGGCAAAATTGCAGAAATTTCCCTTATTATGGGGAAAAATTGCAGAAATTTCCCTTATTTTAGGGCAAAATTGCAGAAATTTCACTTATTTCAGAGAAAAAAAGCAAAAATTTTTCTTATTTTGGAGCAAAAAGGCAGAAATTCCCATTATTTTGGGGCAAAAAGGCAGAAATTCACCTTATTTTGGGGTAAAATTGCAGAAATTTTACATATTTCAGGGCAAAACGGCAGAAATTCCCCATATTTTGGGGCAAAAGGCAAAACTTCTTTTTATTTTGGGGCAAAGAGGCACAAATTTCCCTTATTTTCGGGCAAAATTGCAGAAATTTCATTTATTTCAGGGCAAAAAGTCAGAAATTCCTTTTATTTTGGGGCAAAGAGCAGAAATTTCTTTTATTATGGTACAAAATTGAAGAAATTTTTCTTATTTTGAAACAAAAAGGCAGAAAATTCCTTTTATTTTGAGGCAAAAGGCAGAAATTATTATCAATTTGAGGTAAAATGCAGAAATTCCCTTTATTTTGGGGCTAAAAAACAGAAATTCCCTGTATTTTGAAGCAAAATTGCAGAAATTCTCATAATTTTCGGGCAAAAAGGCAGAAATTCTCCTTATTATGGGGCAAAAAGACAGAAAATCTCCTTTTTCGGGAGCAAACAGTCAGAAATTCCCCTTATTTTGGGGCAAAATTGCAGAAATTTCCTTTACATTGGGGCAAAATTGTAGAAATTTCCCTTATTTTGGGGCAAAATTGCAGAAATTTCACGTATTTCAGGGAAAAAAGGCAGAAATTTTTTTGGGGGGGCAAAAAGGCAGAAATTTTTTTTATTTTGGTACAAAATTGCAGAAATTTTTCTTATTTTGGGGCAAAAAGTCAGAAATTCCCCATATTTTGGGGCAAAAAGGCAGAAATTCCCCTTATTTTGAGGTAAAAAGGCTGAAATTCACCTTATTTTGGGGCAAAAAGACAGAAATTTCGTTTATTTTGGGGAAAAGGCAGAAATTGCACTTATTTTGAGTCAAAAAGGTGGAAATTCCCCTTATTTTGGGGCAAAAATGAAGAAATTTGCTTTTTTATGGCAAAAAGGTATACATTCCCTTTATTTTCGGGCAAAAAGGCAGAAATTCTTTGTATTTTGGAGCAAAATTGCAGAAATTCTCATAATTTTTGGGCAAAAAGGCAGAAATTCTCCTTATTTTGGGGCAAAAAGACAGAAAATCTCCTTTTTCGGGAGCAAACAGTCAGAAATTCCCCTTATTTTGGGGCAAAATTGCAGAAATTTTTTTTACATTGGGGCAAAATTGCAGAAATTTCCCTTATTTTGGGGCAAAATTGCAGAAATTTCAGGTATTTGAGAAAAAAAAAGGCAGAAATTTTTTTGGGGGGGCAAAAAGGCAGAAATTTTTTTTATTTTGGTACAAAATTGCAGAAATTTTTCTTATTTTGGGGCAAAAAGTCAGAAATTCCCCATATTTTGGGGCAAAAAGGCAGAAGTTCCCCTTATTTTGAGGTAATAAGGCTGAAATTCCCCTTATTTTGGGGCAAAAAGGCAGAAATTTCGTTTATTTTGGGGAAAAGGCAGAAATTGCACTTATTTTGAGTCAAAAAGGTGGAAAATCCCCTTATTTTGGGGCAAAAATGAAGAAATTTGCTTTTTTATGGCAAAAAGTTATACATTCCCTTTATTTTCGGGCAAAAAGGCAGAAATTCTTTGTATTTTGGAGCAAAATTGCAGAAATTCCCCTAATTTTTGGGCAAAAAGGCAGAAATTTTCCTTATTTTGGGGTAAAACTGCAGAAATTTCACTTATTTTGCGGCAAAATGTCAGAAATTCCCCTTATTTTTGGCAAAAAATGCAGAAAATCCTCTTATTTTAGGGCAAAATTGCAGAAATTTCCCTTATTTGGGGACAAAAACAGAAATTCCCCTTATTTTGGGGCAAAATTGCAGAAATTTCCCTTATTATGGGGAAAAATTGCAGAAATTTCCCTTATTTTAGGGCAAAATTGCAGAAATTTCACTTATTTCAGAGAAAAAAAGCAAAAATTTTTCTTATTTTGGGGCAAAAAGGCAGAAATTCCCATTATTTTGGGGCAAAAAGGCAGAAATTCACCTTATTTTGGGGTAAAATTGCAGAAATTTCACATATTTCAGGGCAAAACGGCAGAAATTCCCCTTATTTTGGGGCAAAAAGGCAGAAATTTCCCTTATTTTGGGATAAAATTGCAGAAATTTCCCTTATTTGGGGGCAAAAAGGCAGAAAATCCACTTAATTTCGGGTAAAAAGGCAGAAATTTCTCGTATTTTGGAGCAAAATTGCAGAAACTCCCCTAATTTTGGGGCTAAAAGGCAGAATTTCCCTTTATTTTGGGGCAAAAATAGAGAAATTCTTTTTATTTTGGGGCAAAAATCAGAAATTTCCTTTATTTTGGGGCAAAATTTTAGAAATTTCTTTTATATTGTTACAGACTTGCAGAAATTTTTCTTATTTTGTGGCAAAAAGGCAGAAATTCCCCATATTTTGGTGCAAAAAGGCTGAAATTCCCCTTATTTTGAGGTAAAATCCTGAAATTCCCCATATTTTGGGGCAAAAAGGCAGAAATTCCCCTCATTTGGGGGCAAAAAGGCACAAATTTCCCTTATTTTCGGGCATAATTGCAGGAATTTCATTTATTTCAGGGCAAAAAGTCAGAAATTCCTTTTATTTTCGGGCAAAAACAGAAATTTCTTTTATTTTGATACAAAATTGTAGAAATTTTCCTTATTTTGGAACAAAAAGGCAAAAATTACCCATATTTTGGGGAAAAAGGCAGAAATTCCTTTTATTTTGAGGTAAAAAGGCTGAAATTCCCGTTATTTTGGGGCATAAAGGCAGAAATTCCCTTTACTTTGGGGCAAAAAGGCAGAAATTCCCGTTAATTGGGGCAGAAAAGCAGAAATTTTCCTTATTTAAGGGCAATAGGGCAGAAATTCCCCTTATTTTGTGGCAAAAAGGCAGAAATTCCCCTTATTTGAAGGTAAAATGCTGAAATTCCCCTTATTTTCGGCAAAAAGGCAGAAATTCCTATTATTTTGGGGCAAAATTGCAGAAATTTCAATTATTTCTGGGCAAAAAGTCAGATATTTGCCTTATTTTGGGGCAAAAAGCAGAAATTCCCTTAATTTTGGGGCCAAAAACAGAAATTCCCCTTATTTTGGGGTAAAATTGCAGAAATTTCAAATATTTCAGGGCAAAAAGGCAGATATTTGCCTTATTTTGGGGCAAAAAGCAGAAATTCCCTTAATTTTGGGGCCAAAAACAGAAATTCCCCTTATTTTGGGGTAAAATTGCAGAAATTTCAAATATTTCAGAGCAAAAAGGCAGAAATTCCACTTTATTTTGGACAATAACGCAAATTTCCCGTATTTTAAAGCTAAATTTCAGAAATTCCCCTTATATTGGTGCAAAAATGGAGAAATTCCCTTTATTTTTGTGCAATAAGGCAGATTTCCCCGTATTTTGAAGCAAAATTGCACATATTTCCCTAATTTTGAAGGAAAATGCAGAAATTCACATTATTTTGGAACAAAAAGACAGAAATTCTCCTTATTTCAGGGCAAAAAGTCAGAAATTCCCCTTATTTTGGGGTAAAATTGCAGAAATTTTCTTTATTTTGGGGCAAAATTGCAGAAATTTCCCTTATTTTGGGGCAAAATTGCAGAAATTTCACTTATTTCAGGAAAAAAGTGCAGAAATTTCTCTTATTTTGGGGCAAAAAGGCAGAAATTTCTTTTATTTTGGTACAAAATTGCAGAAATTTTCTTTATTTTGGGGCAAAAATGAAGAAATTCCCCATATTTTGGGGCAAAAAGGCAGAGATTCGCCTTATTATGAGGTAAAATGCTGAAATTCCCCTTATTTTGGGGCAAAAATACAGAAATTCCCTTTATTTTGTGGCAAAAAGGCAGAAATTTCCCTTATTTTGGGGCAAAATTGCAGAAATTTCACTTATTTCAGGGCAAAATTCAAAAATTCCTTTTATTTTTGGGCAAAAAGACAGAAATTTTGTTTATTTTTGGGTAAAAAGGCAGAAATTTCACTTATTGTGAGGTAAGAAAGCAGAAATTCCTCTTATTTTGGGGCAAAAATGAAGAAATTTCCCTTTTTTTGTGGCAAAAGGTATATATTCTCCTTATTTTCGGGCAAAAAAGCAGAAATATCCCGTTTTTTGGAGCACAATTGCAGAAAATCCCCTAATTGTGGGTCAAAAAGGCAGAAATTCCCTATATGTTGGGGCAAAAAGACAGAAATTCTCCTTATTTTGGGGCAAGACTCAGAAATTCCACTTATTTTGGGGCAAAATTCCAGAAATTCCCCTTATTTTGAGGTAAAAAGGCTGAAATTCCCCTTATTTGGGGGCAAAAATGCAGAAATGTCCCTAATTTTGGGGCAAAATTGCAGAAATTCCATTTCTTTTGGTGCAAAATTCCCAAAATTTCCCTTATTTTGGGGCAAAATTGCAGAAATTTTACTTATTTAGGGGCAAAATTGCAGAAATTTCTTTTTTTTCATGGAAAATAGGCCGAAATTTTCCATTTTTGGGAGCAAAAAAACAGAAATTCCTAATATTTTGTGGCAAAAATGCAGAAATTTCCCTTATTTTGAGGTAAAAAGTCTGAAATTCCCCTTATTTGGGGGCAAAAATGCAGAAATTTCTCTTATACTGGGGCAAAATTGCAGAAATTTCACTTATTTCAGGGTAATAAATCAGAAATTTTCCTTATTTTGGGGCAAAAAATACAGAAATTCCATTTGTATGGGGGGGAAAAGACAGAAATCCATTTATTTAGACGCAAAAAAGCAGAAATTCCCCTTATTTTGAAGCAAAATTGCAGAAATTTCCCTTTTTATAGCAAAAAGGTATGCATTCTTCTTATTTTCAGGCAAAAAGTCAGAAATTTCCCGTATTTTGGAGTAAAATTGCAAACATTTCACTTATTTCAGGGTAATGTCAGAAATTTTCCTTATTTTGGGACAAAAAGGACAGAAATTCCCTTTGTTTTGGAAGGAAAATACAGAAATTCCACTTCTTTTGAGGCAAAAAGGCAGAAATTCCCCTTATTTTGAAGCAAAAATGAAGAAATTCCCCTAATTGTTGGGCAAAAAGACAGAAATTCTCCTTATTTTGGGGCAAAACTCAGAAATTCCACATATTTTGGGACAAAATTGCAGGAATTTACCTTATTTTGAGGCAAAATTGCAGAAATTTCCCTTATTTGGGGCAAAATTGCAGAAATTTCATTTATTTCAGGGCAAAAAGTCAGAAATTCCTTTTATTTTGGGGCAAAGAGCAGAAATTTCTTTTATTATGGTACAAAATTGAAGAAATTTTTCTTATTTTGAAACAAAAAGGCAGAAAATTCCTTTTATTTTGAGGCAAAAGGCAGAAATTATTATCAATTTGAGGTAAAATGCAGAAATTCCCTTTATTTTGGGGCTAAAAAACAGAAATTCCCTGTATTTTGAAGCAAAATTGCAGAAATTCTCATAATTTTCGGGCAAAAAGGCAGAAATTCTCCTTATTATGGGGCAAAAAGACAGAAAATCTCCTTTTTCGGGAGCAAACAGTCAGAAATTCCCCTTATTTTGGGGCAAAATTGCAGAAATTTCCTTTACATTGGGGCAAAATTGTAGAAATTTCCCTTATTTTGGGGCAAAATTGCAGAAATTTCACGTATTTCAGGGAAAAAAGGCAGAAATTTTTTTGGGGGGGCAAAAAGGCAGAAATTTTTTTTATTTTGGTACAAAATTGCAGAAATTTTTCTTATTTTGGGGCAAAAAGTCAGAAATTCCCCATATTTTGGGGCAAAAAGGCAGAAATTCCCCTTATTTTGAGGTAAAAAGGCTGAAATTCCCCTTATTTTGGGGCAAAAAGACAGAAATTTCGTTTATTTTGGGGAAAAGGCAGAAATTGCACTTATTTTGAGTCAAAAAGGTGGAAATTCCCCTTATTTTGGGGCAAAAATGAAGAAATTTGCTTTTTTATGGCAAAAAGGTATACATTCCCTTTATTTTCGGGCAAAAAGGCAGAAATTCTTTGTATTTTGGAGCAAAATTGCAGAAATTCTCATAATTTTTGGGCAAAAAGGCAGAAATTCTCCTTATTTTGGGGCAAAAAGACAGAAAATCTCCTTTTTCGGGAGCAAACAGTCAGAAATTCCCCTTATTTTGGGGCAAAATTGCAGAAATTTTTTTTACATTGGGGCAAAATTGCAGAAATTTCCCTTATTTTGGGGCAAAATTGCAGAAATTTCAGGTATTTGAGAAAAAAAAGGCAGAAATTTTTTTGGGGGGGCAAAAAGGCAGAAATTTTTTTTATTTTGGTACAAAATTGCAGAAATTTTTCTTATTTTGGGGCAAAAAGTCAGAAATTCCCCATATTTTGGGGCAAAAAGGCAGAAATTCCCCTTATTTTGAGGTAATAAGGCTGAAATTCCCCTTATTTTGGGGCAAAAAGGCAGAAATTTCGTTTATTTTGGGGAAAAGGCAGAAATTGCACTTATTTTGAGTCAAAAAGGTGGAAAATCCCCTTATTTTGGGGCAAAAATGAAGAAATTTGCTTTTTTATGGCAAAAAGTTATACATTCCCTTTATTTTCGGGCAAAAAGGCAGAAATTCTTTGTATTTTGGAGCAAAATTGCAGAAATTCCCCTAATTTTTGGGCAAAAAGGCAGAAATTTTCCTTATTTTGGGGTAAAACTGCAGAAATTTCACTTATTTTGCGGCAAAATGTCAGAAATTCCCCTTATTTTTGGCAAAAAATGCAGAAAATCCCCTTATTTTAGGGCAAAATTGCAGAAATTTCCCTTATTTGGGGACAAAAACAGAAATTCCCCTTATTTTGGGGCAAAATTGCAGAAATTTCCCTTATTATGGGGAAAAATTGCAGAAATTTCCCTTATTTTAGGGCAAAATTGCAGAAATTTCACTTATTTCAGAGAAAAAAAGCAAAAATTTTTCTTATTTTGGGGCAAAAAGGCAGAAATTCCCATTATTTTGGGGCAAAAAGGCAGAAATTCACCTTATTTTGGGGTAAAATTGCAGAAATTTCACATATTTCAGGGCAAAACGGCAGAAATTCCCCTTATTTTGGGGCAAAAAGGCAGAAATTTCCCTTATTTTGGGATAAAATTGCAGAAATTTCCCTTATTTGGGGGCAAAAAGGCAGAAAATCCACTTAATTTCGGGTAAAAAGGCAGAAATTTCTCGTATTTTGGAGCAAAATTGCAGAAACTCCCCTAATTTTGGGGCTAAAAGGCAGAATTTCCCTTTATTTTGGGGCAAAAATAGAGAAATTCTTTTTATTTTGGGGCAAAAATCAGAAATTTCCTTTATTTTGGGGCAAAATTTTAGAAATTTCTTTTATATTGTTACAGACTTGCAGAAATTTTTCTTATTTTGTGGCAAAAAGGCAGAAATTCCCCATATTTTGGTGCAAAAAGGCTGAAATTCCCCTTATTTTGAGGTAAAATCCTGAAATTCCCCATATTTTGGGGCAAAAAGGCAGAAATTCCCCTCATTTGGGGGCAAAAAGGCACAAATTTCCCTTATTTTCGGGCATAATTGCAGGAATTTCATTTATTTCAGGGCAAAAAGTCAGAAATTCCTTTTATTTTCGGGCAAAAACAGAAATTTCTTTTATTTTGATACAAAATTGTAGAAATTTTCCTTATTTTGGAACAAAAAGGCAAAAATTACCCATATTTTGGGGAAAAAGGCAGAAATTCCTTTTATTTTGAGGTAAAAAGGCTGAAATTCCCGTTATTTTGGGGCATAAAGGCAGAAATTCCCTTTACTTTGGGGCAAAAAGGCAGAAATTCCCGTTAATTGGGGCAGAAAAGCAGAAATTTTCCTTATTTAAGGGCAATAGGGCAGAAATTCCCCTTATTTTGTGGCAAAAAGGCAGAAATTCCCCTTATTTGAAGGTAAAATGCTGAAATTCCCCTTATTTTCGGCAAAAAGGCAGAAATTCCTATTATTTTGGGGCAAAATTGCAGAAATTTCAATTATTTCTGGGCAAAAAGTCAGATATTTGCCTTATTTTGGGGCAAAAAGCAGAAATTCCCTTAATTTTGGGGCCAAAAACAGAAATTCCCCTTATTTTGGGGTAAAATTGCAGAAATTTCAAATATTTCAGGGCAAAAAGGCAGATATTTGCCTTATTTTGGGGCAAAAAGCAGAAATTCCCTTAATTTTGGGGCCAAAAACAGAAATTCCCCTTATTTTGGGGTAAAATTGCAGAAATTTCAAATATTTCAGAGCAAAAAGGCAGAAATTCCACTTTATTTTGGACAATAACGCAAATTTCCCGTATTTTAAAGCTAAATTTCAGAAATTCCCCTTATATTGGTGCAAAAATGGAGAAATTCCCTTTATTTTTGTGCAATAAGGCAGATTTCCCCGTATTTTGAAGCAAAATTGCACATATTTCCCTAATTTTGAAGGAAAATGCAGAAATTCACATTATTTTGGAACAAAAAGACAGAAATTCTCCTTATTTCAGGGCAAAAAGTCAGAAATTCCCCTTATTTTGGGGTAAAATTGCAGAAATTTTCTTTATTTTGGGGCAAAATTGCAGAAATTTCCCTTATTTTGGGGCAAAATTGCAGAAATTTCACTTATTTCAGGAAAAAAGTGCAGAAATTTCTCTTATTTTGGGGCAAAAAGGCAGAAATTTCTTTTATTTTGGTACAAAATTGCAGAAATTTTCTTTATTTTGGGGCAAAAATGAAGAAATTCCCCATATTTTGGGGCAAAAAGGCAGAGATTCGCCTTATTATGAGGTAAAATGCTGAAATTCCCCTTATTTTGGGGCAAAAATACAGAAATTCCCTTTATTTTGTGGCAAAAAGGCAGAAATTTCCCTTATTTTGGGGCAAAATTGCAGAAATTTCACTTATTTCAGGGCAAAATTCAAAAATTCCTTTTATTTTTGGGCAAAAAGACAGAAATTTTGTTTATTTTTGGGTAAAAAGGCAGAAATTTCACTTATTGTGAGGTAAGAAAGCAGAAATTCCTCTTATTTTGGGGCAAAAATGAAGAAATTTCCCTTTTTTTGTGGCAAAAGGTATATATTCTCCTTATTTTCGGGCAAAAAAGCAGAAATATCCCGTTTTTTGGAGCACAATTGCAGAAAATCCCCTAATTGTGGGTCAAAAAGGCAGAAATTCCCTATATGTTGGGGCAAAAAGACAGAAATTCTCCTTATTTTGGGGCAAGACTCAGAAATTCCACTTATTTTGGGGCAAAATTCCAGAAATTCCCCTTATTTTGAGGTAAAAAGGCTGAAATTCCCCTTATTTGGGGGCAAAAATGCAGAAATGTCCCTAATTTTGGGGCAAAATTGCAGAAATTCCATTTCTTTTGGTGCAAAATTCCCAAAATTTCCCTTATTTTGGGGCAAAATTGCAGAAATTTTACTTATTTAGGGGCAAAATTGCAGAAATTTCATTTTTTTCAGGGAAAATAGGCCGAAATTTTCCATTTTTGGGAGCAAAAAAACAGAAATTCCTAATATTTTGTGGCAAAAATGCAGAAATTTCCCTTATTTTGAGGTAAAAAGGCTGAAATTCCCCTTATTTGGGGGCAAAAATGCAGAAATTTCTCTTATACTGGGGCAAAATTGCAGAAATTTCACTTATTTCAGGGTAATAAATCAGAAATTTTCCTTATTTTGGGGCAAAAAATACAGAAATTCCATTTGTATGGGGGGGAAAAGACAGAAATCCATTTATTTAGACGCAAAAAAGCAGAAATTCCCCTTATTTTGAAGCAAAATTGCAGAAATTTCCCTTTTTATAGCAAAAAGGTATGCATTCTTCTTATTTTCAGGCAAAAAGGCAGAAATTTCCCGTATTTTGGAGTAAAATTGCAAACATTTCACTTATTTCAGGGTAATGTCAGAAATTTTCCTTATTTTGGGACAAAAAGGACAGAAATTCCCTTTGTTTTGGAAGGAAAATACAGAAATTCCACTTCTTTTGAGGCAAAAAGGCAGAAATTCCCCTTATTTTGAAGCAAAAATGAAGAAATTCCCCTAATTGTTGGGCAAAAAGACAGAAATTCTCCTTATTTTGGGGCAAAACTCAGAAATTCCACATATTTTGGGACAAAATTGCAGGAATTTACCTTATTTTGAGGCAAAATTGCAGAAATTTCCCTTATTTGGGGCAAAATTGCAGAAATTTCATTTATTTCAGGGCAAAAAGTCAGAAATTCCTTTTATTTTGGGGCAAAGAGCAGAAATTTCTTTTATTATGGTACAAAATTGAAGAAATTTTTCTTATTTTGAAACAAAAAGGCAGAAAATTCCTTTTATTTTGAGGCAAAAGGCAGAAATTATTATCAATTTGAGGTAAAATGCAGAAATTCCCTTTATTTTGGGGCTAAAAAACAGAAATTCCCTGTATTTTGAAGCAAAATTGCAGAAATTCTCATAATTTTCGGGCAAAAAGGCAGAAATTCTCCTTATTATGGGGCAAAAAGACAGAAAATCTCCTTTTTCGGGAGCAAACAGTCAGAAATTCCCCTTATTTTGGGGCAAAATTGCAGAAATTTCCTTTACATTGGGGCAAAATTGTAGAAATTTCCCTTATTTTGGGGCAAAATTGCAGAAATTTCACGTATTTCAGGGAAAAAAGGCAGAAATTTTTTTGGGGGGGCAAAAAGGCAGAAATTTTTTTTATTTTGGTACAAAATTGCAGAAATTTTTCTTATTTTGGGGCAAAAAGTCAGAAATTCCCCATATTTTGGGGCAAAAAGGCAGAAATTCCCCTTATTTTGAGGTAAAAAGGCTGAAATTCCCCTTATTTTGGGGCAAAAAGACAGAAATTTCGTTTATTTTGGGGAAAAGGCAGAAATTGCACTTATTTTGAGTCAAAAAGGTGGAAATTCCCCTTATTTTGGGGCAAAAATGAAGAAATTTGCTTTTTTATGGCAAAAAGGTATACATTCCCTTTATTTTCGGGCAAAAAGGCAGAAATTCTTTGTATTTTGGAGCAAAATTGCAGAAATTCTCATAATTTTTGGGCAAAAAGGCAGAAATTCTCCTTATTTTGGGGCAAAAAGACAGAAAATCTCCTTTTTCGGGAGCAAACAGTCAGAAATTCCCCTTATTTTGGGGCAAAATTGCAGAAATTTTTTTTACATTGGGGCAAAATTGCAGAAATTTCCCTTATTTTGGGGCAAAATTGCAGAAATTTCAGGTATTTGAGAAAAAAAAGGCAGAAATTTTTTTGGGGGGGCAAAAAGGCAGAAATTTTTTTTATTTTGGTACAAAATTGCAGAAATTTTTCTTATTTTGGGGCAAAAAGTCAGAAATTCCCCATATTTTGGGGCAAAAAGGCAGAAATTCCCCTTATTTTGAGGTAATAAGGCTGAAATTCCCCTTATTTTGGGGCAAAAAGGCAGAAATTTCGTTTATTTTGGGGAAAAGGCAGAAATTGCACTTATTTTGAGTCAAAAAGGTGGAAAATCCCCTTATTTTGGGGCAAAAATGAAGAAATTTGCTTTTTTATGGCAAAAAGTTATACATTCCCTTTATTTTCGGGCAAAAAGGCAGAAATTCTTTGTATTTTGGAGCAAAATTGCAGAAATTCCCCTAATTTTTGGGCAAAAAGGCAGAAATTTTCCTTATTTTGGGGTAAAACTGCAGAAATTTCACTTATTTTGCGGCAAAATGTCAGAAATTCCCCTTATTTTTGGCAAAAAATGCAGAAAATCCCCTTATTTTAGGGCAAAATTGCAGAAATTTCCCTTATTTGGGGACAAAAACAGAAATTCCCCTTATTTTGGGGCAAAATTGCAGAAATTTCCCTTATTATGGGGAAAAATTGCAGAAATTTCCCTTATTTTAGGGCAAAATTGCAGAAATTTCACTTATTTCAGAGAAAAAAAGCAAAAATTTTTCTTATTTTGGGGCAAAAAGGCAGAAATTCCCATTATTTTGGGGCAAAAAGGCAGAAATTCACCTTATTTTGGGGTAAAATTGCAGAAATTTCACATATTTCAGGGCAAAACGGCAGAAATTCCCCTTATTTTGGGGCAAAAAGGCAGAAATTTCCCTTATTTTGGGATAAAATTGCAGAAATTTCCCTTATTTGGGGGCAAAAAGGCAGAAAATCCACTTAATTTCGGGTAAAAAGGCAGAAATTTCTCGTATTTTGGAGCAAAATTGCAGAAACTCCCCTAATTTTGGGGCTAAAAGGCAGAATTTCCCTTTATTTTGGGGCAAAAATAGAGAAATTCTTTTTATTTTGGGGCAAAAATCAGAAATTTCCTTTATTTTGGGGCAAAATTTTAGAAATTTCTTTTATATTGTTACAGACTTGCAGAAATTTTTCTTATTTTGTGGCAAAAAGGCAGAAATTCCCCATATTTTGGTGCAAAAAGGCTGAAATTCCCCTTATTTTGAGGTAAAATCCTGAAATTCCCCATATTTTGGGGCAAAAAGGCAGAAATTCCCCTCATTTGGGGGCAAAAAGGCACAAATTTCCCTTATTTTCGGGCATAATTGCAGGAATTTCATTTATTTCAGGGCAAAAAGTCAGAAATTCCTTTTATTTTCGGGCAAAAACAGAAATTTCTTTTATTTTGATACAAAATTGTAGAAATTTTCCTTATTTTGGAACAAAAAGGCAAAAATTACCCATATTTTGGGGAAAAAGGCAGAAATTCCTTTTATTTTGAGGTAAAAAGGCTGAAATTCCCGTTATTTTGGGGCATAAAGGCAGAAATTCCCTTTACTTTGGGGCAAAAAGGCAGAAATTCCCGTTAATTGGGGCAGAAAAGCAGAAATTTTCCTTATTTAAGGGCAATAGGGCAGAAATTCCCCTTATTTTGTGGCAAAAAGGCAGAAATTCCCCTTATTTGAAGGTAAAATGCTGAAATTCCCCTTATTTTCGGCAAAAAGGCAGAAATTCCTATTATTTTGGGGCAAAATTGCAGAAATTTCAATTATTTCTGGGCAAAAAGTCAGATATTTGCCTTATTTTGGGGCAAAAAGCAGAAATTCCCTTAATTTTGGGGCCAAAAACAGAAATTCCCCTTATTTTGGGGTAAAATTGCAGAAATTTCAAATATTTCAGGGCAAAAAGGCAGATATTTGCCTTATTTTGGGGCAAAAAGCAGAAATTCCCTTAATTTTGGGGCCAAAAACAGAAATTCCCCTTATTTTGGGGTAAAATTGCAGAAATTTCAAATATTTCAGAGCAAAAAGGCAGAAATTCCACTTTATTTTGGACAATAACGCAAATTTCCCGTATTTTAAAGCTAAATTTCAGAAATTCCCCTTATATTGGTGCAAAAATGGAGAAATTCCCTTTATTTTTGTGCAATAAGGCAGATTTCCCCGTATTTTGAAGCAAAATTGCACATATTTCCCTAATTTTGAAGGAAAATGCAGAAATTCACATTATTTTGGAACAAAAAGACAGAAATTCTCCTTATTTCAGGGCAAAAAGTCAGAAATTCCCCTTATTTTGGGGTAAAATTGCAGAAATTTTCTTTATTTTGGGGCAAAATTGCAGAAATTTCCCTTATTTTGGGGCAAAATTGCAGAAATTTCACTTATTTCAGGAAAAAAGTGCAGAAATTTCTCTTATTTTGGGGCAAAAAGGCAGAAATTTCTTTTATTTTGGTACAAAATTGCAGAAATTTTCTTTATTTTGGGGCAAAAATGAAGAAATTCCCCATATTTTGGGGCAAAAAGGCAGAGATTCGCCTTATTATGAGGTAAAATGCTGAAATTCCCCTTATTTTGGGGCAAAAATACAGAAATTCCCTTTATTTTGTGGCAAAAAGGCAGAAATTTCCCTTATTTTGGGGCAAAATTGCAGAAATTTCACTTATTTCAGGGCAAAATTCAAAAATTCCTTTTATTTTTGGGCAAAAAGACAGAAATTTTGTTTATTTTTGGGTAAAAAGGCAGAAATTTCACTTATTGTGAGGTAAGAAAGCAGAAATTCCTCTTATTTTGGGGCAAAAATGAAGAAATTTCCCTTTTTTTGTGGCAAAAGGTATATATTCTCCTTATTTTCGGGCAAAAAAGCAGAAATATCCCGTTTTTTGGAGCACAATTGCAGAAAATCCCCTAATTGTGGGTCAAAAAGGCAGAAATTCCCTATATGTTGGGGCAAAAAGACAGAAATTCTCCTTATTTTGGGGCAAGACTCAGAAATTCCACTTATTTTGGGGCAAAATTCCAGAAATTCCCCTTATTTTGAGGTAAAAAGGCTGAAATTCCCCTTATTTGGGGGCAAAAATGCAGAAATGTCCCTAATTTTGGGGCAAAATTGCAGAAATTCCATTTCTTTTGGTGCAAAATTCCCAAAATTTCCCTTATTTTGGGGCAAAATTGCAGAAATTTTACTTATTTAGGGGCAAAATTGCAGAAATTTCATTTTTTTCAGGGAAAATAGGCCGAAATTTTCCATTTTTGGGAGCAAAAAAACAGAAATTCCTAATATTTTGTGGCAAAAATGCAGAAATTTCCCTTATTTTGAGGTAAAAAGGCTGAAATTCCCCTTATTTGGGGGCAAAAATGCAGAAATTTCTCTTATACTGGGGCAAAATTGCAGAAATTTCACTTATTTCAGGGTAATAAATCAGAAATTTTCCTTATTTTGGGGCAAAAAATACAGAAATTCCATTTGTATGGGGGGGAAAAGACAGAAATCCATTTATTTAGACGCAAAAAAGCAGAAATTCCCCTTATTTTGAAGCAAAATTGCAGAAATTTCCCTTTTTATAGCAAAAAGGTATGCATTCTTCTTATTTTCAGGCAAAAAGGCAGAAATTTCCCGTATTTTGGAGTAAAATTGCAAACATTTCACTTATTTCAGGGTAATGTCAGAAATTTTCCTTATTTTGGGACAAAAAGGACAGAAATTCCCTTTGTTTTGGAAGGAAAATACAGAAATTCCACTTCTTTTGAGGCAAAAAGGCAGAAATTCCCCTTATTTTGAAGCAAAAATGAAGAAATTCCCCTAATTGTTGGGCAAAAAGACAGAAATTCTCCTTATTTTGGGGCAAAACTCAGAAATTCCACATATTTTGGGACAAAATTGCAGGAATTTACCTTATTTTGAGGCAAAATTGCAGAAATTTCCCTTATTTGGGGCAAAATTGCAGAAATTTCATTTATTTCAGGGCAAAAAGTCAGAAATTCCTTTTATTTTGGGGCAAAGAGCAGAAATTTCTTTTATTATGGTACAAAATTGAAGAAATTTTTCTTATTTTGAAACAAAAAGGCAGAAAATTCCTTTTATTTTGAGGCAAAAGGCAGAAATTATTATCAATTTGAGGTAAAATGCAGAAATTCCCTTTATTTTGGGGCTAAAAAACAGAAATTCCCTGTATTTTGAAGCAAAATTGCAGAAATTCTCATAATTTTCGGGCAAAAAGGCAGAAATTCTCCTTATTATGGGGCAAAAAGACAGAAAATCTCCTTTTTCGGGAGCAAACAGTCAGAAATTCCCCTTATTTTGGGGCAAAATTGCAGAAATTTCCTTTACATTGGGGCAAAATTGTAGAAATTTCCCTTATTTTGGGGCAAAATTGCAGAAATTTCACGTATTTCAGGGAAAAAAGGCAGAAATTTTTTTGGGGGGGCAAAAAGGCAGAAATTTTTTTTATTTTGGTACAAAATTGCAGAAATTTTTCTTATTTTGGGGCAAAAAGTCAGAAATTCCCCATATTTTGGGGCAAAAAGGCAGAAATTCCCCTTATTTTGAGGTAAAAAGGCTGAAATTCCCCTTATTTTGGGGCAAAAAGACAGAAATTTCGTTTATTTTGGGGAAAAGGCAGAAATTGCACTTATTTTGAGTCAAAAAGGTGGAAATTCCCCTTATTTTGGGGCAAAAATGAAGAAATTTGCTTTTTTATGGCAAAAAGGTATACATTCCCTTTATTTTCGGGCAAAAAGGCAGAAATTCTTTGTATTTTGGAGCAAAATTGCAGAAATTCTCATAATTTTTGGGCAAAAAGGCAGAAATTCTCCTTATTTTGGGGCAAAAAGACAGAAAATCTCCTTTTTCGGGAGCAAACAGTCAGAAATTCCCCTTATTTTGGGGCAAAATTGCAGAAATTTTTTTTACATTGGGGCAAAATTGCAGAAATTTCCCTTATTTTGGGGCAAAATTGCAGAAATTTCAGGTATTTGAGAAAAAAAAGGCAGAAATTTTTTTGGGGGGGCAAAAAGGCAGAAATTTTTTTTATTTTGGTACAAAATTGCAGAAATTTTTCTTATTTTGGGGCAAAAAGTCAGAAATTCCCCATATTTTGGGGCAAAAAGGCAGAAATTCCCCTTATTTTGAGGTAATAAGGCTGAAATTCCCCTTATTTTGGGGCAAAAAGGCAGAAATTTCGTTTATTTTGGGGAAAAGGCAGAAATTGCACTTATTTTGAGTCAAAAAGGTGGAAAATCCCCTTATTTTGGGGCAAAAATGAAGAAATTTGCTTTTTTATGGCAAAAAGTTATACATTCCCTTTATTTTCGGGCAAAAAGGCAGAAATTCTTTGTATTTTGGAGCAAAATTGCAGAAATTCCCCTAATTTTTGGGCAAAAAGGCAGAAATTTTCCTTATTTTGGGGTAAAACTGCAGAAATTTCACTTATTTTGCGGCAAAATGTCAGAAATTCCCCTTATTTTTGGCAAAAAAATGCAGAAAATCCCCTTATTTTAGGGCAAAATTGCAGAAATTTCCCTTATTTGGGGACAAAAACAGAAATTCCCCTTATTTTGGGGCAAAATTGCAGAAATTTCCCTTATTATGGGGAAAAATTGCAGAAATTTCCCTTATTTTAGGGCAAAATTGCAGAAATTTCACTTATTTCAGAGAAAAAAAGCAAAAATTTTTCTTATTTTGGGGCAAAAAGGCAGAAATTCCCATTATTTTGGGGCAAAAAGGCAGAAATTCACCTTATTTTGGGGTAAAATTGCAGAAATTTCACATATTTCAGGGCAAAACGGCAGAAATTCCCCTTATTTTGGGGCAAAAAGGCAGAAATTTCCCTTATTTTGGGATAAAATTGCAGAAATTTCCCTTATTTGGGGGCAAAAAGGCAGAAAATCCACTTAATTTCGGGTAAAAAGGCAGAAATTTCTCGTATTTTGGAGCAAAATTGCAGAAACTCCCCTAATTTTGGGGCTAAAAGGCAGAATTTCCCTTTATTTTGGGGCAAAAATAGAGAAATTCTTTTTATTTTGGGGCAAAAATCAGAAATTTCCTTTATTTTGGGGCAAAATTTTAGAAATTTCTTTTATATTGTTACAGACTTGCAGAAATTTTTCTTATTTTGTGGCAAAAAGGCAGAAATTCCCCATATTTTGGTGCAAAAAGGCTGAAATTCCCCTTATTTTGAGGTAAAATCCTGAAATTCCCCATATTTTGGGGCAAAAAGGCAGAAATTCCCCTCATTTGGGGGCAAAAAGGCACAAATTTCCCTTATTTTCGGGCATAATTGCAGGAATTTCATTTATTTCAGGGCAAAAAGTCAGAAATTCCTTTTATTTTCGGGCAAAAACAGAAATTTCTTTTATTTTGATACAAAATTGTAGAAATTTTCCTTATTTTGGAACAAAAAGGCAAAAATTACCCATATTTTGGGGAAAAAGGCAGAAATTCCTTTTATTTTGAGGTAAAAAGGCTGAAATTCCCGTTATTTTGGGGCATAAAGGCAGAAATTCCCTTTACTTTGGGGCAAAAAGGCAGAAATTCCCGTTAATTGGGGCAGAAAAGCAGAAATTTTCCTTATTTAAGGGCAATAGGGCAGAAATTCCCCTTATTTTGTGGCAAAAAGGCAGAAATTCCCCTTATTTGAAGGTAAAATGCTGAAATTCCCCTTATTTTCGGCAAAAAGGCAGAAATTCCTATTATTTTGGGGCAAAATTGCAGAAATTTCAATTATTTCTGGGCAAAAAGTCAGATATTTGCCTTATTTTGGGGCAAAAAGCAGAAATTCCCTTAATTTTGGGGCCAAAAACAGAAATTCCCCTTATTTTGGGGTAAAATTGCAGAAATTTCAAATATTTCAGGGCAAAAAGGCAGATATTTGCCTTATTTTGGGGCAAAAAGCAGAAATTCCCTTAATTTTGGGGCCAAAAACAGAAATTCCCCTTATTTTGGGGTAAAATTGCAGAAATTTCAAATATTTCAGAGCAAAAAGGCAGAAATTCCACTTTATTTTGGACAATAACGCAAATTTCCCGTATTTTAAAGCTAAATTTCAGAAATTCCCCTTATATTGGTGCAAAAATGGAGAAATTCCCTTTATTTTTGTGCAATAAGGCAGATTTCCCCGTATTTTGAAGCAAAATTGCACATATTTCCCTAATTTTGAAGGAAAATGCAGAAATTCACATTATTTTGGAACAAAAAGACAGAAATTCTCCTTATTTCAGGGCAAAAAGTCAGAAATTCCCCTTATTTTGGGGTAAAATTGCAGAAATTTTCTTTATTTTGGGGCAAAATTGCAGAAATTTCCCTTATTTTGGGGCAAAATTGCAGAAATTTCACTTATTTCAGGAAAAAAGTGCAGAAATTTCTCTTATTTTGGGGCAAAAAGGCAGAAATTTCTTTTATTTTGGTACAAAATTGCAGAAATTTTCTTTATTTTGGGGCAAAAATGAAGAAATTCCCCATATTTTGGGGCAAAAAGGCAGAGATTCGCCTTATTATGAGGTAAAATGCTGAAATTCCCCTTATTTTGGGGCAAAAATACAGAAATTCCCTTTATTTTGTGGCAAAAAGGCAGAAATTTCCCTTATTTTGGGGCAAAATTGCAGAAATTTCACTTATTTCAGGGCAAAATTCAAAAATTCCTTTTATTTTTGGGCAAAAAGACAGAAATTTTGTTTATTTTTGGGTAAAAAGGCAGAAATTTCACTTATTGTGAGGTAAGAAAGCAGAAATTCCTCTTATTTTGGGGCAAAAATGAAGAAATTTCCCTTTTTTTGTGGCAAAAGGTATATATTCTCCTTATTTTCGGGCAAAAAAGCAGAAATATCCCGTTTTTTGGAGCACAATTGCAGAAAATCCCCTAATTGTGGGTCAAAAAGGCAGAAATTCCCTATATGTTGGGGCAAAAAGACAGAAATTCTCCTTATTTTGGGGCAAGACTCAGAAATTCCACTTATTTTGGGGCAAAATTCCAGAAATTCCCCTTATTTTGAGGTAAAAAGGCTGAAATTCCCCTTATTTGGGGGCAAAAATGCAGAAATGTCCCTAATTTTGGGGCAAAATTGCAGAAATTCCATTTCTTTTGGTGCAAAATTCCCAAAATTTCCCTTATTTTGGGGCAAAATTGCAGAAATTTTACTTATTTAGGGGCAAAATTGCAGAAATTTCATTTTTTTCAGGGAAAATAGGCCGAAATTTTCCATTTTTGGGAGCAAAAAAACAGAAATTCCTAATATTTTGTGGCAAAAATGCAGAAATTTCCCTTATTTTGAGGTAAAAAGGCTGAAATTCCCCTTATTTGGGGGCAAAAATGCAGAAATTTCTCTTATACTGGGGCAAAATTGCAGAAATTTCACTTATTTCAGGGTAATAAATCAGAAATTTTCCTTATTTTGGGGCAAAAAATACAGAAATTCCATTTGTATGGGGGGGAAAAGACAGAAATCCATTTATTTAGACGCAAAAAAGCAGAAATTCCCCTTATTTTGAAGCAAAATTGCAGAAATTTCCCTTTTTATAGCAAAAAGGTATGCATTCTTCTTATTTTCAGGCAAAAAGGCAGAAATTTCCCGTATTTTGGAGTAAAATTGCAAACATTTCACTTATTTCAGGGTAATGTCAGAAATTTTCCTTATTTTGGGACAAAAAGGACAGAAATTCCCTTTGTTTTGGAAGGAAAATACAGAAATTCCACTTCTTTTGAGGCAAAAAGGCAGAAATTCCCCTTATTTTGAAGCAAAAATGAAGAAATTCCCCTAATTGTTGGGCAAAAAGACAGAAATTCTCCTTATTTTGGGGCAAAACTCAGAAATTCCACATATTTTGGGACAAAATTGCAGGAATTTACCTTATTTTGAGGCAAAATTGCAGAAATTTCCCTTATTTGGGGCAAAATTGCAGAAATTTCATTTATTTCAGGGCAAAAAGTCAGAAATTCCTTTTATTTTGGGGCAAAGAGCAGAAATTTCTTTTATTATGGTACAAAATTGAAGAAATTTTTCTTATTTTGAAACAAAAAGGCAGAAAATTCCTTTTATTTTGAGGCAAAAGGCAGAAATTATTATCAATTTGAGGTAAAATGCAGAAATTCCCTTTATTTTGGGGCTAAAAAACAGAAATTCCCTGTATTTTGAAGCAAAATTGCAGAAATTCTCATAATTTTCGGGCAAAAAGGCAGAAATTCTCCTTATTATGGGGCAAAAAGACAGAAAATCTCCTTTTTCGGGAGCAAACAGTCAGAAATTCCCCTTATTTTGGGGCAAAATTGCAGAAATTTCCTTTACATTGGGGCAAAATTGTAGAAATTTCCCTTATTTTGGGGCAAAATTGCAGAAATTTCACGTATTTCAGGGAAAAAAGGCAGAAATTTTTTTGGGGGGGCAAAAAGGCAGAAATTTTTTTTATTTTGGTACAAAATTGCAGAAATTTTTCTTATTTTGGGGCAAAAAGTCAGAAATTCCCCATATTTTGGGGCAAAAAGGCAGAAATTCCCCTTATTTTGAGGTAAAAAGGCTGAAATTCCCCTTATTTTGGGGCAAAAAGACAGAAATTTCGTTTATTTTGGGGAAAAGGCAGAAATTGCACTTATTTTGAGTCAAAAAGGTGGAAATTCCCCTTATTTTGGGGCAAAAATGAAGAAATTTGCTTTTTTATGGCAAAAAGGTATACATTCCCTTTATTTTCGGGCAAAAAGGCAGAAATTCTTTGTATTTTGGAGCAAAATTGCAGAAATTCTCATAATTTTTGGGCAAAAAGGCAGAAATTCTCCTTATTTTGGGGCAAAAAGACAGAAAATCTCCTTTTTCGGGAGCAAACAGTCAGAAATTCCCCTTATTTTGGGGCAAAATTGCAGAAATTTTTTTTACATTGGGGCAAAATTGCAGAAATTTCCCTTATTTTGGGGCAAAATTGCAGAAATTTCAGGTATTTGAGAAAAAAAAGGCAGAAATTTTTTTGGGGGGGCAAAAAGGCAGAAATTTTTTTTATTTTGGTACAAAATTGCAGAAATTTTTCTTATTTTGGGGCAAAAAGTCAGAAATTCCCCATATTTTGGGGCAAAAAGGCAGAAATTCCCCTTATTTTGAGGTAATAAGGCTGAAATTCCCCTTATTTTGGGGCAAAAAGGCAGAAATTTCGTTTATTTTGGGGAAAAGGCAGAAATTGCACTTATTTTGAGTCAAAAAGGTGGAAAATCCCCTTATTTTGGGGCAAAAATGAAGAAATTTGCTTTTTTATGGCAAAAAGTTATACATTCCCTTTATTTTCGGGCAAAAAGGCAGAAATTCTTTGTATTTTGGAGCAAAATTGCAGAAATTCCCCTAATTTTTGGGCAAAAAGGCAGAAATTTTCCTTATTTTGGGGTAAAACTGCAGAAATTTCACTTATTTTGCGGCAAAATGTCAGAAATTCCCCTTATTTTTGGCAAAAAAATGCAGAAAATCCCCTTATTTTAGGGCAAAATTGCAGAAATTTCCCTTATTTGGGGACAAAAACAGAAATTCCCCTTATTTTGGGGCAAAATTGCAGAAATTTCCCTTATTATGGGGAAAAATTGCAGAAATTTCCCTTATTTTAGGGCAAAATTGCAGAAATTTCACTTATTTCAGAGAAAAAAAGCAAAAATTTTTCTTATTTTGGGGCAAAAAGGCAGAAATTCCCATTATTTTGGGGCAAAAAGGCAGAAATTCACCTTATTTTGGGGTAAAATTGCAGAAATTTCACATATTTCAGGGCAAAACGGCAGAAATTCCCCTTATTTTGGGGCAAAAAGGCAGAAATTTCCCTTATTTTGGGATAAAATTGCAGAAATTTCCCTTATTTGGGGGCAAAAAGGCAGAAAATCCACTTAATTTCGGGTAAAAAGGCAGAAATTTCTCGTATTTTGGAGCAAAATTGCAGAAACTCCCCTAATTTTGGGGCTAAAAGGCAGAATTTCCCTTTATTTTGGGGCAAAAATAGAGAAATTCTTTTTATTTTGGGGCAAAAATCAGAAATTTCCTTTATTTTGGGGCAAAATTTTAGAAATTTATTTTATATTGTTACAGACTTGCAGAAATTTTTCTTATTTTGTGGCAAAAAGGCAGAAATTCCCCATATTTTGGTGCAAAAAGGCTGAAATTCCCCTTATTTTGAGGTAAAATCCTGAAATTCCCCATATTTTGGGGCAAAAAGGCAGAAATTCCCCTCATTTGGGGGCAAAAAGGCACAAATTTCCCTTATTTTCGGGCATAATTGCAGGAATTTCATTTATTTCAGGGCAAAAAGTCAGAAATTCCTTTTATTTTCGGGCAAAAACAGAAATTTCTTTTATTTTGATACAAAATTGTAGAAATTTTCCTTATTTTGGAACAAAAAGGCAAAAATTACCCATATTTTGGGGAAAAAGGCAGAAATTCCTTTTATTTTGAGGTAAAAAGGCTGAAATTCCCGTTATTTTGGGGCATAAAGGCAGAAATTCCCTTTACTTTGGGGCAAAAAGGCAGAAATTCCCGTTAATTGGGGCAGAAAAGCAGAAATTTTCCTTATTTAAGGGCAATAGGGCAGAAATTCCCCTTATTTTGTGGCAAAAAGGCAGAAATTCCCCTTATTTGAAGGTAAAATGCTG
The DNA here is from genome assembly GCF_963924665.1 of Micromys minutus. Classification (NCBI taxonomy): domain Eukaryota; kingdom Metazoa; phylum Chordata; class Mammalia; order Rodentia; family Muridae; genus Micromys; species Micromys minutus. Next base: position 1,043,938 of record NW_027667250.1, on the reverse strand, counting down.
AAATTCCCCTTATTTTCGGCAAAAAGGCAGAAATTCCTATTATTTTGGGGCAAAATTGCAGAAATTTCAATTATTTCTGGGCAAAAAGTCAGATATTTGCCTTATTTTGGGGCAAAAAGCAGAAATTCCCTTAATTTTGGGGCCAAAAACAGAAATTCCCCTTATTTTGGGGTAAAATTGCAGAAATTTCAAATATTTCAGGGCAAAAAGGCAGATATTTGCCTTATTTTGGGGCAAAAAGCAGAAATTCCCTTAATTTTGGGGCCAAAAACAGAAATTCCCCTTATTTTGGGGTAAAATTGCAGAAATTTCAAATATTTCAGAGCAAAAAGGCAGAAATTCCACTTTATTTTGGACAATAACGCAAATTTCCCGTATTTTAAAGCTAAATTTCAGAAATTCCCCTTATATTGGTGCAAAAATGGAGAAATTCCCTTTATTTTTGTGCAATAAGGCAGATTTCCCCGTATTTTGAAGCAAAATTGCACATATTTCCCTAATTTTGAAGGAAAATGCAGAAATTCACATTATTTTGGAACAAAAAGACAGAAATTCTCCTTATTTCAGGGCAAAAAGTCAGAAATTCCCCTTATTTTGGGGTAAAATTGCAGAAATTTTCTTTATTTTGGGGCAAAATTGCAGAAATTTCCCTTATTTTGGGGCAAAATTGCAGAAATTTCACTTATTTCAGGAAAAAAGTGCAGAAATTTCTCTTATTTTGGGGCAAAAAGGCAGAAATTTCTTTTATTTTGGTACAAAATTGCAGAAATTTTCTTTATTTTGGGGCAAAAATGAAGAAATTCCCCATATTTTGGGGCAAAAAGGCAGAGATTCGCCTTATTATGAGGTAAAATGCTGAAATTCCCCTTATTTTGGGGCAAAAATACAGAAATTCCCTTTATTTTGTGGCAAAAAGGCAGAAATTTCCCTTATTTTGGGGCAAAATTGCAGAAATTTCACTTATTTCAGGGCAAAATTCAAAAATTCCTTTTATTTTTGGGCAAAAAGACAGAAATTTTGTTTATTTTTGGGTAAAAAGGCAGAAATTTCACTTATTGTGAGGTAAGAAAGCAGAAATTCCTCTTATTTTGGGGCAAAAATGAAGAAATTTCCCTTTTTTTGTGGCAAAAGGTATATATTCTCCTTATTTTCGGGCAAAAAAGCAGAAATATCCCGTTTTTTGGAGCACAATTGCAGAAAATCCCCTAATTGTGGGTCAAAAAGGCAGAAATTCCCTATATGTTGGGGCAAAAAGACAGAAATTCTCCTTATTTTGGGGCAAGACTCAGAAATTCCACTTATTTTGGGGCAAAATTCCAGAAATTCCCCTTATTTTGAGGTAAAAAGGCTGAAATTCCCCTTATTTGGGGGCAAAAATGCAGAAATGTCCCTAATTTTGGGGCAAAATTGCAGAAATTCCATTTCTTTTGGTGCAAAATTCCCAAAATTTCCCTTATTTTGGGGCAAAATTGCAGAAATTTTACTTATTTAGGGGCAAAATTGCAGAAATTTCATTTTTTTCAGGGAAAATAGGCCGAAATTTTCCATTTTTGGGAGCAAAAAAACAGAAATTCCTAATATTTTGTGGCAAAAATGCAGAAATTTCCCTTATTTTGAGGTAAAAAGGCTGAAATTCCCCTTATTTGGGGGCAAAAATGCAGAAATTTCTCTTATACTGGGGCAAAATTGCAGAAATTTCACTTATTTCAGGGTAATAAATCAGAAATTTTCCTTATTTTGGGGCAAAAAATACAGAAATTCCATTTGTATGGGGGGGAAAAGACAGAAATCCATTTATTTAGACGCAAAAAAGCAGAAATTCCCCTTATTTTGAAGCAAAATTGCAGAAATTTCCCTTTTTATAGCAAAAAGGTATGCATTCTTCTTATTTTCAGGCAAAAAGGCAGAAATTTCCCGTATTTTGGAGTAAAATTGCAAACATTTCACTTATTTCAGGGTAATGTCAGAAATTTTCCTTATTTTGGGACAAAAAGGACAGAAATTCCCTTTGTTTTGGAAGGAAAATACAGAAATTCCACTTCTTTTGAGGCAAAAAGGCAGAAATTCCCCTTATTTTGAAGCAAAAATGAAGAAATTCCCCTAATTGTTGGGCAAAAAGACAGAAATTCTCCTTATTTTGGGGCAAAACTCAGAAATTCCACATATTTTGGGACAAAATTGCAGGAATTTACCTTATTTTGAGGCAAAATTGCAGAAATTTCCCTTATTTGGGGCAAAATTGCAGAAATTTCATTTATTTCAGGGCAAAAAGTCAGAAATTCCTTTTATTTTGGGGCAAAGAGCAGAAATTTCTTTTATTATGGTACAAAATTGAAGAAATTTTTCTTATTTTGAAACAAAAAGGCAGAAAATTCCCCTTATTTTGAGGCAAAAGGCAGAAATTATTCTCAATTTGAGATAAAATGCAGAAATTCCCTTTATTTTGGGGCTAAAAGGCAGAAATTCCCCGTATTTTGAAGCAAAATTGCAGAAATTCTCATAATTTTCGGGCAAAAAGGCAGAAATTCTCCTTATTATGGGGCAAAAAGACAGAAAATCTCCTTTTTCGGGAGCAAACAGTCAGAAATTCCCCTTATTTTGGGGCAAAATTGCAGAAATTTCCTTTACATTGGGGCAAAATTGTAGAAATTTCCCTTATTTTGGGGCAAAATTGCAGAAATTTCACGTATTTCAGGGAAAAAAGGCAGAAATTTTTTTGGGGGGGCAAAAAGGCAGAAATTTTTTTTATTTTGGTACAAAATTGCAGAAATTTTTCTTATTTTGGAGCAAAAAGCCAGAAATTCCCCATATTTTGGGGCAAAAAGGCAGAAATTCCCCTTATTTTGAGGTAAAAAGGCTGAAATTCCCCTTATTTTGGGGCAAAAAGACAGAAATTTCGTTTATTTTGGGGAAAAGGCAGAAATTGCACTTATTTTGAGTCAAAAAGGTGGAAATTCCCCTTATTTTGGGGCAAAAATGAAGAAATTTGCTTTTTTATGGCAAAAAGGTATACATTCCCTTTATTTTCGGGCAAAAAGGCAGAAATTCTTTGTATTTTGGAGCAAAATTGCAGAAATTCTCATAATTTTCGGGCAAAAAGGCAGAAATTCTCCTTATTTTGGGGCAAAAAGACAGAAAATCTCCTTTTTCGGGAGCAAACAGTCAGAAATTCCCCTTATTTTGGGGCAAAATTGCAGAAATTTTTTTTACATTGGGGCAAAATTGCAGAAATTTCCCTTATTTTGGGGCAAAATTGCAGAAATTTCAGGTATTTGAGAAAAAAAAGGCAGAAATTTTTTTGGGGGGGCAAAAAGGCAGAAATTTTTTTTATTTTGGTACAAAATTGCAGAAATTTTTCTTATTTTGGGGCAAAAAGTCAGAAATTCCCCATATTTTGGGGCAAAAAGGCAGAAATTCCCCTTATTTTGAGGTAATAAGGCTGAAATTCCCCTTATTTTGGGGCAAAAAGGCAGAAATTTCGTTTATTTTGGGGAAAAGGCAGAAATTGCACTTATTTTGAGTCAAAAAGGTGGAAAATCCCCTTATTTTGGGGCAAAAATGAAGAAATTTGCTTTTTTATGGCAAAAAGGTATACATTCCCTTTATTTTCGGGCAAAAAGGCAGAAATTCTTTGTATTTTGGAGCAAAATTGCAGAAATTCCCCTAATTTTTGGGCAAAAAGGCAGAAATTTTCCTTATTTTGGGGTAAAACTGCAGAAATTTCACTTATTTTGCGGCAAAATGTCAGAAATTCCCCTTATTTTTGGCAAAAAATGCAGAAAATCCCCTTATTTTAGGGCAAAATTGCAGAAATTTCCCTTATTTGGGGACAAAAACAGAAATTCCCCTTATTTTGGGGCAAAATTGCAGAAATTTCCCTTATTATGGGGAAAAATTGCAGAAATTTCCCTTATTTTAGGGCAAAATTGCAGAAATTTCACTTATTTCAGAGAAAAAAAGCAAAAATTTTTCTTATTTTGGGGCAAAAAGGCAGAAATTCCCATTATTTTGGGGCAAAAAGGCAGAAATTCACCTTATTTTGGGGTAAAATTGCAGAAATTTCACATATTTCAGGGCAAAGCGGCAGAAATTCCCCTTATTTTGGGGCAAAAAGGCAGAAATTTCCCTTATTTTGGGATAAAATTGCAGAAATTTCCCTTATTTGGGGGCAAAAAGGCAGAAAATCCACTTAATTTCGGGTAAAAAGGCAGAAATTTCTCGTATTTTGGAGCAAAATTGCAGAAACTCCCCTAATTTTGGGGCTAAAAGGCAGAATTTCCCTTTATTTTGGGGCAAAAATAGAGAAATTCTTTTTATTTTGGGGCAAAAATCAGAAATTTCCTTTATTTTGGGGCAAAATTTTAGAAATTTCTTTTATATTGTTACAGACTTGCAGAAATTTTTCTTATTTTGTGGCAAAAAGGCAGAAATTCCCCATATTTTGGTGCAAAAAGGCTGAAATTCCCCTTATTTTGAGGTAAAATCCTGAAATTCCCCATATTTTGGGGCAAAAAGGCAGAAATTCCCCTCATTTGGGGGCAAAAAGGCACAAATTTCCCTTATTTTCGGGCATAATTGCAGGAATTTCATTTATTTCAGGGCAAAAAGTCAGAAATTCCTTTTATTTTCGGGCAAAAACAGAAATTTCTTTTATTTTGATACAAAATTGTAGAAATTTTCCTTATTTTGGAACAAAAAGGCAAAAATTACCCATATTTTGGGGAAAAAGGCAGAAATTCCTTTTATTTTGAGGTAAAAAGGCTGAAATTCCCGTTATTTTGGGGCATAAAGGCAGAAATTCCCTTTACTTTGGGGCAAAAAGGCAGAAATTCCCGTTAATTGGGGCAGAAAAGCAGAAATTTTCCTTATTTAAGGGCAATAGGGCAGAAATTCCCCTTATTTTGTGGCAAAAAGGCAGAAATTCCCCTTATTTGAAGGTAAAATGCTGAAATTCCCCTTATTTTCGGCAAAAAGGCAGAAATTCCTATTATTTTGGGGCAAAATTGCAGAAATTTCAATTATTTCTGGGCAAAAAGTCAGATATTTGCCTTATTTTGGGGCAAAAAGCAGAAATTCCCTTAATTTTGGGGCCAAAAACAGAAATTCCCCTTATTTTGGGGTAAAATTGCAGAAATTTCAAATATTTCAGGGCAAAAAGGCAGATATTTGCCTTATTTTGGGGCAAAAAGCAGAAATTCCCTTAATTTTGGGGCCAAAAACAGAAATTCCCCTTATTTTGGGGTAAAATTGCAGAAATTTCAAATATTTCAGAGCAAAAAGGCAGAAATTCCACTTTATTTTGGACAATAACGCAAATTTCCCGTATTTTAAAGCTAAATTTCAGAAATTCCCCTTATATTGGTGCAAAAATGGAGAAATTCCCTTTATTTTTGTGCAATAAGGCAGATTTCCCCGTATTTTGAAGCAAAATTGCACATATTTCCCTAATTTTGAAGGAAAATGCAGAAATTCACATTATTTTGGAACAAAAAGACAGAAATTCTCCTTATTTCAGGGCAAAAAGTCAGAAATTCCCCTTATTTTGGGGTAAAATTGCAGAAATTTTCTTTATTTTGGGGCAAAATTGCAGAAATTTCCCTTATTTTGGGGCAAAATTGCAGAAATTTCACTTATTTCAGGAAAAAAGTGCAGAAATTTCTCTTATTTTGGGGCAAAAAGGCAGAAATTTCTTTTATTTTGGTACAAAATTGCAGAAATTTTCTTTATTTTGGGGCAAAAATGAAGAAATTCCCCATATTTTGGGGCAAAAAGGCAGAGATTCGCCTTATTATGAGGTAAAATGCTGAAATTCCCCTTATTTTGGGGCAAAAATACAGAAATTCCCTTTATTTTGTGGCAAAAAGGCAGAAATTTCCCTTATTTTGGGGCAAAATTGCAGAAATTTCACTTATTTCAGGGCAAAATTCAAAAATTCCTTTTATTTTTGGGCAAAAAGACAGAAATTTTGTTTATTTTTGGGTAAAAAGGCAGAAATTTCACTTATTGTGAGGTAAGAAAGCAGAAATTCCTCTTATTTTGGGGCAAAAATGAAGAAATTTCCCTTTTTTTGTGGCAAAAGGTATATATTCTCCTTATTTTCGGGCAAAAAAGCAGAAATATCCCGTTTTTTGGAGCACAATTGCAGAAAATCCCCTAATTGTGGGTCAAAAAGGCAGAAATTCCCTATATGTTGGGGCAAAAAGACAGAAATTCTCCTTATTTTGGGGCAAGACTCAGAAATTCCACTTATTTTGGGGCAAAATTCCAGAAATTCCCCTTATTTTGAGGTAAAAAGGCTGAAATTCCCCTTATTTGGGGGCAAAAATGCAGAAATGTCCCTAATTTTGGGGCAAAATTGCAGAAATTCCATTTCTTTTGGTGCAAAATTCCCAAAATTTCCCTTATTTTGGGGCAAAATTGCAGAAATTTTACTTATTTAGGGGCAAAATTGCAGAAATTTCATTTTTTTCAGGGAAAATAGGCCGAAATTTTCCATTTTTGGGAGCAAAAAAACAGAAATTCCTAATATTTTGTGGCAAAAATGCAGAAATTTCCCTTATTTTGAGGTAAAAAGGCTGAAATTCCCCTTATTTGGGGGCAAAAATGCAGAAATTTCTCTTATACTGGGGCAAAATTGCAGAAATTTCACTTATTTCAGGGTAATAAATCAGAAATTTTCCTTATTTTGGGGCAAAAAATACAGAAATTCCATTTGTATGGGGGGGAAAAGACAGAAATCCATTTATTTAGACGCAAAAAAGCAGAAATTCCCCTTATTTTGAAGCAAAATTGCAGAAATTTCCCTTTTTATAGCAAAAAGGTATGCATTCTTCTTATTTTCAGGCAAAAAGGCAGAAATTTCCCGTATTTTGGAGTAAAATTGCAAACATTTCACTTATTTCAGGGTAATGTCAGAAATTTTCCTTATTTTGGGACAAAAAGGACAGAAATTCCCTTTGTTTTGGAAGGAAAATACAGAAATTCCACTTCTTTTGAGGCAAAAAGGCAGAAATTCCCCTTATTTTGAAGCAAAAATGAAGAAATTCCCCTAATTGTTGGGCAAAAAGACAGAAATTCTCCTTATTTTGGGGCAAAACTCAGAAATTCCACATATTTTGGGACAAAATTGCAGGAATTTACCTTATTTTGAGGCAAAATTGCAGAAATTTCCCTTATTTGGGGCAAAATTGCAGAAATTTCATTTATTTCAGGGCAAAAAGTCAGAAATTCCTTTTATTTTGGGGCAAAGAGCAGAAATTTCTTTTATTATGGTACAAAATTGAAGAAATTTTTCTTATTTTGAAACAAAAAGGCAGAAAATTCCCCTTATTTTGAGGCAAAAGGCAGAAATTATTCTCAATTTGAGATAAAATGCAGAAATTCCCTTTATTTTGGGGCTAAAAGGCAGAAATTCCCCGTATTTTGAAGCAAAATTGCAGAAATTCTCATAATTTTCGGGCAAAAAGGCAGAAATTCTCCTTATTATGGGGCAAAAAGACAGAAAATCTCCTTTTTCGGGAGCAAACAGTCAGAAATTCCCCTTATTTTGGGGCAAAATTGCAGAAATTTCCTTTACATTGGGGCAAAATTGTAGAAATTTCCCTTATTTTGGGGCAAAATTGCAGAAATTTCACGTATTTCAGGGAAAAAAGGCAGAAATTTTTTTGGGGGGGCAAAAAGGCAGAAATTTTTTTTATTTTGGTACAAAATTGCAGAAATTTTTCTTATTTTGGGGCAAAAAGCCAGAAATTCCCCATATTTTGGGGCAAAAAGGCAGAAATTCCCCTTATTTTGAGGTAAAAAGGCTGAAATTCCCCTTATTTTGGGGCAAAAAGACAGAAATTTCGTTTATTTTGGGGAAAAGGCAGAAATTGCACTTATTTTGAGTCAAAAAGGTGGAAATTCCCCTTATTTTGGGGCAAAAATGAAGAAATTTGCTTTTTTATGGCAAAAAGGTATACATTCCCTTTATTTTCGGGCAAAAAGGCAGAAATTCTTTGTATTTTGGAGCAAAATTGCAGAAATTCTCATAATTTTCGGGCAAAAAGGCAGAAATTCTCCTTATTTTGGGGCAAAAAGACAGAAAATCTCCTTTTTCGGGAGCAAACAGTCAGAAATTCCCCTTATTTTGGGGCAAAATTGCAGAAATTTTTTTTACATTGGGGCAAAATTGCAGAAATTTCCCTTATTTTGGGGCAAAATTGCAGAAATTTCAGGTATTTGAGAAAAAAAAGGCAGAAATTTTTTTGGGGGGGCAAAAAGGCAGAAATTTTTTTTATTTTGGTACAAAATTGCAGAAATTTTTCTTATTTTGGGGCAAAAAGTCAGAAATTCCCCATATTTTGGGGCAAAAAGGCAGAAATTCCCCTTATTTTGAGGTAATAAGGCTGAAATTCCCCTTATTTTGGGGCAAAAAGGCAGAAATTTCGTTTATTTTGGGGAAAAGGCAGAAATTGCACTTATTTTGAGTCAAAAAGGTGGAAAATCCCCTTATTTTGGGGCAAAAATGAAGAAATTTGCTTTTTTATGGCAAAAAGGTATACATTCCCTTTATTTTCGGGCAAAAAGGCAGAAATTCTTTGTATTTTGGAGCAAAATTGCAGAAATTCCCCTAATTTTTGGGCAAAAAGGCAGAAATTTTCCTTATTTTGGGGTAAAACTGCAGAAATTTCACTTATTTTGCGGCAAAATGTCAGAAATTCCCCTTATTTTTGGCAAAAAATGCAGAAAATCCCCTTATTTTAGGGCAAAATTGCAGAAATTTCCCTTATTTGGGGACAAAAACAGAAATTCCCCTTATTTTGGGGCAAAATTGCAGAAATTTCCCTTATTATGGGGAAAAATTGCAGAAATTTCCCTTATTTTAGGGCAAAATTGCAGAAATTTCACTTATTTCAGAGAAAAAAAGCAAAAATTTTTCTTATTTTGGGGCAAAAAGGCAGAAATTCCCATTATTTTGGGGCAAAAAGGCAGAAATTCACCTTATTTTGGGGTAAAATTGCAGAAATTTCACATATTTCAGGGCAAAGCGGCAGAAATTCCCCTTATTTTGGGGCAAAAAGGCAGAAATTTCCCTTATTTTGGGATAAAATTGCAGAAATTTCCCTTATTTGGGGGCAAAAAGGCAGAAAATCCACTTAATTTCGGGTAAAAAGGCAGAAATTTCTCGTATTTTGGAGCAAAATTGCAGAAACTCCCCTAATTTTGGGGCTAAAAGGCAGAATTTCCCTTTATTTTGGGGCAAAAATAGAGAAATTCTTTTTATTTTGGGGCAAAAATCAGAAATTTCCTTTATTTTGGGGCAAAATTTTAGAAATTTCTTTTATATTGTTACAGACTTGCAGAAATTTTTCTTATTTTGTGGCAAAAAGGCAGAAATTCCCCATATTTTGGTGCAAAAAGGCTGAAATTCCCCTTATTTTGAGGTAAAATCCTGAAATTCCCCATATTTTGGGGCAAAAAGGCAGAAATTCCCCTCATTTGGGGGCAAAAAGGCACAAATTTCCCTTATTTTCGGGCATAATTGCAGGAATTTCATTTATTTCAGGGCAAAAAGTCAGAAATTCCTTTTATTTTCGGGCAAAAACAGAAATTTCTTTTATTTTGATACAAAATTGTAGAAATTTTCCTTATTTTGGAACAAAAAGGCAAAAATTACCCATATTTTGGGGAAAAAGGCAGAAATTCCTTTTATTTTGAGGTAAAAAGGCTGAAATTCCCGTTATTTTGGGGCATAAAGGCAGAAATTCCCTTTACTTTGGGGCAAAAAGGCAGAAATTCCCGTTAATTGGGGCAGAAAAGCAGAAATTTTCCTTATTTAAGGGCAATAGGGCAGAAATTCCCCTTATTTTGTGGCAAAAAGGCAGAAATTCCCCTTATTTGAAGGTAAAATGCTGAAATTCCCCTTATTTTCGGCAAAAAGGCAGAAATTCCTATTATTTTGGGGCAAAATTGCAGAAATTTCAATTATTTCTGGGCAAAAAGTCAGATATTTGCCTTATTTTGGGGCAAAAAGCAGAAATTCCCTTAATTTTGGGGCCAAAAACAGAAATTCCCCTTATTTTGGGGTAAAATTGCAGAAATTTCAAATATTTCAGGGCAAAAAGGCAGATATTTGCCTTATTTTGGGGCAAAAAGCAGAAATTCCCTTAATTTTGGGGCCAAAAACAGAAATTCCCCTTATTTTGGGGTAAAATTGCAGAAATTTCAAATATTTCAGGGCAAAAAGGCAGAAATTCCACTTTATTTTGGACAATAACGCAAATTTCCCGTATTTTAAAGCTAAATTTCAGAAATTCCCCTTATATTGGTGCAAAAATGGAGAAATTCCCTTTATTTTTGTGCAATAAGGCAGATTTCCCCGTATTTTGAAGCAAAATTGCACATATTTCCCTAATTTTGAAGGAAAATGCAGAAATTCACATTATTTTGGAACAAAAAGACAGAAATTCTCCTTATTTCAGGGCAAAAAGTCAGAAATTCCCCTTATTTTGGGGTAAAATTGCAGAAATTTTCTTTATTTTGGGGCAAAATTGCAGAAATTTCCCTTATTTTGGGGCAAAATTGCAGAAATTTCACTTATTTCAGGGAAAAAGTGCAGAAATTTCTCTTATTTTGGGGCAAAAAGGCAGAAATTTCTTTTATTTTGGTACAAAATTGCAGAAATTTTCTTTATTTTGGGGCAAAAATGAAGAAATTCCCCATATTTTGGGGCAAAAAGGCAGAGATTCGCCTTATTATGAGGTAAAATGCTGAAATTCCCCTTATTTTGGGGCAAAAATACAGAAATTCCCTTTATTTTGTGGCAAAAAGGCAGAAATTTCCCTTATTTTGGGGCAAAATTGCAGAAATTTCACTTATTTCAGGGCAAAATTCAAAAATTCCTTTTATTTTTGGGCAAAAAGACAGAAATTTTGTTTATTTTTGGGTAAAAAGGCAGAAATTTCACTTATTGTGAGGTAAGAAGGCAGAAATTCCTCTTATTTTGGGGCAAAAATGAAGAAATTTCCCTTTTTTTGTGGCAAAAGGTATATATTCTCCTTATTTTCGGGCAAAAAAGCAGAAATATCCCGTTTTTTGGAGCACAATTGCAGAAAATCCCCTAATTGTGGGGCAAAAAGGCAGAAATTCCCTATATGTTGGGGCAAAAAGACAGAAATTCTCCTTATTTTGGGGCAAGACTCAGAAATTCCACTTATTTTGGGGCAAAATTCCAGAAATTCCCCTTATTTTGAGGTAAAAAGGCTGAAATTCCCCTTATTTGGGGGCAAAAATGCAGAAATGTCCCTAATTTTGGGGCAAAATTGCAGAAATTCCATTTCTTTTGGTGCAAAATTCCCAAAATTTCCCTTATTTTGGGGCAAAATTGCAGAAATTTTACTTATTTAGGGGCAAAATTGCAGAAATTTCATTTTTTTCAGGGAAAAAAAGGCCGAAATTTTCCATTTTGGGGAGCAAAAAGGCAGAAATTCCTAATATTTTGTGGCAAAAATGCAGAAATTTCCCTTATTTTGAGGTAAAAAGGCTGAAATTCCCCTTATTTGGGGGCAAAAATGCAGAAATTTCTCTTATACTGGGGCAAAATTGCAGAAATTTCACTTATTTCAGGGTAATAAATCAGAAATTTTCCTTATTTTGGGGCAAAAAATACAGAAATTCCATTTGTATGGGGGGAAAAAGACAGAAATCCATTTATTTAGAGGCAAAAAAGCAGAAATTCCCCTTATTTTGGAGCAAAATTGCAGAAATTTCCCTTTTTATAGCAAAAAGGTATGCATTCTTCTTATTTTCAGGCAAAAAGGCAGAAATTTCCCGTATTTTGGAGTAAAATTGCAAACATTTCACTTATTTCAGGGTAATGTCAGAAATTTTCCTTATTTTGGGACAAAAAGGACAGAAATTCCCTTTGTTTTGGAAGGAAAATACAGAAATTCCACTTCTTTTGAGGCAAAAAGGCAGAAATTCCCCTTATTTTGAAGCAAAAATGAAGAAATTCCCCTAATTGTTGGGCAAAAAGACAGAAATTCTCCTTATTTTGGGGCAAAACTCAGAAATTCCACATATTTTGGGACAAAATTGCAGGAATTTACCTTATTTTGAGGCAAAATTGCAGAAATTTCCCTTATTTGGGGCAAAATTGCAGAAATTTCATTTATTTCAGGGCAAAAAGTCAGAAATTCCTTTTATTTTGGGGCAAAGAGCAGAAATTTCTTTTATTATGGTACAAAATTGAAGAAATTTATCTTATTTTGAAACAAAAAGGCAGAAAATTCCCCTTATTTTGAGGCAAAAGGCAGAAATTATTCTCAATTTGAGGTAAAATTCAGAAATTCCCTTTATTTTGGGGCTAAAAGGCAGAAATTCCCCGTATTTTGAAGCAAATTTGCAGAAATTCTCATAATTTTCGGGCAAAAAGGCAGAAATTCTCCTTATTTTGGGGCAAAAAGACAGAAAATCTCCTTTTTCGGGAGCAAACAGTCAGAAATTCCCCTTATTTTGGGGCAAAATTGCAGAAATTTCCTTTGCATTGGGGCAAAATTGTAGAAATTTCCTTTATTTTGGGGCAAAATTGCAGAAATTTCACGTATTTCAGGGAAAAAAGGCAGAAATTTTTTTTGGGGGGGCAAAAAGGCAGAAATTTTTTTTATTTTGGTACAAAATTGCAGAAATTTTTCTTATTTTGGTGCAAAAATTCAGAAATTCCCCATATTTTGGGGCAAAAAGGCAGAAATTTTGTTTATTTTGGGGAAAAGGCAGAAATTGCACTTATTTTGAGTCAAAAAGGTGGAAAATCCCCTTATTTTGGGGCAAAAATGAAGAAATTTGCTTTTTTATGGCAAAAAGGTATACATTCCCTTTATTTTCGGGCAAAAAGGCAGAAATTCTTTGTATTTTGGAGCAAAATTGCAGAAATTTTCCTAATTTTTGGGCAAAAAGGCAGAAATTTTCCTTATTTTGGGGTAAAACTGCAGAAATTTCACTTATTTTGCGGCAAAATGTCAGAAATTCCCCTTATTTTCGGCAAAAAATGCAGAAAATCCCCTATTTTTTAGGGCAAAATTGCAGAAATCTCCCTTATTTGGGGGCAAAAACAGAAATTCCCTTTATTTTGGGGCAAAATTGCAGAAATTTCCCTTATTATGGGGAAAAATTGCAGAAATTTCCCTTATTTTAGGGCAAAATTGCAGAAATTTCCCTTATTTTGGGGCAAAATTGCAGAAATTTCACTTATTTCAGGAAAAAAAGGCAGAAATTTTCCTTTTTTGGGGGCAAAATTGCAGAAATTTCAAATATTTCAGGGCAAAAATGCAGAAATTCCACTTTATTTCGGACAATAACGCAGAAATTCCCCGTATTTTAAAGCTAAATTTCAGAAATTCCCCTTATATTGGTGCAAAAATGGAGAAATTCCCTTTATTTTTGTGCAATAAGACAGATTTCCCCGTATTTTGAAGCAAAATTGCACATATTTCCCTAATTTTGAAGGAAAATGCAGAAATTCACATTATTTTGGAACAAAAAGACAGAAATTCTCCTTATTTCAGGGCAAAAAGTCAGAAATTCCCCTTATTTTGGGGTAAAATTGCAGAAATTTTCTTTATTTTGGGGCAAAATTGCAGAAATTTCCCTTATTTTGGGGCAAAATTGCAGAAATTTCACTTATTTCAGGGAAAAAGTGCAGAAATTTCTCTTATTTTGGGGCAAAAAGGCAGAAATTTCTTTTATTTTGGTACAAAATTGCAGAAATTTTCTTTATTTTGGGGCAAAAATGAAGAAATTCCCCATATTTTGGGGAAAAAAGGCAGAGATTCGCCTTATTATGAGGTAAAATGCTGAAATTCCCCTTATTTTGGGGCAAAAATACAGAAATTCCCTTCATTTTGTGGCAAAAAGGCAGAAATTTCCCTTATTTTGGGGCAAAATTGCAGAAATTTCACTTATTTCAGGGCAAAATTCAAAAATTCCTTTTATTTTTGGGCAAAAAGATAGAAATTTTGTTTATTTTTGGGTAAAAAGGCAGAAATTTCACTTATTGTGAGGTAAGAAGGCAGAAATTCCTCTTATTTTGGGGCAAAAATGAAGAAATTTCCCTTTTTTTGTGGCAAAAGGTATATATTCTCCTTATTTTCAGGCAAAAAAGCAGAAATATCCCGTTTTTTGGAGCACAATTGCAGAAAATCCCCTAATTGTGGGGCAAAAAGGCAGAAATTCCCTATATGTTGGGGCAAAAAGACAGAAATTCTCCTTATTTTGGGGCAAGACTCAGAAATTCCACTTATTTTGGGGCAAAATTCCAGAAATTCCCCTTATTTTGAGGTAAAAAGGCTGAAATTCCCCTTATTTGGGGGCAAAAATGCAGAAATGTCCCTAATTTTGGGGCAAAATTGCAGAAATTCCATTTCTTTTGGTGCAAAATTCCCAAAATTTCCCTTATTTTGGGGCAAAATTGCAGAAATTTTACTTATTTAGGGGCAAAATTGCAGAAATTTCACTTTTTTCAGGGAAAAAAGGCCGAAATTTTCCATTTTTGGGAGCAAAAAGGCAGAAATTCCTAATATTTTGTGGCAAAAATGCAGAAATTTCCCTTATTTTGAGGTAAAAAGGCTGAAATTCCCCTTATTTGGGGGCAAAAATGCAGAAATTTCTCTTATACTGGGGCAAAATTGCAGAAATTTCACTTATTTCAGGGTAATAAATCAGAAATTTTCCTTATTTTGGGGCAAAAAATACAGAAATTCCATTTGTATGGGGGGAAAAAGACAGAAATCCATTTATTTAGAGGCAAAAAAGCAGAAATTCCCCTTATTTTGGAGCAAAATTGCAGAAATTTCCCTTTTTATAGCAAAAAGGTATGCATTCTTCTTATTTTCAGGCAAAAAGGCAGAAATTTCCCGTATTTTGGAGTAAAATTGCAAACATTTCACTTATTTCAGGGTAATAAGTCAGAAATTTTCCTTATTTTGGGACAAAAAGGACAGAAATTCCCTTTGTTTTGGAAGGAAAATACAGAAATTCCACTTCTTTTGAGGCAAAAAGGCAGAAATTCCCCTTATTTTGAAGCAAAAATGAAGAAATTCCCCTAATTGTTGGGCAAAAAGGCAGAAATTCCCTATATGTTGGGCAAAAAGACAGAAATTCTCCTTATTTTGGGGCAAAACTCAGAAATTCCACATATTTTGGGACAAAATTGCAGGAATTTACCTTATTTTGAGGCAAAATTGCAGAAATTTCCCTTATTTGGGGCAAAATTGCAGAAATTTCATTTATTTCAGGGCAAAAAGTCAGAAATTCCTTTTATTTTGGGGCAAAGAGCAGAAATTTCTTTTATTATGGTACAAAATTGAAGAAATTTTTCTTATTTTGAAACAAAAAGGCAGAAAATTCCCCTTATTTTGAGGCAAAAGGCAGAAATTATTCTCAATTTGAGGTAAAATGCAGAAATTCCCTTTATTTTGGGGCTAAAAGGCAGAAATTCCCCCTATTTTGAAGCTAAATTGCAGAAATTCTCATAATTTTCGGGCAAAAAGGCAGAAATTCTCCTTATTATGGGGCAAAAAGACAGAAAATCTCCTTTTTCGGGAACAAACAGTCAGAAATTCCCCTTATTTTGGGGCAAAATTGCAGAAATTTCCTTTGCATTGGGGCAAAATTGTAGAAATTTCCCTTATTTTGGGGCAAAATTGCAGAAATTTCACGTATTTCAGGGAAAAAAGGCAGAAATTTTTTGGGGGGGGCAAAAAGGCAGAAATTTTTTTTACTTTGGTACAAAATTGCAGAAATTTTTCTTATTTTGGGGCAAAAAGTCAGAAATTCCCCATATTTTGGGGCAAAAATGCAGAAATTTTGTTTATTTTGGGGAAAAGGCAGAAATTGCACTTATTTTGAGTCAAAAAGGTGGAAAATCCCCTTATTTTGGGGCAAAAATAAAGAAATTTGCTTTTTTATGGCAAAAAGGTATACATTCCCTTTATTTTCGGGCAAAAAGGCAGAAATTCTTTGTATTTTGGAGCAAAATTGCAGAAATTTTTCTAATTTTTGGGCAAAAAGGCAGAAATTTTCCTTATTTTGGGGTAAAACTGCAGAAATTTCACTTATTTTGCGGCAAAATGTCAGAAATTCCCCTTATTTTCGGCAAAAAATGCAGAAAATCCCCTATATTTTAGGGCAAAATTGCAGAAATCTCCCTTATTTGGGGCAAAATTGCAGAAATTTCATTTATTTCAGGGCAAAAAGTCAGAAATTCCTTTTATTTTGGGGCAAAGAGCAGAAATTTCTTTTATTATGGTACAAAATTGAAGAAATTTATCTTATTTTGAAACAAAAAGGCAGAAAATTCCCCTTATTTTGAGGCAAAAGGCAGAAATTATTCTCAATTTGAGGTAAAATTCAGAAATTCCCTTTATTTTGGGGCTAAAAGGCAGAAATTCCCCGTATTTTGAAGCAAATTTGCAGAAATTCTCATAATTTTCAGGCAAAAAGGCAGAAATTCTCCTTATTTTGGGGCAAAAAGACAGAAAATCTCCTTTTTCGGGAGCAAACAGTCAGAAATTCCCCTTATTTTGGGGCAAAATTGCAGAAATTTCCTTTGCATTGGGGCAAAATTGTAGAAATTTCCTTTATTTTGGGGCAAAATTGCAGAAATTTCACGTATTTCAGGGAAAAAAGGCAGAAATTTTTTTTGGGGGGGCAAAAAGGCAGAAATTTTTTTTATTTTGGTACAAAATTGCAGAAATTTTTCTTATTTTGGTGCAAAAATTCAGAAATTCCCCATATTTTGGGGCAAAAAGGCAGAAATTTTGTTTATTTTGGGGAAAAGGCAGAAATTGCACTTATTTTGAGTCAAAAAGGTGGAAAATCCCCTTATTTTGGGGCAAAAATGAAGAAATTTGCTTTTTTATGGCAAAAAGGTATACATTCCCTTTATTTTCGGGCAAAAAGGCAGAAATTCTTTGTATTTTGGAGCAAAATTGCAGAAATTTTCCTAATTTTTGGGCAAAAAGGCAGAAATTTTCCTTATTTTGGGGTAAAACTGCAGAAATTTCACTTATTTTGCGGCAAAATGTCAGAAATTCCCCTTATTTTCGGCAAAAAATGCAGAAAATCCCCTATTTTTTAGGGCAAAATTGCAGAAATCTCCCTTATTTGGGGGCAAAAACAGAAATTCCCTTTATTTTGGGGCAAAATTGCAGAAATTTCCCTTATTATGGGGAAAAATTGCAGAAATTTCCCTTATTTTAGGGCAAAATTGCAGAAATTTCCCTTATTTTGGGGCAAAATTGCAGAAATTTCACTTATTTCAGGAAAAAAAGGCAGAAATTTTCCTTTTTTGGGGGCAAAATTGCAGAAATTTCAAATATTTCAGGGCAAAAAGGCAGAAATTCCACTTTATTTCGGACAATAACGCAGAAATTCCCCGTATTTTAAAGCTAAATTTCAGAAATTCCCCTTATATTGGTGCAAAAATGGAGAAATTCCCTTTATTTTTGTGCAATAAGACAGATTTCCCCGTATTTTGAAGCAAAATTGCACATATTTCCCTAATTTTGAAGGAAAATGCAGAAATTCACATTATTTTGGAACAAAAAGACAGAAATTCTCCTTATTTCAGGGCAAAAAGTCAGAAATTCCCCTTATTTTGGGGTAAAATTGCAGAAATTTTCTTTATTTTGGGGCAAAATTGCAGAAATTTCCCTTATTTTGGGGCAAAATTGCAGAAATTTCACTTATTTCAGGGAAAAAGTGCAGAAATTTCTCTTATTTTGGGGCAAAAAGGCAGAAATTTCTTTTATTTTGGTACAAAATTGCAGAAATTTTCTTTATTTTGGGGCAAAAATGAAGAAATTCCCCATATTTTGGGGAAAAAAGGCAGAGATTCGCCTTATTATGAGGTAAAATGCTGAAATTCCCCTTATTTTGGGGCAAAAATACAGAAATTCCCTTCATTTTGTGGCAAAAAGGCAGAAATTTCCCTTATTTTGGGGCAAAATTGCAGAAATTTCACTTATTTCAGGGCAAAATTCAAAAATTCCTTTTATTTTTGGGCAAAAAGATAGAAATTTTGTTTATTTTTGGGTAAAAAGGCAGAAATTTCACTTATTGTGAGGTAAGAAGGCAGAAATTCCTCTTATTTTGGGGCAAAAATGAAGAAATTTCCCTTTTTTTGTGGCAAAAGGTATATATTCTCCTTATTTTCAGGCAAAAAAGCAGAAATATCCCGTTTTTTGGAGCACAATTGCAGAAAATCCCCTAATTGTGGGGCAAAAAGGCAGAAATTCCCTATATGTTGGGGCAAAAAGACAGAAATTCTCCTTATTTTGGGGCAAGACTCAGAAATTCCACTTATTTTGGGGCAAAATTCCAGAAATTCCCCTTATTTTGAGGTAAAAAGGCTGAAATTCCCCTTATTTGGGGGCAAAAATGCAGAAATGTCCCTAATTTTGGGGCAAAATTGCAGAAATTCCATTTCTTTTGGTGCAAAATTCCCAAAATTTCCCTTATTTTGGGGCAAAATTGCAGAAATTTTACTTATTTAGGGGCAAAATTGCAGAAATTTCACTTTTTTCAGGGAAAAAAGGCCGAAATTTTCCATTTTTGGGAGCAAAAAGGCAGAAATTCCTAATATTTTGTGGCAAAAATGCAGAAATTTCCCTTATTTTGAGGTAAAAAGGCTGAAATTCCCCTTATTTGGGGGCAAAAATGCAGAAATTTCTCTTATACTGGGGCAAAATTGCAGAAATTTCACTTATTTCAGGGTAATAAATCAGAAATTTTCCTTATTTTGGGGCAAAAAATACAGAAATTCCATTTGTATGGGGGGAAAAAGACAGAAATCCATTTATTTAGAGGCAAAAAAGCAGAAATTCCCCTTATTTTGGAGCAAAATTGCAGAAATTTCCCTTTTTATAGCAAAAAGGTATGCATTCTTCTTATTTTCAGGCAAAAAGGCAGAAATTTCCCGTATTTTGGAGTAAAATTGCAAACATTTCACTTATTTCAGGGTAATAAGTCAGAAATTTTCCTTATTTTGGGACAAAAAGGACAGAAATTCCCTTTGTTTTGGAAGGAAAATACAGAAATTCCACTTCTTTTGAGGCAAAAAGGCAGAAATTCCCCTTATTTTGAAGCAAAAATGAAGAAATTCCCCTAATTGTTGGGCAAAAAGGCAGAAATTCCCTATATGTTGGGCAAAAAGACAGAAATTCTCCTTATTTTGGGGCAAAACTCAGAAATTCCACATATTTTGGGACAAAATTGCAGGAATTTACCTTATTTTGAGGCAAAATTGCAGAAATTTCCCTTATTTGGGGCAAAATTGCAGAAATTTCATTTATTTCAGGGCAAAAAGTCAGAAATTCCTTTTATTTTGGGGCAAAGAGCAGAAATTTCTTTTATTATGGTACAAAATTGAAGAAATTTTTCTTATTTTGAAACAAAAAGGCAGAAAATTCCCCTTATTTTGAGGCAAAAGGCAGAAATTATTCTCAATTTGAGGTAAAATGCAGAAATTCCCTTTATTTTGGGGCTAAAAGGCAGAAATTCCCCGTATTTTGAAGCTAAATTGCAGAAATTCTCATAATTTTCGGGCAAAAAGGCAGAAATTCTCCTTATTATGGGGCAAAAAGACAGAAAATCTCCTTTTTCGGGAGCAAACAGTCAGAAATTCCCCTTATTTTGGGGCAAAATTGCAGAAATTTCCTTTGCATTGGGGCAAAATTGTAGAAATTTCCCTTATTTTGGGGCAAAATTGCAGAAATTTCACGTATTTCAGGGAAAAAAGGCAGAAATTTTTTGGGGGGGGCAAAAAGGCAGAAATTTTTTTTATTTTGGTACAAAATTGCAGAAATTTTTCTTATTTTGGGGCAAAAAGTCAGAAATTCCCCATATTTTGGGGCAAAAATGCAGAAATTTTGTTTATTTTGGGGAAAAGGCAGAAATTGCACTTATTTTGAGTCAAAAAGGTGGAAAATCCCCTTATTTTGGGGCAAAAATAAAGAAATTTGCTTTTTTATGGCAAAAAGGTATACATTCCCTTTATTTTCGGGCAAAAAGGCAGAAATTCTTTGTATTTTGGAGCAAAATTGCAGAAATTTTTCTAATTTTTGGGCAAAAAGGCAGAAATTTTCCTTATTTTGGGGTAAAACTGCAGAAATTTCACTTATTTTGCGGCAAAATGTCAGAAATTCCCCTTATTTTCGGCAAAAAATGCAGAAAATCCCCTATATTTTAGGGCAAAATTGCAGAAATCTCCCTTATTTGGGGGCAAAAACAGAAATTCCCTTTATTTTGGGGCAAAATTGCAGAAATTTCCCTTATTATGGGGAAAAATTGCAGAAATTTCCCTTATTTTAGGGCAAAATTGCAGAAATTTCCCTTATTTTGGGGCAAAATTGCAGAAATTTCACTTATTTCAGGAAAAAAAGGCAGAAATTTTCCTTTTTTGGGGGCAAAATTGCAGAAATTTCACTTATTTCAGGAAAAAAAGGCAGAAATTTTCCTTTTTTGGGGGCAAAATTGCAGAAATTTCACTTATTTCAGGGAAAAAAGGCAGAAATTTCTCTTATTTTGGGGCAAAAAGGCGGAAATTTCTTTTATTTGGTACAAAATTGCAAAAATTTTTCCTTATTTCGGGGCAAAAAGGCAGATATTCCTGAAATTTTGGTGCAAAAAGCAGAAATTCTATTTATTTTGAGGTAATAAGGCTGAAATTCCCCATATTTTGTGGCAAAAAGGTAGAATATCCCCTTATTTTGGGGTAAAATTGCAGAAATTTCAATTATTTCAGGGCAAAATTTAGAAATTCCTTTTATTTTTGGGCAAAAAGACAGAAATTCCCTCTATTTTGGGGAAAAAGGCAGAAATTCCACATATATTGATGTAAAACAGCAGAAATTCAACTTATTTTGAGGAAAAAAGGAAGAAATTTCCCTTTTTTTATAGCAAAATGGCAAAAATTCCCTTTATTTTTTTTCCAAAAAGGCAGAAAATCCTTATATTTTGAAGCAAAATTGCAGAAATTCACCTAATTTAGGGCAAAATTGCTGAAATTTCGCTTATTTGGGGCAGAATTGTAGAAATTTAACTTATTTCAGGGAAAAATCTCAGAAATTCCACTTATTTTGGGGCAAAAATCAGAAATTCTTTTTGTTTTTGGGCAAAAAGGCAAAAATTCTTCTAATTTTGGCGCAAAAATGCAAAAATTACTTTTATTTTGGGGCAAAAATGAAGAAATTTCCCTTATTTAATGGCAAAAAGGCAGAAAATTCTTTTATTTTGTGGCAAAATTGCAGACATTTATTTTGGGGCAGAGAGGCAGAAATTCCTTTTATTTTTGGGCAAAATTCCAGAAATTCCCCTCATTTTGGGGCAAAATTGCAGAAATTTCCCTTATTTTGGGCCAGAAAGGCAGAGATTCCCCCAGTTTTGGGTCGAAAAGGCAGAAATGCCCCGTTTTTTGGACAAAATTCCAGAAATTGCCCTTATTTTCGTGCAAAATTGCAGCAATTTTTCTTATTTTGGAGCAAAAAGCCAGAAATTCTTATTTTGGGGCAAAATTGCACATTAATGATTTTGGTGACAATTATTTTGGGTATATAAATTATTCTGACATTGATTATTTTGGTAACGTTAATTCTTTAGTAAACATTAATTATTTCAGTGACATTAATCATTTAGATGACATCAAAAATTTTGGTGACATTAATACTTTTGGTGACAGCGAGAGAGAGCAGAGAAAGAGAGGAGTGTAAGAGTGTGTCAAGATTCAAAAAGGAGAGGAGAGAGAGTAGAAAGAGGGTAGAGTGACAAAGAGAGCAAGATGAGAGATAGGAGAGATAGGAGAGGAGAGACATGATAAACAGAGACAGAGAAGAGAGAAAGAGACATTGAAAGCAAGAGAGAGAAGAGAGAGGAGAGAGATTGAAGCAAGAGAGAGGAGAGAGCAAAGAGAAGAGAGAGGAGAGAATAGAAAGATGGAAAGACAGAATAGAAAGAGTTTAGAGAGAAAGAAAGAGAGAGATGAGAAACAAAGAGACAGAGAAGAGATAGAGGAAAGAGATTAGAGTGAGAAGAGTGTAAGAGACAGAGAGGAGAAAGAGGAGAAAGAGGAGTGTAAGAGAGAGAAAATAGAGAGGAGAGAGTAGAAAGAGGAGAGATAGAGAGAAAAAGGGAAGGAAGAGAAAGACAGATGAGAAAGAGTGAGACAGAGAAGAGAGAGTGAAGAGAGAGGAGAGGAGAGAGATATTAAAGTGAGAGAAGCGTAAGAGACAAGAGAGAAGCGAGAGAGAGGAGAGAGAAAGGGAGATAGAGGAGAGAGAGAGAATAAAGAGGAGATAGAAAAAAGAGAGAGGAGTGAAAGTTAAAGAGAGAGAGGAGAAAGACACAACAAAGAGACAGAGAGGAGCGAGGAAAGATAGAAATAGGAGAAAGGTGAGAAAGAGAAAAAGAAAGAGGACAGAGAGGAGGGAGAGAATAATAGATAATGGAGAGAAAAAGAAGAGAGAGGAGAGAGAAAGAAAAAAATGAGAGAAAGAGGAGAGAGAGGAGAGAGGAGAGAGAGGAACGAATAAGAGAGAGAGTAGAAAGAGAGTCGAGAGAGAGAGGGGAGAGACAAAAAGATAGAGGGGAAGGAGAGAGTGGAGAGAGATAAAGGAGATAGAGAGATAGAGAGGAGAGAGAGAAAGAGAAAATCATAGAGAAAGAGAGGATAAAGAGAAGAAAGAGGAGAGTGAAAAATTGAGAGATGACAGAGAGGAAAAAGAGGCGAGAGCGGCAACAGATGGAGAGAGGAGAGAAAGGAGATAAAGGTAAAGGGAAAGAACGGAGAGATGAAGAGAAAAAGAGAGAAGAGGTAGGAGAGAGAAAGAGAGACAGAGAAGGGAGAGTAGTAGTTTCAACTTTTTAGTTACTGGGGTAGTGTCTTCAATCAATAACGAAGTACAGCAGGTTTCGGGTACTTCCCAGTTGTTTTGGGTGATTCGCGTGTAGTTTCAACTTTTCAGTCACCGGTTCAGCATTTTTAGTCACGACGTGCAGCATGTGTCGGGGACTTTCCACTCGTTATGTGTGGTTCGCGAGACGTATCAACTTTTCAGTCACCGGGAAAGCGTTTTCTATCACAAAGGACATGCAGCCTATTCCAGGGCATACCCAGTCGTTTTTGGTGGATTGCGGGTTGTTTCACCTTTTCAGTCTCTGAAACAGTTTTTTCAATCACTTTCTATGAGCAGCCCATTTCGAGAACTTCCCAGTCGTTTTGGGTGGTTGGCGGGTCGCTTCAACTTTTTAGTCACCAGTACAGCATTTTCTGTCAACTCCGACGTGCAGCCCGTTCAAAAGACTTACCAGTCGTTTTGGGAGCTTCACGGGTCGTTTGACCTTTTGAGTCACCGGGATATGTTTTCAGTCACTTCCGACGTACAGTTCTTTCTCAGGACTTCCCAGTCGTTTTCCATGATTTGCGGGTCATTTCAACTTTTCAATCACCGAAGAAAAGTTTTCAGTCAATTCCAACGTGCAACCTGTTCCGTGGTCTTCCCACTCGTTTTGAGTTGTGTGCGGGTCGTTTCAACTTTTCTGCCAAAGGGGCAGCGATTCAGTCACTTCAGACATGCAACCCGTTCCGTAGTCTTCCAACTCGTTTTGAGCTGTGTGCGGGTCTTTTCAACTTTTCTGTCAAATGAGCAACGTTTCAGTCATGTCAGACATGCAGCCCATCCGGTGACTTCCCATTCGTTTTGGGTGGTTCTCGAAACGTTGAAACTTTACAGTCACCGGGTAGAATTTTCAGTCATTTCCGACGTGCATCCCATTCCGGATACTTCCCAGTCGTTTTGGTGAGTCACATGTCGTTTCAACCTCTTAGTCACCGGGGAAACTTTCTCAGTACCTTCCGACGTTCATCCCATACCGGTGACTTCCCAGTCAAGATGGGCGATTGGCGTTTCATTACAAATTTTCAGTCATTGGGGCACTATTCTCAGTCAATTCCTATGAGCAGCCCGTTTCGATGACTTCTGAGTATTTTTTGCGTGGTTCGCTCGAAATTGGAATATTTCATTCACCTGGACAGCGTTTTCAGTCAATTTCAACGTGCAGCTCGTTCCAGGAACTTCCCAGTTGTTTTGGGTAATTCTCGGGTCGTTTCAACTCTTCAGTCACCGCAAAATCATTTTCAGTTAATTCGGACGTGCAACCCATTCTGACGACTTCCCAGTCTATTTGTAAATTTTGTGGGTCGTTTGAACTTTTCAGTCACCCGGTAAGCGTTTTAGTCACTTTCAATGTGAAGCACATTCCGGAGACTTCACAGTCGTTTTCAGAGGTTCGCGAGTGTTTTCTATTTTCATTCACTTGGGGCAACATTTTCCGTAACTTCCTACGTGCAGCCCATTCGGTGACCTTCCCAGTCGTTTTTGGTGGTTTGTGAGTTGTTTCAACTTTACAGTAAGTGGGACTGCTTTTTCAGTCACTTCCGACCTGCGGCACATTCCGGGTCTTCCAGTCGTTTAAGGAGGATCACGGTTCAAGTTTTCTGTCATCAGAGCAGCGTTCTCAATTAATTCCAAAGTGCAGTTTAATCTCGGGACTTCCTAGTCGTTTTGGGTGATTCGCGGGTCATTTCAACTTTAAGTCAATGGGCAGTGTCTTCTGTCAATTTCTAAGTGCATCCCGTTCTGATGACCTCTCAATCATTTTGTGAGGTTCGCGTGTCGTTTCAATATTCAGTTACCGATGCAGCGTTGTCAGTCATGTCCGACGTGCAGACCGTTTCATGGACTTACCATTTGTTTTGTGTGGTTCTCAGTTTCATTCAACTTTTCAGTAACCAGACACGCATTTTCAGTCACGTTAAGCAGCACATTTCTGGGACTTCCCAGTCATTTCGGGTGGTTCACATATCGTTTCACCTTTAAAGTTTCTGGGGCAGCGTTTTCAGTATAGTCTGCCAATTCTGGGGACTTTCCAGACATTTAGGATAGTTCTTAGGTCGTGTCAACTTTTCAATCACCTGTCAGCGTTTTCTATCACTTCCTATGTGCAGCCAATTCCGTGAATTTCCTAGTCGTTTTGCGTGGTTCGCCCTTCCTTTCAATTTTTCAGTCACCAGGGCAACGTTTGGGCAACTTTTTCAGTAACTTCTGACATGCACCCATTCTGGAGACTTCCCAGTCGTTTTGGTGGTTCTCCTGTGTTTTCAAATTTTCAGTCACACGGGCAGCGTTTTCAGTCACTTCCGACGTACAACTCGTTTCATGGACTTCCCAGTCGTTTCAAAAGTTTCGCATGTCATTTCAACTTATCAGTAACCGGGCAGCGTTTTCAGTCACTTCCGACGTACAGCCCATGGTGGGGACTTTCCAGTCTTTATTGTTGTTTCGCTTGTCGTTTCGACTTTTCAGTCACTGAAGCAGAGATTTGCGTCACTTCCTATTTGCAAGCTCTTTACGGAAATTTCCCAGTCATTTCTGGTCGTTTCAACCTTTCAGCCCCCGGGTCAGCGTTTTCAGTCACGTCCGACGTGCTGACCATTCCGTGTACTTCCTAGTTGTTTTGGGTGGTTCGCGTTTCAACTTTTTATTCACCTGGGCAGCATTTTCAGTCAAATTTGACATGTAGCCCATTCAGGAGAATCTCCAGTTGTACTTAGTAGTTTTTGGGTCGTTTCAAGTTTACAGTCAACGGGTAGACTTTTCAATCACTTCGGACGTGCAGCCAATTCTGGGGAATTCCAAGTCGTTTTGGGTTGATCGCAGTTCATTTCAACTTTTCAGTCATGGAAGTAGCGTTTTGTGTCAATTCCTATGTGCAGCCCATTTCAGCGTTTTCCCAGTCGTTTTGGGTGGTTCGATGGACGTTTCTACGTATCTAGCGTGTTCAGTCACTATGGACATGCAGCCAGTAATGGGGACTTCCAAATTGTTTTTTTGGTTCGGAGGTCGTTTCAACCATTCAGTCACCGGGTAGAGTTTTTAGTCGGTTCCGATGTGTAGCATGTTCTGCGGACTTCATTGTCGTTTTCCGTTGTTCGCGAGTTGTTTTAAATTGTTGAACACCAGGGCAGCGTTTTCAGTCATATCCGACGTGCAGCTTATTCTGGGGACTTCCCAGTCGTTTTGGGAGGTTTGCTGGTCATTTTAAAGTTACAGTCAAAGTTTAGACTTTTGAGTCACTTCTGACGTGTAGTCAGTTCCAGGGACTCCCTATTTGTTTCGTATAAATCGCAGTTCGTTTCTACATTTCACTGTTTAGGGGTAGCGTTTTTTAGTCACTTTTAAATAGCCGCTGTGCCGGGGTTCACCAGTCGCTTTTGGTGGATCACAGTTAGTTTCAACTTTTTAAGTCTCTGAGGCAGTGTTTTTCGTCACAACCGACATGAAATACGTTGCAGAGACAGTCGTTTTGTGTGGTTGGCGGGTCGAATAATTTTGTAAGTCACCAGCACACCGATTTTAGCCACTTTCTACGGGCAACCCTTCCGGTGACTTCTAAGATGTTTCGGGTGGTTCCCGGTTCGTTTCAACTTTTCAGTCAACAGTGCAGCGTTTTCAGTCACTTCTGACATGCCACCCATTCCTGTGACTACCCAGTCATTTAGGATTGTGCACGGGTCGTTTCAACTTTTCAGTCACCCGCCTAGCGTTTTCAATCACTTCCGACGTGCAACCCACTCCGTGGACTTCCCAGTTGCTTTGACTGGTTCGCTGATCGTTTCAAATTTACAGTCACCTGTGTAGCATATTTCACTTATTTCCGATGTGCAGCTCATTTCGAAAAATTACCAGTAGTTTCGTGTGGTTTCCAGGTCGTTTCAACTCTTCAGTCACTCGGGCATTGTTTTCAGTCACTCCCAAAGTGCAACTGATTCCTTGGTCTTCCCAGAGACATTGACAGGTTCGCGGGTCTATTTAAATTTACCGGTGAAGTTTGCAGTTACTTCCGACGTGCAGTCCATTCTGGGTACTTCCAAGTCTTTTTTTGTAAATCACATATTCTTTCAACTCTTCAGTCAGCGGGACAGCGTTTTCAGTCATAACCGATGTTCATCTTATTCCGGGTACTTCCTAGTCGTTTTTGCTGTTTCGCCTGTCGTTTCTACTTTCAGTCACCGGGGCAGCGTTTTCAGGAACTACCAACGTGCAGCTAATCCAAGATCTTCCCAGTCGTTTTGTGTTATTCACAGATCGTTTCTACCGAGGCAGCGTTTTCAAACACTCCCTACGTGCAGTCTATTCTGTGGACTTCCCAGTCACTTAGGGTGGGACTCAGTTCTTTTCAACTTTTCGGTCAGTCGGGCAGTGTTTTCAGTCACTTCTTATGTGCAGCCTATTCCAAAAACTTCCTGGTCGTTTTGGGTCATTTCCGGGTCGTTTTACCCTTTCAGTATCCGGGGCAACGTTTTCTATTATAACCCACGCGCCGTATGTTTCTGGTACTTTATAGTCGTTTAGTGAGGTTTGCGAAGCGTGTAACCTTTTCAGTCACCAAGGAAGCGTTTTCAGTCATTTACGACATGCAACCTATTACTGAGATTTCACAGTCGTTTCGTGTGGTTCGCGTGTCGTTTAAACTTCTTAGTCACCCGGGCAGCGTTTTTAATGACTTGTGACGGGCAACCCGTTTCGTGAACTTCACTGTCGTTTCAGGTGATTTCGAGTTGTTTCAACAGTTCAATCACCGGGTAGACTTTTCATTTACCTCCGACGTGCAGCCCATTCCGTGGACTTACCTGTCCTGTGGAGTGGTTCGCAGGTCATTTCATCTTTTCAGTCACCGGGGCACGTTTTCATTCATATCGGACGTGCAGTTTATTCCGAGGACTTCCCAGTCGTTTTGGCTGGTTAGACTGTCCTTTCAACTTTTCATTCACCAAGGCTGGGTATTCAGTAAATATTGACATGCAACCCATTCCGGGGACTTCTTAGTCGTTTTGGGTGTTTCGTGGGTCTTTTCAACTTTTCAGTTACAGTGGCGGCGTTTTCAGATACTTCCGATGTGCAGCTCATATTGGAGAGTCCCAGTCTTTTCGGTTTGTACCCGGGTTAGGGTTAGTGTTACGGTTGGTTAGGGTTCGGGTTCGGGTTCAAGTTAAAGTTAGGGTTAGGGCTAGAGTTAGAGTGGTGCGCATGTGCAGTGGTTAGAATTAGGGTTAGGGCTAGGGTTAAGGTTAGGGTTATGGTTATTGTTAGGTTTAGGGTTTAGGGTTTAGGGTTGTTTAGGGTTTAGGGTTTAGTGTTTAGGGTTTAAGGTTTAGGGTTTAGGATTGTTTAAGATTTAGGGTGGTTTAGGTTTAGGGTTTAGGGTTTAGAGTTTAGGATTGTTTAAGGTTTAGGGTTGTTTAGGGTTTAGGGTTTAAAGTTGTTGAGGGTTGTTTAGGGTATAGTGTTTAGGGTTAAGGGTTTAGGGTTGTTTAGTGTTTAGTGTTTAGAGTTTAGGGTTGTTTAGGGTTTAGTGTTTAAGGTTTAGGGTTTAGGGTTGTTTGGTGTTTAGTGTTTAGTGTTGTTTAGGGTATAGTGTTAATGGTTTAGGGTTTAGGGTTGTTTAGGGTTTAGTGTTTAAGGTTTAGGGTATAGGGTTGTTTAGGGTTTAGTGTTTAGGGTTATTCAGGGTTTAGGATTTATGGTCGTTCAGGGTTTAGTATTTAGGGTTTAAGGTTAAGGGGTTAGGGTTAGGGTTAGAGTTAGGGTTAGCATTAGGGTTAGAGTTAGGGTTATGGGGTTATGTTAGGCTTAGGGTTAGGGTTAGGGCTAGGGGGTTAAGGTTAGGGTTAGGGTTAGGGTTAGGTTTAGGTTTAGGGTTAGGGTTATGGTTTTTGTTAGATTTATGGTTTAGGATTTAGGGTTTAGGGTTTAAGGTTTAGGGTTTAGGATTGTTTAAGTTTTAGGGTGGTTTAGGTTTAGGTTATAGCGTTTAAGATTGTTTAATGTTTAGGGTTGTTTAGGGTTTAGCGTTTAGAGTTGTTTAGAGTTGTTTAGGGTTGTTTAGGATTTAGTGTATAGGGTTGTTAAGGGTTTATGATATAGGATTTTTTAAGGTTTATGGTGTAGGGTTGTATAGTGTTTTAGGGTTTAGAGTTATGGTTGTTTAGGGTTTAGGATTGTTTAGGGTATAATGTTTAGGGTTAAGGGTTTAGGGTTGTTTAGGGTATAGTGTTAATGGTTTAGGGGTTTTTAGCGTTTAGTGTTTAGGGTGCTTTTTGATTAGTGTTTAGGGTTTTTCAGGGTTTAGGGTTTAGGGTTGTTCAGGGTTTAGAATTTAAGGTGTTAGGGATAGTGTTAGGGTTAGGTTTATGGTGAGGGTTAGGGTTAGGGTTAGGGTTAGGTTTAGGGTTAGGGTTAGGTTTATTGTTAGGATTAGGGTTAGGGTTAAAGTTAGGGTTAGGTTTAGTGTTAAGGTTATGTTTACAATTAGGTTTCAGTTTAGAATTAAGGTTAAAGGTAGGGTAAGGGTTAGGGTTAGGATTACGATTAGAGGGTTAGGTTTATGGTTAGGATTAGGGTTATGGTTAGGGTTAGGCTTAGGGTTAGTGTTAGGATTAGTGTTAGTGTTTGGGTTAGGGTTAGGGTTAGGGTTAGGGTTAGGGTTACGGTTAGGGTTAGGTTTAGGGTTATGGTTATTGTTAGGTTTATGGTTCAGGGTTAAAAGTTTAGGGTTTAGGATTGTTTAAGTTTTAGTGTGGATTAGGTTTAGGGTTTAAAGTTTAGTGTTAGTGTTAGGGTTAGGGTTAGGTTTAGGGTTTAGGATTTAGTGTTAGGATTAGGATTAGGGTTAGGATTAGGGTTAGGGTTATGGTTAGGGTTAGGGTTAGGCTTAGGGTTAGAAATAAGGTTAGGGTTAGGGTTAGGGTTAGGGTTAGGTTTAGTGTTAGTGTTAGCTTTAGAAATATGGTCAGGATTAGGGCTAGGGTTAAGGTTATGTTTATTGTAAGGTTTAGGGTTAGGTTTAGATTTAAGGTTATAGTTAGGGTTAGGGTTAGTGTTACGATTACGGGCTTAGGTTTATGGTTAGTATATTAGGGTTAGGGTTTAGTGTTAGGATTAGTGTTAGTGTGAGGGTTTGGGTTATTTTTAGGGTTATGATTAGGGTTAGGTTTAAAGTTATGGTTATTTTTAGGTTTAGGGTTTAGAATTTAAGGTTTAGGGTTTAGGAATGTTTAAGGTTTAGGGTGGATTAGGATTATGGTTTAGAGTTTAGTGTTAGGTTTAGGGTTAGAGTTAGGTTTAGGGTTTAGGGTTTAGTGTTAGGTTAAGGCTTAGGGTTAAGTTTAGGTTTAGGGTTAGGGTTAGTGTTACATTTAGGGTTAGGGTTAGAGATAGGGTTAGGGTTAGGGTTAGGTTTAGGGTTACTGTTATTGTTAGGTTTAGGATTTAGGGTTTAATGTTTAGGGTTTAGAATTGTTTGAGGTTTAGGGTGGATTAGGTATAGGGTTTACAGTTTAGTGTTGGGGTTAGTAATAGGGTTAGTTTTAGGGTTTAGGGTTTAATGTTAGGGTTAGGGTTAGGGTTATGGTTAGGTTAAGGGTTATGGTTATTGTTAGGTTTAGAATTTAGTGTTTAGGGTTTAAGGTTTAGGATTTAGGGTTTAGGGTTGTTTAAGGTTTAAGGTGGATTAGGTTTAGGGTTTATAGTTTAGTGTCAGGTTTAGGGTTAGGTTTAGGATTAGAGTTATGGTTAGGGTTAAGGTTAGGGTTAGGGTTAGGGTTAGGGTTAGTGTTATGGATAGGGTTAGGTTTATGTTTAGGGTTTAGGGTTCAGTGTTAGGATTAGGGTTAGGGTTAGGGTTACGGTTAGGGTTAGGGTTAGGTTTAGGATTAAGGTTAGGGTTAGGGTTAGCGATAAGCTTAGTGTTAGGGTTAGTTTTAGGGTTATGGTTATTGTTAGGTTTAGGGTTAAGGTTTAGGGTTTAAGGTTAGGTTTTGGGATTCTTTAATGTTTAGGATCGATTATGTCTAGGGTTTAGAGTTTAGTGTTAGGAATAGCGTTAGGGTTAGGGTTAGGGTTAGGGTTAGGGTTAGGGTTAGGGTTAGGGTTAGGGTTAGGGTTAGGGTTAGGGTTAGGGTTATAATTTTAGGGTTATGGTTAGGGTAAGAGTTAGGGTTAGCGTTAGGGTTAGGGTTAGGGTTATGGTTAGTGTTATGGTTATTGTTAAGTTTAAGGTTTAGGGTTTAGGGTTTAGGGTTTAAGGTTTTGGGTTTAGGATTGTTTAAATTTTAGCGTGGTTTAGGTTTATGGTTTAGTCTTTAGGGTTTTGAAGTGAGAGAAGCCTAAGAGACAGGGGAGAAGCAAGTGAGAAGAGAGAGAAAAAGAGATAGAGGAGAGAGAGTATAAAGAAGAGACAGAAAAAAGAGAGAGGAGTGAAAGTTAAAGAGAGAGAGGAGAAAGAGAAGCGAGAAGACAGAGGAGAGAGAAGAGAGAAGAGAGACAGAAAGAGTGAGAGGAGAGGAGAAAGACACAACAAAGAGACAGAGAGGAGTGAGGAAAGTGAGAGATAGGAGAAAGGCGAGAAAGAGAAAGAGAAAGAGGACAGATCGGAGGGAGAGAATAATAGATAATGGAGAGAAAGAGAAAAGAGAGGAGAGAGAAAGAGAAAAAAATGAGAGAAAAAGGAGAGAGGAGAGAGGAGAGAGAGGAACGAATAAGAGAGAGAGTAGAGAGAGTCGAGAGAGAGAGGGGAGAGAAAGAAAGAAGGGAAGGAGAGAGTGGAGAAAGATAAAGGAAATAGAGAGATAGGAAAAAGAGAGAGAAAGAGAAAAACAGAGAAAGAGAGGATAAAGAGAAGAAAGAGGAGAGTGAAAAATTGAGAGATGACAAAAAGGAAAGAGTCGAGAGCGACAACAGATGGAGAGAAAGAGGAGAGAAAGGAGATAAAGGTAAAGAGAAAGAACGGAGAGATGAAGAGAAAAAGAGAGAAGAGGTAGGAGAGAGAAAGAGACAGAAAAAGGGGAGAGTAGTAGTTTCAACTTTTCAGTCACTGGGGTAGTGTCTTCAGTCAATAACGAAGTACAGCAGGTTTTGGGTACTTCCCAGTTGTTTTGGGTGATTCGCGTGTAGTTTCAATTTTCAGTCACCGGTTCAGCATTTTTAGTCACGACGTGCAGCATGTGTCGGGGACTTTCCACTCGTTATGTGTGGTTCGCGAGACGTATCAACTCTTTAGTCACCGGGACAGCGTTTTCTATCACAAAGGACATGAAGCCGATTCCAGGGCGTACCCAGTCGTTTTTGGTGGATTGCGGGTTGTTTCACCTTTTCAATCTCCGAAACAGTTTTTTCAATCACTTTCTATGAGCAGCCCATTTCGAGAACTTCCCAGTCGTTTTGGGTGTTTGGCGGGTCGCTTCAACTTTTTAGTCACCAGTACAGCATTTTCTGTCAACTCCGACGTGCAGCCCGTTCAGAAGACTTACCAGTCGTTTTGGGAGCTTCACGGGTATTTGACCTTTTGAGTCACCGAGATATGTTTTCAGTCACTTCTGACGTACAGTTTTTTCTCAGGACTTCCCAGTCGTTTTCCATGATTTGCGGGTCATTTCAACTTTTCAATCACCGAAGAAAAGTTTTCAGTCAATTCCAACGTGAAACCCGTTCCGTGGTCTTTCCACTCGTTTTGAGTTGTGTGCGGGTCGTTTCAACTTTTCTGCCAAAGGGGCAGCGATTCAGTCACTTCAGACATGCAACCCGTTCCGTAGTCTTCCAACTCGTTTTGAGCTGTGTGCGGGTCTTTTTAACTTTTCTGTCAAATGAGCAACGTTTCATCATATCAGACATAGAGCCCATCCGGTGACTTCCCATTCGTTTTGGGTGGTTCTCGAAACGTTTAAACTTAACAGTCACCGGGTAGAATTTTCAGTCATTTCCGACGTGCATCCCATTCCGGATACTTTCCAGTCGTTTTGGTGGATCACAATGTCGTTTCAACTTCTTAGTCACCAAGGAAACTTTTTCAGTACCTTCCGACGTTCATCCCATACCGGTGACTTCCGAGTCAAGATGGGCGATTGGCATTTCATTACAAATTTTCAGTCATTGGGGCACTATTCTCAGTCAATTCCTATGAGCAGCCCGTTTCGATGACTTCTGAGTTTTTTTTGCGTGGTTCGCTCGAAATTTCATTCACCTGGACAGCGTTTTCAGTCAATTCCGACGTGCAGCTCGTTCCAGGAACTTCCCAGTTGTTTTGGGTAATTCTCAGGTCGTTTCAACTCTTCAGTCACCGCAAAATCATTTTCAGTTACTTCATACGTGCAACCCATTCTGGGGACTTCTCAGTCTTTTTGTGAATTTTGTGGGTCGTTTGAACTTTTCAGTCACCCGGTAAGCGTTTTAGTCACTTCCAATGTGAAGCACATTCCGGAGACTTCCCAGTCGTTTTCAGAGGTTCGCGAGTGTTTTCTATTTTCATTCACTTGGGGCAGCGTTTTCCGTAACTTCCTACGTGCAGCCCATTCGGTGACCTTCCCAGTCGTTTTTGGTGGTTTGTGAGTTGTTTCAACTTTACAATAAGCGGGACTGCTTTTTCAGTCACTTCCGACCTGAGGCACATTCCGGGTCTTCCAGTCGTTTAAGGAGGATCACGGTTCAAGTTTTCTGTCATCAGAGCAGCATTCTCAATTAATTCCAACGTGCAGTTTAATATCGGGACTTCCTAGTCGTTTTGGGTGATTCGCGGGTCATTTCAACTTTAAGTCAATGGGCAGTGTCTTCTGTCAATTTCTAAGTGCATCCCGTTCTGATGACCTCTCAATCCTTTTGTGTGGTTTGCGTGTCGTTTCAATATTCAGTTACCGATGCAGCGTTGTCAGTCATGTCCGATGTGCAGACCCTTTCATGGACTTACCATTTGTTTTGTGTGGTTCTCGGTTTCATTCAACTTTTCAGTAACCAGACACGCATTTTCAGTCACGTTATGCAGCACATTTCTGGGACTTCCCAGTCATTTCGGGTGGTTCACATACCGTTTGAACCTTTAAAGTTTTTGGGGCAGCGTTTTCAGTATAGTCTGCCCATTTTGGGGACTTTCCAGACATTTAGGATAGTTCTTAGGTCGTTTCAACTTTTCAATCACCGGTCAGCGTTTTCTATCACTTCCTGTGTGCAGCCGATTCCGTGAATTTCCCAGTCGATTTGCGTGGTTCGCCCTTCGTTTCAATTTTTCAGTCACCAGGGCAACGTTTGGGCAACTTTTTCAGTAACTTCTGACATGCACCCATTCTGGAGACTTCCCAGTCGTTTTGGGTGGTTCTCTTGTGTTTTCAAATTTTCAGTCACACGGGCAGCGTTTTTAGTCACTTCCGACGTACTCGTTTCATGGACTTCCCAGTCGTTTCAAAAGTCTCGCATGTCATTTCAACTTATCAGTAACCGGGCAGCATTTTCAGTCACTTCCGACGTCCAGCCCATGGCGGGGACTTCCCAGTCTTTATTGTTTCGCTGATCGTTTCGACTTTTCAGTCACTGAAACAGAGATTTGCGTAACTTCCTATTTGCAAGGTCTTTACGGAAATTTCCCAGTCATTTCTGGTCGTTTCAACCTTTCAGCCCCCGGGTCAGCGTTTTCAGTCACGTCTGACGTGCTGACCATTCCGTGTACTTCCTAGTTGTTTTGGGTTGTTCGCGTTTCAACTTTTTATTCACCTGGGCAGCGTTTTCAGTCAAATTTGACATGCAGCCCATTCACCAGAATCTCCAGTTGTACTTGGTAGTTCTTGGGTCGTTTCTACAGGCAACGGGTAGACTTTTCAATCACTACCGACGTGCAGCCAATTCCGGGGAATTCCAAGTCGTTTTGGGTTGATCGCAGTTCATTTCAACTTTTCAGTCATGGAAGTTGCGTTTTGTGTCAATTCCTATGTGCAGCCCATTTCAGTGTTTTCCCAGTCGTTTTGCGTGGTTCGATGGACGTTTCTACGTATCAGTCACCAGGGTAGCGTGTTCAGTCACTATGGACATGTAGCCCATAATGGGGACTTCCGAATTGTTTTTTTGGTTCGGAGGTCGTTTCAACCATTCAGTCACCGGGTAGAGTTTTTAGTCGGTTCCGATGAGTAGCATGTTCTGCGGACTTCATTGTCGTTTTCGGTGGTTCGCGAGTTGTTTTAAATTGTTGAACACCAGGGCAGCATTTTCAGTCATATCCGACGTGCAGCTTATTCTGGGGACTTCCCAGTCGTTTTGGGAGGTTTGCTGGTTGTTTTAAAGTTACAGTCAAAGTTTAGACTTTTGAGTCACTTCCGACGTGTAGTCAGTTCCGGGGACTCCCTATTTGTTTCGTGTGGATCGCAGTTCGTTTCTACATTTCACTGTTTAGGGGTAGTGTTTTCAGTCACTTTTAAATAGCTGCTGTTCCGGGGGTTCAACAGTCGCTTTTGGTGGATTGCAGTTAGTTTCAACTTTTTAAGTCTCTGAGGCAGTGTTTTTCGTCACAACCGACATGAAATACGTTTCAGAGACAGTCGTTTTGTGTGGTTGGCGGGTCGAATAATTTTGTAAGTCACCAGCGCACCGATTTTAGTCACTTTCTACGGGCAACCCTTCCGGTGACTTAAGATGTTTCGGGTGGTTCCCGGTTCGTTTCAACTTTTCAGTCAACAGTGCAGCGTTTTCAGTCACTTCTGACATGTCACCCATTCCTGTGACTACCCAGTCGTTTCGGATTGTGCACGGGTCATTTCAACTTTTCAGTCACCCGCGTAGCGTTTTCCATCACTTCCGACGTGCAACCCACTCCGTGGACTTCCCAGTTGCTTTGACTGGTTCGCTGATCATTTCAAATTTACAGTCACCTGTGTAGCATTTTCACTTATTTCCGATGTGCAGCTCATTTCGAAAAATTACCAGTAGTTTCGTGTGGTTTCCAGGTTGTTTCAACTCTTCAGTCACTCGGGCATTGTTTTCAGTCACTCCCAAAGTGCAACTGATTCCTTGGTCTTCCCAGAGACATTGACAGGTTCGCGGGTCTATTTAAATTTACCGGTGAAGTTTGCAGTCACTTCCGACGTGCAGTCCATTCTGGGTACTTCCAAGTCTTTTTTTGTAAATCATATTCTTTCAACTCTTCAGTCAGCGGGACAGCGTTTTCAGTCATAACCGATGTTCATCTTATTCCAGGTACTTCCTAGTCGTTTTTGCTGTTTCGCCTATCGTTTCTAGTTTCAGTCACCGGGGCAGCGTTTTCAGGAACTACCAACGTGCAGCTAATCCAAGGTCTTCACAATCGTTTTGGGTTATTCGCAGATCGTTTCTAACGAGGCAGCGTTTTCAAACACTCCCTACGTGCAGTCTACACTGTGGACTTCCCAGTCACTTAGGGTGGGACTCAGTTCATTTCAACTTTTCATTCACCAGGAAAGCGTTTTCAGGTACTTCCAATGTGCAGCCTATTCTGGGAACATGCCTGTCGCTTTTGATGGATCCCAGTTCTTTTCAACTTTTCTGTCAGTCGGGC